>NW_024429190.1:24775550-25523827 GCF_017639785.1 Mesocricetus auratus | reverse complement strand
GGTTAGGGGTCCCCCAGCTCCCTGCACACTCTGAGCCAATCTTGTAAACCTTTGCTTTTGCGAGGGCGATAGCCGCTCGACATTCCTGGGTTGCTTGTTCATAGACAAGTTGCTCAATCAGGGGCATAGCTTGTTCTGAATCACCAAAGATGCGACTGGCGGCCTCTGTCATTCTGGCCACAAAGTCTGAAAATGGCTCTTGGGGTCCTTGGACAATCTTTGTAAGGTGTCCACTGGACTCTCCCCTTTTGTGAGGGCCTTCCATGCTTTAATAGCGGCGGCCGACACCTGACCATAGACGCCCCAGATGTAGTTGGTTTGATTAAGGGCATGTTGACCCTGACCTGTCAGCATTTCAAATGTCCACTGCCTCTGATTCTCATCTTCAGCCGTGGCATTAACTCTAGCTTGTGCCTGGGCTGCATCATACCAGAGAGCCTTCCATTCCATGTATTGTCCCATGTTGGGAAGCACTGCTTTCACTGTCGTTTGCCAGTCAGTGGGAGTCATGGCAAAATTAGCAAGCCTTTCCACCTGTAATGTGGTAAAGTTAGCATTGACCCCATAATTACGAACGGATTCGGCCAATTCTTTAATTTGATTGTAATCTACGGGGTATGTACTCTTCCGCCTTCCACATTCTCGAATACTGGAAAAGCCATTTGTATTTTTCTCCGTTCCTCTAAAGGTAAAAAGGAGTCAGTACCAGTATTCAGCCGAAGCTCATATGGCGGAGGCGCTGAGAGGCGTGAGCCCGCCGGATTTATAGGCGGTGGCCTCACATTCATTTTTGTTTTCAGTGGCCGGTGTCTATCAGGGTGATATCTTTTTTCCTCATACCGTGCCACCTCCTCCTCTAGACCACCTTCTTCGCTAGAATCCAGAGTGTCAGAATCAGAATTATCTAGCTCCAAGGCTTCTAGCTCTACTGCAGGGTATAGACTAGATTCTGGCTTTTTCTTTTTCTTAGATTTGTTAAGGGGTGAATGATAACTCCCTTCTTTCTCTCCCCCTTTCTTAACTTCCTGGGGAGGGCCTTTTTTCTTAGACATGTCTTTTCTTTTGCGAGCTCCCATTCTCTCACTCCGTTCAGTTTCTGACATGCTATCCTGAACTTCCTCTAAGGTTCCCTGACTTTCTATTATAGCAGGGTGACAGGCCTCATCCTCCAAGCAGTTTTTAACTAGCTTCCAAATGGCTTTGGTACCTAAGCAGAGATCTCCTTCTGCATGCTTCCTGTCTAGTTCTTTACCTAGCTTGTTCCATGAGGCCACAGTGAGGGACCCGGAACAAGCATACCATGGTGCCACTCTATCTACCTCCTTCACAAAATTTTGAAGTGTTCGTGGTGCAATTTTAAGATCTCTTTGTTTTAGCACAGTCTGTAAGGCTGTAACCACTGACTGTGACGACCCCATCGCGCTGACAGCTTATCTAAAAACGCGCTCAACTCCGTTACCAGACTGACAGCACCAGACTGACAGCACCAGACTGACAGCACCAGACTGACAGCGCCAGATGGACAGCGCCAGATGGACAGCGCCAGACGGACAGCGCCAGACGGACAGCGCCAGATGGACAGCGCCGTTCTGTCAGCACCAGCCACGATGAAGGAGAAGGACAAACAGGACTAGCACCAAAGCCTCCACTGACCCGTCCCACGGTGATGACAAACTAAGGCCAAAGTCGAGAAAAGGGTTGTTCAGGATAAAGCATACCTCTCTGAACCTACGTCCCTGCAGTTCTGAATCCGCCCCGTTTTCCGAGGGGTCTCCCGCGGCGCCGGCGATGTTGAAGAGTTCCCGGGTTTCGGCACCAGATGTCCCGCGCTACCGTCTCGCCAGCAAGAACGACGCAGAACACTCGGATCCTTCTGCAGTAAAGCTTTAATGCATCTTGAGAGATAGATGATCAGCTTCTTAGAGGGAGACCCCAAGCTAAGAAACCCAGCCCCTTATATAAGCCTAGGAGCTCCGAGTGAGATGTGTAGAGCCGGGATTGGTGGTTTGCACATCACCCCAGATGACGTCACGGGAGAGGCACAGTTTAAACGGTTAACTCCAACTGACAGCGACAGTTAACTCCAACTGACAGCGACAGTTAACTCCAACTGACAGCGACAGTTAACTCCAACTGACAGCGACAGTTAACTCCAACTGACAGTGGATGTCAGCGCCATCTTCTAACGGCAATAGCGATAGCGAGGGCGGCTCCTCACAGTCCAGTAGTTACAAGCACCTGCTGTTCTTACAGAGAACAGAAACTGTGTTCTTAGCACTCATGTCTAACAGCTCATGACCAACCCCATGGAACTCCAACTCCAACAGACAGCTGCACTCTTCTGACCTCCATGGGAACCCAAAACTCATGTGCACATACCTCCAAATAGATACAACATATAGAAAACTAAAAAGAAAATATATCCTCTTTTTGAGCAGGAAAGTTGAGTCAAGGTAAGAATAGAGGAGAACAGGATGAGATACCATAATAGATTGAGTCATTATAGGCTTGAGGAGAAAGCTGACACTAGTGAGATCTCCAGAGATCTACAAGGATAACACCAACTGGAAAACTAAGCAGTAGTAGAGAGACTACATTAATAGACCCTCCTTGATGATAGGGTTGATGACTACCTTATATACCATCCTAGAACCTTCATCCACTGACTGATAGAAGCAGAGGCAGACACCCACAGCTAAACACCTGGAACCCAGTGACAGACATGGAGGAGTGATAAGCAAAGGGGTCAAGACCATGATGGTGAAACCCACAAAGACAGCTGACTGGATAAGGGGGAGCTCTTGAATCCCAGACTGATGCCTGAGAGGCTAACAGGGGACTGAACCAGACTCCATGAATGTAGCCTCAGTGAGAAGGCCACAGAGATCACTGGGGCCTTGGGTAGTAGATCAGTGTTTACCATGGTGTATGAATGATCTTTGGGAGCCCATTCAAAAGGGAGGGATGCTGTCTCATCATGGGCACATGGGAAGTGCCTAGGTCCTGCCCTGAATGAAATGACAAACTTTGGAGATCTCCCCAAGGAGGGCAATGATGTGGGGATTAGGTGAGGGGCTAGGGGAGGCTAGTGGAGGGACAAGGGAGGAGGGTTGGGAGAGGGAGCTGGGATCGGTATGTGAAGCATTCGTGTTTCTAATTTAAATAAAAACATATATTGAGGGAAAAAAGAAGGAGAATATCATGATAGAGAAAAAAATATGTTGATATGGCTGGGCAGTGGTAGGGCATGGCCTTAATCCCAGCAGAGGCAGGAGGATCTCTGAGAGTTTGAGGCCAGCCTGGTCTACAGTGCTACACAGAGAAACTCTGTCTCAAAAAAAAAAAAAAAAAAAAAAAAGGTGATACAAAAGCCACTTCCTATTCATCATTCCATCATTCCACTTCTTTGTTGGCGTATATTCAGAAGTCTTAGACTTTTTTTGCTGCATTTAATGTTACCCAAAGTATAATTAATTTGCTTTTAAATGAAAACTCATGGTTTCACATTCAGTTTTCTTGCCACAAAGTTTATGGATGTTAGAAGATGCTGTAGAAATGATTTGCTTTCTTTGGGCTTCTTAGTATAGTTATAAATCTTAAGATCTTCTATTTTCCTTTTTTATAATTTGTGTTCTTCTTGGGACTTGTGTGTTTAATTAACCTACAGCATTCATTATTAGTTTGTATACTTTTGAATTGGTATTTGTAGTCATCATCAAGCCTTATAGTGGAACAATATTACAGTTCTCTCACTTCATTGTTTTAATAGAAATATTTTTTTCATTTTCTATTTTTTCTGTTTTTTATTTAACTTAGAAACAAGCTTGTTTTACATTTTAATCCCAGTTCCCTCTCCTTCCCCTCCTACCCTGCACCTCAACAACCCTAATCCCATCCCCTTTCTGCTCCAAAGGGAGGGGAACGCCTTCCTTGGAGGATCTTCAAAGTCTGTCATATCATTTAGAGCAGGGCCTAGGACACTCCCATGTGCCTACACTGAGAGAGCATCCCTGTATGTGGAATAGGATGCCAAAGTCAATTCGTATACTAGGAATAAATATTGATCCACTGCCAGAGGCTGCAAAGATTGCCCAGGCCTCCTAATTGACACCTACTCTCAGGGGATCTGGGCCAGTCCAATGCTGGTTTCCCAGCTACCAGTCTGGGGTCCATGAGCTCCCACTTGTTCAGGTCAGCTCTGTCTGTAGATTCTCAAGGCTGGTCTTGACACCTTTGCTCATCACTCCTCCCTCTCTGCAACTGGATTCCAGAAGTTGAGTTTACTGTTTAGCTGTGGGTGTCTGCTTCTGCTTCTATCGCTACTAGATGAAGGCTTTACATCACATATAAGATAGGCATCAATCTCATTATCAAGAAAGGGCATTTAAAGTAGCCTCTCCACTATTGCTTAGATTATTAATTGGGGTCATCCTTGTAGATCACTGGACATTTCCCTATTGCCAAATTTCTCTTTAAACCTACAATGGCTCCCTCTACTATGGTATCTATTTTCTTCCTCTCCTCTATTCTTCCACTGTCTCAATCTTCCTACTCCCTCATGTCCTCCTCTACCCTTCTCTTATCCCCTTTCCTTCCTCCTAACTTGCTCTCCCCTCCCTCCATGTTCCTAATTTGCTCAGGAGATCTTGTCCCTTTCTCCTTCTCCAGGGAACATGTATGTATCTTGTAGGGTCCTCCTTCTTTCCTAAATACTCTGGCAGTGTGTATTGTAGGCTAGTACTCCTTTGTTGTATGTCTAAAATCCATATATGAGTGAGTACATATCATGCTTGTCTTTTTGTGACTGGATCATCTCACTCAGGATGTATTCTTCTAGTTCCATCCATTTGCCTGCATATTTCAAGATTTCATTTTTTTTCCAGCTGAGTAGTACACCATTGTGTAAACATACCACATTTTCTTTATCCATTTTTCAGTTAAGGAACATCTACATTGCTTCCAGGTTTTGGCTATTACAAATAATGCTGCTATGAACATAGTGGAACAGATGTCCTTGTATGAATGTGCATTTTTTGGGTATATGCCTAAGAGTGAAATTGCTGGATTTTGAGGTAGACTGATTCCCATTTTCCTAAGGAAACACCATACTGATTTCCACAGTGGCTGTATGAGTTGGCACTCCCACCAGCAGTGGAGGAGTGTTCCCCTTTCTCCACATCCTCTCCTGCATAAACTGTCATTGGTGTTTTTGATTTTAGCCATTCTGACAGAAGTAAGATGGTATCTTAGAGCTGTTTCGATTTGCATTTCCCTAATGGCTAAGGACGTTGCGCACTTTCTAAAGTTAATAGAAATATTTTATCAAGGCATAAAACGGAAAACTTTTGTTGCCCTTACAAATAATACTATATAGTTCTAATACGGAATTTTAATTAATTAAATTTTAATTAATTAGACCTTAATTAATTTCTTCTTTTTATCCTAACTATGAGACTTTAACTTGATGGTAAAGAAATTAGCCAACAACTCAAATACCTCATGTGCCCTAAACTGCAGAGTGAAAGAGAGGAATGTCTTGGCAAGTCAGCTGCTTTCCTTTTTCATAGTATTTTCTTCATACATTATGATAACTTGGTTGTTTTTCTTACTTTAGAGCTTAGCAGCCAGGTACTGAATCAGTCTCTTTTGAGTGTGATAATTCATTTTTTTTCATTTATTTTATGTATTTCATTCATGCACATAATGTTTTGATTATATTCCTTCTCTGTAAAGAGAAGCTTTTTCTTTGCTAGCCGCTTTGGTTTATCCCCTGCCACCCGCCTGGGCTCTGCCGCATTGTAGTCCCCAAATAACACACAAGACGCTGTATTAATTATGAAGCTGTTGGCCTTGCTTGTTTCGTACTGGATAGCTCTGACTTAAGTAATTACCCCATAATTGTTAATCTAAGTATGTCTCTTACCGGAGAATAGTTCCGGGCTTCCTACCCCATGGCAGTTACATCTCGAACTCTCTTGTGTTTCTCCTTCCCAGAATCCTCCTGGACTCCTAGCCCTACCTATCTAGATTCCTATTGGTTCAACAGTACTTTATTGACAAATGTACAGGACTTCCCCCATCATCTCCTCTTTTCTGTTTAAACAAAAAGAAAGGTCTTAACTTTAACACAGTCAAATTGTGTATAACAGAACAGTTATCAAATAAGAACATAGTTACAATATTTTAGCAAGATTTAAAGAAAATATCATCCATCCCATCTTTGTGAGTCCAAAGTTCTATATGTAACTTATCGTTTATCATAACTAAGGAAAACTATAATTATAACTATCTATCTACAACTCCATCAAAGACCACAGAAGGATAATATATAAACACTAGGATTGACAGAGACATCTTACTGCCTGGACAGTCACCCGAAGATCCTCTGTAACGTTGGGGCATCCATCTTCAGCCCATAGGCCACAATGTGTCCAGAAGATTTCTCAGCAAAGCAGGAAATTTCAAACTGTCCATCTGCATTGGCAGTCTGCCAGTCATTTCTCTGTCCTGTAGAAAGTCTGGTAGACACTTCCATGAAGCAGGAACCCTGTAAGACTGAGTTTAGCAGTCACTTTTCTGTGGGTCCTGCATGTCCAGTTTATACAGCAACAGTCAGTCTAGGCAAGAGCAGTTTCTTGCCCAAATGGCTAATCTTGCCATGTTGAAAGCAAACTTTATAACGAGTTTCTTCGATGCCCATCTTCCTCTCAGACGTAATTGGTGCTGCCAGGAGCAGACATTTCTCATTGTCAAGAAAAACCCTAAACCATTTAAAATGCCATTTTCTGAAGGTCTTTGAAAGGTTTGAAGACTATATCTATCTCAATTACATCTCTATATATCTAGAAAATCTAACTTACCTAACTATAAGATCTGACTCTTATAAATAACTATCTATAGCCTGTATTTAATTATGCATTACTTTTTAAAAGATCAGTATACGCATAATATTTAATCAAGAGAAGTATACATGTCACAAAATTGACCTTGAGTTTGTATCAATAAATGAAAAACCATACCCATACCATAATTCCCCTTTGTACCATTAAAAGGAGATTGGCTGTGATTATTAACCAATTATAAACAATCCCATTTAAAAGAAAACAAAGATTTATAAACAAGATGGGAATTGGGACGTCGCTCATTCCAAACTGCTTCCTGCTGGAAGGGGGCGCTGTTCACACCATGGGGATCATGACAAAACTCAGAAACCTGTATAAGTCCATATTTTCAGGGTCTGTAAAGCTGCATCATCTTAGCTGTCTCAATTGTTGGAACACCTGGTCCACTGCTTCTGGGGGTCTTGGTTCATCAAACCACAGAAGCCTGGAAGGAATCCTCAGCTTTTCATTTTCTGTAGAAACATAAGCAAAATCTCCTTTCCCAAGTAACATATCCTTATACTTAAATTTTGAAGTCAAGGCATTTTTAAAAGATAGAAGTTGGATTAATTCAGCAGCATTTATAATCAAGTGTACTTTAGTAGCTGTTCCTTCCTGAGCAATGAAAAAACTGAAAAACACAATAGCATACAGTATCCAGACTCTCTGTGTATTTTCCATCTTTACGTGGCTTATTTATTTATCTATTATTACTTTATTTATTTTACTTTTATTTATTTTTCTCTGGGACAGGGTTTCTCTTTGGAAATCCGCCTGCCTCTGCCTCTGCAGCAAATCCTACCGGCGTGTGCCACCACAATGCCGGCTTTTCTATTTATTTACCACTTTGTCGTTTCATTTTCTCTCTCAATCTCACGTATATTTTTAAACACACTGTAAACCTTTGGAGGCTTTCCTTTATCCAAGTCTGACTTTATAGTAAATCTTTATATTTTTCTGGCCACGTGTGTTATCTGTAAAACCGCGGCTGTTTTAAACTGCCATTTTCAAGATGGCGGGCATAAGCTTGATTCCAGCTTACCCCCTCAGTCCATGCTGACATCCAGCAAAAGCTGCCACTTCCAGCTGTACGTACACCCCTTTTAGTCGTTAGCACAGTCTCTTAAAACAACCTTGCTGGCTGTTTGTTTTTTGTTTTTTTTTTTAATGCCCAGTCAGGAAGACTCCAGTAAGTGAGCCACGTGAATCTCGGCTTGTTGCTAGCAAAACAGAGCACACCTGAGAAAAATGCTGCTACCAAAATCTGTGCTTCTCTCTGTTCTTCTGTTTCTAAAATTCCTTTAAAGCTTTTGTTGTTTTGCGTGGAAATTCAATCCCACCCCTGACAACCATTCTGTTAAGAGAAACTTTCCTTGCTAGCCGCTTTGGTTTATCCCCTGCCAGCCGCCTGGGCTCTGCCGCATTGTAGTCCCCAAATAACACACAACTTCTCCATCTTTCCCCCTTCATTTCATTTTCCGTCTCCCCTCCCCACTTCCCCCTTTCAATTTAATGTGCTCTTTTCTTTTTCACTTAACCATCTGATTCTACTTAATGTACTGCCTGTATGCTCATAGGTATAACATATGTTCATCTAGTAAGAGCATGGAGACCCTGTCTGGGACCACCACCCTGAAAAAATACAAAAAAAAAAAAAAAACAACCTTTGCTCTCCCAGAAGCCATCAGTTGTAAATAACTTCTCAGCTAGGGTTGAGCATTTGTAAGCTCTCCCCCTTCCATGCTGGAATTTTGGCTGACTTGATCTTGTGCAGGTCTTGAACAAGTAGTTGCAATTACTGTGGGTTGATATGTACAGCACTCCTGTCATATCCAGAACATAGGGTTTGGCTACAGCTGTCTGCTACTTTTGGCTCTTAAATTCTTTTCTGATTGGGCTCCCTGAGACTTCAGACATGCTCCATGTGAGGTGACTTTTTCTCTGGTCTCAAAAACCGCCCTCATGGCAGCTGGAGGATGTGGATTTGGCGGAAATAGAAAACAGAATTATAGAATTCTGCACATACCTCACATAGAAACCCAGTAATGGTTAGTGGCCATCAATAGACTATTGTTCATGGGTCATTTGGATCCTTTAAAGAGCAATGCAATGGAGTAAGAGATTCTCATAAAGCTGGTAAAATTAAGGGGCCCAATCAGGAAAAGAAAAAGGACCAAAAAACTAGTCTATCAAATCATGAAAGATGCAGGGGTGAAGGAATATGGAGCAGAGATGCTTCATACAAAAGTAACTCACCATTAACAGAAATAAAAATTCTCGAGAATTTGGAAAGTAAAAAGCTTATCACAGCTGTAAAATCTGTAGCAGCCTCCAAAAAAGAAGTTTTTATGCTCTATAACCTACAGCCAGACCTGTATGTGGCAGGTGGTGCCTGGTATGAGGATCAGGATTTTGAATCTGAATTTGTTGAGGTGTTAAACTAATGATGTTTCAAATTACTACAAACCAAGGTAGAAATAAATGAAAAAGTAAGCAGACTCCAAAGGTACAAAGAGACAGTCCATCTGTGAACTGGGCATCCGTATGGTAGGGTTGTCCATAGAGAACGTTGAAACCATTTTAAACACAGTTATGATGGGAAAGTGGAGATGACTCTCATTGCTGTGAAGGAAGGTGCCTCTGGCAGCACAAATGGACACATGAAACTCTACAGGATAGTCAATCTAATCCTCCCACCTTGTAGGCTTGGTCTGGCCAACCTGTGGACTCCGCCTAGTTTTCTATGACAGCCGTGAAGGTTGTGAGACCATCACTGTCTAATTGTATTTACATGACAGAGTGGGTTGAATTTTAATAGAGAACTCAGAATTTTACTGACATTTGACAAATGGAGTTATTAGGATAGCAAATCATGATGGAACATCAAATTCCTTTGAAAATATACTTCACAGTGGTGAATACTGACTCACTGCTATGAAAAGATTTATTTATAAAGACAGAACACAAAGCAAATTGAGTTTAATTTGGGGAAATCTATTCTTCAGTAAATAAAATACCTTGAAGCTCTGGAAGACACATCTTCTGATAGATCAAGGAAATAGAAGCCAGTTAATCTCTATTGACCAAGTATTGTGCTGACAGCTAGAGAATGAAAATGTTCACCCTGTGTTCCCACACTAACCTCCCTCCTAAGTACTACTATCTAGGAAATGTTTTCAGATCTCTGGTGTTCCATCCTGAAGGGGGTGATCTTGCTGGTCTTTCATTGTTAAAACTGTGGATTTCATTGTGTGGCTTAATTATATTTTTTGCCAAAATTTCTTCCCAGATTCTTATTCCATACCTATAGTGTGACCCTCTCTACTACCAGCACCAAGTTCAAGTACTGTAATCTAACCTCTATATGGAATGTGATAACTAGGACCTTTGGAAGGTGGCAGATTGTGAGTTCAGAGTCCTGATGATTAGAATTTGGGACCGTGTAGAAGAGACCCAAAGTGTTTTGTTGCTCCTGTGCCATTTGAGAACACAGAGAGAAGAGTAAGGAAGCAGGTTCTCATTAGATAGTAATCTACAAGCAACCCAAGCCTCCCAACTTCTAGAATTATGATAAATTATTTTCTTGATAAAACATCACTCTACAGTGATCAGTTAAAGTAAATAGAAGGACTAGACAGTATCTATTCTTTTAACTAAAAAGTAAAACTAGTTGGGTATGGGGGTGTGTTCCTTTAATCCCTGCACTCAGGAGGCAAAGGTGCACAGATCCCAGAAAGTTGGAGGCCAGCCTGGTCTACATAGGGGAGCACCAGGACAGTTAGGGACAGCCTGTCTCAAATATAAAAATAGATCTTTGTCCTTCAATCACTCTCTGAGGAGTGGGAACTGGGCTACTTTTACCCTGTTTTACATTGGTCTCCTTGTATTCTTTTCTGAAAATCATGATGTGATGTGTCTAAGCAGAAAAGCATCACTTTGTGTTTGTCAGTCCCAGCTGTCAGGCTTTTGAAAGCACGAAGTTAACTGGCATGCTGTTGCACAGAAGATAGCTATATGCCTTTTAAGGGTCCCAGCTGTTGCATTTTTTCTTTTTGTTTTTGTTTGTTTTTTGAGACAGGGTTTCTCTGTGTAGTTTGACTGTCATGAAACTTGCTCTGAAGACCATGCTGTCTTTAAACTCAGAAATCACCTGCCTTTGCCTCTACTTCTGACTCTTTAATGCTGGTATTAAAGGCCTGGCCTCCTCCACTACGCCTGACTTACTTTGTGCCTTAAAATTTTCTTTATGTCAGCCAAAATGATGGGCCAACTGAAAGGGTTCACAGTGCACTCCTTTTTGGAGCCGAGCTCTATCACCATTTGGCAGTGCTGTCAGTGAACAGCATCCAAAGAGTTACCTGGAGATAAAGGAGCCAATAAAATCAAACCCGCTAGGTAGATTTTAATCAGATTAATTCTGTGTCCAGCTCTATAAAATTAAAACTTAATGGCACCAGTTCCTTTTAAGTGTTAGATTCTATGTAAGATACAGAAGGTTCTAGGAGCCTCATTCTGCAAGTTTTTCCATCACGTCCAGTGAGGATTGGCATGGTAAGCCTGGCTCTGCCTGGTCTGCCAAATAACTATTAGTCTTATATTACTAAATATGTAGGAGAGTTAGAAAATGCAGAAAGAACCAAATTGTTTCTAAGTATGCTCTGTATTATTTCTTGTTTTTGTTTTTTGGGTTTTTTGTTTGTTTTTTGGTTTTTTTTGTTGTTTTTGTTTTGTTTGAGAAAGAGTATCACTTTATGATCCTGTTTTATCCTCCCAAGTGCTGGGATTATAGACCTTACACTGCCATGGCTGGCTTTGTACTATCTTGATAATTAGATACTGAGTTTTTAAATTTTCAATTGGTGGCTAGAAGTGCCCCTTGCCTCACCAAAATAAATACTTACTGTTTTTCCTCGTATTTTTCCTTCTGAGTATTAACTAAGAAGCATAGGTAAATTTAAAAATAATAGCAACTGTTATGCATAGTAAAATGAATTCTACAGAGATAAGTTGTGATCAAAAGAAATTTTGGACCACTGAAATCCTGACTCCACAAAATCAAGTAGCAGATGGTACTGATTCTTCATTCTTTCCCTCTTAGTAACTGGTATTTTGCTCACCTGAGACCACATACTGCAATCTGCTGAGGACTTTCTTTTTGTGATCCATGCAAAATCAGACATGATGACTCCATGATTCTGAATTGTTACGTGGATTCTCACATGAAACTTCCAATCTGGTCTGGCAATAAATACATTTTATGTAAGGGTTTTGATGGCGAGCAATTGAATTCTGTGATAGGGCACAATGATAGAAAACTGCTTACATCATGAGGTTCCTGGCTCAACTGTCTGCCCTATAGTTCAAGTCCTACAATGAAAAAAGTCTTTTCAAATTCAGTGTATGGCAGATGAGGGACAACTACAAGATATGTGCCCTACAGCAGTGTGGTCCACTAAGACAAGATCTTTCTCCTCCTTCCTCCACATAATATCTGGCCAAATAGCATTTTTTAAATCATGGTTGAAATAGCCTATGTCTGGTGTTTAGTAGAGTAACCTTGAGCTAGTTTGCTGATCAGCACTTGGGATAGCAATGATTAAAGAACTGAGTTTAGTTACCTGTGGATACTCCTCGTAATAGGCAGCACAGTTTATCAATTAGAACACTCTGTCTTATACTCTCCTCCAAGGACTAATGAACCTCACCCTGAAATGTATTACTTAATAATTAAAATAAGAGTTTAAACAATTCATTTTGAAGTTAGGAAAAATTAATTTTAAGACATTAATAGATATATCTAATGTAAATGGTCTGTTGAGCAGTGATTGGACCAAACCTAAAACTCCTACCTTGAGTCTACTTAAATAATTTGAGATCAGTAATTATGTACTCTGCTTTTGTGTTTTAATTATTAAAAAATGATTATATAAATAACATTAGTTCATAATTTTTCTGCCACAGGATAAAAATGACTATTTCTGATATTGTTCATTCCCACATGAACAATTACAGTAGACCTATATGATTGTCTTCCTATCTTCCAAAGATACCTGTTGTTAGAAGTTGATAGTCCTTCCTGACTTCAGTTACATTTTGAAACCCCCAAATCATTTCAGGCTAAAACAACAGTTTTGCATCCTGTCTAGGGATAAAACTGGAAAACCTTAATTCTGCATCTTTCACCAAGTATAAGTGCACTGGAAATTTTTGGTCTCATAATAATCACAGGATACAGGAAAGTACATTATAAACCATTTCATAATCCAATATATCCTAATATAAAAAGTGATCTTTCTGCCCCCTGAAGTGTAAGGGTGGGGTATATAGATGTCCTGTCAGGCAGGTCTCCTATTCTCTGCATATTGACCAAAGTCTACTACATCTCTCATCCTTTACCAGAGAAGCCTCTTTTTGCAGTTGTTATACAGAGACCCACAGTTTTCAGTTTCTTACTGTCACATAAAGAGTCTGTCAATGCAATTTTCATAGAAGTAGTATTTCGTTATAAATACTATAATATGAAATCTTCACATACCACTTAGCAGTATGATACAGCTGTAATTCCATTTTAAAGGATTACCTAAATTAAGTTTTGGAGTCTTCAGAGACTGCTTATTTTTTAGCTTTCTCTTATTTAGTTATTTATTTATACAAGGAACTTAAAATTCTTGTAATTTGGTCAAATCTGACCATTTTAAATGTGACTAGCCAGCTTTGAAAATGACTATCTCACCATTTTAAATTTTCATGTAAATGAAAAGTACAGATCAAATAGTTCTCTTTGGCATAGTTTAATATTTTCTGCTGACTAATTGTATATTTTAACCACAATCCATTTACACTACTTTGTAGTTTCATGACTTCTCAGCCCCTAAACTTTAAAACAAGTAAGTTATCTGACCTTACAAGAGATCCATGACACATACTTTCAATAACAGTTGTGTACATGTGTTCAGGGGTTATAGAAGATAATCACTGAAGCACAGAACTCAATTTACTTGGAAATATATGGACAATTCTTCTATATAGAAAATCAAGGCCTCCTTAAAAAAAGTGCTTGTTTTTATGACTTCAGAGGGGGAAACACAAGATAAACTAGCTTTTGGAGCATGTTTTTTGTGCCTAGAAATTAAGGAAGTGCTCAGTAAAAGAATTAAAATAAAAAGGACTATTGATGGCAGAGTAGAAACAATTTAATTAATAAAAACCAATGAACTTTATCTTATGACCAATTTAATTAAATAATACATGTTTTTGTAAATGATAGCATGGAAGTAAACAAACAGATGAGGAAAGAGGAAAAGCTTTTTTTCATAGAAAAACTCCAATTTTAAGAATGCATATAAAATGAAAGAAATAAATATGGTTACAATAGCATGGTGATAATTATTGTACTCCGTAAGTAATACAGCCAGTGAGAAAAGAATGAACTTTGCATTGAGATGCTTGGCTATAATCTTCCTTCGATCACAACCCTCAAGTAGATAAACTTCATTAAGTATTTTTCTTTGATAATTCCCTTCAGTAACCCTTTGTGAGGAATATTCTGTCATTTTTCTGTGAACTGTAGTTTTTAAATTTTCTTATTTAAATTTTTTACTTTTGAAATTACAAGTACATCATTTTCCTTCTTCACTTTTCTCCCTCCAACGCCCACCCTCCCACTCTCTCAAATGCATGGCCTCTTTTCTTTTTATTATTAATGTGTATGTCCTTTTTCTGCCCTCTTCTGTTTTTCATATTCTCTTTATTTTGTTTGTTTTTTACCTCCCCCTTCTCTGCATTCCACACACCCCCACTTTTTTAATTTAAGAAAGGGGTCTTTCATGTTCCCCATGCTGACTCTGAACTCTTAACCTCCTGCTTTAGCCTCTGTGTAGCTAAGACTAAAAAGTACAGATCATGATCATATTTGATTTTTAGTAACTGTATTCATAAAAACAAAAAAGCAAGCTTTAATTAAGATTTAGCCTTGTGTCTCTGCAGCTCTTTTTAAAAATACTTGTCAGTAATAATTTGTTTGCATTTATCTGAAGTCTTGTACCATTCAGAATTGAAGATAAGTTCAGAAAGCAATGTTTGGAACAGTGTTATTGACAGATACAGTAAACAAGAGCAAGCTCAGAAACAGTGTTTTCTGTTGAGTTTATCCTTTTTTTTCTGCTGCTGTAGCATTTGAACACTGGACGTGGGGTTTGTTTGCTTGCTTGCTTTGTTGTTTGTTTGTTGTGACCAATATGTTTAGTGTCTATAGTAGTCATTAAACTTGTTTAGAATAGACTTTTTTAAACCCTTGTTGACTCTCTTTCACTCTGATGTTAAAATAGCGTTTTACTTGGTTTTATGTTTTCCCTACACATAGCACAAACTCATATCACTAAGTACCATTATTTGTTAGAGTGGGTGAGTTTACCAGTGAGACATTTGTGGCACTTTCAGTAGTAATCTCAGACCTCAACTTTGCTGAAGATGGTTGTGATAGAGAAGGAAAACAGTTTATCCAGACAACTAATATGTTGGTCAGAGATTAAGGCAGGAAAACAGATAACCCGTCCCTAGAAATGAGCCTGCATTCTGAATACTTCCTCATCACATTTTTGCTACAGACTGTGTGTAGACAGGACATGTTTTGAGCTAATGTGTTTTTGAACAGATTGCCAAGCTACACCTCAATATGAAAAAGAAAATTGTTCACTCTTTCTCTCCAGTATCATTATAAGTTTCTTACTTTAATACAGCGGATAGGCCACCTGAAGAGACCTAGGCTATTTATTGTATCTTCTGAACTTGTCTTGGATAATAGAATGTTAGTATGTTGTGTAGCAAGTACAAGCTCAATGAGGCAGAATGAGAGTGGAATGTCTGGATTGGAGGATATAGAATGATCATGGTATTATGATTATCAGATTGCTGACTTGAGTAGATTTTGAAATTTTTGTTTTCTGAAAATATTTAGAAATTTCTGAATCTTTTCTAAGTTCCTTTCATTAACAAACTGTTCTTTGACTTCTTTTTGTAGGTTGTAAGGAAATTAATATACTAGTTTTCACTTCCAATTCAAGATAACTATTTGCTCCCTTTTTATTATGATTTCCATGTACTCTCTCAAGTTTTTATGTACTTTTACTTAGTTCAAGGCTTCATAGCCCAGAGATCTACATATTCCCCCAAAATTCACAGGTAGGAATTCATTGCCTCATGAATTTGAATGGAAGAAAATAATTACACTTTTTCTTCATTTACTCCAGTTGAAATTTAACATCACTTTGAATTTATGGTAGATCGTAGATTATTACTAGATTTTAAAGCATTGAGAAAGAGTACCGTATTAATATATCTCAATGGTTCTTCATTGGCAACTGTGTTTCTATAGAATTGGTTTCTTATATATTCATGGATTTCAAAAACATTATTTGAGAAAGAACACATCACTTCACCTTATAGCCAAAGGAGTACCTTCACTGAAATGCTTACGAACCCCTCTGTTCCTTTACTTTTTAAACTTCATACTTTCCCCCATACTGCCCTATCTTTAAGGATATCTCTATATATTTTCTGTGTGCATGTACATTTTTATACATATACCTATTCTGGCTTCAGATTTTTTTTGTTACTTGCAGAAGGAATTTTAAGATCATTAAATGTAAAGCTAACTAGTTTTCTGTTATAAATCTGTTCTTCCCTTCTGAGTACCCACTAATTAGGCCTATTGATACCTTCTGACCCAAAATTAAAATGAAAGTTGTTTGTCTTTTTTCTTTCGTGCTACTTCCTTAGAGAAGACTTAAGAAGTATCAAGAGATTACTAATAAGACTGCTGTGAACCTTCTTAGACAAGTTTTTGAACATGTATACTGCACTAGGGAAAATTCATAAGCATTGTCATAGGGTCACTGCATACTGAAAATATGTTGATAACTGCCAGACCATTCTTTTGAACAGTGGTATGTACATATTTATAAATACTCAGCAGAAATTCTTGGTCAAATAATTATAAATGTTCTGTGTTTATTGAATATTGATTATTTTGCTGAAGTACTTTTATGCCTTGTACTTGAGTTTTTGGGTAGATGAACCTTGTAAGATGTAAGACAAAGTAATTTATGTCTTTTATTAGTAGTAGAGAAATTAGATACTTAGACCCACAGAAAATGAATATGACTAAGAAACAAAAACAGGAACTCTGAAAGCTTAGAGATTAGCTTGGCAAATTATCTTTAAATGTTTTATATAACAAATTAAGCCTTTGACATATTTATAAAATAAAATTATAGTTGTGAAATGATTATAGTACCTATGAAAAGTATTATATTATAAGATAAACATAGTCTAGAAAGGGATAGAAATTTGGTTTCAAAATTAAGGCTTCTTCCCAGGGCCACGGTGATAGTCCGTCCCAAGAGTTACCTACCAACATAAGTGTATCACCACATGCCAGAAATGCCGGGAACCTTCCAGTACTGGGATACGATCTCAGGTCAGGGTTATATTGACATTAACATACAAGATAGATAGAAACCAACCTAATGTATATCTCTGAATTGTTTGGAGAGAATTTTAAATTTCAGTCATTTTATACACCTTAAAATCCATTTTATATTATGGGCAGGAGACATGGCATGTGTATCAAGGTCAGAAGACAATTTAGGAAGCTGGTTCCTTCCACCTTGTGGATCCTCGGGATTGAACACTTGATGGCAGGTGCTTTTTACCTACTGAGCCATCTCATTGGCTCTCGTATAAATAGAAATTCTATCCCTGTACGTAAATTATGCAAGATAAAAATATAACAATTGTGAAATTGAAGTGGACCATGACTAGTAAGCATATTGGTGTATAAAATGTATTTACTTGATTTAATGCATACTGTACAATGGTTTTACTTTCTATCAGTTATACATAGTCAAACATGATCTGAGAATACTAAGTGGAGAATAGTAGAAATACATGAATCATAAGTTTTAAATAACCTTATTGTAGTGTGCTACTACAGAACAGTATTTGCCACTAAGGGAACCATGAGTAATAAAAACAAGCCTTAAGTGAGAGTGAATGTCTCTGAATTGTCCAGGGGATTATAAAAGTGTTTAACACATGCCATTTTATATTCTAATTATATATATTAATTCTGCTTCATATTTTTAGTTCAATACTATCCTAATTGACAAACTTTATTATAGATATGTATGCACAAGCAAATATAGATTATTGGGCTTAAGATATCTAAAAGGAGTCTTGGAATAGATCAACTCTAAAGCAAACATATTCCTTAGATTTCTCCTTGTGCTAATTGGAAACTTTCCAAAAATTATATGTATACTCTTCCAGCTAAGAAAAATTAATAGAAGCATTGTTTTAGTTTGACTTTCAAATCAACACAGGTAACATTAGTAACATGCAGAAAAAGGGAAATAATAAATCAGAGTTACAATGTCCTCTTTTATAATGCTAGTACCCTTTAAACACTTATTTGAACTCAGGAAATAAATTCAGATAAGTACTCCAGTTCATTGTCTTTGAACCAAGAAGTTCAGATTCTGCATTTTTTTTCAATCTCAACCTGCCTTTCAAACCATGTGAACTCCAATAGATTGGAGTTTGGAAAAGGATCATGATAACTAATACTAGGATTTATGTTACTGACATCACATTGTTTTATGTTGGAGATAAACTGGTGTTGGAATCTCTGTGCCTGTCTCTGACTTGAAATTTCTGGATTTTTGTTTCCTCTCTGGAGGAATAAGTTAAATCCTATTTAAGATTTGGTAGATCTAGAATTCTAGTTGTCCTGTAACTCAAGCATGGTGATGTACACCTGTAATCTTAACACTTCTGAGGTGAAAGCAGAAAGAGCAGAAGTTCAAAAATCCTGTAAGTCAAGCATAGTAATATATGCCTGTAATCTTAACACTTCTAAGGTTAAGGCAGAAAGATCAGGAGTTTAAGATCATTCTTGGCTGCATTATGAGTTTGAGTCTAATTTGAGCTACATGGGACCCTATTTCAAAATTATGTATAGATATATGTTCATATCCATATAACATATATACATATATATGCACACATAAATATATGAATATGGATGTTTCCCCATCTTTTTTATTTTGGATGACTGACATATGATCTTGTATAGGTGCCTAGTTATTTTACACTATACCCCTGATGTATGTCACACACACACACACACACACACACACACACACACACACACACACACACACACACACACACCCCTACCTTCTGGCAGGGCTATTTTTGGATCGAAATTTCAAAGATCATCAATAATCAGCTATTACTTTTCAACTATTACTGCCATGTCTTTGTTTTTAAAACGTGGAGGTAGAGAGATGGCTTAATCAGTGTACCATGTCTACCATATATGCATTAACACCTGAGTTTGGATCCCTAGCATGCATGAAAAAGCTTGGTGTGGTAGCCATGGAAGAGCTCTGACAGGCAGATCCCAGGAGCTCAGTGGTCAGTAAGTCTAGTCTAATAGATGAGCTACAGGTTCAGTAGGAAACTGTGTCTTAAAAAATGAAATGGAGAGTGATCACATATAACAGCAAGTATCAATCTTTGACCTTCACACATGTGTATACACAAACATACATACTCAAACATACACAAAAATGAAATTGTTATGCTCCATAAGGTGTATGTTTATGCTTACTCTTACGAATCAAAATTATTGACCTAGTTTATGAACAGATATATGAGTGCCCACATTTTTTTATAACTCACTCATGTATAATGGGGATTCACTTCCCAAAACTGATAATTTTTACTCATATTGTATATTAGGCTTCATTTCATCCCATGTTTTTCTTGTTATTCAATTTATGTTCTAAAAGTTTATATGGAACTCTTGAATAGTAGTTGTGAATGAAAGCAGATGCTAACATGACTTCTTTTCTAATGTAGCAAAAGTCTATAATAATTGTCAGTGGCAAATTTTTATTTGCTGTCATTGTAATTTGTTTACTGAGAATTTTCTTTTCTAGAAGAATAAGAATTCTTGTTTTGCTCTCCCTGGTTACTACTCTGATTCTTTCGTGTCTTTTCCTAGCCCTACCATAGTGGCCTGTATAGTATAATTTACTCCTTTGTCAGGGAGTATAGTGCAAAATAACCAGACATCTATACAAAACCATTTGTCGGTCATCTGAAATTAAAAAAAAGAGGAATAGTTATCTGATAAATCAAAGATACTTCATTTGTTGTTCATAAAAGTGCACGTCAAATTTATTCAATGGAATGTCTGCAGGTGAGTAACTAGTTGCTGGATGAATTAAGGTACTCTCACCCTGTTTTTTATTATATATTTTTAATTTCATATGTGTATAATATTTACATTATTCTCCCCTCTCCCTCCAATCCCTCCTCCTTTAAAGAAACATTACTTTGTTATGTCTCAGCCTAAAGAGAATAGAAACATTAAAATATCTTCATGCCAGGTTTAATGCTTTTCCTTATGGAGAAAGCGTTTACTGAGAGGCTTGCTTGCTCTAGCTACTGGGAAGTGTCAGCTAAAACTGCAGTGTTGATGCCACAATGTGAGTTAGAACTTGACTTGTAAATAGTGTCATATACCACCTTCTTGATTTGCCTGTAGTATACAGGTACTGTTATGTAGTTTGCCAAATTGGTATTCCTACATTTCCAAGATTATATGAATAATATAGCTTGTACTTAAATGTAGAGTTATTGATAGATAACACCTCTTTCTTGCAATTTCATTCATATTATTTATTAGTTAGTAAAGAGGATTTCAGAATCATTTGTCACAACAAAAATATTTTGTGTAACACTATACTTCTCATTATTCTTTATTCTAAAGCAGCCATTCTTAACCTGTGGGTCATGACGACTTTGGGGGTCAAGCAACCCTGAGGGGTTGCCTAAGACCATCAGGAAAACACATATTTCTGATAGTCTTAGGAACTGAGACACCACTCCTCTGTTATCTCCAGGCAGGCCCCTACACACATAGATACGCCCACATGTGAGTATCTGGTGTAATGACATCACATCCTCTCCATCACATACACCCTGAACAAATATAAGTGTATGTGACAGGGTCAGCATCATAATGTACTTAATGCAGACTAGTCACACATGTAGAGAGCAGCTGCTGTGTTAAAAGCAACAGTATTGGAGGTAAAACAACACTGGGTAAAGGTAAAATAATGTATTGTAAAAAAAAAAATCTGTACAATGGAAACTTAATCTGAATGCTGATCGGTCTTTTTATATTTAGCTGTGGTTGATATGAATACTGCCCCCTTTGATAGTAACAGGTATGTAAAAACCAGAATGGTGAATCATAGGAAACTTTAATGAACTGTTGACTACACTATCTTATGTATCATCTTTTGCATTGTTAAAGCTATTGTTATATATTATTTTCAGTAGAAAACCATCCCATGACAATGGATTGTGTAGAGAAGAACATTAAGAAAGGAAAATATAGTGAGGATTTTTTTACAGTATGGTTTTACCCCAGTAATTACAGCAGGAATTGAGAAACCACAATGTGTTATTTGTTGTGAAGTTCTATCAGCTGAATCTATGAAGCCAAACAAACTATACCACCCTTTTGATAGCAAGCATCTGAGCTTCACCAGCAAGGATAGAAGCAAAACTGATAGACTCAAGAAAGCCAAACTTGACACTGGTGGCAAGTACTACAAGCAGAACATAATAGCCATTGGAACTTCATGTTTGGTGGCACTCAGAATCGCCAGAGCCATGAAACCTCACACCATTGCTGAGGATTTACTGTTACCTGCGGCCAAAAACATTGTTCAACTTGTGATTGGAGATGGATTTGTTATGAAGTTGAGTGAAATTTCCCTATCTAATGACACTGTCCATAGAATAGATATGTCTGCTGATGTGCTAGATCAAGTAATCCAGGATATTAAATCTGCTCCACTTCTAATATTTAGTATCCGGCTTGATGAATCTACAGATGTTGCAAGCTGTTCACAGCTACTGGTTTATGTGAGGTATATTAATGATGGAGACTTTAAAGATGAGTTTCTTTTTTGCAAACCTCTTGATGCAACAGCTACTGCATGTGATGTATTTGACACAGTTGGTTCATTTCTGAAAGAGCACATGATCTCCTGGGAAAGGTTTCTGGTGTTTGCACACATGGTCCTCCAGCTCTGCTAGAATGTCAATCTGAATTTCAGCACTTGGTATTGAATGAGTTACTAAAAGTCATCGCAACTCACTGTGTGGTTCATTGGCAAATATTAACAATGAAGACAATGCCACAAGAGTTGAAGAAGTAATGAAGAGTCATAAGTTCTGTCAATTTTGAGAAAGCGAGCACTTCAAACAGTTGATTGTTTTTGCAACTGTGTAGTAAGTTGGATGCACCAAACAAAGCTCTGCTATTTCAAACTGAAGTGAGATGGTTGTCCAGAGGAAAAGTTTTAAAGCATGTTTTTGAGCTTCATGATGAACTCAAAATGTTTTTTTTAATTTATTTTTTAAATTAGAATCAAGGTTGCTTCACAAGTCAGTTCCAGGTCCCTCTCTGTTTCCCTCCCCTCCTCCCGTGCCCTTCCCCCAACCCCCCAATATCCCCTCATTTCCCCAGGGAGGGTGAGGCCCTCCATGGGGATGTCCATAGTCTGTCATTTCATCCAGGGCAGGGCCTAGACCCTCCCCCCCAAGAGTTCAGGGTGAGAGTGCATCTCTCATTGTTGGATGGGAGTCCAAAGTCCATTTGTATACCCGGGATAAATACTGATCTACTGCCCAAGGCTCGATATATTACCTAGGCCTCCTCACTGACACCCCCATTCAGGGGGTCTTGATCAATCCCATGCTGGATTCCCAGGCATCAGCCTGGGATTCAAGAGCTAACCCTTGTCAGGTCAGCTGTTTCTGGGGGTTAAACCAGTCCAGTCTTAATCCCTTTGGTCATCAGTCCACCCTCTCTGTCACTGGCTTTCTTGAGTTCAGCTCAGTGCTTAGCCGTGGGAGTCTGCCTCTTCTTCCATCAGCCACTGAATGAAGGTTCCGTTTCCCAGACTCTCTGGTCATGGGATTGTAGACTGGCACTCCCCAGATCTATGTCTAAAATCCATATATGAGAGAGTGCATGCCATGTTTCTCTTTTTATGACTGGGTTACCTCGCTCAGGATGGTTTCTTCTAGTGCCATCCATTTGCCTGCAAATCTCAGGATCCCATTGTTTTTTTCTGCTGAATAGTACTCCATTGTGTATATGTACCAAATTTTCTCTATCCACTCCTTGGTTGAGGGGCATCTAGGTTGCTTCCAAGTTCTGGCTATTACAAATAATGCTGCTATGAACATAGTGGAACAGACATCCTTGTTGTATGAATGGGCATCTTTTGGATATATGCCTAAGAGTGAAGTTGCTGAGTCTTGTGGTAGGCTTATTCCCATTTTTCTGAGGAATCTCCATACTGATTTCCAAAGTGGCTGAACAAGTTGGCACTCCCACCAGCAATGGAGGAGTGTTCCCCTTTTACCACATTTCATCAGAAAGCAAAACCATAGTTTGAAGCACTTTTTAGTGGTAAAAGTGAATTTTAGAAAGTAGCTTACTTGGTGGACATCTTTACCATCTTGAATGAGTTAAATTTATCTTTGCGAGGACCACATGCAACATGCCTCAATTTGTTTGAAAAGATCCAATCATTCCAAATGAAACTTGAGCTTTGGCAAAAAAAAGTTAGGTGAAAATAAAATCTACATGTTGCCTACTTTATCTGCATTCTTTGAGGAACATGACACTAAACCAGACAAAAGGATTATGATGATAATTTCTGTGACAAAACACTTGCATATGCTTCCAGATAAAATTTCTTCGTATTTTCCAACTCTACCTGACATCCTATTTGCACTTGCCTGAAGTCCATTCACAGAGTTGAAGATGTTCCTGAAATGGCACAAGAGGAGTTCACTGCACTTACCAACAGTGATGCAGCAAGAAGTGATTTTGCTACAATCTCAGTTACAAAATTCTGGATCAAGTGTTTGCAATCATATCCTGTTCTTTCTGAGAGTGTATTGTGCCTTCTTCTTCCATTTCCAACAGCATATCTTTGTGAAACAGGATCTTCTAGCTTGTTATCAAGTCTAAATACAGAGGTAGACTTGTAGAAGATGATCTTCTTGTGCTCTTGCAAAGATTGTCCCGAGAATTTCTGATCTGGTAAGAAAGAAGCAATCTCAACCTTTGCACTGAAGTTGGCTTTTGATACATTCAGTCACAAAACATAGCAATGTAGTTTACTGTTATATTAAGTTTGTTACCCATGCTATACCATACTTCAAGACAAAATTTTATTTGTAATTAGAAATAAATATTTCGTAATACATAATTACATATTTTTGTGATTAATCATTATACTTTATGTTCAATTTATAACAATGAAAATACATCCTGTATATGAAATATTTATATTACAATTCATAACAGTATCAAAATTACAGTTATGAAGTGCAACAAAAATAATTATATGGTTGGGGTTCACCACAACATGAGGAACTGTATTAAAGGGTTGCAACATTAGGAAGATTGAGAACTGTTCTAAAGGATCTCTGGTGCCATCTACTGAATGATAAAGAATATCGAAAACAATATAGATTTTCACTTAATCTTTTTTAAATTATTTTTCATTAATAGAACTTTTTTATTTTTTTTCAGATGGGGTCTGACTATTTACCCATGCTGGCCATTGACTTTAAATTCTTTTGTCTCAACCTCCTGAGCATTAGGATTACAGGCATATACTATCACACCTAGTTTAATCTTTTTTTGTAAAAGAGTGAATTTAAGTGTATAAATGGAGTAGTTGCATTTGATACAGATGATAAACAAATATTGATGAATACCATGACCAAAAGCATGGGGATGAAAGAGTTTATATCATCTTGGACTTTCATCAAGGAGCAGTCCATCACTGAGAATAATCAAGGCAGGAACTCAAGCATGTCAGAAACCTAAAGGCAGGAACTGAAATAGAAGCCATGGAGGAATGCTGCTTCTTGGCTTGCTCCTTATTGCTTCATCATCTTGCTTTCTTAGCGGTGGCACTATCCTCCAGGCTTGCCCACAGGCCAGTCTGGAGCATGCATTTTCTTATTTGAGGTTCCCTCTTCCCAAATGAGTCTAGCTTGGATCAAATTAAAATGAAGCTAAACAGCACATATCAAATGTACATATTTACATGAGGATCATTTTACATGTGTTGTGCAGACATGTTAAACATATTTTTAAGGTTTGCCCAAGGCATCCTGACTTGTGTGCTATTTTGAAGTGTCAGGCAGCAGTAGTGTTTATGCCCTGAGGATCTTCTGTACTCCATCTACTTACACCCCATCTCATAACATCTCCAAATGCTGGTGCTTTTCACTGTCAGTTCAGTTTATTTCTTCCATATTATCATTTATTTGGAAATGTTCAGTATGCAGCTTCCTTGGATACATTTTTTTCATGTAGTAATACACATTTAAGGTTCCTCTGTATATTTTTTATTGCTTATTTGGTAAGTAAAGATTCCATGGTAAGAGTGGACTGTAATTTTGTTTATTCATTTACGTACAGAAGAATACCTTGGTTGCTTGCAGTATCTAATAGTTATATATAAAGCTGCTATAAATATAGATAAGTTTGTTTGAACATACATTTTTATATCATTTATGGATCTGTCTCAGAGTGCAATGAGTAGATTGTTTGTATGGTTAATCTCCTTTAAGATTTAGTAAGAAAATGCCAACTTCTTGTGTAAAAAGCCACAAACTTACCCATGTTCCAATACTAGATAACTACCATTTTACTTTGCCACCAGAAATGAGGGAAGCTCACTACATTCATTTTCTCCTATGTTATAGTCTAGAGCTATAATGGGGTTTATCACATCTGAATGAATTGTGCATTTTCAATATAATGAATATGGATAATTTGGTTTTAAATCAGTCATAAGTTATAAGAAATGCTTTGGAAATTTGAATGATTAATTTAAATTGCCCTTTAATATAACAGGGGAATTTGTAATCAAGGAAGCCTTTGTCCCTAGAAATAAAGAATATAAGAACTATAAGAGTTTCACTAAAACAAAATGCTGGGGAAAAAGCAGAATGAAACTGTAAGTTAGACAAGAAATAATGATGTATCCAGAGGGGGAAGTCTTTCCTGGTAACTTACCAAAGAGGGACACTAGAGGCCAGGGAGACCTTAGGGTTCCTCATCTTCTCACCATGTTTGAGGCAGGTTTTCTTTGCTACTGCAGAACCAGGCTAGCTTGTCTACAAGTTTCTGGGGATTTTCCTGTCTATATCCCATCTCCCCACAGGGACACACTGTGTTTATATGCGTTCTGAGCATCTGAATTCAGGTCATTAGGTTTGTTCCAGAAGGTGCCATAATAGTTAAGATTCCAAATTCACACTGATTCAGAAATCTGAAATTTATTTTTAAATTATGGGTCAATCTCTCCAGGAAACTGGTGAAACAAAAGAAACAAAGAACACATTCAAAATTAATCTTAGAACATTCCCAGATATAAAGTTCTCTAGAACATTTACTTTACCTCAAATAGGTATATCAAAACATAAAAGAAAGCAAGGTTCTTTACAAAAATACTGGAGGAAAATAATGAAAAGCAAGACCAGATCATCAAAGACCAAGAAGGTTTGGAGCTGGAGAAATGGCTCAAAACCATCTTAACTCCAGTTCTGAGATATCTGAAACCCTCTCTGACCTCCATGAGCATCAGGCATGCAGATAGTACACATATATTCACATGGGCACAACACTTAAGTTTATAAAATCCGTAAATCCTTTAAGAAAACAAGGTTTTCTTTAAAACAGTAAAGAATGAAAAATATGGGTTAACAGCTAGAGATGGCACAGCAGTTAAGAGCTCTTTCAGAGAACCTGGGTTCACATCCCAGCACTAACATGGTGGTGGTTCACAAGCATACATAACTCCAGTTCAGGGATTCTGATGCCCTCTTCTGCCCTCCCTGGACACCAAGCATGCATGTGGTGCATATACATTCATGCAAGGCAAACACTCGTACACATAAAGTAAACTTAGCTAGGCATGGTGGCACACAGTGAAGTCCAGACCTGCCAGACCCTGTCTCAAAAATGTAAACAAATCTGTAAAAATGTTTTAGATATTTTTTAACAATGTGGCATATATAAGGTAAACAAGCAGAGTATCTAAAAATAAGAATCGCTGCAGTGGAAATTTAAGCTTAAACTTTAAAACAGTATGTTGCATATAGCAAGGGTTACTGAAAGTCTGAAATCTGAAGCAGCCATGAATAATTCAGCTAAGAGTTTAAAATGTTAAAAGTGCTAAGAAACAAAAAATAGTTATTATGAGTTGAATGAGATAGTCAAGGAATGAGAGCAGAGACTGATGCCAAACAGCACATGTAAGTCAGAGGAGTATGAATGAATTAAAGAATTGTTCACCACACTGAAGAGGACAAACAGGTTATGTGTAGACATTGATAAAAAAGATAAGCTTTTTAAAACATCCAGTAAGAAAAGATAGTACTTCTAAGCCAGTAGAAGGAAAATAGCAAGAAGAGAGACTATTTTGAAAGAAAAACTAACAGTGAGGTAAATGTAAATGAAAATATCAATAATACGGTAAAATGGATTATCAAATATTACAAAATGCATTACTTAAATGTTCTTCACAGAGATTTTGGGACAGATAAAACTCTAGATGAAAATAAAGAATGCTAGGGGTTTAGAGAGAATGTTCAGTGATTAGCATGCTTGCTGCTCTTGAAGAAAATCTGAATTTGGTTTCCAGCATTCTTACAGATGGCTCACAACCACCTGTAACTCATCTGGCTTCCCTGGGCACCTGCATTCCAATGCACTAACCTACACACAGACATACAGGCATGCATACATACAATTATAGATAAATAGCTCTTTAAAATACAAGTAAGTGTGCACTAAGAGACAGTCCATTCATATATAGTAGTAAACACCAAACAATGAATTTCTAACAAAAATGACTATTCTGAATCTGTGAATCAATATAATATAGGCTAAAAATGGCATCCAGAAAAAAATACTAAATGTACAATGTTATCAAAGTTTTTAATATTTTAGTTAATTTCAGCATTTCAGTATTAAAAAGTTGTGACCTATGGCCCATTCCTTTAATTTCAGGGCCCAGAAATCTAGGGGGAAAAAGGAAAAGGAAATTTCTCAGAAAGATTACAAATTCTTGTCCAACATCCAACAGCTACATAGTGAGACACTGTCTCACAAAGAAAGGAATCTACATTTGTAGTCATTGTTATTTATGCCATGCAGATTGAAATAGTTATCTTCTATTCTTAGTGTGTCAGTGTTTTTATTGCCAAGGCTTGCTACATTTTGTTAAGTGCTTTTTCTTCATTTATGGAGATGGTGCTTTTCTGTGCAGTTCATGAGATAAGCCCCTCTATTTTGTTGTTCAGTCCTTTTTATGTATTGCTGGACTCTTACTTGCTATCATTTTGTTGATATTTGGTGTATGTGTGATTTGATGTGAATATATCTAAATATGAACCTACTTGTCATTTGGTTGAATTGAATGTGTGGATAAATGCTTTTCATCAAATTGGGACATTATCACATTTTTCAGATGGTCTTGCTCTTGCTCTCCCCTATCTTCTGGGATATGTTAAGGCCCAGGGGTCTAAAGCCTGTGTTGCTCTCATCTTTCCCTTCCTTCCTTTCTCTCTTTCTTGGTCTTCCTTTCTTCTAGCTGCCTGAATAACCTCACTTGGTCAGTCTTTGGGTTTATAAAACTCATTCTTTCCCAGTTTGGATTAGGGGGTATAGGGATAAGTGAATTTAAAGGTTCGTAGCCTACAACTCAGTGTGCTGTGGAGCCAAAAGGTGAATTGATACTGTATGGTTATGATCTGGCTAATTCTGAGAGGTTTTTGGTTGGTTGGTTGGTTGGTTGGTTTTCTTTCTTTGTTTGATAGATACTGCTACATTTTTCCCTCAAAAATAAAATTTCAGGCTGGGTGTGGTGGCACATGCCTTTAATCCCACTACTGAAATGTAAAGGCAGGGGATGCTTTTTAATTCTGAGGCTAGACTGGTCTACATAGCAAGCTCCAGGCCAACCAAGGCTGCATAATGAGACCCTATCTTTAAAATAAAGAAAAGCTCGGGACAGCAAATAAAAGTAAACAGCCCATAGGAAGTCCACAACATTTAGCAGTATCATACTAGCTTCCCAATGTGTATGTTTCTAACAGTTTCTCTCATTTGGTCTTTCTGAATAACCACTCCTTAATTTTATCATTTTCTCTCTCTATGTCTCTGTTTCTCTCTCTCTCCCTCCCTCCCTCTCTCATTCATATATATATGAAGAGATGAAGCAAAAAATTAGTAAGTTCATCTTGGCAGTAAATACTTTTCTAGGTGACAACTTTCTTT
The DNA here is from genome assembly GCF_017639785.1 of Mesocricetus auratus. Lineage (NCBI taxonomy): Eukaryota > Metazoa > Chordata > Mammalia > Rodentia > Cricetidae > Mesocricetus > Mesocricetus auratus. The sequence goes on along the minus strand of NW_024429190.1, from coordinate 25,494,481 downwards.
TTTAACCAAATGGCACTCTTTCCTCAGTACATATGGAGGACTGCTTTCTAGACTACTGCTTCTACAACATCTTAAAGCTAAAATCTATGGCTATAATATCTTAGAGCTAAAATCCATGGCTGCTTAAGTATTACATAAAACAGCATGGTTTTTACATATTGAAAAACCAGCATGCTTGTATTTTAAGCTTAAAAACCATCTTATAGTAAAGACAAAGTAGGTTAATTCCTTTTATGACTAAACCTGTTTCTCACGGATTAGGCTATTCCCCACCTGTAACCTTAACTACAAATGATTTTGTAATAACTGTTCTGGAATGGCAATCATATTTTCATTTCAAAAGGTTATATAGCCACCTATGACTACTTTGTATGGCTGCCTGTTGTTATGACTACCTTGTTATGCCCACCTGGCAACCATGTCTTTGTTTTAGAAGGTCATTAGTACTAACTTGTTATGCTTATATTCTGCTTCTGTAACCCAGCCTGTCTTGCCCACAAAAACCATTTCGAAACCCCCATCCCTGAGCTATAAAAGCCTTGTCTTCTTCACATCCAATGCTGATCTCTCGAACCACATGTTGGAAGTCAGCCCGTGTAGACAAATGACAAAACTTGCTTTAATTACCTGTTTTAATTAATTTGGCCATGATGATTAAGGTCAGCGGTCTTTCTCCTCCTGTCTTAGGGATTAATAGTATAACCTGTACACATCCTTTCAGGTGCCACTTGCCCATAAACTTGAGCTTAAACTTGCTTATATAGATCTTAAGTTGTGCTTTTTTTTTGGAGTTATGACAGTTTGCATAAGCAACTTCAGAGTCATATTAATTATTTCAACAGTTGAGAAATGTCTCTTTTCATTTCTCACCTGTACATACTGCTTAGTATACCATAAAGGGGACAAAATGTGACCAAATTTAAACTTAGCTTTAAACTCAGATGTAATTCTAGATATCCAATAAATTGAATTGTTTCTGTTCCTTTTATGGTCAATTTAATCATTGTGAATTGGTGATTTTTTAAATTATTTTTTGCTTTAATTAGGAAGTATATATATGCATACACATATATATATAGTGCTTGTATATTATCATCTAAAGTATGAAAATTGCCTTGGGAAAAAAAAAAGAAAACTGACTCTGATATATAAAATAACCATTCAGTCTATGTCTTTTATTCTTACAAACTATACCTCTGATAACAGGTCCCATTTACTGAGCTGCTTATATGCCCAATACAGTTTCATATTTTAGATACAGTCTCATAATGCAGTGTTTTATGATAAAGCCCTATTATGGCTCCCACATTCTTAACCACTGAGCCATCTCTCCAGCCCCTGACCCCCACATTCTTTATTGCTACTTTAATATTTGGGAGACAGAAAATGTGGAGACAATACGTGACTAACCTCAGTTCACAAAGGTTGCTAAGATTCCCACCCCATAAGCTAGATCTTCTGATCTATTACCATATTCTAAACAGAAGGTGAAAGTGAAGACCAAAGTGCTGTTATTATATCCCATGGTGCCTTCTCAATGTTTTTAATAATTGAAAAGTAATTGCTTTGAAATAAATAATATATTGTACAGTATATCCACCATGTCTGAGAAAAAGTTCCATGATTTATATTTGCTTAAGCTGAATTTTGTTACAAAAAATGGTAATAGGTATAGTAGGAATAGATTTCCTCCTTTCCTTCCTGTGAATTTTATATTTTCAAATCCTCTTGTATTGTAGAGTCATGATCTGTGTAACTTTTTGTCTCTAGAAGTAGGTCTGTTTTGAAGAAGCAAGTATGATCAATTATCATTTTTTCTACCTCTGAAGGCTAGAGTAAAAAAAAAGGGGGATCAAATGAGGCCATATCTGTATGTAAAAAAGGCTAACACTAGGCCAAACGAAGTATCTTGCTATTATTCAGTATTTATAGGTGACATGTCATTATCCTATACTTGATACAGTAAAGTCATTTGATTGATTTTTTACCATTTTACAGGTTTCTGATAGAAGAGGATGTGTATCTGTTTGTGGTCTGCGTGTGCCTGTGCTGTGTCTGTGTCTGTGAAACTGTATTAAGATTGTGGCTGATCAGTATGCTTTTTAGGATCAAGATCTTCAATAATAATTAATACCACCCTTTTGTAGGAAACTTGGTAGAAGCTTGCTGGGATTTTTTTTTGTTTTTTTTTGTTTTTGTTGTTGTTGTTGTTGTTGTTGTTGTTGTTGTTGTTGTTGTTGTTTTTCGAGACAGGATTTCTCTGTATTGTTTTGGAGCCTGTCCCGGAACTCGCTCGGTAGACCAGGCTGGTCTCGAACTCACAGTGATCCCCTTGCCTCTGCCTCCCAAGTGCTGGGATTAAAGGCGTGTGCCACCAATGCCTGACGATTTTTTCATTTTTTTATAAGTAAAATACCCTAATTCTAGGCAGCTTGTTTTCAGTGGCTCTACAAATTTAAGAAGTGAAAAGAAAGCAATTGTGACAGGATATTAGCAAATCTTGAATCTTGATTCCTGCTATCTATATCACTGTACTTGCTTATTGTTCTTTATAGTGATCATTTTTCTAAGAAGAAGGAAATAAATATTGAGAGTAATACACAAAACACATTTGACAGCATGTTTAAAAAGAATCCATTGGTAGAGAGTTTAAACAGTTCAAATGTCTTCTTAGTCAGTAACGTATGTTGTATATTGCCTACCTTTGGCTTACATAGAAAGTTTGTATTCAAGTACTTAACTTACTCTTAATATATAATCAAATGTTTAATAACTAATAGAATGTTTGAACATTTAATTATGGAGGTATTACAATCCTGCTCCCAAGACTAATTCTTTGATCTGTACTTCTATTTGGAATAAAAATAAATAATTTTTTTAAAAGTCACTTTGGAAGAAGCACAAAATTGCATTTACATAGTTGCTATTTCTAAGTCACAGAGACTTCTCACCATTGTGGACTGCCACTAGATACTGCTAATGTCATTTCCTTGTAAAACCCCTTGATGATTCATATTTGTCTTCTAATGATACTACATTTATTTCTTTCCCAGATCTTCCTCAGAACTGTGATCCTAACATTCCCTTAGTTGCTCAGGAATTAATGAAAAAGATGATACGTCAGTTTGCCATTGAGTACATTTCAAAAAGTGGTAAAATTCAAGAAAATAGAAATGGTTCAATTGGAGCAAGTCTTGTATATAAAAGTATACAAATGAACCAAGCAGAGAACTGCCTTCAGGATGAGCAGGAAGGCCCCTTAGACCTCACTGTGACTCGAACGCAAGAGCAAACTGCTCAGCAAGGTAAGTTGTTTGTTTTAGCATGTGATACATACTTTTTTTTGTTTTAAAATACTTAAAACATGGATATGTTTTATGTTCATAGGGGAAGTTATCTTTCCTTCCTTTATTCATTTATATGGCATAAACCAGAAAGATAAAAATTTAAAGCTCTGTGGTGCAGTTTTTAAAGATTTTAATTATGTATGTATGGTGCCAGTGCACATGAGTGCCAGTACCCAGGCTAGAAAAGGGAATCAAATATCTTAAGTTGGCTTTACAGGCAGTTATAAGCCTGTTAATGTAGATTCTTGGATGCAAACCCAGGTGCTCTGGAAGAACAGTACATGCTTTTAAACACTGAGCCATATCTCCAGGCCCCTGTACTGCAGTTGTAGTAGTTTCTAAAGGAAAATTTGATTTCTGTTTTTTTCAGAATGGTGAGAATCTCAATGAGCAACTTAAAAGTAAAGGACATGTATAAAGAGATACTATGAGAAATAATTGTTTTTTGTAGTAGACAGGCAAAAACATCACTTTGGTATTTGCTCTTTAGTTTCTGCACTAAGATGAGAAATAAGTAAATAGTTTAACATCCAGTGGATTTTTGTTGTTGTTGTTGTTTATTTTTTAGATTTATTTGTTTTATGTGTATATATATATTTATTACATGTATATCAATGTACCACATGCATGTCTTGTGACTTCAGAAGTCAGAAGAGGGTGTTGGAACCTCTGGAACTGGAATTACAAATGGTTGTGAGCCATCATGTGGGTACTGAGACTCAAACCCCGATCCTCTTTAGAGTATCAATTGCTCTAAACTGCTAGGCCGTCTCTCCAGTGCCCTCTCCATCCAGTTTTTTTTTTTTTGATGTAACTGAGAAAGGGGAAAGTTGGATCTATGATAAATACACTACACTCCTCTAATTAAACATACACTTTTTTCAGAAAGAATTTATACCATGTTGAATTTATGTAGAGCTTGTTTGTACTATATAGCTGTGACTTCACAGAAGAAAGAATAAAGGAGCCTTTTAAAAATGTGGGGAGGATAACAAATAAATGGCTTATCTGAAGATAAGAGAACAAATAGCTTTTATCAACATAGTGTAGGGATCATGTTACTTCTTAAGGTTGTGGGGGGAGGATGGCTCTCTTTGAAATTATCCTAGAATGTGTTATCATTAGGACTCTAAGGAATGAGTGCATCATGGTCAGTGTTTACATGAAACAGTCTCTACAGTATGTGAGACCCATCAATATTGAAACATGAAAGTAATCCCCCTTATTTGGTCCATAATTTCAGACTGTGTTAGTTACGTTTATAAGAAATATTGTTATTAGTCTATAAGAAAGGTAAAATACAAGTATAAGACTTAAGAAAAACATGTATCTGTGCTTTGGCTTTGGACTATAAAGCATGGGTTTTTAAATTTTTATTTGCTGTGTATATTTTATATCTCCTCATTTTACAGAAGCAGGTTAGCATTCTACAAGTTAGAACATGAGCCTTGGTGTGTAACAGACTTGTGGTTGCAAATAGGAAAGGATGGTAAAAGAAAGGAAAATTGGAACTTACAAACATAAGTTCAAAATCCTAAATAAGTTTCATCTAATTGAATACAGCAAAGTATTGCACATGTCCATAAGCTCTGCATCTAGAAGGTAGAGGTAGGAATTTCAAAAGTTCAGGGCCAGCCTGGACTACATGGGACTTGTTTGAAAGCAGGAAAAAACAAAAATCATAATAAACACTAAACAATGAAACTGATAAACTGTGTAAGACCTTACAGAGAAACATCATATAACTTTTTGAAGGTCATAAAAGATTTCCAAAGTAAGTACTTATATTTCAACTAATTAGGAATGCTTTTACAGATTTAATACCTCACTAGAATTTTACTATTTTGTTGATTTTATTAAAGTAAAATGATTTTACTAAAGTGAAATGACTTACTGATCTTCAAATTGACAAGCAAGTCTTAAAGAGCCAATTATAACAAAATTGCTTCTTGGTGATGGCACACACCTTTAGTCCCAGCTCTTAGGAGACAGGGATAGGTGGATCTCTGAGTTCTAAATCAGCATTGTCTACAGAATGAGTTCCAGAACAACCAAGGCTATGTAGAGAGACACTGTCTTGAAAAACAAACAAACAGAAGGAAAAAAGAATAACAAAACCAAGGTAATGTGATAAGCTTGCCTTAAGACCCATGAAGGATTTATAGTACAGTAATTAAAACTGTGTCCTTTTGGGCAGAATATAAATCAGTAAAAGCTCAAAAATTTCCCTGGAATTACTGAAATCTTAGTAAAATACAGGTGTCAGTATAAATCCCTGGGGAAGATATCCTATTCTATAAATGATCCAAGGCAATTGGTTACATCTGGATGGAGGTTTAAATCCCTATCTTCTTTTTTTTTCTACTCTCTTTTTATTTCAGTTAGAAACAGTCTTGTCATACATGTCAATCCCAGTTCCCTTTTCTCCGCCCCTGCCACCCACCAATCCCCTATCCCATCCCCTTTCTGCTCTACAAGGAGAGTGAGGCCTTCCATGGGGGATCTTCAAAGTCTGTCACATCATTTGGAACAGGGCCTACGCCCTCCCCCATGTGTCTAGACTGAGAGAGTACCCTCTATGTAGAATGGACTCCCAAAGTCCAATCATACACTAGGTATAAATAAATACTGCCAGAGGCCCATAGACTGCTCAGACCTCCTTACTGACACCCATGTTCAGGGGGTCTGGGTCAGTCCTATGCTGGATTCCCAGCTGGGGTCCATGACCTTCCCCTTGTTCAGGTCAGCTGTTTCTGTGGGTTTCTACTGCCTGGTCTTGACTCCTCCCTCTCTACAACTGGATTCCAGGAGTTCAGCTCTGGGCTAGAGAGATGGCTCAGCCACTAAAGGCTAGCCGCACAACCAAAAAGACAATCCCACCTTACACTATTTATTTAAAAAAAAAAAACAGTTAGGGGTAAGTGTGAAAAGTATATTTTTTGTCAGAACTGTACAGAATAGAATTTTGGCTAATGAAATTTCTAGAATATGACTGCTTGAATCTAGAGAATGCAGTTTTCACTACTCATAGCCTTGTGACCTATGCAGGGCACCAATCATTTGTCCTGTAATTAGAAAATTAGTATTAATAAAAGCCATGCTGTTGTGCGAACTTCAATGTGTTAAATTGTACTCTTAGTATAGCCCTGTCCTAGTTGCTTTCTGTTGCTGTGATAAACATCATGACCAAAGGCAGCTTGGGGTAGAAAGAGGATGTTTGACTTACACACACATCTGATCATTGAGGGAAATCAGGACAGGAATTCAAGCAGGAGTAGAAGCAAGGAACCATGGTTGCATGTTTTCCAGGTCATGCTCAGTTTGCTTCTTAAACCACTCAGTACCACCTACCTTCCCACATTAATCAGTAAATTCCCTCATAGACATTCCCATAGGCCAATCTGATGAAGGCGGTTCGTCAGTTGAGTTCTCCTCTTTCTGAAGTAACAGTAAGTAGTTTGTATCAAGTTAACAATCAAGATTCACTGTCACAAGTCCCACCCTTGTCATGTTGGCACTTAGTCACATCTCACATTGTGCTTAGTTTCCAAACACAAACACCAACCATGACATAATTCTGTCTAATATGATACAACTATTCCATGTACAACCACAAATGCATTATATATTTTAGAGTAGGTGGCAATGTGACTTGAAGAATGCTTAGTCTTTTAGCCTCTCATAACTTTAAGATACAACTGCTGATCTTAATCTCAGTGTTACACTCTATGATAATTAGAGGAAAGAAAACAAATACTGGTTTAATATATGTGATTTGTTTACAAACATATTCTTAATGAAGTAAGACAGAAAAAATCCTGTGAACTGTTTCTGCAGTGGGTTGTGTGGCCTCATCTGCTATTTATAACTGCCTTCCTCTACTACCATTCTATACTACTCTAACCCTAATCCATTATCCTAGGTATAGTAGAGACAGTATTACATATTGGATACTGATTCAAAACATATACTGCCTTCTAGATAACATTCCCCAGCACTCCAGGCTATTGCCATCTATTTAGTGTTATAACTGTTTAAAAGGCTATTTCACCATTCTGTCAAGCTAACTACTTCAAGATTATGTGGCACATGGTGTGACCAGTGGAGTTTATGATGTTGAGTATACTGTCTCATTTTTTCTGGGTATGAAATGACTTCCTTTGTCAAAAATGATGCCATGTGGAATACTTTGTGAATGCATGGTAGTTTGGACATAAGCATTATATGGAGAAAAGGAAAATCCGTAGTCAGAATAAATATCTAATACTGTAAAGACAAAGCATTTCCCTCTCCATAAAGGAAGTGGTCTGATGTAGTTAACCTACCACTAAGTCACCAAGGAATGGGGGCTCAGTGTTGGTCTCTGCTGATTCTTGAAGATTTGGCATTCAGCAGCAGCTGTAGTCAGGCCAACCTTGTTGAGTGGAAATCTATGTTGTTGAGACTATATATATATTCCATCTCTCCAGCATAACCACTTTGTCCATGAGTCCATTGTGCAGTAACAAGCAGAGATGACCAGAGAAAGGCTAACTGCACAGAATGGGCAATGCTGTCTACTTGATTATTGAATTTCTCTGCTAAAGTAACCTTTTGGTAAGCATTTGTATAGGTTAGAAATAACCTCATGTCCTTTGTCCATTTAAAGAGGTCTATCTGTGTTCTTTCTCAAATGTCTTTCTCACCAGTTTTCCAGTCATGCTTTTTCCAATTCCCTTGATCATTCATTCAGTCAAACCCTGCAAAGACTCTTTTGCATACTTTCTATCATAGAAAAAAATTATAGCTTTCCATATGTTTGATTTTATGAAACTACAAATATTTTCTGGGTATCAGTTAAATACCCAGGTGAAACCATAAGACTTACCCTAAGAGTACAGTAAGAAAAACTACAGAGCCAAAGACTTGCTATACAGTGCATTGGGTGAAGAGGGGAAGAAGGGTCCTATTTGAAGAGATAGTTAAAGAATGGCCAGCGAGGTAAAATGAGAAAGCCCTTAGGCATTTTTTAAGGATATTGACATCACTTTGTGTCAAGCATTGATTGTGACAGTTTTATTACTAGTGATAAACGTAAACATTTTTGTGGAATTTAATTTTAAATAGTTTTATTTGTCAATATAAAAGTGTTTCCTTTTTATTGTGTTCACGGTCCTTCATGCAATTAGTTATTATTTGTTTTGTATATTTAATATTCTTGATAGATAATGTGGCTTCAGAGATGTTTGAACTCATGTCCATAATGGTGTATAAATGAACCTCCTGATTTGCATTGTATAGCCACTAGAAGACAACAGAAGTTAACAGATGTTTTTCTCACTTAATATTCACATTCAATTAAACATTAATGGTTATCTTGACATTTCTTAAGAAAGTCGTTAATGTTAATAGTGGAATTGGTTAAAAGTCACTTTTAGGTTTTTAGGGAAAGCTGTTAACACTTTCCCCAGGTGATCAGTAAGAATCTGCTGTATACAGTGCTGAGTTCTGACTATATGTGCTATTTGTAATATAGAATTGAGTGAACCAGTGATGGGTTAATTAATGAAGATAGTAGTTATTGAATTACTACCATTTTCATGCTATTATTTTAGGAAATGAATATTGTAAGAAAATCTCTTAACTAACTATAAAGCTTAAGTAGACTCCAACCCTACTGACTCCTCAGACCCTACTGGATTGATGGTTTTAGACTAGGCAAATTATAAGAAAGTAACATATTATAGAATTAACTTACAAAAGATGCGGTGAACTTGTGAAAGTCAATTTAATTGGGGATGATTCTGTAAGATGTGTAGAAATTAGCAAGGCAGAGTACCATATAACTGAATTCAAAGTAGTAAATCTGAACAGAGATGAAAAAGCGTTATGACTTTGGAAGAACAGAAAACACTTTTGTGTTGTGAAGAATTCCTTGTTGGTAATTTGCAAGATGAAGACAGTTTGTAAACAATTTTAAAATTTTATGCCAGAAGGCTTGATAAAATGTTGATGCTGAAAAATTTGTTCAGTATGGTCATGGCTTCAATTTTCAAACATTCGCTTTTGAATTTATCTCTGGTGGTATTGTATGTTCATTTAATTGTATGTTCTTATTTAAAAATTAGTTGCCTGCATTCTGAATACTTTGTAGTAGGTTTTGGTCACGGGCAATTAAGTTGTAATGTTAGGTGGCAGTCTACAACTAGTAAATGAAAACAGTGCTTATTCTGAGAGCAGTTTTAAAATGTACAGAAAAATACAGCTTAATAGCCATGTACTGGTCACATAAAATTAATGTACTATTGACTCATACGTATTTTAATTTGTTTTCTCATAAAGAGCAAATGCATATCTAGAAATATAATTACGATCTCTTCAAATCTCTTAACTTCTTTTTGAATAATTGCTTATACCACCAATTTATGCATCTATATAGAAAGTATTTTTCTGTTCTCTTCATATAAATTGTATGCTAAATGCACTGTTTTTTAATTATGAATATTTGAAATACCTTTAATGTTGAAAATGCACATGGACCATTGTCTAGCACTTTGAATTGTACTTATAAGTTAGAGAAGGTCCTTATAACTTGAACATTAAGTGACACACAGTAAGGTACTTATATCATCATTGTCACTAAGAAGGAAAATTAGACATGGATACTTAACAGGTGAATGGAAAATAAACTATAATATATTAAGAGAAAATGAAGTGTTCCTTGTTCAAGGAACAAGTATATGATCATGAGAGCATAGTGAATACATTGTTCTTATCTGCTGAGTTAGTCATTTACATACATAAAAGAGCAATACCAGTAGATGGATCCACAACTTATAAATTGTCCCTAAGATCGAGGAAATGCTCTGTCTCCATGTCTCATCTTACACAAGCTGTCCTCCTTACCCACCGTTCTTACTACATTTCTCTTTTCCAGTTCAGACAATACTAGGAATAACATTTCTCCCCATCCTATACAGAAGCTCTATTGCTGTTTGAGGGTATCATGTAGCATTTTTAAGAGCTAAGTACAAGTGATTAGATGCATGAGAAATACAAGGTTTTGGTGAAAACTAAGCATAAAATTAGTGTAAACTGGCCAAGATACTTCAAATAACAATTTGTTATATGTAGCAGAAACTTCATCGCCCTCCTTTATTCTTCTGATCTAAGTGCACTAACCTATAACAACACTAAGTGTCTTCCAGTTTTTCAATTTTTCATGTAGCAACTATTTTTTGAATACTGGGCCAGGCACTCTTCCAGACAGAGTGATGTATTACTGAATAAAATAGATATGTAGTATAACCATAGCAACTAGAAGGTTGCCTGCTAAATAGTGAATAATGCATATAAACAGTGTTGCAATGGAAATCTAGAAGGATGACAACCCACCAAGTCCACATTATGTCTCAAGTGACTGGATGATTCCTAAAATTTGAGAAGAATCAATATGAGTATGAGGGGAGAAGAGTAGGACTCCTCTAGGCAAAAGAAAACAACTGAGACAACTGAGGTCTGGAGCCTTAGAGATGAGAAACAGCAGAGAGCTTTCTAGATAGAACTCCCTGCTCCTTAGACCTTTGTGGTCCACTCTCCACACAGCATTGATGCTTTATAAAGATGAAATCTTGTCAGTCAGCTGGAATCTTCCAGTGACTTCCTATCTCCTTCAGAATAATACTCAGCATTGAAACCATGGGCATGTTGCCTTGGATGACTTACGCTAAATTTCTGATCTTTCCTCAGTTTTAGCCTACTTATTCTTCCCTAGCCATTTCTAGCTTCTGGTGTTCCCCTAAAATTTCAAGCATTTTTATTTTTGGTTTTTTGAGGCAGGGTTTCTCTGTGGCTTTGGAGGCTGTCCTGGAACTAGCTATTGTAGACCAGGCTGGTCTCGAACTCACAGATATCCACCTGCCTCTGCCTCCCAAGTGCTGGGATTAAAGGCGTGCGCCACCACCGCCAGGCTTAAGCATTTTTATATGGTAGTCCTATACAAACCATCCCATCTAGAGACTTCTCCGGTATATCTGTTTGGTTGTTGTCAATCTTACATTGCTCAAGATCCTATTAAATAACAGTCATATACAAGTAGCATAAAACTGACTCTTACACTGGGTGTGGTTGCCAACACCTATAATCCTAACACTCAGAAGGCTAAGGCAGGAAGTCACAAGTTAGAGGTCAGCCTGGGCTTGTCAGTAAGTTCTATGCTAGTCTTTTCTAGGTAGTAAGTCTACCTTTAAAAAATAAATAAAAGATGAGTGTGAATATGTGGCATATGTGATTGAGCCCCTCAGCCCGAGTTCCATTACTTTATCAACTTGTTTTTCAGTGTCTTTCTAGACAGCACTGTCATCATTGGAGGTAGCATTGTAGAGATTGGATTGTCTTACTTGATACTGAGTACCATGAGAATGGGCAGTTTGCATGATTTTTTTCCTTTTTTTTGTGCTGCTATTCAATCACACTGCTTTGTATATTATAAGCACTCAATGCATGATTATTTCTACAGAGGAGGTTATGAATATGGTGTTTTATTCATTCATCTTTATATTTTCCTAGTTATATATGTGGATTGATTTAGTTACTATAAAAGTCAGTCAATTTTCTTTAACCTTGCTATGTTTTTAGTATATTTTTAACCTGATATTTTTTCCTCCATGATTCCTTTCCAAAGGCTTAACTTCTCAGTTTTTGAACAAATAGAAAGATGTATCTTCTTGGCATTATTAGTTGTTGGATTATATGTTAATAGTACATTCTGTGCTGCCCTTGTCCTGTTAACAATTTCTGAATCATTTAAGTTTTATATTTGTGAAAATTCAATATTATGTCTGTGCTAACTACATTTTTATGAAAAAAACTGAAAAGTTTGTTTTATAGCAGTTGCCTTTTGTAGTTCTATATTGTTATATATAGTTTTTTATCTAATCTTATATATAATGTAGGCACAGATTCAACTCTTGTACATTGCTGCAGTTTAGTAGATAAGTAATTATTCAGTTCTCACTCATAACACATCCTTGCATTGCTTTGGATTTCCCCAAGTGCCAGCCTTGGGAAAGTAATCATGGACAAGCTGTCAAGTTGACTTAACACTGCAGAGTGGTGGGAAAATGACCAAAGTTTTGATTTTAAACAAATAATGTGTTTGTTCATTTCTGTATACCACCTGACAGAACCAGTTCTTCTCTCGTTTTTCTTTATGTAGTGCCTTCCCAGTTATGTTCTGTTCCTAAAACTGGATCAAATAAAGTTGTTGAATTTATGTCATTAGCACATCAGCAAAAAAAAAAAAGCAAGGGGTGGTATTCTATTACAAATGTAAAGTTTTTTCTCTTGCAATAATTATAGGGGATGGAGTGTTAGATCTCTCTACAAAGAAAACCAGCATAAAATCTGAAGAGTCGCCCATATGTGATCCCTCTTCTGAAAATGCAGTTGCTGGGTAAGCACTATCTAGGAAATACATTTCAATTTTAATATCAATGACCTCTTGCAGAGAACACTTAATACTATGCTGAATAGGACTGACATAGTTTTCCTTCAGAATCTTTGTCACTCATAAGTTTGTCTCTCTCATATTTTCATTTGTCCTTTCTCTTTCTTTTTTCTTTCTGTTAAAGAAAAGTTATCAGAACAATCACCAAACTTCAATTCATGTTACTAAAATGAACTATCAATTTAATCATGGGATACAAACTAAGAAGCAGGACAAGTGAGAAAACTTGAAATACTCAAGAGGCAATTTTAAGAAAAATATGTAATTTTAATACTTAGTTTTTAAAATAATGAGCCATTTCTAAAAGTGCTATAGTTACTAATTCTAAAACTAGCATATATGTCTACAGTGTGGTGGCAAACAACTTAATATTTATGTAGTAATCACCACAAAAAGTCCTTTCATGTCTTTAAAACTGTCACTAAATTAATTTAAATAAATAATTGCTAGTGAAATGCTGTTCTGTTGGATTTTTGGGTTTCTTGTAACTTTTACATTTTCTCGTTAACTGCATAGAAATCTTTTTGTCCCATTTAAATCTGAGATAAATTTATTTCAACTAAGGCTGTAATAGAACTGGAGTCACAGGTATAACAGACATTAGAAGATTACAAGGTTGCATTTGAAATAGAGTAACATTCAAATATGAATTAGTCATCTACATCTTTTTTCAGATTTTAAGTTTTTATGTAGAGGAAAATGAATCTGTGGAACTGAGATGTCTGTGTTTGGAAGTATTCTTGCTGCTACAAATTTCCTTTAAATGGGTTGACTCTTTTATTACTTGTTTAGCGGTAACGTCACGTTTCTACTAACAAAAACTCCTTTAGGATTTGGGTATTTTTATAATAATGGAACTCTATTTGTAAATAAAAATTATAAGTGTTGCTCTGCAAGCAGCTTTCAGAGGAAAAGCAACATCATGAGAATATTTTTACAAATACTCAGTTAGGATTTTATGTTCTTGGAAGGTCTGCCCATTGAGGCCACCGTATCATTGACATTGTCCTACCAGGACTGTAGCGTTTGCTTTGATAAGGAGTAACTACTACATCCCACAGACCTAACGTGTCATAAGCAGTGATGTTACCTAAGCAAGGAGTATAATAAAGGAGTGGACCCTCCCCTTCCATAGCTGTGTGAGAGTCTCTCATACATCAGTTTACCATCGTTTCATTCCATCCATCCAGGAGACTACACAGAAACAGAGAGGACTATGTGGAAAGAAGTGCTGAGTTTGCAGATGGTTTGCTCTCAAAAGCTTTGAAAGACATTCAGTCTGGAGCACTGGACATAAATAAAGCAGGCATACTTTATGGCATACCTCAAAAAACCTTACTTCTCCACTTAGAAGCCTTACCAGCAGGGAAGCCTGCATCTTTTAAAAACAAAACTCGAGATTTCAATGATAGTTACTCCTATAAAGACAGTAAAGAAACGTGTGCTGTGCTGCAAAAAGTAGCCTTGTGGGCAAGAGCTCAAGCAGAGCGCACAGAAAAAAGTAAACTCAACCTACTTGAAACCTCAGAATTAAAATTCCCAACAGCTTCCAGTTACCTCCATCAGTTAACTCTACAGAAAATGGTTACACAGTTTAAAGAAAAAAATGAAAGCCTTCAATATGAAACTTCAAATCCTCCTGTACAATTAAAAATTCCTCAGCTACGAGTAAATTCAGTTTCAAAATCACAACCTGATGGTTCTGGTCTACTGGATGTTATGTATCAAGTTTCCAAAACCTCTTCAGTCCTTGAAGGATCAGCTCTCCAAAAACTGAAAAATATACTCCCTAAACAGAATAAAATAGAATGTTCTGGGCCTGTAACTCACTCAAGTGTTGACTCTTACTTTCTACATGGGGACCTCTCTCCTTTGTGTCTTAATTCTAAAAATGGAACAATTGATGGAACCTCCGAGAACACTGAAGATGGATTGGATCGGAAAGATAATAAGCAGCCCAGGAAAAAAACGTGGCCGCTATCGGCAGTATGATCATGAAATAATGGAAGAGGCCATTGCGATGGTAATGAGTGGAAAAATGAGTGTTTCCAAAGCACAAGGAATTTATGGGGTCCCTCACAGCACTTTAGAATACAAGGTAAAAGAAAGATCTGGAACACTGAAGACTCCTCCGAAGAAGAAACTACGATTACCAGACACTGGGTTATATATGACAGATTCAGGGACTGGCAGCTGCAGAAACAGCAGCAAGCCTGTGTAGATTATTGCTAGAGAATGTCTGTGTGTGCAGAAGCGTGCGTGTGTGCGTGCTTGCGTGTGTGCGTGCGTGCGTGTGTGCGTGTGTGTGTGTGTGTGTGTGTATATGTACATACACACATGGAAATTACAAATGCTCACTCTGACAGGAGACATGAAATTTTACAGTTCAAAAACCACTTACATGCCTTTTGAAAAAGTTTTATTCAGGGTTTTCACTGTGGACAGAATTATAGAGTTACTTATTAATTCTGATAGTTTGTATTTAATCCTTGTATAAATAGGTGAAAAAAAGATTCAGGTTTTCTTTAGTAGTCAATAGCATAAAATGTGGGAAAACAAGTAATTGTCAAGTGAAACATTTTTTTATTGGTAAAAGAATATTCTAGCCATTCAGTTGGACCATCTTATAATGGAAATATGATATTAATAGTTTGTGAACACTTTTGTGTAACATACCTACAAATACTGTGAGTATGTGAAAGAACCAATCAAAGTTAGTTATCTCTGTATCAAGAGTAACTAATAGATACAGTATTAATACACTACAGTGCATTCTATGAAATACAAAATGCACTAGAGTACATCCACCAGGATAGAAGAGAAAACCTTAAAGGATATGTATAGTAAAATTTAATATTTATCATTTAATTGTTGATTTAGCAGGAAGCTGGGGTTAAAAGTATATAATTTAAATTTTAAAAACTGACATAGTTAATAACCCCAGCAGCTATAGAATCCTTTAATATAAGATGGAATACTAAAAACAAAAAGTAATTTAAATTTAATTATTAAAGTAATTTAATTTTGTTTTTCATTTGAAAAATAAGCTAATGTGTAAGGTTAGAAAAGAAAGTTGGAATGCAACTTAGAGCATGTTTATAATGTGCACAGAACAAGCTTGAGAATGGTCATTTTGGTTAAATGTGCTGGTTAGTTGATGTTATGACTACTTTAAGGATTGTGACACACTCCTCCTATTGAAAAACCTCAGTGTGACTTTAATATATTTGCTGCTGTGACATTTCAAAACATTTTCAGTTTATCAAAATGAATTACAGATTTCATTTTGGTGGGTGATACATTATCATTTTGCTAATAACCAAATTTGCAGTTTGTTCAGGGTCTTGAATAGATTTACAGATATTTAACACTGAAGCTGTTTTGAACTTTCAGTAATGTAAACTCTTTACTAATTGGATAGTTAGAAGCTGGGCAGTGCATTTTAACTTTTACTACTCATATGAGACCAGTAATTTTTATAAAACAAGTTTTAAAAATATGGGTCAGAATATTCATGTGGGTTTATGGAGTATGCTGTTTGGGTAGTAAAATGTAATAAAGCGTGTACTTCCATGTAAAGAATGGAGATTGCTTTATAGATGAGAATCCTCCCCAGTACCCCTTTTCTCTGTTAGAATTCAGGTTCTGGTCATTTTCCTAAGCCACTTTTTCTAAATCCAAAAGGAATTCTTAAACAGCTGAATTTTTTAAAAATGAGTGCACCTTGTCAAATACTTGTGTTTTACACTTGTGTTTGTGTGTGTTTAATAATCACATGAATACGTGATTGTTCAGCTATTGAACTTTAAAACCACTTACATGTATTTAAACAAACTGAAAAATAAGAAAATATATAACCAGGTAATCACTTGGTCTCTGAGATCTGTATTGAACATGTTCAGCTGTTAATGTTATCTGCGTACTAGGGTATGAATCCTCTTCATCTTTTTCTTTCCCCAAGAAAATACTCATAATTGATCACAAGACAGAATTTGTCAGGGTCATCTTTCTTTTTAAAGAATTAAGCCATATTTTGTGAGGACCGGAACATGGATTGTTTATTATATTTCCTCCTCTTCCCATTGAGAAACAAAGTTAAAAAGTAAATGCCTCAAAAACAATTTTCTTGACCTCTTTATACAGAATTTTACTTGCAAAACTTTGGGAGCTCGAATGCATTACATAATATTTATATTGTATTGAGCTTTTTTATTCCTCACACTATATTTACATTGATAAATTGATTGAGAAGTTTATAGTAAAGGGAAACTTACAGAACACTTTTATATCATTTAAAAGATGACCTGACCAAAAACTTTACAGGATTCATATATCAGGGATCATTTTGCTATTGACTTCACAATGATCAGTAGTTTTATAGGTAATATTATAGTTAATTTACAGCATTTTAGTACTTGTATTATTTATTTTTGGTCAAATAGTAAATTAAAATATTTTTTGATAGTTTATAGGTAATGATCAACCCATAACTTTTAAAAGAAACATGTTTGTATTACTGAGTTGACTTTTTGATTATACAAACTAGGAAAGGCAGGGAAGTTTATGGGTTCCCCTCTCCCCACTGGTTCTATTAAGATGTCCTTTATGTTAAACTTTCAAAGTACTTTATAAATTTAGTTACCAGTTACTACTTAATTGACAGATTCTGTAAAGTCCAGTTTCAGCTGACTTTTAATGAATATGAAAGCAACCCTTATGTGCTTTCTACTTATTTGAATGTTCCTCAAGTATTTTATATTTAAAATAAAAAAAGAAGGAAAAGAAAAAAACAGTGCCTCTGTTTTTAGAAAACTACTGCTCAGTAAAGTTGTTTAAACCATTTCTGGTAGCTGATGACAATTTTATATTAAACTGTGTACTGACTTTAGTGAGATTGATTCTTTTTTTAGTTGTTTACAGTGCAGATACTTGTGTTTGTTTTTTAATTGCAGTATTTCCATTGTCGCGGTAATTTAGTATAACTCTGTGGCTGCCTTGATTTTGACAGATTTTGTTAATATAAACTGATTGTTAGGCAATTAGTTATATTTATGCATAAATCAATTGCACTATGAATTATTTATTACAATATTTTCTAATGAATTCATGTATCTGTCTTGTGTTGTACATGTACTGTAATTTTGTTCCTACTTTGTGTTGTTATATATCTAAATCTGATTGTATGCATTTTAATTGTTCAGTTAATGTGTTTCTAGGTTGTAATTTGTAGTAAAGCACTTCAATGCTTTTGCACTTAAATTTACAACACTGTCAGTGTGTGGTTAATTTACTCATTCAGTAAAAGAAAAGAAAAGTAAAACTTGACTACACTGAATTCTTTGATTCCCTGTAAGGAGTTTTTTTTTTATTTTGTTTTTAGCTGTATTAGAAAATGACTTTCAAAGAAATGTTCAACAACAAAATTCTAATGGAAAGTTGAAATACTTACAAAAATGAGATGTTTGGGTTATAAACAGACAGGAAAGAATTGATCTTAGAAAAAACATGAGCGCCAATGAGATCAAGGTAGCCTTTAATCTTAGCACTTAGGAAACAGAGGCAGGTGGATCACTGTGAATTCTAGGCCAGTTTAGTCTTCATAGTGAGGGCCAAGTCAGCCAAAGCTACATTGTGAGACTCTGTCTCCAAATAACAATTTTAGGGTCTTGATGTAATTACTTGAGAATA
Organism: Mesocricetus auratus; assembly: GCF_017639785.1. Lineage (NCBI taxonomy): Eukaryota > Metazoa > Chordata > Mammalia > Rodentia > Cricetidae > Mesocricetus > Mesocricetus auratus. Next base: position 25,475,959 of record NW_024429190.1, on the reverse strand, counting down.
AATTGTGGATTGGAGATTCACACATATGCCCGTCTACTCATTACATTTTTCTTTGAGATTCTAAGATGGAAAAAAAAGAGAGGAAAAAAACTTTGAAATCAAACAAGACTATACTAAAATTCTGTAATTAATTTAGTTGTCCACTGTGATATAAAAGATAGAATATAGTATCTGAATATCTAATATAGTAATCTATTGTTCATATTGCTAGGTGAGTATTAGTGACCACTGGTATTTTCCAACTTCCAGTATAAAAACTAGCACACTGAACAGGAAAACTCTTCCTTTAAAATAAAGATTTCCTTGGTATGTCAGAAAAGACAGTGGTTTCCATAATTTTATGAGCTTAATCAAATTGAAATAACACTTGCTGCTTTTTGATCATTTCCATTTTGGCAGGGCTGACTTCTTTTTATATTGGGAATTGCACCCTGGGCTTTGGACATGCTAATAAACATACACTCTCCCAACTCCTCACTACTTCTGTACAAATCATTTTCATTAACAGAAAAATGCCTTTGAGCATTTTAGGAACTACTAAAAAGATACTAACCTTTGAAATATATATAACATATTCTAAAAGTTTGTAAGCCCTCCCACTTATTACTGCTTAATAAATATGCTTATCAGGCCTTAACATTATTTCAGAACCTATTCGGAGTATGTTGGCTTTTCTTTTGCTTGTCTGAAATCATAAAATTGAATTTCTGGAAAAGGATATAATTATCTAAGATTTGGTAGCTATCATTTCATGTTACCTTTGCTCTACATTTTTAAAAACTTTGACATTGAGTCTTGAGTTATTTCTAATCATTGTACACTCTACCATTATAAAATCAATTTTTAAAGTATTTACAGAAGAAGCCAATACTGGGGCTATATATATTCTTTTGTCTAGAGGCAGCACTGAACTTAAAGATCATTGTTTATTTTGGTTTATTTTCACTTTGCTTGCTTTTATATGTCAAAATGTACTAGTCTTACTAAAACATTTGTAAAAATATAATAATTTTTTCCCAATGGAGTTTTGATCACATGCTTACTAGAATTTGCTTTGGCACTTTTTTACTTCTCAGACAACATAACTGTATAAAACGTAATAAACTATTGTGTAATATATATAGAGAAAGTTATTCCAGTGTCAGGTAATAATATAAAAATACTGATTTCATTGTTTAAATGAAACCCCTTTAATTTTTAATGCCATGAACATACGAAACCTTTATTCTTAAAAAAAAAAAAAGCACATTCTTCAGTTGGGTCATTTATAAGTAGTATCTCAATTACAATCCTAAATAACATTTTTTCAGACGAGGAACAAATGACAGGCTCATCGGATTAGAAAAGGGCTGTTCCAACTACAGAGTTTGGTGATGTTTCATTAAAACGGATACTTTTCTGAAACAGAATTCCTTTAATATATTTTATTCTTCTTGCTGCTAGTATTGAATTAAAAATATAGGCTTCTATATTGTTGATAAGCAATCCTGAGTCTTAGTTAAAGTTAGATGTGTGTTAGTGTCTGTGGTGGGGCATTTTTCCAGCATTTGGGAAATTTAATAATTAGGTAAGTAGTGCTTTCAGTTTTCCTATGCTTTTCCATAGTTTTTAAAATCAGTTAAAAGTAGATTTAGTTTTTAAATAGCTTCCTTTTTCTTTTATATTCTTCCTAGGTTAAAATGCCTGCAGCTTAATCTCAGATCAAGATACTCTTTTATTTACATTAAATCTAAATTTGATAACTTTATTTATGATTATGCAGAGCTATCTTAATATTAAATTTCCTTTTTACTACCTACCAAAGTATTTTAAATAAAAATAAGATTTTATTCCTTACCTTCCTTATTTGCACTAACATAGGCTGGTAATTATAAAATATGGCAAAGTATACTACTTTACAAAAATTTTTATTCCTTCTGAAGCACTTTTCATTAAAGATTATATCCAAGATTCTTAATATTACCAATGTGTTAATATAATAATGTATGAGCATCAGCTTCTATATTGAAAAAAAGCTTTGCTTTGGCTCCTGTACTTTGTCATAGGAAATTACTTAACAGTGCTTCATACTGTTTCTGTTTCTGCTAAACAATAACCAAGCTGTCCTTGCAATTCCGTCTATAGGAGTCAGGAGTCCAACAATACCAAAATACATCATTCAAACGCTGTCAAGAATTATAACTCCTTATCATGGTATCTTTGCTGTAATTCATTTTTTGTTTGATTTTTATTTTTAGTTCAACTGTTGATGCAAAATCAGAGGAAGCTACTAAAATGGAAAAAGAAAAATCAGCATTAAGCAAAGTTTTGGAATCTTTGTGCATACATCACCATCAACAAGTTTTGGCTATGTTGAAATTTCTAGTTCAAGAGCAGAATGCTGCTTCTATTTGCTGTTGTAATTCATCATGTACTATGTCTTCAGAATCTCAAAAACCCCTATTGGAAGATGATTCACATGGTCTGTTCTGTAGCGGTGAATATAGACTGGCAGAAAGAGGGTGTCTACACAATGAGAGACAAAGCCCTGGTTTAGTGCCTCTGCCAGTCTGTATTAAAGAATTACATTGTTTGTCTTGTCAAACTGTAACTGTTGAACACATTAAGACAGTAATGAATAGAGGTATTGAAAACAGTCATAATCCACACAGGTGCTGTTGTGGACAGTTAGCAAAGAATCACTCTACAAAATCAGCCTTTCCTAGTCCTCTTTTGTCAAGAGAAGTTTGTGATCTTTCAGTCAATCTTAATGATGCCAGTAGATCTCGAAGTCCCTCACCCCCACCATTGTCACCTGTGGAGACTGGAGGATTTGAAAAGTGGAAAGACATCGTCTCAGAGCTTTCAGCCTTAGAAAATAACCAACTTGAGACAAGCATTAACCAGCCTCCATCTCTCACACCGGCTGAGATAAGCATTCACAAATGTGGTTATGACAGCAAGATAAATAAAAGTAAGCAGTCCAGTAACTCTGATTCCGTGCTCTTGGATGCCAACAGTAGTTATACTTCAAATCATGAAAAGGGTGAAACAACTGTAATTTTTCAAGATTTAATGGACCGTATTAATGAAAAATTAAAATCAATAGAAACTACAGATACATCAAACCTCATAAAATTACCTAGCTCTGATTGTGATTCAGACAATGATTTTAAATTGGGAGATTTAATAACATCTCTCTTGCACAGTGCAACAGCCAGTGATTATAGTTTTATGGAATTACTGAGTCAACATGATAAAAAGGTAGAAAATAAAATTATTCAGACAAGATTTCGAAAACGTCAACAAACCTTATTTGCAATGCACAACTCTCCTGATTCACCTGTGATCAGAAGGCAGTCTTTACAGATAAAAAGAGAACTTGCCAGTCTTGATGAAAACTTTCTGAGAAAAAGGTACAGTGAAAAAAATTCAAGAAAATTATCATGCAATAAGATGCTTTCAGTGAACAAAGAATTCCAGCCTTGTCAAGAACCTTTAAAAAATTCCAAGAACTTTCAAGATGAAAATCATGCAGAAACGCTATCTTCACCAAATGATGCTGCACCACAACTGCAGGTAACTGTTGAGAGTCTAGAACCTAATGTGGCTTTTGATCAATTTTCAGAAAACTTTAAAGCAACTTCATCTGAGAAAATGAGGCAAAGAAAGTCACCAGAGAAATCTACAGCTGAAAAACTAACTATAGAAAATAATAGGGAAAATACAAAACTAGGAAATACTCAAATACTTTTGAGAACTGATGCCCCTGGTCTTTTGAGTAGAACTAAACGAAATATTGTGCCTCCAGGGTGGTATTCGATATATGTAACAAACAATTCTGTTTCCAAAAAATTTCCTGAGGGCAAAAGAGAATCAGACTGTGCTCACAACAAAGATCCGGTCAGAGATCCAACTGAAAGTCTCCAAAATAAAGACTTAAACAAAATCGCAATCAATTCTAATTTGCAAGTTGTTGTGGAACGTTTGGAAGACACAATAAATATGGCTCAGAGGTCTTGGACTAATCAAGCATTATCTGAAGGATGTAAAGCCTCCAAGAAATTGATAGAAACAGATGGTAACGACCAAAATTCTGGTACAGATTTGACTTGTACTTTAAGTAGAATGGCTTGTAAAAATCAGGGTTTATCAAAATCTCTAATAGCATATAGTAATAAAAGAAATTATGGTATGCCTGTAATAGATTTGAACAAGAAATTTGATAATCCAAAGATAGCACCTGTTTTAGAGAGAAGTAGTTTGACATCCAGTGTTAAAAGTTTGTCAACAAAATGTGAAGGAACTGAAAGTTCTGTTTCTAACTATTCTAGTCCCATCAAACTCATGTTTTTATCTGAGATTAAAAGCAGTGAAGGAGTCAAATATACTTTAACTTCAGTCAGCACATCACAATCAAATGCTAAGTTTGCTTCTCAGAAGCATAAAACCCATCAAGTAATAGGAAGGAAAAGAGACGCAAAGGAAGACATACCAAGCACTAGCTATGAAGATTGTAATTCTAATCGTGATATTAACTGCCTCCAAAGCCAATTAAACAAATTAAACTGTGTACAAGAGGCTACACCATCATCTGCAGAGTTTCCAGACAGTTTAAACACTGATAAGCCACAAGAAGACGCTGAGGGAAAATCAAGCGGTGCTATTGACTTACCATATAAAAGAAAGCCAGGTAGGCCTAAAAAAATTGGCCCCCAAGTTGTGAAACAGATTAAACGACCAATTGGAAGACCACCCAAACCTAAAGCTGGTCAAAAAGATGTCAGTGTTGGCCAAACTGAGTCTTTTAGTGCTGAGAAAAAAAATACAGAATCTCTATCAGAAGTGAAAGAAGGTATTTATAGAAAGAGTATTGTTGTCACTGTTGTTTATGGAAGGTCAAGAAGAACCAAGAGATGTGTTTCTGAAGGAAGCATGAACATCAGCAACATCTCATTGAATAATGATGTTGCTGAATTTGCAGTTAACCCTAGAAGTTTCAGAAGTACTAGAGAATATGAGACTAGCTGTGGAGAAAGCCTAAGTGCTGGGTCAAAACTGGCAACTGAAAGTGAGGTTTTTGATTCTGACTTTGAGTATGTTAGACCCATCAAGAGCAAGTCTGTTACCCCTCAGGCTTCCAAGAACATTATTCGACCAAATCAAAAGCCTTTGTCGATTGTTAGGAAGCCTGGTAGACCTGCAAAGGTGAAAATCTCTGGTATATCTGTGACTGTTAGTAGAGTTTCACCTCAGCAAAGAGAAGTATGCCTTAGCAGCTGCTTACCTCCTTTAGAACAGGAGACTATGTTAGAGAAAATTTGCCGAGAAGAAAAGCTTGACCAACAGTGCAGTAAGTTAGATAAGGTCAGGCACACCGATGTTGACATATTTAAGAATGAATCAAATAGTACTGTTGTTTCTATACCTCGGAAACATTCTATCAGGGCTAGAAAACCTTCTTTGCATTTCTTACATTCACTTGCATCTTCTGATTCACTTACTTACAAAAATACTCTGCGTCATAAATCGTGTAAACTCCATTTGCAGAAAGGCAAAAGTTCAAAGAAAAAATATAGACAGTCAAGTTTGAAACTAGCTTCCAAACGTATCCCAGGATCTAGACATTCAAGGAAAGCAGAAAAATGTTTGGAAGATAAATTAATGCCCATTTCTGAAGTATCCTTGGACCCTGTAATTTCATCCAACCCTTTACTCAGGTGGTGGGCTACCTCTGCTTCAAATGATTCCCTGTTAGAGGAGTTGAACAATAGATTTGAACAAATAACAAATGCATGGGTGCAGGTGAGTAGAGATGAAGCTCAAAACTCTGTTCCAAAAACAGAATCCACTGAAGGTGGTGGTCTCAAAGCAGCAAGCCCTCTGGAAACCTGTCTTCTAGAACTTGAAGTCTCACCTGTAAAAATGCTTTTTCAGAAAAAATATAATTTGAATGAACTTTGTACCTGGTTTATGCAAACAACAGAAACACAGTCCCTTTCACTGGTTAGAAAAGCAAATGCTCGAAACCCTTTGGAAGTGATAAACACCAAGGGCATTAAGTTAGGGGTGAAATGCTGTGGGTTTAATGCTAGCCCCTTCAGGAAGCACTTTAAAAAGTTTGCAGTCTCCTCTCCTTCAAAGTCAGCAGGGAAGTTCCGTATATTACATAAAATGGTTGGCTCACCACTCTTAAATGTGAAAAGAAATTTAAAACTAGCTAGGTTGAAAAGGACTGAGTTTAAGAGTTTGCACTGTGAAAGGTGGAGAAGAGGGGAAAAGTCACACAGTCACAGAACAGCTGATTGGAACTCAAAAAGAAGGAACTTAAGATTTTTCTGCCAGAATCAATTTTTGACTAAAACAGAGGGGGAGACAAATGAAGAGACATCACTCAGTGGAAAAAATACAGTAGGTAACCAATGGGCCTTACTACCAGAAACCAGAGGTGACTCTCCTCATGAGGGGGTGGCGGTTCATGACTTCACAACACATGTTAGCTTAGAGAGTAAAGTTAAGTCAGACACAAAGGAGAGTGGAACAGGGTGTGGCCAGATCGACTCTGAAAAGGGACAAGGACTAGAAAATGTGTTTTCTAATAATTGGAGGTCAAAAACTTTAAAAGACTGTAGAATATTTTTGAGAAAGATCAACTGTCTTGAACAAAGAAATACTTTTAAACTAAATACAGTCATTTGTTCTCCTGAATCTGTTCACAGTGGACATATTAAGGTACAAGGAGAAGAATCAAAGAGGTTTAATTTAAGGTCCCATTCAGCAAGGCAAAATTCCTTTAAAAAGAAAAATAAAGAAAGAGAAAATGCCAAAGCAAATAGTCCTGCAAGTGATAGACTGACTGATGAACTTGACAGTAGTCAGATAAGTCAGCGTGTTAACTTTGACAAGAGTCCTGATAGTTCTGAGGCTCTTAGCAAATTAAACAAAAGAAAAAGACCACCATGGAAGACCACAGAAATAGCTTCTAAAAGACATAAACGACAGTCTTGCAACAATGGACAAATGGCAAACTATTGTACAAAATCCTAAGTAGGTAAGTTTCTCTCTCCTTAATCTAAAGGTTTCATTATAGATGTCTTGAGTAAAGCATAAGCTAGTGAGTAGAAAAGGAACAGCTAATTCAATTCTAATTTCTAAAATATTTGAACAGCCTCAATTTTTGGTACCTAGTATGAAACTCATGAAATTAGGTGCTGCTTGATATGGTGCACTTGCCCACTTGATGTCAAACACAAGCAAATACATTTAGAAGAGACATGAAGAGCTTCATGAAAATAGGCCATAAATGTATTTGATAGATGACTATGAACAGCTAACTAAAAACTTACTACTGCAGACTGATCCATGCTTATTCTCATAAAAAAAAAGAGCTAAGACTGTCTCATTTAAGACTGTAACACTGTGATCCTAGAGTGTAAATCTTCCCCAGTAAGTTGTTACTCCATTTGATACTGCTCAGAAAACCTGCTGTGAGACTACTTATTTAAGAAGCAGTCAACTTAAGATGTTTCCAGTGATCAGAGAGTATGTTAAGTGGACTTCTATGAATCAGACATTGATCTCACTTGTGCAGACATAAAGAATTCCTTTATGTAGCTGAGCAAGTCACTGTTAAAGTCATGTCAAATTGAGAATGTAAACAAATTAAATGGTAGTGAGGTACCTTATTAAATTACACTGGCCTTGCATGGGTACCCCAGGAAGATTATTGCCCCTTTGAATGTACTAAAGTGGTAATATGAACATAGTAGTTGCCAGCATATCCATTTCCGTCTGCTTATCTGATAGGTACTAGATATTAGAAGATGGAAGACTTTACAGGTTACTTCTTCACCATGAGAGAATGCCAGGGTTATATTTAGAAAGAATATTTTATGGTTTGTGTTCATTTTTATATTGTATAATTTAGGGCAGTCTTTGAGTGCTTAGGGAAGTATTAGTTTCTAATCAGAGCCAATAGCATCAGGTCTCATTAAAACATTAAACAAAGCAATTAAGTTGAAAAGTTTTAAATAGGCTAATGGTTTTATATGTACCCCCCCAATTCAATTAGCTGAATAATTTTAACATGCACAATTCAGTACTATGTAACATATAATGATTAAAATTTCAAATATCTAAAATGAAATGACTAAATGCTTAAAGGAGATCAAAGTAGAATCTCCATTATGAAAGGTAATGAAACTAGAAAAAAATAAATTGCTTGTGGTTTTTAAGAACGCTAAAAGCAACATTAAAACAAATGTTATGTCAGGAAAATACCTAATAGCGAATTTTTAAGCTTATAAGTTACCTAAAATATATATACAAGTTTCATGAAGAATAAAATATAGTTTCATTTTTACTTGTTTCATCTTCATCTCATGCTGTTTTCAAAAGTAATTTGCATGAATTCATTTCACGACAGAACTGTTATCCTTGTAGCTTCTTACCCATTGTATTTTCCTAACAATCAAACACAATTTTACTTAAATATTATTCTTTACCCTGCCAAATATAAAATTACCCTAAAACAGGAAGATGGAGAATATTTAAATATTACTTTTGCAAATTAATTTTTAAATCCTTTATGGGTATTTTTAAAAAAGCATCATATGAAGAGTTGTTTTTCATCTTTTCCATTTTAAAATTTGCTAGTAATGTTTCCTGTTCTGCTTAAAGTTTTAATCATCTTTACTGATAACTTTCCTTCTTTATTTTTAACATTCTTTTTTAATCAACAAGATCATTATTTTTATAAAACTGTATTTATAACAATATTTGTTATGTTTATGTGATTTTTAAATGTTTCTTACAGTGTTGTTGTGTTTTTTTCCTCATTATTCTTGGTAGTCCATACTTGTTTTTGCCTTTTGGAAGTAACACTAAAACTCATTAGTTTTACATATGTTCTACTTTTTCATAGAATAATTAGTGACTGAAGACTTGAAAGACTGTTAACCACAGGACTTTTCTAGAAAAACTCTTGCGTGATGTATATTATGAATTTGAAATGTTTCTATGGGTGAAAAAAACTTGTCTCTATCATGAATGTCTTGCCTGTACATATTAACTGTCAAGATGTGATTTAATACATAAGATTTCACTGCATTTGTCATACTCTGTGTTAAATTAGACACGGGAACAAAGACAAGTGCAGTTCTATCCTGTTGGTTTTCTCCTATTTAAGGAATGACTACAATATGTTCTTAGTCAGTGTGGAAAGTCCAGGAAGTTACATTTCATCTAAGTGAGAAAAGACGTACACATTTATATAAATAAAGTTGTTTTATATTGTGCGCAGGAAACTGATTGATGCCATGGGTTTTGCTCTTAGAAAATTAAGATTTTTCTCATAGAAAACTAAGTATGTATTGAAAACTAAGTAATGTGACCAGGAAGAAGTGACCTGACGGAACATGAAGGAGGGAAATGGAGCTCAGATGTATCCAACATTGCTGTGTATGTAGTGAGACTTGAAAGAACTTCAAGTACTAGAAGCTAACAAGTGGTGGGAAGAGTTCAAGTAGAACAAAATTACATGCAGAAAACTGAGGCAATTAAGAAAGTTGGCTCATTTGGAACAGTGAGTAATTTGTCAGAGCTAAGGTACAAAATAGGGACTATGCAGTGATCAATCTGAAGGTATAAAAATCACAAAGACAGAATCACTAGGGGAGGCATTGTTCAAATAATGAGGTCAACATCAGTTAATAGGGAAAAAAGGTTCTAAACCCTAACAAGAAAAATAGAAGTTAAATTTTACAGAAGTCTATGAAATAAATCAGTGTCTTAGTAAAATAGAGGAATGAAGGGAAACATCATAATTGAACATCTAAGAACATTGCGAAGGTTTTGGTTTTAGCTTTAGAGGTTTAGAATAGTTAGTGGGATTTCTTTTTTTATTTTACACTTTTTATCATATATTTAAATTAGAAACAAGCTTGCTTCCCATGTCAGTCCCAGCTCCCTTTCCCTCCCCTCCACACCCACTCCCTCCCCCCATCCCCTCCCAGCTCCCCCAACCCCCCACCAATCCCTACTTCATTCCCCTGGGTGGGTAAGGCCCTCCATGGGAGATCTCTAGAGTCTGTCATTTCATTCCGGGGAGGGCCCAGGCCCTCCCCAAAGTGTCCAGATTGAGAAAGCATCCCTCATCGTGGGATGGGTCCCCAAAGTCCATTTGTGTGCCAGGGATAGTGGGATTTCTTGAACAAGACACTAAACAAGAGAATGAGTCCTGTCCAGAGATGAGGCTTGAACTGAGGCAGACAGGTAAATGAGCAAGTCACTGGAGTAAAAGAAAGTGGTTCCTCGGAGTAAGACTGCAGGATCCTAGGATCCCAGCATTGCTCTAGAGTGCAGGAAATAGGTGCACATGGAATGACACTGATGAAAGTAGTCAAGAGATGAGAGGAGACAGACTGAAGGAAAACACTTTTTTAAGAGAGGAGTGTAAGTTGTGCCTAAGTCATAAGTTTTGAGATACTCCAGTGAATAAAGAAAGGGTTATCCTATTAATGGAGGGAACACTGTGGAGTAATAGACACAGAAGCCAGCTTCAGTGCTGGGTGCTAAGTGATAGATGAGGAAGTAAAGTAAATAAGTAAAGGAAACCAAGAAGCTGTGAGTAGACAGGAGGCACAAAGGTAGGTAGCATTTGCTGATATTAAAGGTAAGGTTTTGAAAATGTTTAAATGTCAAAGCCACTGATAAATAAAAAGGCTGCGTGTATGAAAATGAGAGGGAAGCGCTGGGATTGGGTATTGAGTATAGGATCTGGGACGGGTTGTTAGAAGTTGTTCTTGACCAGAAGTTCCTATTTCTCTTACAACAAAGTGGGGAAACAATAGATGGGGATACAAGGCAGTAACTCATGGGCAGAATGTTGAGATGTTAGAGTTCATTGTTTTAAGACTCAAGGTAATCTGTGGCTAGGGGGATGACTTAGTAAAGTATATAATACATAAGCATGACATGACTTTGGATCCCCAAAATCCATACAGTATCCAGGTACAGAAGTATACCTGTACTTCCAGCACTGAGGAGGCCGAGAAGGGTGGATGACTGACTAGCGCTCACTGGACCCTTCAGGCAAGCCAAATTATGAGCTTCAGTTTCAGTCAGAAAACCTGTCTCAAAAAATAAGGTGAAGATCTGTTAGAGGAAGGCTCCCAGTGTTGACCTCTACTCTACTCTCACATGCATGTACACAAACATGCACATGTGCACACACCACACAGACATGTACATAACACACATTCATAAATGAGGTATATACTGAGAATAATGTGGTAGGATTAGGAAACATGAGCTGTCTCTAGGTATATAGATTTGAACATTCCTGGCTGCCAGGGTGTGTTTGGATCATCGTGTCTGTAAAGCATAAGGCTAATGGAATGAATCTGCTATGAACAACTTTCTGTGATTAAGGATCTGTGTGATCAAGCAGTTATGAATAATCTTTTCCAATAGCACAAAACATGGAGTTGGAGAAGAAAAATGAGCATTTGATTAGATGTAGTTGACATATGTATATAAAATGCTAGAACTTGAACCCAGGGCCAGGTACATGATAGGGAGGCACTCTGCCACTGAGCTACAACCCCAGCCCTAAAATGGGGTGTGTGAAAAGCCAGGTACTGTGACCACCAATGAATTGTAATATAGACATTTGTTAATACCCATGTTTCTCAAGTCCAGAGCAAACATGCCCATTCTTTTTTTTTTTTTTTTTTTTTTTTTTTTTTTTTGGTTTTCACGAGATTTCTCTGTATTGTTTTGGAGGCTGTCGGTCCAGCCTGGCCTCAAACTCACAGAGATCCGCCTGCCTCTGCCTCCCAAGTGCTAGGATTAAAGGCATGCGCCACCACCACCCCCCGGCAACATGCCCATTCTTAATGGCTATACATACACTGACTTTGGACATATATGAGGAGATTTTTAAAAACTAAAAAACCTACTATGAACTTGAAAGTACTGTAGACACATTTAACTCATCCTAAAATGTTAAATTTTCCATAAATACTTAGGAATTAGGGCTGTCACATAACTTTTAAATATTTAACATATCAGCTTCTCCTATTTTGTCTTCTGTTCTGAAAAAATAGCTGAAATTTTTCATTTATTTTGCATTCAGAAAGCGCTTTCCACAAAATTCATCACTTATGGGTGACTTTTAAGTGATAGATCCCTTCAGCTCCCTGAGATCAGGACTGAAACTTGAACCCACCCTCTCCAACATTCTCAGAACATTCATTCACTTTGATGATTGAACACAAGATGTTCTTTAAAGTTGGTGGAGTTGAGGTACCTCATTGAAGGGTAGTCTTAGACATTATAGTTTATGTTATTCATTATCATAATTGTCACAAAATGGACAAACTCTTGGGTTCAGAGTGGATTATTCTAACTTTAATTTTGGTGGAAAAGTATTTCTTCATGGCTCAGTCACTTGAGCTATGCTTTCTGTGCAAGCTTCCAAAGGCAGATTCCAAGGACCATCAGCCACTACGACACTCTTGTGTGTAGGGTGCTCTGCACCAAATGCGACTGGAGTGGACCAGTTTTCCCTAAGACACAGTTCTTTTTCAGCATGGCAAATTGCATTTCCTAAACTTTTTATGTCACACTTTTTGTCTCCATAGTTGGAAGCACTACTTTATAGAGTTTTCTAATAGAGTTTCAGAAAAGAATGACTATAAAGATAAGTTATATGCTATATTTAACCCTATTCTGCGTGAAATAACAAAATCCAAATAATAAAGCCTTTGATAACATGCCACAGTAAAGGACTACTTTGGCTAATACCATTAAAACCAAGATAAATCACATTCTGGTAACTGGTTTTGCTTATTGGATGTTATTTTAGATGACTTTACTATGGCATTTTTGATAGGTTATAGCTAGGAAACATAAATTCTTTCTAGTTTAAAAAAATGGACCAAAATCACTCTTGTTCATTCCCAGTTCTACGCCTACGTCTCCCAACAGTTGTTACTTTAGCTGGAGCAGTAGCCGTCCTTATCCAGCAGCATGGTGCTGGGGAAGCCATGGGCAACAGATTTCCCATCTCACAAATCCATATTCTCTCATTTCAGATTGTAGCCCCGTTTTCTCTAGCTGAGGTAAGTTCAAAGGTCATCTTCTTCTTCCATGGCCAGCTGCTGTCATTTGTTAGAGGCTGATTTCATTGTTTCACATCTGCCTCATCTGATCTTCTTACCACACTTATCAGCTCAAGGAATCTCTGTCTTTTGTATTTCCTTTTTTTCTTTGTTTTAACTTCATCTCTTTTTTTTTTTTTTGAGATAGGCATTCTATTTTACACAGGCTGTCCTTGAAATCCTGCCAGTCAAGTGGCTGTGGTTCAAAACATGACAATCAAACCTACTCCATATTTGTTTCTTCACTAAAGAATTCAGAATTTTCACTTGAGACATGAGTCAATGGTTAGAAACACTGGCTGCTCTTCATAGGGCCAACAATTCATCGCAATCACATGATAGATAGCTCACAACCAGTTCTAATTTCAGTCTCTGGGGATCTACCACCCTCTTCTGGCTCCTGCAGACAATGCATACATATGATACACAGAAACACATTCAGGCAAACACACAAATAAAAGAAATAAAGTCTCCGAAAGAAAGAAACCTAAACTCTTGGCAGGTTCTTCTATGACCTGCCTTGCCTAGTAATCCATTGCAGTGTGCTCTATTGCTTGTCTTTTCCTACTCTGATCTAAGTGGTGACAGTGAAAACAAAGAACTCAGAACTCTTAGTCAGGCTCCCTTACTTCCTGTTTCTTTGCCTCATTTTTCCTAGACCATAAACAGTTCTCTTCACTGTTCCTCTCAGCATCCTGGTATTACAACACTAAACCTGATGCAGTTACCTATTGATGCTTTATCAAAAAAAGGAAGTGAAAACATGTCTGAATGATTTTTCCTTGTTTCTATTAGTTTAATTTTCAAACACTAGCTTGTTTCTCCCCCCAGTTCTAGACACCAGTGGAGAGGTTGTTTATTTCTGTTATAGGAAAATAAAAATCTAGATTTTATATTCTATTAATACATTCACGCAGAGATATTTATCATTCCTGGGTGTATGTAGGCACCCCTAAAATCTCAGCCCTTGGGAAGCTGAGGAGGAGCCTACATTTCAGGCCAGGATGGGCTACATAGCAAATTCAAGACCCAGTCTCAAAAACAGGTTTGTCTTCTCTGTGTTATTCAGTATACTAAACACATGGGAAACAATGAGAAATAAAACCAGATACAGTTTCTGCCTTCATTTTTACATTTATTAAGGGAGGCAGACATCAAGCAAATTATTTTCAGAACTCACTAGTAAAAATCTCTCAATTACTGTGTGGTGCTATGAGAGTTTGTTATACAGAGATTCTGTCTGATCCAGAAGATGTCCATTACTTGGACTGCAAAGACAGAAAAGGAACTAATTAGGCCAAGCAGCAGGAAACCAGTGGTATAATAAAGATTTTTCAGGAAGGGATTGAAGGAATACATGAAATACTGCTAGGTTACAAAGATAAAGATGTGGCCAGTGTGTTTCAAGTCAAGAGAAATGGAGAAAGCATGATAGCAAATATGGTAAGGTCTGAAGAAATAGAGTCCCTGGTGAGCCATGAAGCACTGTTGGTGACTTCCCAATACATATAGAAGGTTTAGATTGCATGTGAATGAGATAGACATGTGACGATAATCCTAAAAAGATCTCTGAATACATTGTGAAGAATGGGTGGTATAGGGCCAGAGTGAAGGCATAGCGCCTTACAGCAGCCCAATGAGATGATTCTACCTTAGAACAATGGGTCATAATCTTTAGCGTGCATTACAATCACCAGAAGTACTTGTCCAAAGAGATTATGGGCATCATCCACAAAGTTGGATTCAGTAGATGTTGGCTAGGGCCCAAGTGATGCTTATGCTGTTGACCCAGGGACCTCACTTTAAGAACCATTGGCCTAGAAGGCCTAGAGATAGATTGATTCTTTATCAATGTTAGCATAATGTAAATGTCTCTCCAAATTCTTAAGGTATTTTCAAATTTTGCTCTGATATATTTTCATTAACTGAAAGTATTTTAAGCTATTTTTAATAAAAATCGTTTTATTGCAATGAGTTCACAAAAAGATCATGCAGCCAGATTAAAATAGCCAAACAAACATATTTTCATTCCCAAACTCTACATTTCAATGAACTTCACAGTTAGAATGGCCATTCTGAAGCCATGAAGCTTGGCTTAGTGCTTTCACACTTTCATTACCAATTACATTTTTTGCAATTATCTGCCCCAAATAAAAGAAGAAAAAACTCTAACAGAGTTGAAACCAGAAAAACTATTAGCTTTATATATCCTCTTTACAACGCATGTGTCTTTCTGTCTGCACTCCATCCTTCCTCATCTGATAGCACCCTTCTTTGTTTGTTTGCTATTTTTATTTCATCTATCCTATGAACTATTTCAAACTTTGGTGTTTAGTTTCCAAATAATTGAGATTTTTATTGATCCCTGTTAGTGATTTCTAATTGAAGCCATGGCTTTAAAGAATAATTAAATAAGTCCAGTCTTTCTTAATTGACAGATTTAGTTTATGCTCCAGAATCTTTTACTACATTTTTTTATTTGTTTGCTTATCTGTATGTGTGGATGGGTGATCATGTGTAGACCTATGGTGTACATATGGAGATCAGAGGACAACTTGTGTGAGTCAGTTCTCTCCTTCCAACATACGGGTCTTTGGGAATCAAATTCAGGTCATCAGTTACCCATTGAGCCATCTCCTTGGCCTTCAGGCTCCAGAATCTATTTAAATTTTAAATGAACCTTGTTCTTGGAAACAGTGTAGAGGCTACATCTGTTGAGGACCCTGTAAATACCAGTGATCCAAATTGGTAAATAATCCTGTGGATGTAAGTTTACCCTCACTGAATTTCAGTCTTGTCTGTTCCTTAGAGAAGTATCAATCTGCAACTCAGGTTGTGAGTCTTTGTTTACTCACTTTTACTTCATGTATTTTGAAGCACTGTATTAGATGCATATTTAATTTCTTTCTCATTGTGGAATGAACTTCTTGATCGAAAAAATGCCCTGTACTCTAGAATCTATTTTATTTTGATGATCTCTGACTCCCTTTACACTATTTTTATGGTATGTCTCTTCTATAACTTTGTTTCTCCAATTATGCTTTTATATTTAGATTTCTCTTAAGCAGCATATAGTCTTTTTTTTTCCAGTTTGATAATTTCTACCTTTCACGTGGCCACTTACATTTCTTTTTTTTTATTTTAAATAGCTTGTTTTACATGTCAATCCCAATTCCCTCTCCCTCCCCTCCTCCCGCACCCCCCCACCATGCCCCCCATCCTCCCATCCTATTGTCAATTCCTTCCACATAAGGGATATCTAGAGTCTGTCATTTCCCTCAGGGTAGGGTCCAGGCACTTCCCTAAGAGTCCAGGCCGAGAGAGCAACCCTCTTTGTGTTATGGACACACGATGTCTGTATTCGAGGGGTAAACACTGATCCACTGCTCAGGGCCCCATAGATTGCCCAGGCCTCCTCACTGACTCTCACATTCAGGGGGTCTGGATCGGTCCCATGCTGGCCTCCCAGCTGCTGGTCTGGGGTCCAAGAGCTCTCCCCTGTTCAGATCAGCTGTCTCTGCTGGTTTTGCATATTACTAATATAGTTCAGTTTAAATCAGCTGTTTTCTGTTTAGCCTATTATTTTTTCTTCTCTTGGGGTCCATATAGTTTAAAGTTTCTGATCCCAGCTACTTGGGAGGCTGAGGCAAAGGGATCCCAAGTTCAAGGACTTCCTGGCTGAATGAGTGAAGTTCAGCCTTGAAAAGTTTAAAGGAAGGCTGGGGATATAGCTTAAAGTGCTTACTTATGTGGGTGATAGCCTAGACTGAATAACCAGGGTCCCAAATACAATTGAAAGTGGTGCTGTTAAGATTTACCCTAGAAGCCGGGCTTTGGTGGTGCATGCTTTAATCCCAGCACTTGGGAGGCAGAGGCAGGCAGATCTCTGTGAGTTCGAGAACAACCTGGTCTACCAAGCAAGTTCCAGGACAGGGTCCAAAACAATACAGAGAAACCCTGTCTCAAAAAAAAAACAAAAAAAACAAAACAACAAAAAAAAGATTATCATTTCGCTTATCACCTTTAATTATTATACAACTTCAAGAGTAACAAATGTTTTTATTTTACATCCAGACTGCAGCCTCCCCCCACCCTTTTCAATCCACTCCTCCTCAGTATTCTCTCAGAAAGGGGCAGGCCTCTCCTAGGCATCAGCAAGGCATGGCATATCAAGCTGCCATAAGACCAAGCGCCTTCCCCTGTGTTCAGGCTGAGCAGTGCAGCCCAGCATGAGGAAGAGCTTCCCAAGAGCCAAAGCAGCAGGGACAGCCCCTGCTTCCATTGTTAGGAGTGACACAAATAGACCAAGCTACACACAACTGTCATAGATATGCAGATGGCCTCAATCAGTCCCATGCAGGTTCTCTGGTTTTTGGTTCAGAAGCTGAGTTCCCATGAGTCAGGCTAGCTGTTTCTGTTGGTTTGCCTGTGATATGCCTGATCCCCCTGACTCCTATATTCCTTCTTCCTCAGCAGGACTCCCTAAACTAGGCCCAATGTTTAGCCTTGGATCTCTAAATCTATTCCATAAGTCACAGGATGAAGGCTCTGTGATGACAACTGGGGTAGTCACTAATCTGATCAGAGGATGGCCAGTTTAGGCTATGCATCCACCGATGCCAGGGGTCTCAGCATGAATAGCAAGTTTTATAACAAAACATTTTCAGTTCTTTCTCCAAGATTTGTGCTGTTGCTGCCATACATTTTACTTCTGTAAATGTACACATTGTGCAAGTATGATTTTTCAAATTAGTAATAATACTATTCTTATTTTTCCTTTGTACAATATAATGTTCCATTTCATGTTGCTATAACAAATTACCTGAGATGGATACTACAAAGAACAGAAGTTTATCTCATTGCCTTAAGCAGCCTCAACTGTTCAGCCTTTGTCAAGGACCCCAAAACCTGGGGTCCTTGCATGCAAAGAGCCAGAAAATTAAATGACCACCTACAAGAAGTGAGTCTTGTAAAAGCGACATGAATCTCTTCTGAAGGTAGTGTCCTCCCACTGGGCAGTCCACCTGGAGGGTCCACCACCACAGTGCTGCTGCACTTGAAAGCACATGAACCCTTGGAACACACAAGCTATGTCAATCTGTAGTACAGACATCTTCCAAGTGGATTTTTTTTTAAATAGGTAGAATTTCCTCAAAATTTTCATGTTTGGTGCTCTTCATTCTTGTTTCATTCTTCCCAAATCTTTCTTGATTCTCCTGTAGTACAGTTCTGCTGTGGACTATTTTCATTCATCCTTTACTTTTTATGTAGCATTCCTTTTTAGAGGGTACCTTGTAAGCTGGGCATGGAGGTGCCCACCTACATTCCAACTCTTAAGTGTCTGAGCAGAAGGATCATGAGTTTGAAGATATATATGAGTTCAAGGCCAGTCTGAGCTACTTGGCCTTCTATTAAAGCCATGAATGTTGCTCAGTGGTAGATCACTTGCTGAGCATATATAAAGCCTGGACTTCAGTCCCTAGTGCTGCAAATTATTTTTTCATGAATATAGATTTCAAATTTGGTTGATTTTCTTTTAGTATTTTAAAGATGCTTTTTACCTTGCTGCTACTGAAATTAAGTCTGCTATTACAGTTAATGTTTGTCTTCTGCATGTTAACTTTTTCCTGTGTTAGCAGCTTAACTGTGAAGAATCTTAGCATTATTTCCTATTTTCTTAGTATGTGTTGAACACCTTGAATATGAACAATCAGTTTATTCAATAAATATCCATCTCTCTTTGCTTCTGCAATGTATAATATCAACAGGACAAATACTCATTCAGTGGTTACCTCAATTTTCTCTTTGTTCCATTGTAGATAGTTTATTTCCTGTATCTTCTTTCATTGACATTTTTTAGTCACTGTCTAGTCTGTTGTATCACCCAGAATGTTTTCCAATTCATAGATTATGCCCATCACCTCCAGTTCAGACTTTGTGCCCATCACTTCTGTATGCTCAACTTTTTGACCTTACAGTGTATTTTCAATGCCTGTATTGATGTCCTTTTGTGCTAGTTTTGTGTTGTTTATCAATTTCTGTGGACTGAATTTTTTATTGTTAGGAATCATATTTTTCTGTTTGAATCGATGTGTATAAAATGGGAGACATTGTGAATTTTGTGGGGGGTTTTTGCTGGGTTTTTCATATTTTACATGTTTGGACTCTTACTAAGAAACGCCTACCCTTTCAAGTATAGTTTTAAGCATTGCTAGGAAAAGTCAGAATAACCTTTAGTCTATAAAGGGGTGGGAGGGATGAATTTGCTCCATAGAAGACAATTTTTATTGTTACATTTGGATGGACACCTAACAAGTAGAGGAATGCTGCTAAACATCTTCCAGTGCATAGGGTGCGGGTGCCCTTTACAATAAAGAATTCTGTGGTTCCAAATTGCACAATTCTCCATTGGAGAAATCTTAACACTCTTGGACACTCTTAAGAGACCCAAACTCCTACAGATGGGGCTATAAATCATATCCGGATGTGTGTGGCCTTGTAATTTTGTACTTGGTCCTTTTCACAGCCTTGAGAAACTTTCATGCCCTGCTCTCCAGCATGTCAATAAAGACCCAGGAGATGCTCCTGTAGCTCTGGGATATGCACAACTAGCTTGGCCATTCCTGCTGGCCAAAACTTTCAGCAACTCTCAACTATCTCCTTTATTCTCTAATACTTCCAAAGCTTCCTGGGTTCCTCTCCTGGAAATCTGCAAGGTACCAAGTCAGTTGTAGGTTTTGTTTCTTGTAGTAATTAGTCATCCTGCCTGCCTTGTATAGTTTAACTTTTGGCTTAAGCTCTTTCGAAGCAAGAAGACAGATCTGGTTCCTGTTACTTCATTGTGACTCAAAGCAGAAATCCCAGATTTATTCTGCCAACCAGCATTGTCCAGTTGTTATGTGCTCACTGTTGAAAATAAATGCTGAACAAAACAGCAAGGATCTCTGTTCTACTCATGCTTGTATTCAGTGGACGAGAAAATAATACAAACATGAAGCAGCGGTAAACTGTTGAAGATGCTGAACACTAGAATGAAGTCCTTAGGGAATGACTTTGGGTTAAGGGTTAGGGAAATCTTTTGTGAATCTGTCAGTTAAGCTAAAACAACATTTATAAACACAACAGAACATGTATGAGGACCTTGAAACAGACCTTGCAGAGAAGAAAGGAATGCCTAGAACTCACTTTGAGAAATCCCAACCACTATTTTCCAGATAAAGTGGCATGCAGCAGGCAAGACAGCTAAGTGATGTGTCTAGTCTCAAAGGCCAAACACTGTTTTAGGAAATAAGAGGGGGTAACTTAGTCTGCTTGGATTGACACAAATACCACAAACTGACAGCTTACAAGTCATTTGATTTCAGTTCTGGAGACTGAGACGTCCACAAGGTCCAGCAGGGTTTGGTTTCCGCTGTTTACTGGCTTACAGAATAGCCGCCTTCTCGCTACACTGTGCTCTCACATTCAAAGACTCTGGTATCCTTTCCCCAAAGGATATGATAGCAGTCTAGTTGTGTGACTCGGATTTATCTTAATTACTTCCCAAAGGCCCTATCCATGATGGGAGACATAGCAAGGGCCAACAGTATTAATTCTGTAAGAAAACAAGATGAGACCTAAAGATGACTTCATCAATGTGACAGTCAGGGGTGACTTGAATATGAAGTACTATTTTCATGGAGTAAAAGTACTGGAAGCCAGATAGGTTTAACTTAATGAAGACACAAGGAGACTGTGATACCAAGTACAGGATTATTCATTTAAGTCATGTAGGTCTAAAGGGTTAATAAGGAACATGAGTTGTGGTTTTGTTCCCTCGCTGTCTCACTGTTAGCTGGCTTATCTCTGGCCCATGAGTCTTTCACATGCTTCCAGCAAGTTTGCCTATCAGCTGCCATCACCACTGTCAACAAACCTCTTGGCAGCAAACACACTGGTGAAGTTATAGAGCAGAAGGGTTAATTTAGGAACAGGTGGAAAAAAAAAAAAACGGCTATTGAGCCATTCAGTTTGCCATAAGAGAAACAATAATAGGATCACTCCTGAGAAAGCTACTGGGAACAGAGTACAAGAACATATTTAAGTCATGGCAGGACCTCAAGCTAGTATTACTTTAACCCTCCCAAATTTTGTGTTCCCTCATCTTCAATCCATTAGGTCTAATTTATGCTAGCATTGTACTGCTGGGTTTGGGCCATCCACTGGGAAGCACAATTATCAGGTATCACACCTTTAAAGAAAACTGACTCACTGTCCCTCAGAAGCCAAGTGCCCACAGGTGCTCAGTTTGTGTGGCGATTCACGAACTCCTTCGCCCTCTATACTAGAATGTTGACAGGCTTATCTTGGGTAGGAAAATACAGGCTGCTCCAAGTTATGAGTGAGGCAGTCATGTCATGCCCAGAAGACAGTTTCACTCTGATGATAATTCCCCCCAACCTCTAGCTCTTAAAATCTCCCCCTCCACTTCCATTATGGCTGCTGAGCATGGGGATGAACACTGCAGACATTCATTCTCTGCAGCTTAACTAGTTACAGGTTTTTGTGTTAATCACTGTCCACTGCACAAGAAAAAAGTCTCTGATGTGGTCTGAGAGCTGCACTAATCAGTGTGTACAGAAATAAAAAAAATAGAGGTAGTTTGATACTATGTCCATTTACCAGAACAAAAGTAGTAGGTTTACCATAGATCCTGTGAGCCACCTAAGGGTTCTTGACACAGTTTATAGTACCAGGCATATTTCCTCTGGTGGATCAAGCCTTAAATCCAATCAGAAAGCATATTCATAACATATATGCCATTGTTGCTCCTATGCTTATCCTGCCACACCAGTCATTATATGTTGCAGGGTTCAACAGTTGACTAAAATTACTGATAACTACTCCACCCCCAGTGCCTTACATAATACATTCCACTAAGAGTGACCCAGCAAAGAAGCTTCTTGGTCAGTACCAAGTCGATTTCTTCATATCATCTTATAGCCAGTGTGTAGTGCTTTCAATAATGTGGTCTTACCATCAAGTACTGGTGGGCAACCAAGAGCAATAACAATAGCTTATATATTGTTTCATGGGAAGAGGAAGGGGTCCTCCAAGACACCTCTCAGCAAAAGCTTGAGAGGGGGCATCCTACAACTAGTACTAGGCTTTCTATTTGGCAGACCATGGCTTCTAAGAAGAGCATATCCCCTATGTAGGGTAACTCCAACTAAACTTATATGAACATGTGTATGTGCGCATGCTTATAAAATAATGTTTCCGTAAGTCTTTCTTGAAAGATCCTTAGTATTCACCCCAAACCTACCTTTCCATTCCTTTCCCCATCTTTCTCTTGATAACAGCTGTGTTCTAATAGACACACAACCCCTTTAAAACCCTTTTTTTCCAAACACTGGTCTCTTTCTATTTTCTTCAATCCTACAGGTACTACAAATTAAATATACAAATCCAAATATCTGACAATAAGATTCACATGAGTATTTTGTCTTTTGGGGTCTGTTGCTTACCAGAATAGAAATCTAAAACTTTATTCTACATTCCTTGTGGATTTCTATACCATAGTTTACACTAACACACTTGGACATTATAAACCAGTTATTAAGAACACACTTGTATTCTAATGACAGGCTTTGTGCCACCTTTATATATGAAAATTATGTCATCTTTCTAAAACTTGTTGGAATAAATCATATATCTAAGATTCTTGGTTATTTTGTTTCTGTAGCACAATACTTCAAATGGGTATTTTGTAAAGCAATGGGGTCTACTTAGCTCATGGTTCTGAAGACTTAAGAGCACATTAACATGGCCTTCATCAAAGGGGAAGACACTGAAACCATGAAGGAACCAGGCTTGTTCTTTTAAAATAGCTAATCTTGCCTCCTGTAAAGCCACAAGAACAAAGCATTAATCTCTTCAAGAAAGCAGTCATGACTCAGTCACCTCCCACTGTCCCTACCTCCTAAAAGTTCTGACATCTTTTAAAAACTGTAGGCTGACTGGGGACCAAGCGCACAATCTTCTGTGAGGTGAACCATAAACAACTCCTATCAAAAATCAAATTCCACAATTATTAAACCTCAAAGTCTTTGCTCTTAACATATTTTCCAACTCTTCCAAATAATCACATCAGATTATAAACAAGTCAAAAGTGAATGTAAATTTTCTGCCTTAACTACCCATACTTTATAATTGCTCAGTGCCATATCATTGGAAATTTGCACTTTTAAGACACAAAACCAAGCAAACAAAAAATGATAATCTTCTGCAATATGCCAATCTAGTTCTGAGAAGCTAGCTTAGATCTCTTACATTTGATTCTCCTTAGTCCTAATTGTATTCCCTATCCACACAAGTTAACTCTTCTTACTTAAAGATACTACAGAAAATCACACATAAATCTGTATGCTTGCCATCAGTGAAAACACATGCATCCTTTTACAGGAATAACATTAGCTCATATTTCTTGAGGAACTGTATTGTATAAACGAAGTGGCCCCAAAATGTTACATATATTCTATAGTTGATATAAATAAAAATGTAGGATCAGAACTGGGGCTGTAACACCCTCTGCCCTGAATTAAGATCTTCATCCTCCAAGACACATTTTGAATGTTTCTTACTCTAGTTTCCCACTCTGCTGGTGTTAACTTTTCTCTTTAGTCATTACTAACTTATTATAGTTTTATTTGGTTTTTCTGTTAACAATTCATGAATACATTCTCTCCCTGTGTCCTTACGAAGCTCTGAAGGCATACACCACATTTGACATTCCTAATATACCAGACAGATCTTAATTAAGGTTTTGCAGTCACCACACAGACCTGCTGGTGAACATGTGTGGGCTCCTCATAAAACTGAGCTTTGTTTTGTACTAACTACCAAAATCATACTCTAGTACACAAAAAGTCCTTCACTTGAATAACTGCTTAGTGAAGGTTCTCTAACTGGCTTTGTGCTAAACTTGACATTTGGAATAAGTAAGTATTTAATGTATTTCTAATATTTTTAAGAACATAAACAAGCCATCCAGAATGTAGAATTCAATTGTCTAGTATAAATCTGATGTCAGGCACATTACAGTCATACAATCCAAAGCCTATACAAAACTCCAGTTTATCTGTGCATACAGTGACTTCTCACTCCCTTTGAATAGACATGGATCCCTAACATTTTTCCCACTTTGTAGAAGTGAAGAGTGTGAATCAAGCTCTTTATTTAGCTGCTGCTATAAGGAAGCTTCATGTATTCAACATGGTTCTCATATGGGGCTATTGCTGCCTAATGCAAATAAACTAAGTAGTGGCTATTAACAGGAGACAGTCATGGCAGAATTATAACTAAAGTAGCAGATGGTTCGTAACAGATAATATATGATATTTCCATTTATTGGTTGTATAATGGACAAGTAACTTTTCTAAGATTTAGTAGATGGTAACTACAGAAAAGACTTCATAGAGAACCTAGTCAACATGTTCTATAAATGGTATTTTCAGACAATGCAGATCACACCAAAATTTACTGTTTCTGTGTATGGTGACTAGCTAATGATAAAGTGTATTGTAAGCCTATGTCACATAACTAACAATGCAGCTGACTATATGACACCATAGCTCTAGTAATGAGTAAGCCTAAATTAATTTAAAGAAACACAATTACAAACAACTGAGGTTCCATGACCCTTAAAACATACAGTATAAATACACACACATACTCTTTAAACTGCCTTAGGATTCATGAGATCACTAATATTGAAATAATCAGAGATGTCTAGGTAACCCCGGAGAGTCCCTCCCTTTGTCTCATCAATCCCTGCTTCCAACCATTTAGATGCCTGCTTTGACAGAAGAAACCTGACTTAGGATAAGCAACTCCTCCAACTTCTTCCTTTGACCAGAATTTTAGGTGCTACACATTTTTTAAAAATAATCTTTTATTTTAATTTTAAATAGCTTGTTTTAGATGTCAATCCCAGTTCCCTCTCCCTCCCCCTCCTCCCACACACCCCAGCCTCCCACCCTATCGCCATTTCCTTCCACATAGGGGATATCTAGAGTCTGTCATTTCACTCAGGCAGGGTCCAGGCACTCCCCTAAGAGTCCAGGCTGAGAGAGCATCCCTCTTTGTGTTATGGACACACGATGTCTGTTTGTATGCCAGGGATAAACACTGATCCACTGCTCAGGGCCCCATAGGTTGCCCAGGCCTCCTCATTGACACTCACACTCAGGGGGTCCAGATCAGTCCCATGCTGGCCTCCCAGCTGTCAGTCTGGGGTCCAAGAGCTCTCCCCTGTTCACATCAGCTGTCTCTGCTGTTTTGCCAGCCCATTCTTTGCCAATTTGCTCATTGCTCCTCTCTCTGTGTCACTGGGTTCCATGGGTTCAGTTCAGTTCAGTTCAGTGTTTAACTGTGGGTATTTGCCTCTGCTTCCATCAGTCACTGGATGAAGGCTCCAGGATGGTTATGGACATCAAGCAATAGTGCAGAGACCACCTCGAATGCCCATTCCTGATAATGAACTTGAGGTGCTACACATTTTTTAAAGCATTTAAAGCATTTTAAATGGCTCCCATAAATTGGCAATGTATCAACTTTTTCATACAAATAAAAATAGACTGAAGGATAATTTTCCCTTTATAAGGTCAAAGATCGACAATTAACATCTTCAGAATTTTATAGTATTATATGTAGATTAAACGTATTAGTATATAGATTAATAGTAATAACAATAAAATGTTTATTTCTTCTATTTTCTGTGCATACATAGTTTTATGTACCCGTCATTTATGTAGTAATAACATTCTAGAAAATTAACTTTAAAAGCATCGTTGTCAAACAACCTCAAGTGAAACAAAATTTATTTTTTTTAGCTTTATACTTGCTATGTTTAGCTACCGACCCATTTCATTGACCTATTTTTATATCTTAACCTTAAGTTCTCAGAAAGGTGTTTATGAAGTAGTTGCTGTAAAATTACAATCATTTCAGTCAGTGGTACAACCCTTAGATCAGCTACCAAACATGAGATGTCTTAGGTTCAATCCTCACCCAGCCCCCCAACAAACACACACCAAAAAAAAAAAAAAAAAAAAAAAGGTTCTTGTCGGGCAGTGGTGGCGCATGCCTTTAATCCAGAGAGAGAGAGAGAGAGAGAGAGGGAGAGGGAGAGGGAGGGGAGAGAGGGAGAGGGAGAGGGAGAGGGAGAGGGAGAGGAGAGGGAGAGGGAGAGGGAGAGGGAGAGGGAGAGGGAGAGGGAGAGGGAGAGGGAGAGGGAGAGGGAGAGAGAGAGAGAGAGAGAGAGAGAGAGAGAGAGAGAGAGAGAGAGAGAGAGAGAGAGAGAGAGAGAGAGAGAGAGAGAGAGAGAGAGAGAGAGAGAGAGAGAAAAAGAATAAGAAAAAAAGTGGTTCTTTAGCTAGAGAGATGGTTCAGCAGTTAAGGACATAATACTCTCACAGAGGACCCAAAGTTGAGTTCCACTCAAACCAAGCAGTTCACAAAGACCTGTAACTCTAGTTCCATAGGATCTGATAATCTCTTCTGAAATATAGTCACATATGCACTGAACTCATATGCACGCGCACACACACACACACACAAACATACATGATTTAAACAAAGATAAAATTACAGGTAATTAAAATACCATCTTTTATTTTTCTTACAACTAGTAGCAATCCTTACAAAAAACAGTATTGCTAACTTGAAAAAAAATATGATACCCAAGTACCTCAGTGTAACAATAAACCAAATATATTTTCCAAATTCAACATTTCTGATAATAGCCACTTAGATCTTTGTCATTTACCAATCAAAAAATTATTTTAAGTATATTAATATGTACAAATTATAACTGGTTTTGCTTTCACTTAATGTATTTTTATGACTAACAGGCTAACTTAATTTGTTTTGGCCGGGCATTGGTGGCACACGCCTTTAATCCCAGCACTCGGGAGGCAGAGGCAGGCGGATCTCTGTGAGTTCGAGGCCAGGCTGGACTGACAGCCTCCAAAACAGAGAAACCCTGTCTTGTAAAACCAAAAAAAAAATTTGTTGTTTTGCCTACTATCTAACTATATAAATTGAAACCATCCTAAAGTAGAATAGATATGTGTCTGGAGAAAAAAACAGAGACTGCCAATGGTGTTAAAACATGTTATGCAGATTTGGTTTACTAAATAGCTGTAAATTGTACAGAAGAAATCAGAAACAGGTTATAGGAGTCTGAATATGCCGCTGTACAACTACATCAAGTCTCTTACGTGAAGATACCTCAATAGGAAGATTCATAGGTACACAGCTGGAAAAGGCCTAGGAGAGTTGTAGTCTATATAAACTAACAGTTCAAGTCAAATGAGCTAGTGTTTATCAAGCTGCTAAACAGAATATGAGCCTAAAAGTAGGCATTACCCATACATAAAGTGGAGTTACTTTTCTTCTGGACTCAAGCTTACATACATTTAAGGAGCTGGATTTTTCTAGGCATTTCATTATTTTTATTTTTGTTGAGCAACTGCCACATAGTCAACATTGCTTTATCTTCAGAGTTCAGTGTGCCAATCTCCTTTCTTTAAGATCTAGAAGATTTCAGACATGAAACAACAGAAGAAACAAGAAAAATTCTGCTACTGTTTTTCAAGTACTAAAGTACATCCTAAGATATCAGATTTGGGTCAGGCACCGAACCATGGAAAGGTGTGATTAAGCAAAGTGGAGGGTGATTACCTAAGTGATGACTTTAAAGAACAAATGGGACTGTGTCCATTAGTGTGTTAAATAAGACTACAGTCTTCCAAGAACCAGTCTTCCAAGAGGACATACATTAGAGAGTAACCACATGGAAGACAACTGTCCAACCCAACCTAAATCCAAATAAGCCATCAACTCCATAAATATAAAAAAGAAAGAAGAAACGATTTCCATGTAATAGGCAAACAGTATCCTATAGATGCTGCCTCTGTTCCTAAGCTAAGCTGGCCACCAGATAAGACAGGCTGGACAACCTGACTCTCTTCTACCAAACGTTGCTTTTTTTTTTTTCTACTGCTAATGATTAATCAGTCCACTAGAATGCTAACAGATCAAGAAGAGGAAAGGTTATGTTTCCAGTTCTACACCAGTTACAGTATGACATCATATTTATACTTTAAATATACAACCTTGTTTAGCTATGAAATTAAAATGAGATAATTTCATGTGAATGAGCCTAGAACACATCAGGCATTAACAAATGTTCATTCTCTTAAAAGTAGTCTTGATGCTAAAGGGTTGACCTTCCAGTAAGTTAAATGCCTTTCTTATATAAACTAATGTAATGCAGTGATTGACCTCTTTTGTACTGGGCTATCTGAGTGAACACCTTGAGGCATACTTATGCGTGGCATCGTTCATCACAGTTCATTAAGGCAGCATATAGAACAAGAATTGTTAGACGATGAGTACTTTGCTTACTTGCTTTAGGGTGCACACAATATTCCAAACTTTACTTCTACAAGGTTGACAAATGGAAATTTAAACTTAAAATGCCTTACACTTTTTTTTTTACAGAGTACTACAAATGAAAACTGATGAGAAAGTGGATGTGTCTGATGGGAACACAGCAAGCTGCCCATTGAGTCCTATTAAGATGTGCCTTAATCATCCTATTGAATGGAATCTAACAGCAGCATCTCTAGCAAGCTGTACAGTTCATAACCAAAATCTCAAAAATGAAGAAAAATAGTCTGCAGTCCTTGCACTACCTTTTTTTTGTATGTCAATATTCTTTCTCATGAAAACAAACTAATCCTAAAATATTTCTAGTCCTGTGATCTGTCTTTATATTAAATCATTAGCACTAATCATTCTTATTATAATTCCGGTTTTTACAAACATTACACAAAACCATTGTGGAGTTTTGCAACAAAAGCAGATTTTGATGTTCTCTTTTTATTGGTGAATTTTTTAATGCCCTCAGTTTAAACATGTAATTGCCCAGCTCTATTTCTGTGCAGTTTTGACATATACATATCCTGTAATTTAGAACGCTAGTATTGTAAAAGTGTGTGATAATGACCTAACCCATGAACAGTTGTGTAACAGGTGGATACTAACTACCTCGAAGCAAACTGGGAAAGGCAAAGGTATCACTTGGAAGTCTATCTCTTCTAAAGTTATATATGTATAGAAAAATGTTGATTAGCTTATCAAATAGCATGTTTTCACTCATAAAAAGAATTTAAGTTATCAGTTCTCTTTCTGTGGGCCATAAGAGCAATGGCACAATTGCATGTTTACTTCTCAGCAAATTTGTACCTCATGGTAAACAAGAACACTGGTTTAAGTTAACAATTTTGAATGAAAAAAAAAAAAGATAACCGTTTTTATACCTGTTGGTTTTATTGTATTTTAGCAGTTTACTCCAAAGCTTACAGGGATATCCTGTAGAAGCCGGATGATATTCCTTACTAATGCTAATGATGCAATGTATACCTGTAGCCATGGCTATTGTCTAAAATCTGAATAGTTAAGACTACTAATGGTTTAGTGATTAAAAGCTGGTTTTCCTATGTCAAAAAAGCAAGCTTTAGTATAGTGTCTACATGATCACAGTATCTTTCTTTTTGGATACTCTGCACATACATAAATGGAATCGTAGTTCATTCTTACTGGCTTCCCTTACATCATGTTATATACTGTTTTGCTTTCTGACTTCCTATTCTCCATGAATTTGCTTTAAGACAGGAATTTAACAAGAACTATAACAATAAGGAATATGAAGCACAGGAAAAGACACAGAGTCAAAAGATGAAGAACAACAGTGTTTTTCATTGGTTTATACTATTACCATTTCTGCCTTTTGCTTAATAGGCACTCTTGCTTTGTAACTTTGACTCCTTCTCTGAGTTCTATAAAGCACATATTATGTACATAGAATAGCCTTTTGGTTCTAAAAACCAGCAATATTACCTTCACTCCATCTTAGAACTCAGTTGAAATAAATGGCCTCTGGCAAAAAAAATTTAAAGCACAATCAATAAAAAATTCATGTTAGGATACTTCTATCTGAAATAAAAGAGAAAAGGTCAGTATCAGGAATAATCAAAGGTGTTAAACTGGATATGGCAGAAATAAAAAGAACTATTTTTACAATGCAAGTTTCAAAACAAATATTTATGTTTCATAAATGATAACTTCAAAAGATAATTGAAATTGATAGCAAAGAAACTGCTCATAAATCAGTCATTAAAGATACTTCTTGAAATTCCACTTCCCACTAATATTGTTTATTATTTTAGGTAGATTATATTTTGATGTGCCAAAAATCAATGTATCTTTATGATTAATGTGTGTGGACATCTCCCTAATTCAGAAACATTCATAAACAAGTACTCCTATATGGAAAGATTTAGGAAGAGAAAATTGCCCATTGAGGTAAGATTATCAAATAAATACTTAGTATAGGCATCATAAAATTTTCAAAGCCATTGTTTAATGTAAATAAGGAATGCTTTGGTTCATTATACTAGTCCTCAATGGTAATAAGCAGCTTTATATGTAGCTATACATACATCACCATTAAAATGCCATCTGTTTGGGGTCTGACGCTGTCACCTATGTTAGATCTACTCTATCTAAGCTTCTCAAATGTAAGCTACTGGGCTTATTATAAATTTTTCCAAATGTCATAATTTCATAGGGTTCACCCGAAGAACCTATAAAAGCAGAGTCCTAGGTCCATTTAACATTCTAATAAAAATAAGTCTGGAAAACATGCAGATGGATCACAATGACAGATGCCAAAGTCATGTGGCATTTCTCCATGTTTCTGGAAACACAGCAGGTATTTCCTATTTTACCACAGTACCTATTAAAGCAAAGAAATAAGCACAACTTCAAAGGACTCCATCCGTATCAGCTCTCTTGACGTATATCCTCAATTAAGAAACTGTGCAAGATCAAGTTTACTTTTCTCTAGTGCTGCTGTTTTGGCTCGTCTCGGTAATCTCATCTTCATTTCTGTTGGTGGTTCTGGAACATCATGATCACTAAAGAGATATTGAAAATACATTCATTCAGATATAATCTTTAAACACCAGAATATTTATAAATAAAACTTTTAGTTTCTGACATTCTAACAGTATGTAATTGATAGCCTGAGTCTATTAACTAAACCTAAAACTAAATTCCAAGAAATAACCAAAAACCACTGGCTAGATGGCTGTCCTGCAATGTAAATCAAAGAAAACACTAATCTAGTAATTTTTAATATACTGGTAAAGCAAGGTTTTATAATGAAGCTTGTAAATACATAGAGATCACAACAATCCATACTAAAGATGGTTTTGGAATTCAAGTGAAAAAATAGTACTATGCTCGCTTAATATAGTTAGTAAATTACCAAAACATTGTTAAGTCCTCCCAAAAGCACTTTAACCTAAGACCTAATCTAAGAAAATATGCACAGTCCAATACCAATGAATAAATGAATGCAAGACAACTACAAACTTTTCAGGTTCAACTATGGCTTGACATTAACTGAGAATAACAGTATTAACACAAACCACTAATACACTATAAAGTTATAAGATGAATTGTAACTGAAGGAATACAAATGTTATCTAAATCAAGATAGAGTCATATACACAAGGTCATGTAATGAGAATACATAGAAATTGAGAACACATAAAACTACTACGAAGGCAATACCAACTAACACCTCTTCATAATGTCCTTGATGGATAACTTTAGGCTATTTGCCAAAAAGTCACAGATATTTATTGCTTTTACTATCTTATAATATACCAAGTTTCTCTCACAAGAAAATTATAATTTTCTATTTCTGAACAAAATGAAAATGACTGACATCTTCTGAGTCTTGTAGAAACATATGACATACCTTTCAGAGTCAGTTTTAGAAGCCTGCCGTCTTCTGCTGGTCCTAGATGAAGCTGGTGCTTTTCTCCGTCCTTAAAAGACAGTATAATTTATTAGCAAATTTTCAATGGTTTCATGTTTCTAAATCTAGTTTCCAGGCTATCTAAAGCTTTACTTTTGGCAAAACAATCTTCATTCAACACATTTCCTTGTTCCTAGCCACCTTGATGTTCTCAATATTCCACAGTGTGGGGTAAGGGTGGGAAGACAACTAAAATTTACCTAATTTTTTTTGGATGAGCACTACTAATACATGACAAAGAGGCAAACTTTAGCTCACCAAATGTGGTAATAAAAACATTCAGGCTGGGTGTGATAGTTCAGTTGGTAAAGTGCTAGCTCTGTTAAAGATGAGGACTGGAGTTTAAATGCCAGAAGCCACTAACAGTTAGGTGTGGTGGCACAAGCTTATAATCCCAGCTTCAAGAAGGCAGATGAACAGATCCCTAGGGCTCAGTACTTGGGAGAGCTCCAGACAAGTGATAGACTCTTGTCTTAAAAACAAGTAGACTGTGACTAAGGAGCAACACCCAAAGTTGTCCTCTAGCCTCCACATGCATTCAAATGCACACTCGAATGATCTCACCCACACACCCACACACATATAATAATAGTTTTCTCTTACTGCGGGGGGTGCAGTGCTGTAAGATGAACAGCTCCAAAATGGGACATTATTTTTATTATATGTATTTATCTTTGAAGCACTATGTTGCCTAGCTAGACTGGCCTGAGTGACCATGTAAAATGGAGCAATGATAATACAACACCTATATTTCCAACCTGTAATCAGAAGTTCAATAGTGAATAGGGGGGGGGAGGAGAGGGAGAGAGAGAGAGAGAGAGAGAGAGAGAGAGAGAGAGAGAGAGAGAGAGAGAGAGAGAGAGATGTACTAAATCTGGCCTGCAATATTCATTTCTAAGAAGTAAGATATAGCATGTATACATTAAGTTTGGAATATTAAAAAAGGGGGGGTGTAATTCTCTTGTAATTAAAAGT
Organism: Mesocricetus auratus; assembly: GCF_017639785.1. NCBI lineage: Eukaryota > Metazoa > Chordata > Mammalia > Rodentia > Cricetidae > Mesocricetus > Mesocricetus auratus. Next base: position 25,442,905 of record NW_024429190.1, on the reverse strand, counting down.
AATCTGATTGAAATCAATTTTTCATTTGATAATTTATTTGAAAATTGTATATAGCCTATTCATTGTTAGATATTTTCCCATCATATTTTATTTATTTGCTTTCACTAGTGTATTTATCCCCAGGAACACATCCAAGAATATGGAAGTAATTTGGAACAATATCCAGTAATTGGTGTTTAAATAATTGGTTTGTTATGAAACAATATTATGGCCAGATTCTATTCCAGAAAAGATTAAATATACTTAGAACAGAATCATAAACTATTTACAATAATTAAAATGTTTGGCTCATGGGTGGAACTATTAGTGTTCTTGACGGTAGGTCTGCTTGGATGTACTTTATTATTCTTCTGTAATAAGCATGCATTGCTTTTGTAATAAGGAATTAATAAAACAATTAAAAAGACCTTGAATTTCAGATGTTTTTCCACGTGGTCCCCTACTAATAAACATGTACTTACTCAACAAATACTCTACTGTTGGATACCCCTTGGGATATTGAGTTGGAAAAAAGAAATGAAATTAGATGGGGAAAAGGAAGTAAAAAGACAAGCAAAAACTTCAAGGAGGAAAAAATGCTCATTCATGAAAAAAAATACTAATACTACTAATAATATAAAATTATTATTTAACCTTTTTATGTTTGGGTAGTTTTTGTTTTTTGATCGGGGGGTATCTACATAGCCCTGGCTGTCCTAGCACTCACTATGTAGACCGGTCTGTCTTAGAACTCAGATCCACATACCTCTACCTCCAAAGTACTGGGATTAAATGCTTGTGCCACCAATCCTGGCAATTTAACCTATTCTTAATTTACCTACAAAGAGCCCTTAATTGTACAATCGTTTGTTTATGTATCATTCAAAAGCATTTGAGCAATAATCTTATAGTCTTCAGAAAAATCAAGAATTTCCATCAACTAAAGGAAGTAAAAGAAAGTTAAGCATACCTAAGACATTCAAAAATTTTTATTTCTGGGCCGGGCGGTGGTGGCGCATGCCTTTAATCCCAGCACTCGGGAGGCAGAGGCAGGCGGATCTCTGTGAGTTCGAGGCCGGGCTGGACCGATAGCCTCCAAAACAATACAGAGAAACCCTGTCTCGTAAAAAAACAAAAAAAACAAAAAAACAAAACAAAAAAAAAAACCAAAAAGAAATCTAAGAAAGTAAAGCTTGCAAAGTTAGTATTTTAATTTGAAAACAGTTGTAATAGAAGATGCCGTCAATCCACACATTACCTCTGTTAGTCTTTCCTTGTATGGATTTTGATGCTTGAGCTCCTTTTACATTCCTCGGAGGAGTCATATATCCTTCTACACACGGAATCATACAAAAATACAAACAAAAGACAGTCTTGTGTTTTAAAGTGATCTTTTTCTCTCACATAAAACAAACAGAAAATAGTCCTATTAGCTGCTACTGAAGGTTACAAAACATCACCATTTCAAAAATGTGAATACTACAAAATGAAGCTCTTGGCCAGATGGTAGGTAAAAAATGTGCTCAAATAAATTGAAAGGTAGAATAAACAGATGTATAATAGTTTTTCTAAGAGATTAAGAAGAAAAAGATTTTTTCATTTCTGAAATTCAATCAAAACAATAAAAATCTCAGTAAAGATGAAAATGTAAATTTTATAGATATTCAGGTCAGTATGCAATTACCATCTTCATTCTGAAGAACATTTGTAGTCGTGTCGACATCCTGTGCTACTACAGCTTGTTCAAATTCTTTACTTCCTTTTCCTAGCTGAATCTTGAGTTTCTCCAAAGCTCTCAGACATGTCCTATCTGTTACTTGCTGGGGGGAGGAGGGAAATATAAATTAATCTTTTAAAAGTTATATGCCGATACCAAGTTGTCTGAAAACATTTCTTAAATTATGATATTCATGAAGGAAACAATTATTTCAAATGAACAGGCAGACTATATATAACAGGTATTACTTAATATATCTATCTAAATTACATTCTGATAAACATAAACATAAACATAAACATGAACTACTCAAGAGTATTAAAAGTTGCTTTACCTCCAGAATCTCATCCAATAGAAGCAGGAGATCTTTTGTAGCCCCACTGCTGAGTTCTACAGAACTCAAAGCTTTTGTATAAACCCTATTTTCTGGTGTGCATGGACTTGTTAAAATCTCATTACAAATTTTTATAGCCAAGTTGTCATGTACTGTTAAGGCCTAAAAAAAATAAAAAGAAAAGGCTCTGTAAAATGAAAATGCTCTCTTCATAGTACAGATATATATATATATATAGTGCTGGGATTAAAGATTTGTTATCCCAAGTTCTGAGATCACCTTTGTGTGAGCGGTTTCTCTTGAGGAATGGATCAATTTCATGTAGCTCAATGTGGCCTTGAACTGACAGAGATCCATCTGCTTGTCTCTTGAGTCCTTGGATTATTGGTGTGTGCCACCACTGCCTGACTCTACGGCTAGCTAGTATGGCTGCTGGGATTAAAGGCGTGTATCACTATTGCCTGACCTCTTATGGCTTGTGGCTAGTTTTTCTTTCTGAACCCTCAACCAAGCATTAAAATCATAATATATCGCCATAAAAACAATGACACATTCATCATTCCTATAACAAATCTTATACTTTTCTGAAGTCCAAAAGCACATGATGGATAAAACTATTCCTTATAGTACAAGGCATATTTTGCTGAATATACTTTGTAATACAAACTTCTCAATAATATATAATGATGTGACAGAGTAGTCACTAAATAACAAAAATAAATAAATAAATGAACAACACTAAACTGTCAACTTCCAATTGGCATCTGAAATCATTAACACATCAAATTTCTAAGTGTTCAAGCAAATGTCATTAAAGGATTTTGAAACAGTTTAATTATAATTAAATTATAGGTGAGCTTGCAATTGGCTTACATGCTCCACTTAAGAGCCAAAATTAACTTGAGATACTATTGCCTTTAAATTGTTCTCATTACATTTGCAGATGTAATGAGTCTCAGATAGCAGAGGTCACTACTTCAGTGATTACCATGCAGGTGAGGAAGGAGGTTATGGAAATAATGAAGTTTTAGTAACGTCTAGGTTGTAAAACATTTGCACTAATTATTTCTATTTTCATGATTTCTCCACATTTCCCAAAAGACCTTTTCCCCTCTTGGAACTGCTTTATAAATCAGAAAAACAAAAACTTCAAAATATAAATGTAATTCATCACAGTTTCAAAGAACCCAGCAGAGGGAATTCTTTAACCAACCAATAGTGATCTTCATGCAACTGTATTTGCCACCCACAGGCTAACATACACACCTCATAATCTTGGGAATTTTTTCCCTGAGGATTTAATCTACTTGGTCTTGTGAGTTCAACAAGCAACTCAGCAACATTTGTGACATCGACTTCAGCTAAAGGAGATGACGCCGGGGCACTGGCCAGTGTTTGCACAGTTGGAATAAAGGCTTCTTCAAAGCATTCCTGATTAGTCCTATTGAAAAGCAATTCAAACTTTCAGTACAAGGACAAGAACATTTGCCCTGATGAAAGACTTCAGATCCCATTAACCTTTTTGGCTCTCCCTAACATCAAGCTTCTGAATCAAGTGATTTGACCAGAAACTCAATTTACAAGTATGTTGGCAAAACATTATTTGAGAAAAAAGTTTAATTCTAAAATATGCATAAAATAGATCTATTGAAGATAAGGCATATTCCATATTTAAAAATCTGGTAATATAATAATTATGTTATAATATTGTTACCTTCATCAACTGAAAGAAGGTGTATTAATTGCAAATGACTTGGATATAATTCAGGTGTGCATGGGGGACTGAATCTGACTTCAAATAAGACTTTATCAATGACTCAATACCTGCTTGCATAAGCAAACATGGGGAAAAACACGCCTAGACAATGTCGAAGTCGAACATCCTCTTCAGTCACAGGATTATACCATAACAAAATAAGTCGAGAAAGAATCCTGCTGCTGACCAAACGCCCAGAGAACATCAGCTTGGCTAGTCCTTCTGCGGCTCCTGTCCTGAGTTCAGATACCTAGTAAAAATGACACTCAATCAGAAAGTTTTATCTCTAGTTTCTTTATAAGATTATGTGTAACAGCTTAACTATCCAAAAATCATTAATCTTATTATGAATTTTATAAAAAAAGAAATATCACTGCAGGTTTGAAGCTAGCCTTGGCTATAAAGTTATAAACTAACTAAACTAACTAGGGCTACAGAACACAGCTGTCTCAAAAATCAGAACTAAAATAAAATACAAGATTACAATGAATAGTGCTCAGAGCAAAGTTTTGTAGAAATCAATTTCTATACTTAAAAAAAATCTCAAGTCAATAACCTAAATTACACCTTATTGAACAAGAAAAGAGCAAATAATCTGAGTGTAAACACAATTTAAAATTAGGCAAACAATAAAAAAATATGGAGAAAGAAAATCAGACATAACAAGGAAACTATGCATGGCTATCACTTATAAAATTAGATGAAAATTTTTCCATCAAAATAGTAGCAAACCAAATTCATTAACACAGTGAAAGGGCCATACATCATGAGCAAGCAGAATTTATCACAGAAATGCACAGGTGGTACATATAAGAATCAAGTGACTACATACCATTATCAACATGTCATAGAGAAGAAAATCCCTCATGATCATATTGACTGAAGCAAAAAGAACACTTGACAAAATTAAACATCTTTTTATTAAAATACAAACACAAAATAGCCAGGGATATAAGAATAGAAAGTAATCCTCTCAAAATGGTGAAGGACAGTCATTAAAACCTTATAACCAACCCATTTATTAACAAGATTCATAACGTTCCCCTTAAAACCAGGAAAAGACAAAGGATATCTGCTTCAGCTACTTAATACTGCACCACAAGAAGAAGCACAGCAATTGAACAAAAAACAAAAGGCATTAATATTGTACCTATTTAGAAATAACATGGTTCTACACAAAGAAAAATCCCAAGAATTCCCTTCCAAAGTTACCTAGTAGTGAGTCAATTCAATTCAGCAAAGCTGTAAAGTTAAAACATATGCACACGCACACATGCATGCATGTGTGTACCCATACCCACGCACACAGCCTTTTACACGCACGTATGCGTGTGTGTACCCATACCAGCGCACACAGCCTTTTACACGCACGCATGCGCGTGTGTACCCATACCCACGCACACAGCCTTTTACACGGACGCATGCGTGTGTGTACCATACCCACGCACACAGCCTTCAGCTGAAGTTCTGTTCTAGAACAGAACAGAAAATTAAGAAAACAAAAAAATATTTAATACGTTTTTTAAAGGGAAAGAATGTTCATTTGCAATAGTAACTGTTCTTCATTTCTGTTACTGTGATAAGTTTAGACTGGAATTCCTTCCACTTTCAGATCCCTTGACTTGGGGACTGCAGCCAGGTCGACTCCCGCTACCCCCACCTGCCCTGGACAACCAAGCGACCAGGAGCCTGCAGAGAGCTGGTCCACTTCCGCCTACACCCAGCGCAGAGGACAGAGGTGAGCACCGGGTCCCCATCTTAGACCCGCTTGCCCTCTCTCAGATCCCCTGGCTTCAGGACTGCATCCAGGTCCACTCACCCCCGACAGACGACCAAGTAACCAAGAGCCTGAGAGAGAAGTTGGTCCTCTTCTGCCCACACTCAGGGCAGTATCAGAGAGCAGAGGCCAGAGAGTATTGGATTTGCTTGCATCCACAGAAAGGGAACCTTGGTCGCCTACCCACCAGGAGAGGAAAAGACTCCTCCTACACCCACTGGAAGAAGTGATGGGGAATGGCAATATAAGAACGCACTCAACAACAGAAAAACAAATATGACACCACCAGAAGCTACAGATTCTATGCCAGTAAGACCCGAACATTAAAAACACTTTCATGAAAATGATAGAGGCCCTCAAAGAGGATGTAAGAAAATCACTTAAAGAAATGGAAGAAAAAACAAACCAAAAAAATGCAAGAAATAAAAGAAAAAACAAAACAAAAAATCCAACAAATGCAAGAAAGGGAGGAAAACACGAAGCAAAAATTACAAGAAACAATTCAAACAGTGCAAGGGTTGAAAGCTGACATGGAGACAATAAAAAAAACCACAGTCTGAGGAATGCTGGATATAGAAAACTGGGGAAACAGTCAGGTACTACAGATGCAAGTATAACCAACAGAATACAAGAGATGGAAGAGAGAATCTCAGGTGTTGAAGACACACTAGGAGAAATAGATTCATCGACCAAAGAAAATCTTAAATCCATCCAACAAATCCCTAACACAAAATATCCAGGAAATATGGGATACCGTGAAAAGACCAAACCTAAGAATAATAAGTATAGAAAGTGAAAAACCCAACTCAAAGGGACAGAAAGCATATTCAAAAAAAATCACAGAAGCAAACTTTACCAGCCTAAAGAAAGACATGCCAATGAAAGTACAAGAAGCTTACAGAACACCAAATAGAGTAGACCACAAAAAAAGTTCCCTCCCCAAATAATAATCAAGACCCCAAGCATACAGAATAAATAAAAAATACTTAGAGCAGCTAAGGAAAAAGGTCAAATAACATATAAAGGCAAAATAAGAATTACTCCTGACTTCTCCATGAAAACTCTGAAAGCCAGAAGGTCCTGGATAGATATTCTATCAGCCCTAAGAGACCAAGGATGCCAGCCCAGACTACTATACCCAGCAAAGTTTCAATCAATATAGATGGAGAAAACAAGATATTCCATGACAAAATCAGATTTAAAAAAATACATATCCACTAACCCAGCCCTACAGAAACTTCTGGAAGGAAAACTCCAGTACAAGGAAGTTAACTACAACCAGAAAAACATAGGCAATGGATAATCCCACTTTACCAACACCCAAAGGAGAAAAGGGAAGGAAATCCACATACTATTCCACCAAGAACAACCACTCCAAAACAAACGAGAACGAGCAATCAAAGGTCATTAATATACCTCAATATGAATGGTCTTAACTCGCCCATAAAGAGACACAGGCTAACAGAATGGATTGGAAGACAGAGCCCATCCTTCTCCTGCATACAAAAAACACACATCAGCCTCAAATACAGACATTACCTCAGAGTTAAGGGTTGGGAAAAGATTTTCCAATCAAATGGTCCCAAGAAAGAAGCAGGGGTAACAATCCTAATATCTAACAAACTAGACTTCAAACTGAAATTAATCAAAAGAGAGGGAGATCATTTCATATTCATCAAAGGAAAATATCCACCAAGATGAAGTCTCGATTCTGACCATCTATGCCCCAAATATAAAGGCATCCACATTCATAAAAGAAACAATACTAAAACTCAAAACACACATAAAACTTCATATACTTATAGTGGGAGACTTTAACATCCCACTCTCACCACTAGAAAGGAATACCAGACAGAAATTTAACAAAGAAACAAGAGAACTAATAGAAATTATGACCCAATTGGGTTTGACAGACATCTATAGAACATTCCATCCAAACACAAAAGAATATACCTTCTTCTCAGTGCCACATGGAACCTTCTCAAAAACTGACCACATACCTGGCAACATAGCAAACCTCAACAGGTACAAAAAAAATTGAAATACCTCCATGTATCTTATCAGAACACCATGCTTTAGAGTTCAACAACAACAAAAACTGCAGAAACTCTACAAACTCAAGGAAATTGAATAATACACTATTGCACGACTCCTGGGTAAAAGAAGAAATAAAAAAAGAAATCAAAGACTTCCTGGAATTCAATGAGAATGAAGACACAACATACCCAAACTTATGGGACACTTTGAAAGCAGTGCTGAGAGAAAAAAGTGTTCACATGAAGAAACTGGAGAATAGTCACACTAGAGAATTAACAGCACAGATGAAAGCTCTAGAACACAAAGACGCAAACTCACCCAGGAGGAGCAGACGCCAGGAAATAATCAAACTGAAGGCTTAAATCAATAAAGCAGAAACTAGGAAAACAATACAAAGAATCAGTATAACAAAGGGTTGGTTCTTTGAGAAAATCATCAGCATAGACAAACCTTTATCCAAACTCACCAAACGGCAGAATGTGAGCATGCAAATTGACAAAATCAGAAATGAAAAGGGGGACATAACAACGGACACTGAGGAAATTCAGAGAATCATCAGGTCATACTTTGAAAACCTGTACTCCACAAAATTCGAAAATTTAAAGGATATGGACAACTTCCTGGATAGATATCACCTGCCAAAATTAAATCAAAAACAGATAAGCAATTTAAATAGCCCCATAAAACCTAAGGAAATAGAAGCAGTCATCAAAAGTCTCCCAACAGAAAAGGCCCAGGGCCAGATGGCTTTAGTGCACAATTTTACCAGAAATTCAAAGAACAGTTTATACCAATTCTCCTCAAAGTATCCCATGCAATAGAATGAGAAGGGTCTTTGCCAAACTTTTTACAAGGCTTCAACATTGATACCCAAGCCACACAAAGACAAAACTAAGAAAGATAACTTCATACCAATTTCCCTGATGAACATTAATGCAAAAATACTCAATAAAATACTGGCAAATGAATCCAAGAACACATCAGAAAAATCTTCCACCATGATCAAGTAGGCTTCATCCCAGGAATGCAGGGATGGTTCAACATTAGAAAATCTATCAATGTAATCCACCATATTAACAAACTGCGAAAGAAAAATCACATGATCATCTCACTAGATGCTGAAAAAGCCTTTGACAAAATCTAATACCCATTCATGATAAGGGTGTTGGAGAGATCTGGGATAACAGGAACATACCTAAACATAATAAAAGCTATATACAGCAAACCAACAGCCAACATCAAACTAAATGGACAGAAACTCAACGCAATTCCTCTAAAATCAGGAATAAGACAAGGCTGCCCCCTATCCCCATACCTCTTCAATATTGTACTGGAAGTTCTAGCTAGAGCAATAAGACAACAAAAGGAGATCAAGGGGATACAAATTGTAAAGGAAGAGGTAAAACTTTCACTATTTGCAGATGATATGATAGTTTACGTTAAGTGACCCAAAGAACTCTATGAGGGAACTCTTACAGCTGATTAACACCTTCAGCAAAGTGGCAGAATACAGGAACAATTTAAGAATACAGTAGCCCTACTATATACAGACAATAAGAGGGCTGAGAAAGAAATCAGAGAAACATCACCCTTTACAATTGGCACACAAAACACAAAATACCTTGGGATAACGATAACCAAACAAGTGAAAGACCCGTATCGCAAGAACTTTGAGTCTTTAAAGAAAGAAATTAAAGAAGACACTAGAAAATGGAAAGGTCTCCCATGCTCTTGGATAGGTAGAATCAATATAGTAAAAATGGCAATCCTGCCAAAAACAATCTACAGACTCAATGTAAACCCATCAAAATTCCAGCACAATTCTTCACAGACCTTGAAAGAACAATTCTCAACTTTATATGGAAAAAGAAAAAACACACGATAGCCAAGACAACCCTACTCAACAAAGCAACATCTTGAAGGCATAACCATTCCTGACTTCAAGCTCTATGATAGAGCTATAGTCCTGAAAACAGCTTGGTATTGGCACAAAAATAGACAGGTAGACCTGTTGGGGAAGTTCTGTGTATATGTCAATAAATTACTACTGGCCAATAGGAATCTAGATAGATGGGGCTAGGAGTCCAGGAAGATTCTGGGAAGGAGAAACACAGGAGAGTCGAGATGTAACGCCATTGGGGTAGGAAGCCCGGAAACCTCTCCGGTAAGAGACATACTTAGATTAACAATTATGGGGTAATTACTTAAGTCAGAGCTAGCCAGTAAGAAACAAGCAAAGGCCAACAGCTTCATAATTAATAGAGCCCAGGCGGCTGGCAGGGGAGAAACCAAAGCGGCTAGCAAAGAAAAAGCTTCTCTTAACAGAATGGTTGTCAGGAGTGTGATTGAATTTCCACGCAAAACAACAAAAGCTTTAAAGGAATTTTAGAAACAGAAGAACAGAGAGAAGCACAGATTTTGGTAGCAGCATTTTTCTCAGGTGTGCTCTGTTTTGCTATCGACAAGACGAGATTCACGTGGCTCGCTTACCAGTCTTCCTGACTCGGCATAAAAAGAAAAAAAAAAAAACAGTAAGGTTGTTTTAAGAGACTCTGCTAACAATTGAAAAGTTGTACGTACAGCTGGAAGTGGCAGCTTTTGCTGGATGTCAGCATGGACTGAGGCGGTAAGCTGGAGTCGCGCTTATGCCCGCCATCTTGACGAAAAACCGACAGTTTAAAACAGCCGCGGCTTTACAGATAAGACACGTGGCCAGAAAAACAAAGATTTACAGTAAAGTCAGACTTGGATGAACAAACCTCTAAAGGTTTACAGTGTGTTTAAAACTATACGTGAGATTGAGAGAGAAAATAAAACAACAAAGTGGTATATAAATACAAAAGCCGGCGTTGTAGTGGCGCACGGTAGGATTTCCTCCAGAGGCAGAGGCAGGCAGATTTCCAAAGAGAAACCCTGTCTCAGAGAAAAAGAAATAAAAGTAAAAGAAATAAAGTAATAATAGAAATAAATAAGCCACGTAAAGATGGAAAATACACAGAGAGTCTGGATACTGTACGTTATTGTGTTTTTCAGTTTTATAATTGCTCAGGAAGGAACTGCTACTAAAGTACACTTGATTATAAATGCTGCTGAATTAATCCAACTTCTATCTTTTGAAAATGCCTTGACTTTAAAATTTAAGTATAAGGATATGTTACTTGGAAAAGGAGATTTTACTTATGTTTCCACAGAAAATGAAAAGCTGAGGATTCCTTCCAGGCTTCTGTGGTTTGACGAACCAAGACCCCCGGAAGCAGTGGATTAGATGTTCCAACAATTGAAACAGCTAAGATGATGCAGTCTTACAGACCCCGAAAATATGGACTTATACAGGTTTCTGAGTTTTGTCATGATCCCCATGGTATAAACAGCACCCCCTTCCAGCACGAAGCAGTTTGGAATGAGCGACGTCCCAATTCCCATCTTGTTTATAAATCTTTGTTTTCATTTAAATGGGGTTCTTTATAATTGGTTAATGATCACAACCAACCCCTTTTTTAATGGTAAAAAAGGGAATTATGGCATGTGTATTGTTTTTCATTTATTGATACAAATTCAAGGTCAATTTTGTGATATGTATATTTCTCCTCTTGATTAAGTATTGTGCTTATACTGATCTTTTAAAATGTAATGCATAATTGAATACAGATTATAGATAGTTGCTTATAATAGTTAGAATTTATAGTTAGGTAAGTTAGATTTTCTAGATATACAGAAATATATTTGAGATAGATAAACAGTCTTCAAACCTCTCAAAGACCTTCAGAAAATGGCATTTAAAATGGTTTAGGGTTTTTCTTGACAATGAAAAATGTCTGCTCCTGGCAGCACCAATTATGTCTGAGAGGAAGATGGGCATCGAAGAAACTTGTTATGGAGTTTGCTTTCAACATGGCAAGATTAGCCATTTGGTCAAGAAACTGCTCTTGCCTAGACTGTTTGACTGTTGCTGTATAAACTGGACATGCAGGACCCACAGGAAAGTGACTGCTGAACTCAGTCTTACAGGGTTCCTGCTTCATGAAAGAGTCTAAGAGACTTTCTACAGGACAAAGAAAAATGACTGACAGACTGCCAATGCAGATGGACAGTTTGAAATTTCCTGCTTTGCTGAGAAGTGTTCCAGACACATTGTGGCCTATGGGTTGAAGATGGATGCCCCAACGTTACAGAGGAACTTTGGGTGACTCTCCAGGCAGTAAGATGTCTCTGTCAATCCTAGTGTTTATATGTTATCCTTCTGTGGTCTTTGATGGAGTTGAAGACAGATAGTTATAATTATAGTTTTCCTTAGTGATGATAAAAGATAAGCTACATATAGGACTTTGGACTCACAAGGATGGGATGGATGATATTTTCTTTAAATCTTGCTAAATGTTGACAAAATATTGTAGCTGTGTTCTTACTTGATAACTATTCTGTCATATACAATTTGACTATGTAAAAGTTAAGACCTTTCTTTTTGTTTAAACAGAAAAGAGGAGATGTTGGGGAAGTCCTGTGTATATGTCAATAAATTACTGCTGGCCAATAGGAATCTAGATAGGTGGGGCTAGGAGTCCAGGAGGATTCTGGGAAGGAGAAACACAGGAGAGTCGAGATGTAACGCCATTGGGGTAGGAAGCCCGGAAACCTCTCCGGTAAGAGACATACTTAGATTAACAATTATGGGGTAATTACTTAAGTCAGAGCTAGCCAGTAAGAAACAAGCAAAGGCCAACAGCTTCATAATTAATAGAGCGTCTTGTGTGTTTATTTGGGGACTGCAATGCGGCAGAGCCCAGGCGGCTGGCAGGGGATAAACCAAAGCGGCTAGCAAAGAAAAAGCTTCTCTTAACATAGACCAATGGAATCGAATTGAATACTCTGAGATTAATCCACAAACCTATGAACAGCTGATTTTAGACAAAGAAGCTAAAAATATATAATGGAAAAAAGAAAGCATCTTCAACAAATGGTGCTGGCATAACTAGATATTGGCATGTAGAAGACTGCAGATAGATTCATGTCTATCACCATGCACAAAACTTAGGTCCAAATGGATCAAAGACCTCAACATAAATCCAACCATACTGAACGTGTTAGAAGAGAAAGTGGGAAGTACCCTTGAACCAATTGGTACGGGAGACCGCTTCCTGAACATAACACCAGTAGCATAAACACTGAGATCGACAATTAATAAATGGGACCTCCTGAAACTGAGTAGCTTCTGTAAGGCAAAGGACACAGTCAACAAGACACAAAGGCAACCCACAGATTGGGAAAAGAAATTCACTAACCCCTCATCTGACAGAGGGCTGATCTCCAAAATTTACAAAGAACTCAAGAAGCTACTCTCCAAAACACCAAAGGACCCAATTAAAAAGTGGGGGACTGAACTAAATAGAGAATTCTCAATAGAGGAGTCTAAAATGGCTGAGAGACACTTAAGAAAGTGCTCAACATCCTTAGCCATTAGGGAAATGCAAATCAAAACAACCCTGAGATATCATCTTACTCCTGTCAGAATGGAAAACTAAGTAATAGCAGAGAGACTACATTAATAGCCCCTACCTGTTAAGGTTGATGACTACCTTATATGGCATCCTAGAACCTTCATCCACTGACTGATGGAAGCAGAGACAGATACCCACAGCTAAACACTGAACTAAAATTCTGGAACCCAGTGACAGAGATGGAGGAGTGATGAGCAAAGGGGTCAAGACCGTGCTGGTGAAACCCTCAAAGACAGCTGACTGGACAAGGAGGAGCTCTTGAATCCCAGACTGATGGCTACAAGGCCAACAGGGGACTGATCCAGACTCCATGAATGAAGTGTCAGTGAGGAGGCCTCAGAAATCTCTGGGGCCTTGGGTAGTACATTAGTATTCACCATGGCACACAAATGAACTTTGGGAGCCCATTCCACATGGAGAGATGATCTCTCAGCCTGGACCCAAGGGGAAAGGCCTAGGTCGTGACCTGGATGAAATGACAGACTCTGGAGATCCCTCCAAGGTGGGCCTCACCCTCTTTGGGGAATGATGTGAGGATTAGGCTGGGGGAGGGGGCTGGGGGACGGACAATGGGGGGAGCTGGGATTGACATTTGAAGCATGAATGTTTCTAATTTAAATTAAAAAAAGGAAAAGAATACTGTGATAAAAATCCTGCAATTGTTTGCATACCAATTTTATAATGAAAGCTAATCATAATACATTTAAGATTTGTCAAAGGCAAACTTTGGTACAAAAAGTAGAGCTAAGAACATAAACACATGCTACAAATATTTCATAACATTAGTGCTAAATGATTTCTTACCTCACTATCTAAGAAATCAGAAAGGAATTTCAGAACATTCTTAGCTGTGGCAGTCTCTTCAACATCCTTTGTGTCTTGTTCATTGTCACTCTTTATTTCTTCATCTTCACACTGAATGGCCTTAACTTTCTTCGTTTTAAATGGTTCAATCCCAAATGTCATCAGTTGGTCAAAGACAGCCTTTAAGGCACTGATTTTTATTGTGACATCATCAATTTGCAAAACCTACAATTAAACATGAACCCCAAAAAATTCAACTTAATTGTATATCCTAAATAAAATTATGTTTTCTTAGTTAAATTTCAATGACAGTGCTAAGTGTAAACAAAATAACTCTTTGCAGAATTAAAATTTCAATTTTGTTTAATTTTAATTATTTTGTTTTTTGAAGACAGAGTTTCTCTGTGTAACAATCCTGGCTATCCTAGAACTCACTCTGAAGACCTTGAACTCACTGAGATCCACCTGCCTCTGTTTCCCATTAAGGCATGTGCCAACCACCTAGCTAAAATTTTAATTAAAAGAAATGCGTTTCAACTTTTATTATTAGCACTTAACAAGTTTTCTTATTCTGATACAGACATTTCATTTATCTAAAAATTGTCCAATGAAAGCCCTGAGAATACTTATTTTTAAAAAACTTTTATAGAGCTAGGCATGGTAGTGCATACCTTTAATCTCAGCACTCTGGGGACAGAGGCAGCATGTCTCTGAGCTTAAGGCAAATTTAGTCTATAAAACGAGGTGCAGAACAGCCAGGGCTACACAGAGAAACCCTGTCTCAAAATACCAAAATTAAGTAAATAAGGTAATAAGAAACAAACAAAAACAAAAGCCCAACTGATGGGGGAAGTCCTTCTGTGAATATGTAAATAAAGCACTGTTGGCCAATAGGGAAGCAAGACAGGTGGGACTAGGAGTCCAGGAGGATTCTAGGAAACAGAGGCACAGTCAGTCACAATGTAGGGCATCGGAGGAGTAAGAGGTCCGGACCCTTTCTCTGGTAAGAGAACACCACATGGAAATACTCAATATTAGCAGTTATGGGTTAATAATTAAGTCAGAGCTAGCCGATAAGAAACCAAGCCAACAGCTTCATAATTAATACAGTGTCTCATGTGTTATTTGGAGGCTGAGACAGCAGCAGGACCCAAGCAGCTGGCGGGAAGGCTACACGTTACACCCAACTTTTAAAAAGATACAAGGTTGAATCTACTCAGTAGTTATCTTCTTTTGATCATGGACTCTGTTGTATAAACTAAGAATAAACTATAAATAAAAAGTAAAAATAAATTAAAAATCATAACTCAGAATAGTATACAAAATATAGGCAAACTTCAAAGTTTTCTGCCCTTCAATCTGCTATCATTCTCAAATGCTCTTAACTTTTAAGACACACCAGATGCAACAATTGTATTACATGAGGTTTGAGATCAAAAGAATCAAAACAAACAAATTTTCTTCCCTGAATTGTTCATAGTGGAAATCTGTATTTTTTCAGTGTAAGTTCTTGGAAGACATGAACATCCTGCAAACTCTTTCTCCTGTTAAACTTCACTTTGCTTAGACTTTCCCAGCCATATGTCCTCCTGTTACTCTAACAGGCAAAGCAAAGTACTACACTTAAGAAGTATTACACCCAAGAACCCTCTCCTCTATTCTGTTTCCTAAGACACTGAGATGTCTGAGATGCAGAGGTTGCTCAGCAGTTAAGAGCAGTTATTGCTCTTGCAAAGGACACAAGTTCAGTTCCCAGCACCCATGCCAGGCAGCTCACTACCAGCTGTAACACCAGCCCTTGGGGATTCAATGCCCTTGTCTGCCTCCATGGACACCCAAACAAACATAGCATATAAATACTATAGCACAAATTCTTTTTGGTCTTAAAAATAAAAACTTAGAGTCAGCTATCAGGGGGGGAAAGTTGAAGGATTAGAGAAATAGAGCAGCCAACCACTAGAGTTCTTACCTCTACCAATACTCAGACCAAAGGGACAATCCTGTCCTCAGACTGTGTCCTCAAACTGCCTCCTCAGACTGACTGCTCCTCAGATACTTCAGAACAACTGTTGCTCAGACTGCACTGAGCTCTTGTCTCCTCCCACCTTATATTTTCTCTCTGCCCGGCCATATCACTCCTGTCTCCACCTCCCTGGTGCTGAGATTAAAGGCATGGGTGGGATCCCAAGTGCTGGGATCAACTTTCTCTTTTAGACCGAATCAATTTCATGTAGCCCAAGGTGGCCTTGAACTATTAAGAGATCTGCCTGCACTATCTCATGACTTCTGGGATGAAAGGTATGTGCCACCACTGACTGGCCTCTATTGCTAACTAATGTGGCTAGCTCTGCACTCTGATCCTCAGGCAAGCTTTATTTGCTATAGCATAAACAAAATATCACCATAATATACACACACAGATATACACAGAAAAATAAAAATTAAAAAAATAACCCAAGTATATATATATAAAGCCTGCTCTGCTCTTTAACTTTTAACTTTTCTCTATGATCCTGATTGTCAAAATATGACTAAGTCTACCATCAATGAAATAGTCCCTCTCCCTCTTCTTATTCCTATTACTGCTGCTGCAAAACTCTATCTTTGCTCAGCTGGCATAACACATATTTGTTTTTCATTGTTTGTTTCCCTTTCAGGAAAACAAGCTCCAATAACACAAACTTAAGTTGGTTCTATTTACCGCTTAACTAATGTGCTTATCTTAAGCTGAGAACACTGTTAGCACAAAGTATGCATTCATATAAGCTACATACTCAAATTGTTACTTCATTTTTTTTCTATAAGGACATCTTGTAAGATATCAAGATAAAAATTGAATCCCTACAGATTATCCACAATCATCAATAAGCATATGAATACATTCAAATATTAACATATCATCAAAGATACAGCGCATTTCAGGAAATAGACACATGATTTTTGTCATAAAAATCATAAAATAAATCATACCTGTAAAAATAACATAAAGTGTTTACTTGCAAAATCCTGATTCTGTAGTCCACAGCATCCCAAGCACAAAACAGCCAAATTTCTTACTATAGGATGAACACTTATTATTCCAGGAAGAATCTACAACAAAGTAAAAATTAAAATAATTTTGACCAAGGCAAGACATTTACAATGCCATATTAAAATCACCATCAAAATGATGACTTCCATATAATTTTGTAAGGCTATTTCATTCTCATACTAATATTAAAGAAGAAAGTTTTATCAGTTAAAAATGAAAAGGGGTAGTTACAAAGCAGAATAAACAGAACACAGCAAGAACAATGCTCCTGTTTCAATATGTAACACTCCCACATCTGCTAAAACTGATTCAAGGACTCCCAATGCTAAGAATGAGACAAACCTCCTTAATATAATGTGTAGTACTTCCTGCATCCTCATTTCAGACACGTTTTACTGCGTTTTTAGCATGCTTAACAGTCTGATTTCGATGACTCTTATTCACAATCACCCAACAGAAATAGAGTCCACAAATAGAAATCACATGTCATTTTGGTTATTTTAAAATCCATATTAAAGCAAAAGGAAATCAGTAAAAGTACTATTTTTATATTATAGTTTACCTTATATACTCAAAATATTGCTATAGAATATAAATTACAAAATTTTTTAGTGAGACAAATTTATATTCTTCCATCTTTAAAACTGTTTTACTATGCATCAATCTAAACTAGTTTTTAATAGTTATACATGACTCTGGTTTTAAATGTTCTTCATATCTCTTTTTCATGTATCTTTTAAATATTATAGCAGGATCGTTCTCCTTGAATAAGTCAAACCCTGCAATTAAGTTAACTTATAACCATATAAATATTCACAAGCAGTGTCAATAGCCTAAGTAACTATTCTTTATATTTTAATTATATTACTTTCCCCCTTCCCTTTGTTCCCTTCAACCCCTTCCATGTAGCCTCCCACCCACTGCATTCTCCCCATATCTTCTTTTAAATGGATAGCCTCTTTTTTGTTATTATCGCACACATAAGTACATAAATATATATAGTATCTATTTTTAACGTCGCCCTCACTTGAGCAGAAGATCCAGGATGGCAATCTGCATGTTTTATATTTTATGCAAACTGTATGTTAAGCATTTCTTAGATACCATGCATTCAATGAACATATAATACTGAGAGAACTGATTATATTTTATTTAAAACACATATGAAGTAGTCACTGTGGATATACATAGTTCACTATTTGTATTTATCAGATGTTTTAAATGATAGCCTTATTTCAAGTACTAATGAACATATTGTATAATAAGGTATAAGAGTATAAGGCCTCAGAGGCCAGCAGTATACCAAAGATTCAACGATTCCATTCATGGTTGCACCAATTCCAGCTGAAATGGACATCTGCTTCAATAGTTCATAGCACATAATAAGACACTTCTGTAATGTTTCGGCATCATTCTAAAACAAGGGACAAAATATCCAGCATTAGTAAGAATATCTTTTGCCTATCCCTTAAACAATTTCTCTCTTGAGACTTTTTCTATGGCATATTGTCACTCTCTGTTCCCTAGGCAATTTTGTCCAACTATGCAACTATATTTTTCATTTATGAGCTGGCCCAGTGTTATTTTTCTCCTAGATTGAAACTTTCCATCCTAAAAGGAAGCTCCTTAAACAGAAGGCAAACAACTCAAAATACATTCAGGAAATCACTGAAAGTGACCAGAATCACTAAACCCCTCCCTGCCAGAGTAAGCAGTAAAAGCTGAAAAGACTTTTAGACAAGCCACCAACAGAAACTCTGATACCAAACCAGCTGCCTGGAAGAAGCAGAAAAAAGCTGAGCTGTTAGAGGGTTAGAACAAGTAAGGCACCTGGGAAAAACATTCTCCAACCTGCAGAGTATATAGTGTGCTACAGCTTTGTGAGCTGTCACCAACTCTAGGGTGGGCTTTGGTGATGCAGATGAATCACTTTTGCTCCTATAAGTAACCCCAGCAAAACTCAGTATTTTGCCAAGTTGGACTTTGATGGTATCCGTACTTTGGTCTATCGTGGGACACCTATTTGGGTGAACAGATGTGTGCATTGCATCTGTCACATAATACCCAGCTATCTTCAAAATTCCAACTTCTTATATACAAGCAAGACAATACACTTCTTGCATGTTCCATGGGCTCCTCAAAGACAACACATAAAAAATGGAACTAATAAATTACTTAGTTTCTAACTCATGCATTCTATAATATTAGGACCAACTCTCTTCATTTGTCCAAAGCAAAAAAGACCTAAGAAACTCGTGTGCCTCTCTTCTTCCTACTACAAAACATTAAATAACTCTAGCATCCATCTCTTCTATTTGTATTCACCATTGTCTCATTCACAGTGCCATTATCTCAAGCTATCCTTCTAACAATCTGCTAAGAATTATGACTATCTAGGCTTTTATCACTTTCTCATCTATTTTCAAATACTAACCATTCTAAAGACAAATACTCATCCTACTCTTTAAATATTCCTGAATCCACCATCATCTCTGAATAAGGTAGATTCTTTAATATTGACTAGCTAAGGCATTACATTTACTTGGCCCTTAACATTTTCTGACTCATCTATTACCAATCCAATTCTCTCTCCATGTAAACCTCAAGTTTTAAAGCACAAGCACCCTTTTTTAAACCCTGGGACATCACACATACAATTACAACATCTGTATTTCCTTAACTACTCATTAAGACAACACAAAGTGCTTTTAAAAGCATAAATTTTATAGTAACTATTTAGTTTGAAAGACCAGTAGAATTTAGGGGCAATAAGAATAATGAATGCATATTTGTAAAGTTCTTGAAGGGGTAATCACCTGACTAGCCTACCCCTAAATTAGGAGAGACAAATCAACCATCCTTACACTTGTTAGGTTGTACTATGTGTGATGGTTAATCCTGTAACAACTTGATTGGAATGAGAATCAGCTAGTGAACAATAGTAAAGCATACCACTGGATGTGTCTGTTAGGGTATTTCCAAAGGCAATTAAAGAAGGAAGGGAAGACCCACTCTGAATACAAGTAGCACCATCCCACAGGCTGGAGGTCTGAAGAAGAACACAAGGCAGGCAAGGAAAAAACAGCGTAGTAGTACTTCTTTTCCCTGCCTGTCAGGACGGGAGCCCTTCTACCATACCCTCTCAACCCTAATGTGCAGAAACCTCTGAAACTATGAGCCCAAACAAACACTCCTGCCCTTCCAACTTAACTAGTATCCCATAACAATGAAAAGTCTAACACATTAATGTTATTCACATCTCATGTTAATCTCTGAGGAACCCAGTAGCATTCTACATAGATTACATACCTCTCAATAAAAGTTCTAGTTTCCTAATCACATTGTTACATTAGAATTAAAATAGTTAAGGCCCCCAAAGAGGACAAAAAGACACTCAATGTTCAAAGGAAGTCAAGAGATTATTAATCAGACTATTAATCAGGTAGATTATCTTTACAAATGTTTTCCTTACCTTTTGGGGAAGGAGGGACAGACAGAGCTAAGAATCAAACCTAGGGCCTTGCATATACTAAGCAGGCACTTTCATACTGAGCTACATCTCCATTCTTTAGATTTTTGAAACAGGGCCTATGTAACCCAAGATGGCCTTGATCCAGATCTTCTTCCTCTAACTCAAAGCACTAACACTACAGAAACACACCATGACACTTGTCCAAATAGTTTCTTAATTTTAATTTTTTTGTTGTTGTTCCTCAAATCTGATAGGCTAAGATAAGCCACTGATTGCAAATAAGCTACTAACTATAAAAATAAATGAGTCATTCTCACTGGGAAAGTGAGGTGTTATGTTAGGATATATTTATGGCTAAAAAGTTTAAGGATACATGATTAATTCTAAAACACTCTTATATATGGTAAGCTTTCCTATTCAGCACTGCCTTAAGCACTCCCCAAATCAAAGTGCAATAGTAGGTACACTCAATACAAAGACAAGATCTTTAAAAATACAAAATATATAAATGGATACATTCTATCATATGCTAAAATAAATTCATGACCAAAGACACAATCCTTTTAAGAGATAATTTGTTAAATGGCTAAGTTAGAAAACAGAAAAACTTCAAATATTACTAAATGTCAAGTGTTTCATTAAAAATAAGTAACAAAGCTGTGACTGGAAAAAGGGTTATGTGATTTTAAGTACTTGGTGTTCTCATAGAAAACCAGATCCTGTTCCTAGTACCACATAGCAGCTCGTAACCATCTGAAGCTCAAGTTTCTAAACATCTGATGCTCTCTTCTGACCTCCAAGAGCACCCGGCACACATATAATATACACACGCACGCACGCACGCAAGTAAAACACTCATATAGATAGTTTTAAAAAATATACATAAATTAATTTTAAAACACAAATAAATGAACTTTAAAAAAATAACAAAGCTGTTTGATTTTTTTCTAACCATGTAAATGTACATTTACCTAAGAAGATACCAAATCTCAGTTAAAGTATTTCTTTACCAAAGATTCTTTTTTAGCAATAAAAAGGTCATGGACCTTTCACAAAAGGGAAAGATGGATACAATTCCTTTAGACCATTCCAGAAAAATAAGTAAATGAATAAAACATCTACGTAAATCACTAGAAGACTAGTGATTTAATAAAGCATTAAAATTCCAGGAATCAGCATAACAAGGGAACAAGTTCTAGATATACAAATTAAAGGTTATTTTTCAAAGTCCAAAAATGTTAGGCCTGGTGTGGTGGCATACCACTTTAATCCCAGCACTAGGGAGGTAGAGGCATAGACAAGTAGATCTCCATTAATTCAAGGCTAGCTTGGTCTACACATCGAGTTACAGGCCAGTCAGGTCTACAGAATGAGACTGTCTCAAACATTACAAGTATAAAAATGCAATAAAGAAATTTCAAAACTAAGGTTTCTTTCTTCATTTTAATTCATGGTATTGTCACAACTCCTTCCAAAGTAAATACACTGTCGTAGTTTAATGAATTAAAGAAATTAAGGTGTATTGATATAATAGTTAAAATTTACTATGAAAAATTACATACATATACCTTTTCTGTGTGGACTTCTTTAATTTCAAATTGCTCCATTTCTTTTAAAAGGTTTATTCTAGCATCTTCCAATGTTTTTATCTCTTCTTTTAATTTTGATGCCTGATCAAAATCCTGTATGGCAATGCAATTTTCCAAAGCTTCTTTAGTCTCAATAAGCCTAACTTTTATTTCAGCCATCTAAAGAAAGATAGAAATTGATCATCTACACAAAAACTAACATGAAAATGTGTCACAATATCTCAAAGACTCAGGATTGAAGCAGTCATATAGAAGATTTTGTTTTCCTAAAACAGAGATCAGCAAAT
This sequence comes from Mesocricetus auratus, assembly GCF_017639785.1. Taxonomy (NCBI): domain Eukaryota; kingdom Metazoa; phylum Chordata; class Mammalia; order Rodentia; family Cricetidae; genus Mesocricetus; species Mesocricetus auratus. The sequence goes on along the minus strand of NW_024429190.1, from coordinate 25,420,627 downwards.
GTTATGAACTGGTAACGATTTGCATACTTTTAGAGTGCAACACTTAATGACTTGACTTGATGAGAACATTTCTGAGCAGTCCAGCAGAAGGCAGCCATGACATCACTAAGGCATGTCCTTGAATTAGAAGAGACTTACCTTGAGTTCCTTCTTTCTTGTATCAGATGGATCAACATGAACATTAACGATGGGTGCACGAATCTCTGAGATCATTTCTGTAACCTGATAAAATTTTAATTTAAAATACAAGCTGTAATTCATGTTTTACATCAGTAAATAATAAACTGTTATATCAAATTCCAAGCAAATGTCATCTTTGAAGGCAACAAACACAGAATTATCTAAAAGTCATACATTCATTTGTTATACAATCTTAAGTAAAGATCGTGTTGGTTCATCTTTATTGTCCATTTGATTGGACTTGGAGTCATCAGAGGGTGTTTTCAGATAACTCGCCAAGAGGGGGACTCTTTCCAATGGACAGTCCTGTAATAAAAGATGTAGTGAAAAAGCAATACTGCCTGCCTGGAACAATTGATTTTAAAATGGTTGTGCTTAGGAAGTCATGGCTTGTAAAGGCTAATCTACATTGCCAACCTGGCTGGACCCCAGGTAGGATGTTTTTGAAGAAGTTTAACTGAGGAGAAGACACAATCTAAATATGGGCATTACCATCCCACTTTCCTGTCAGAGTCACTTGGAGTTCACTAGTCCAGAAAAGGGGTGGCTCCCATCTGAGAATAAGCAAATTATAGGTAACCACTAATTAGGAATGGTATAGAAAGGATGAATATGTAAGGAGAGGTTTGGACAAACTAATTTTGAATTAGCCATGCAAGCAAACAGCTTGGTTTTATTAATCAATACAAACCTACTTATTTTTGCTAACCCACCCCCAACGAGGTAGATCTTATTTCTGGAACTACTATAGCACATTTATTCATTTGACTTTTCTATCTATCAATGACTTTATGAGCATTAGTAAAAGGTTACATTAGTGTTTTGCAGGTGAGTAAAATAGGCTAAAAACTTGCCCAAAGCCACAACCAAGGTATACATAACTTAGTCTTCCTTTAACACACTAGTTTCCAATAGTATGAATAAAACCTCATCCAACCTGTCCTTCCTCCCATGTCTGCTGCACTGACTCAACAAATTCACAGCATGCTAATAAAGGAAGGTGTTTTAAACTGTGAGTATAGAACATGTTGGACAACACTAATACAATCAAAGACAAGGGTACTAAAGGGAAATTCAGACTCTTGGATTTCACTGATCAAAGCTTCTTAACTGTATCACAATGAAAGGCACTTACAATCTGTATCCTTCTGTTATCGTCTAAGATGATCTGGAGGAGTCTCTCAACAATAAAAGAAACTAAGGATATTGGGGTTGTAGGCAGAATTAGAGCCTCCTGCAAAATAGCCAGCAGTCGTTTCCTGTAATCAAAAAATCTTTTTTAACTTAACTATCACTATGACAAAATACATTATATACATTTTTAAACATTTTTTTTCTTTATTTTCTGGCACACTCATGCCAGGAAATGAAAGTGGAAACCAGAGAAGAAATTGCAGGAGTTAGTTTTCCTCTTCTACTCTGAGGGTTCCAAGGATAAAATGAAAGTCATTGGATTTGACAGCAAGTCCCCTTACCCCCTACCCTGACCCGCCTTGCCAACTGAGAATACATTTTTTTAACATTTCCCTTTATATTTGTTTTAGTTTTTACTTGTTTGTAACTATAGGTACGAAACTCCATACATACAAACTTTAGGGGGAAAACAACAACAAAAAAAAACCCTTCATATTCTACAAACTTATTTAGAAATATACATATAAGTTGTATTTTCATACCCTGATCTTAAAATAACAAAACACAGGGAAAAAATTAAAGGTGAATTAAATATATATAATAGATAGCACTACTTGCTCTCTCTGCAATAAATATTTTAAATAAAAAAATCAGAAATTAGTTATTCTGAGGTAATTATACTAGGATTATACTAGAAACATGCATACATATGCAATCATGTGCCACATAATGTTAGACCACATATCTGGTGGAAGTACCAAAAAATCGTAATGGAGCTAGAAAATATCTAATAGTTAATGATATCATAGCTCTAGCAATGCTGTATTTCAATTCATTCCTCTGATGATGCTGGTATAAACATACATTGTCACACATATAAGAGTGCGATTATATACCACATGCAATCATACATACTTAATGTTAAATGACTGTTACTGGTTTATGTAACTATCACAATGTATTTTTTACCATTACTGTAGAGTTTACTCAGTATACTACTACTTACTATGAAAATCGTATTTACTACAGCCTCATACATATTGTCATCTAATTATACTGAAAGACCACAAGAACAATTAACCTGTAACATCTAAATTTATACATAATACTTGCACACCAACAAAATCACCTAACAACACATTTTTCAGAATATACCCTAACATTAATTAACTATATATGTGTAAATATGTTTCAATATACAGAAAGGGGAAAGAAAATTTAATAGCACTTCTAGGCTACACATATCTAATCATATTGTAACAAAACTGTATTTAATATAGGGAATTAGCCAGAGGATCAGGAAGGAGTGATAATGCTGCCCTCTAGACAAGACTTGGCTGTTACACTCAGGAACTCACTGCCAACTATGGTTACCTGCACAAGCCCAGTCAGTCAACATTCCTGTATGGATGGGATAGGGACTCCTGAGGCTCTACCCCCACCAGCTGAGAAGCAACTGGCAGTTGATAGCTACTAAAGGAGGGAGAATCATTTTTCTTTTGGGGTGTAGCTGGTGGTATGCTGCCAATGATCTGATGGATGGCCACATAACCATGCACATGATTGGGCTCAGTAAGTTAAAAAAAAAAAAAAAAGGGTTAGGGTTAGGGTTGGGGAGAGGCAGGGTCTCAAGGTAGAAGATGTTCCCTGAGGATTAAAAAGAGTAGTAACAGTCTTGAGATGGATATAATCAAGACACATCATAAAATAAAAATTATTCTTTAAAAAACTCTAATTAATCAGAGGACATATCTTCACCATGCATAATCATTCTAAAATTAAAACCAGAATTACCTTTTAAAAATTAAACAAGATAGGTTACTAAATAAATGTAATTATAAGGAATTATATCTAATGTTAACATTTAGACATACCTTCCTCCTTCTTCACTGGTATCCAAAGATTTTATAATTAGAATCAATTGCTGACCTATAAATTCTCTTGTCATCAAATTTTCAATGTAGGAAAAATCACCTCTCTGTTCTTCATTAACTACTGGAAAGCTCTGGATGTAACTAAAATAATTAGAATAAAGTAGATGTAACTCAGTAGAAGAGCACTTACACAGCACACACAAGGCACTACAAAATAGTAGAATATTACGTACCAACTAATGATATATACAGGTCAAAGAAAACAAAAATCAGAAGCCAGTACATATATGCTATATTTTCAAAAAGAAACTTACTTGTGCATTTAAAACATGTAGAGAAAGAGATCTGAAAATGCACAGGCTAATTACTGAGCTGTTAACTCTACAATGATTGGTGGGATTGGGGAAGCAAAGAATAAATTTACCTCTACATTTGAATTCTGACAAGAGTAAGTATTTTTTTAATGTAAGCTTACAGTGAAGAAGTAGAAATTATATTGTCTCAGTTGATTTTCTAAAGGTTTCTTGAAGAGAAAATGGTTTATTTCCTATTTTATATTATATATAGTTCATCACTGAAAGAACTCATATCAATAACTCAAACAGGGCAAGATCTAAAGGCAGGAGCTGATGCAGAGGCCATGGAGGAATGTTGCTTACTTGCTTGTTCCCCATGGCTTGCTCAGCTTGCTTTCTTTAAGAATCCAGGACCGGCCGGGCGGTGGTGGCGCACGCCTTTACTCCCAGCACTCGGGAGGCAGAGGCAGGAGGATCTCTGTGAGTTCGAGGCCAGGCTAGACCGACAGCCTCCAAAATAATACAGAGAAACCCTGTCTTGTAAAACAAAAACAAAACAAAAAAAAAAGAATCCAGGACCACCAGCCCAGGGATGTCACCACCCACAGTGAGTTATGCCTTTCCAAATCAACCATCAATCAAGGAAATGTACCACAGGCTTGCCCATAGACCAATCTAGTGGGAGCATTTTCCCAGTTGAGGTTTTCTATTCCAAAATGACTTTAGCTGGTGTCAAGTTGACATACAACTAGCATAGGACATATAGTAAGACAGATAATTAAGGAAAATAAAACTCTGAAGTTATATAAGTTGTTTCATTTTATTTTTAGTTTTGTTATTAATCAAAAAGGACTTAAATTATACTAAAACTGGCTATACATCTCTACCCTATGATTCTGAAACTAGTTCAATGTGTCAAATATAATCATCATACCTGTTTTTGTACAGCTTACAAAGAATGATCTTAAAAATTTTTATTATATAAATTAGATAAAATTCAAGAAAAAGTTTTATCAGGGAAAATCACACTAATTAGCTGCTGATGTTGAGTCATTGTGACAGGGATAGTAAGACCCTGACTCTACACATTCAGTACACTAACCACACAAATTCTTTAGCAACATTCAATGAACACACCCATTTACACCTACTTGAACAACAATAGTTTTTAACTTGTTTCCAACAATGACTTTAAATACAGTAGCTATGAGATTGGCACGTGAGCAGCATAAGTATAGTTCAAACCAAAAGAAAAATTTTACCTCAGCAAATACTCTGCATATACTACAGGCTCTGGCAAAATCTGATCTAAAAACTCTTCACCTTCATCTCCTTTTGACTTCAAATATTCACAAAGGGTACACCAGTACAAAGCAAGTTCAGGAGTTAATGTTTCCACTGGGATCAACTTCCTTCGTTTAGAAGAAAATAAGACAGCATTATCTTTACATGCAGTTGAAAAGCAAAACAAGAATGGAAATTAGATATAGATTTCTTTTAATTACTACGTCTTTTAATTACTAAGTCATTAACTGACCTACTCAAAAAGTAATGAAAAGAAGAAAAAACTTACACTAAGGAAATGCAAAAAAGAAAGAACGCTTCAAATGTGCTAACATGGCAAGAATGCATATCTGAGGATGTTTTCACAATAAACATATGCAAAAATAAAATTACAAAATGAAAGGGCACAAATGAAGTAATATCTGATAAAAATAATGAGTCTTATACCAGATGGGGAAAAAGACATTCATTAAAGAAATGAAACAGATAAAAGGTACTGATGGAATAATCTCAAAGTATTGGGAGGGAAAACTAACTTTAATTTTGGAAGTTCAATTTAAATACGCTGTACAATTTAAATAATGAATTCATTCTATACCTGCCATCATCGTTTTTACAGATTCCAACCAGCTCATTGAGAGGAGTCACTGAGAATAAGGAATTGAGAACAGAGACTGCCACCTCAGAGGAATTTTCCACATCTAACCGATGAAGCAACTCCAAGATATTCCCTTCGGTGAAGCGCAGCCAGCCTTGAAGAAGATGCTTCTGCACTGCTTGTCTCACAGCATCTGGTGAGTCATTTAAAGCAGGTGAACAATGTACACTCTAGACTTTCCCCCTCTGCTATCCCGTTATAATGAGCCTTCATTGAGTCAATGTTCACATTGATATTTACAATAGATTATAGGTAGAACAAACCATGCCAACAAAAAAGATTCAGTTTTACTAAGTTATGATAATGCTTATTTCAAAATACAAATGGGAGTGCAGCAGTAAAAACCTAACTCCTGCATAGCCTAATGAAAAAGTTCTTTATACTGTCTCCTCATTGAACATCAAGCACCAGAATAAGCGAAGTCTACTATCACTTGCTGACAGACTTCTTCTATTACAAAAATTCTATTTGCATATTAAAATCACAACATACTTTACTAAACACTTTATTTCTATCATTTAAGGCAGTGGGGGCATTATATAGGTCTGGTCATTCTTAATTGTTTCTGACCCACAGAAAACATATATGTTGTATAGAAAAGCACAATAGTAATGTCTAAGAAAGATGGGATAAAAAGAAAGATTCTGTCAGACTTCTGGAAACAACTACACAGAATTTAGCACAGGCAGTCTAAAAGAAATGCCTTTCTCCTTCAAAATACCAAAGCCTTTAATCCCAAAATGTTTCATCAAATTTATGGAAATGATAGTTTTATTAACTTCAAGTCCAACTTCAAAATCCAGTATTTACAAAGATGTGTGTCTTACCTGACCTGTCATTAAGACCTTGTTGAAGAAGCTGTACTCTCTGAGCAATGGACATAGCTCTCATATGAACTTTTTCAGCTAACACCTTAAAAAGTATAAGATAGCCATTAATCCCAATAGCAATGTCTTATTTATGAATATTGCATTCTTTTTTTATTTTTCTTTATTTTATTTTTTTTTCAGTTTAAATTTAGATAAGAAACAAGGTTGCTTCACAACTCAGTTCCAGGTCCCTCTCCCTTTCCCTCCCCTCCTCCCGTGCCCTCCCCCCAACCCCCCAATATCCCCTCATTCCCCCAGGGAGGGTGAGGCCCTCCATGGGGGTGTCCATAGTCTGTCATTTCATATAGGGCAGGGCCTAGACCCTTCCCCAAGAGTTCAGGGTGAGAGTGCCTCTCACATTGTTGGGAGTCCAAAGTCCGTGTGTATACTTGGGATGGGTACTGATCTGCTGCCCGAGGCTCAATAGATTACCTAGGCCTCCTCACTGACACTCACATTCAGGGGGTCTTGATCAGTCCCATGCTGGATTCCCAGGCTGATGCCTGGGATTCAAGAGTTAACCTTTGTCAGGTCAGCTGTTTCTGGGGGTTAAACCAGCCCAGTCTTAATCCCTCTGGTCATCAGTCCTCCCTCTCTGTTACTGGATTTCTTGAGTTCAGCTCAGTACTTAACCGAGGGAGTCTGCCTCTTCTTTGATCAGCCACTGAATGAAGTTTCTGTTTCCCAGACTCTCTGGCCATGGGATTGTAGGCTGGCACTCCCCAGATCTATGTCTAAAATCCATATATGAGAGAGTACATGCCATGTTTCTCTATTGCATTCTTCTGTAAGTTAACCCAAATGTTTTGTCTGTTAATACGTGTAATACAATAATTCTCTAACTAAATTACCTATTTTCTTCTAAAGTCCTAACTGGAAAAAAAAAATCATTGTTACCAAGATTTTACCAAAATACCATAAATTGGCTCAACTTTCAAAAACATGCCTACTGAAAATATTAACTATTTACCTGATAAGCCAGCTTTCTGACAGCCTCCTTTACATCCTTTGTACGTTCTACAATTTTTGGCAAAGTCTTTGCTGATGGTGCAATACAGGATAACACTGCACGCCTAACTTCTGAATTTGAATCATTTTCGATCAAAGTAACATATGCTAAAAATAAAGCAACACATTTTAATATTAAAATTGCTATTTCATTTTTTAATAACAGAAATACCATGTACTACTCTTACATATTCACTGTTAGTAAAACAAAAAACAAACAAAAAAAATTAACAACTTTCCTTCTGAAAATGGAACTAAAAATTAGTGACTGGAGAGTAAAAATGAACACAGTCCCAAAAGTCAGGAGATGATTAGAGTAGGCAGTTTAATGGTTTTCTATAAGGATTTGTTAATTTGATTTATTTTAAACATTATTATAAAGTTACCCCCCCCCCAAAAAAATCACACACCAAAATTAACCAAACCCAATGACTATACAACTCAATGAACTTCTACAGTTAGGAAGGGAAGCTGTCAAGGTTCACATTTGACTTTACACTTTGAACCTTGAGAATAAGTGGCTCTTGTAAATTAATGTGTTTAATATACTTTTGCATTGTTTGAGTGCACTCGTATTAAAAAAAAAAAGTTGACTATGTAAGAGTATGCAAGATATACCAGCAGTAGTCTCATATAAGTTTAGTGCAACTTCTGAACTGCACCAAAAGTCAGAGTGAGTTACTCAACTTTACAATCCATTTGTCCAAGCACACTCTATGATGTTTAACATTACAAAAATCACCTAATATAACACTTCTCAAATTGTTCCACCATCCTTAAGCAACTCATGAAGATTGGTAACAATAACATACTAGATAGAGCATCAAATTTTAAAATGGGCTGAAACTAAAGAGGATATAGGTCAATGCAAACTTTTATGCCCCATTACTGAGAGTATTAATAGCTTTTTAGAATACTTTACCTACTATAATAAAGTGGAACCTATATAAGTCTATCTCTAAGTATAACTTGACAAAACTCTTTAATCTATGCACCAAAGTTTGTTTTTTCAAGACAGGGTTTCTCTGTGTAGCCATGGCTGTCCTGGAACTCATTCCATAGACTAGTCTAGCCTCAAATTCAAGAGATCTCCTGTCTCAATGTACTAGGGTTAAAGGAATGGCACTACCACACCCAACTTCTAACACTGTTTTTAAAGCAAAGTAATTGCAAACTAGAGGGGCCATTAACATGCAAAATAAACTCCATAGAACAAAACATTAAAATAGAAAAGAAATAAATATATACCATTCTAAATGAATGCTAAAATTAGAAATAATTTTGAAGGAAAAAAAACAAAAATATAGTATGATTCACCAAAAAAAAAAAAAAGGGCAGACACTGAAACAAATGTGTGATTGTTTAAAGTTTTTCAGGTGAATAAGGCAATTAACCCAATTTCGCTGTCATTATTACTGTCTCTGGAAGAAAGGGACACAACTGGAGTAGGAGCAAGGCAGAGTTATAATATTCCCTTGTTTTAAGTTGTTGGGTTGATACTTCCACAATAGAGACATGTGTAATTAAGCAAAAGTTCAATGCTAGGTTGGGGAAATGGATCTATTGGTGCAGTAGTTGCAGCACAAGGAAGCTTGATGTTCTAAAGCACAGAACCCACATAAGAACCAGGCATAGTGCACCTATCATCTTAGCACTGGGAATAAGGAGACAGGATTCCTGGGGCTTGCTGGCCAATGAGTCAGAGCAGAGGAGCTCTAGATTTAATGACAGATGCTGTCCCAAAAAATAGTGTGGAGAGCAACTGAAGATTATCTGACTCCAACTTCTGGCTTCCATATGAATGTACACACCTATACACACACACCCCAAATACTGAAAAATTAACCAAGTCAACATAATAAAACAAGATTTAGGAAACCATACATACCATCAACTACTGGGCAGTCATCATTCTTGGGATCTTGGAGTCGAGAAAGAGCCAAAACTGCTTGTATCCTTACATTTGGAATCTTATCTTTCAGTCTAAGAAGCATGGCCTCATTAATTTTATCAAACAAGTCATCATCGATTTGGGCATTTTCTGGCATACTCCCCAGAAGTTTATTAATGAGCTGGCATACTCTAAATCTGACTGCACTGCTGTTTGCTTCATGAGACTACACAAAAACAAATTTAAAAAGTTATTCCTAGAAACAATCCATTCTTAAATAGGCAATATAATCTCAAGTGCTCTGAAAAAAAAATTTGTTATATAAAAAATAAGCATAATCTTCTCTGTAGGAATTTCCTGCTTCAAGGCAGAAAACATTTCAAACAAACAGATTCTAAATAGGCAGTTAAAATTCAATACTGGAGTTATCCTTTAATCTTAATGACAGTTAAATTTTCCTATAAAAGACTTATTCACATACATTTTCTCTATCACTAATATTTCACTGTTGAAAATGACAAACATCATGCTGAAATTGTCTTCATTACTTCCCACAAAGTACCAGTTTTCACAGTACCTTTAAAAGAAAAGTAAACAAATAATTTAAAATGCCACCATCTTCCTCTTCCTCTTCTTCCTCCTCAGTTTGATGAAATGAAGTGACAAACTTGGCTGCGAAGTCTATGACCCTCTCCACAGCAGGTTCACGTTTATATACCACCATAGCATACTTAAGGTAATGAACAAACTCTTCCTGAAAAGCTGTTTTATTGTCCATCTGAAAGACAGAATTAACGCCTCCATAAACTGCATTAATAAAAATTCTTTATTCCTAACACTACCATAACACTCCTGAAAGCTTTAGCCTTAGGTCAAACTAAAATCTCTTTTAGTAAATTCTCAATTATCCAAACCAAGAAAAGGGTTAATAAATCTGCACAAACTTCTCTTCAGCATATAATTTCACTTCTAAGAAAGTACAAAGCATAAATCTGGACAATGAAAAAGTCATTGTTTTTCTTTCCACCCAATTGGACTCTCGATGCTTTTCTTACCCTATTAATGCAAAATAAGCTTCGGCAAGAATAACTCAAAAAATAAAGACTGGTTTTTGTATTTATCTTATTTGGGCTTTCCTAATATGCAACAATTTCCTTTGCGTATAACTTCCACAGATTCCATATCCTCAATCACGTTTATATTTACTCAACTTTTTTTTCCCCAACCTCAAAATAATTCATCTTCCTCAAACTCGTTGTCCTACATACAATCTGCCCACGGCTCCACTCGATGCACTTTTAGTATAAATAGGAAAGGCTAGTTACTGATGATTTGGCTATTCGGTGAAGTTAATTTGATTTAAGCTTAGGAGTTGGTTGAAATAACTTGACCGGATTTCCTACGATGAACTAGAGACCCCTCCCCCCCCCAAAGGAAAGAAGGGCGTCTGAGATGCACTTCGCAGCCTAACACTTGTCTCCAAGTCACTGCTAAACTAAAGATAACGGATCCGGGGGCCCGGGGAGACGGGTGGAGGAAACTGACGTGGACGACGCCCGGGGTCGAGATCGGGGGCTGAGGCCAGGAGGCCTCGGAGCACCTGTCCCTCGGGTCACTGCGACCCGGGTCGCGCAAGGGCCGAAGGCTGAGCCCGGGAGCGGCCGCCTGCGAGGGAGCGCGGGCGCGGAGTCCAGGCCGCTTACCGCGCCGTACGAGCGGCTCAGCGCCACCACCAGCTTCGCCTGGTTCTGGTGCGCCTGCTGCGCCAGCTGGAAAGCCTCCCTCACTGAAAGCCGCTTCTTCTCCGCTGCCATGGCTCCGGGACGAGAGCTGCGCGAGGGCGACTGGCTGCAGCCCGCAGGGACTCAGTTCCGCTCCGCTCCCCGCACACCCGCCGGCGAGCGCCCGGGCCCGCCAGAGCTTTCAAACGACTCGCGCGGGAGGACGAGATCCCGCGGGATTTTCGCGAGAGGCGGGACCCGGAAGCCGAGAGAGAGAGAGAGAGAGACCCGACCAGTCAGCCTGCTCGCACGCATGCGCCGGGGGTGTGGCCGGCTGGTTTCCCCAGGAGGAAAAGGTGTTTGTGGGAAGAGTCGGGGCGGGGGGCGTGACCGGAAGTGGTGTGGAGGAGGCGGTCGGGAGCGGGCGTTCAACTTTCTGGCCTCGGGTGTCCCGCTTGCGGGGCGTGGGGCGAGGAAGGGGAGAAGGCCGGCTGAGAGCATGGTCTCCGCTCCTGCTACCTGCCTGACGGAGGAGTCCGAGCGAAGGCGACGCCTGAGAGTCACGGAGGGCCGCTTGGAGACGCCCCAGCCTCCCGGGTCGGCTTCCCAAAGCTGCGGGACGACTCTTCGGAGCAGAGGAGAGCGCAGAGCATGCCAAAGGGCTTGGGGTCCCGGCTGAGGCCGCGCACTGAGATTACTTCAGAACGAATGCCTCAGCTGGGGCTTAGGACGCGCCTTTCCAAAACTCGAAACTTGTTGTCGCCGGGTAATTTTGCAACGCTGCAGGCACCTCTCCCGTATGCGTTGGGAGACTACGTTGGTGACGTTTATCGGGAGGAGGTCTGCCCCGGACGAACTTCTCACCGGGAGACCTCACTTTTCTTCCCTTTGCTTAACTTGGGTCACACACATTGCAGCTACGAGTGGGGCGCATGCCTCGGCTATCTGGTCTCCTCTTGCTTGTTCACCGGCCGTCCTACGTCCGTGTTTTATCGTCCTTGCGGCTAGCTTTATAGCAACCTATTCAAAATTCAAACAACTTCCCCTGCATGACAGCATCTTCTGCGAAGATGGGACATTGTTCCATTTTCGCAGAGAACTCGAACATTCCAAAGCCTCTTGGATACCTTTCGAGTTACTCCCTTCCCCTACCACAAGTAACCTGAGTGCTAGAATGTGTTTCATTTTTACCACCCAGATTTTTACTTATATCCACACGAATATTTATGAATATGAGTGAATGAATGATTGTATCCACTGGTTTTGACCATCCATTGTATAAATACCCATAAATATCAACTGGCCTTTTTTAGTGCATACTGTTTCTGAGCTTTATCCTTATATGCTAATACTAACAAACTTTATTGACTCCTTGCATGTGACAGACACATTCTAAATGCTTTACTTCATGTAATCCTTTCTGTCTCCTTTTGAGACGAATAAACTGAGACACAGAGTGCATGATATTTCATCCTAGGAATGTGCTATAATTATTCGCGTTTCATTCCTAGTTTCAGAAAATTCATAGGTACACAATTTGCTGGTTAAAGTGATGAATGTGGTGGTGGTAAGTGCCTGTAATTTGAAATTAACAACATGTCCAGCTTGAGAAACTTACTCCAGGTTGATCCCTGGGAGCAAAAACAACTCAAGAATGTGTGTTCTGAGAACGAGAAACAGGAAAAGAACACCTAGAAACTAGTTTTTAAATCAAATATACAAAATCACTAGACATATAATCAATATACATTATTAAAAAGATAACTTACATTCTTTTTTTAATCTTACTAAAACTTTGCATCTTTGGGTGTTATTTTGCCCGAGTTCCACTTCAAATGATTAGTAGGTTCATGTGGCTGGTGAACATACAAAACTGTTTTTCCGGATCAGTAGAGAAGCTGGGGAGATGGGTCAGTGGGTAAAGTGCTTGCTGAACAAGCAGAAGGAACAGAATTCATACACCCAGCAACCTAATAAAAATCAGATGTTTGCCCATCTGTCACTCCAGCACTTGGGAGTTCGAGAGACAACGGATCCCAGGGGTTCTCTGGCCAGCCAGTCTGCCAGAATAACAAGCTCCAGACTGACTGAAAGCCTGCCATAAAGTAAGATCTAATCGCTGAAAGCTTATACTGACAGTCTCTGGCATGCACGTATCACACAAAATAACTTAAATTTTAAATAAATGATAATGAAATAAGAGCCTGTGTGTGTATGTATCATTTGTTTTCAATGTAAAATAAACTGAAAAACTAAAATTTAGAACATACAACTATTTTTGACAACTTGTGGCTTTTAAATGCCTCTATGTTTTAGATGCTTGTTTATTTCTTTGTTGATAAAAATGTCTTGCATATCTTCACAGTATTTTATCTGGCTCATTCATTGTCAGTGAAATACAGGGAGTCTGGCCACTAGAGGTCAGTATGACAATGTTTTGTTTATAGAGTTGTAGGTTTTAGTAATGAATGCTATATGGGTTTCATATGTTTTTAGTGCTATAATTGGAGAATTTTTTCCAGTATGCTATATTAAATTCTAGCACCATAGTATCATTGTAAATCTTACAAAGGTCTTGACTCTTTTATTCGATGAGAAAAGAACAAATACAGACAAATTTGACAAATTTTAGTTTAAATAATAACAAAAACTAAACAATATATGTATTTTAGATCAGTCATTTTTGAAAACTAAATTATACATGAAAATGTTTAGAATATATGAGGTTAATTTGTTTTGATAAGGAAATATATTCAGAGACTATAAAAGAAAAATAGCAGTGGGATTGCTGTTTATGTAAAGAGTTTATGTCTTCTAAAGCACCTCTTTTGTTGCTTATTTAAAAATAGGGGGTTGAGTTAGCCTTTTGAAGAGTACTTTGAGAAATCTTATGAATGCAAACTATTTGAAATGAAAACAACAAAAACATGAAAGGACAGGACAATTAAAAGCCAGCCCCTCCTATCTCAATAAAATACAGGCTTAAGGTATATAACAAAATAATCTTTTCAGAATCAAGTAGACAACGTAAACTAGGTTTGAGAGCATGTTCATGTGTGTTTCTTAAAAGTAAAGTCATAAGTATTTTGCCTTGTTTTGCTGTGGCAAGTGTTCCCTTTACTCTTCTGGTAACAGAAATTTGGTGTCTTTGTAATACTATTTATTCTATCTGACAGCATGAAGTGTCTGACCTGTGTCTTTTTACATATATGTTACACATTGGTTCCTGTTTCCTTTACATGTATAGAATTTTGTTTTCTTAGTGTGAAATTATTATAATTTATTTAAAACGTTGACTAAGATTTCCAGTAGTATGTCAGACTGTCAATCATGAAGATCTTGGTTAGCCTTACTAATTGCAAAGAAGTTACAGTTCTTTCTTAGATAACCCTTACTTGATAATAACATTGTTTTACTTCTGTTAAGTAGTATTTAGAGGTTTGTAAGTAAAGTGAGTATTCCTTTATTTGATTTGCATCAAGATTTACATTTAATATGTTTTCCTTATAGAAGGAACTAATGAACATTATGCTTCCCCCAGACACTAACAGATTATACAAAATTGATCTTATGACTACTTCCTCAGAGGTTACTACAAGAATCTTGACCCCTAACATCCCAACTACTAGGACAGACCCCCCCCCAAAACATCCCAACAGACACATCTAAAGGTAAAAAGATAGAGTCTTTATGTAGAGTTTAGGGCATAGTAGATGTGCGCTTACACAAGTAACCTTGGGGATGAAAACAAACTGGTTCAGTTATATATTAACAAAGGAATAAAATGGCCCAAACCCTTGGCCAATTTTGTGACTAAAAGAGCTATTCACAACAGCAAAATTGCCCTTGGTCTGTAGGATAGAAATGGGGCCCTTGTATAGTGGCACTCACCTTTGATCCTAGCACTTCAGAGGCAGAGTCAGGTAAATCTCTGAATTTGAAGGCAGCCTATTCTGCATAGTGAGTTCTAGGTCTGTCAGGGCAACATAGGGAGACTTGGTCTCAAAAAAAAAAAAAAAAGATGAGATCATCTATAAGCCTTGTTCCGCATCCATTCTCTTGAAAGTCCTGAAATTACATAGATAGTAATATTAGTACATTCAGTCCTTAACATCATACCTCTAGTCTTTTTCACAGATTGAGGCTACGATTCTCGATAGTCCAATTACTGAGACACCATTTCAAAGGTGAATTGCCTATAGAAAACATCAGATCTTTGGCAGACAACCAAGACAGCTAATGATCTTTAATTACTAAGTAGATAACATTGTCACTTCAAACAAAACCAAGTACACAAAGTGTTTCTCCATAGTATCATTACCAGTTGAGACTACTGAGAATCAGTTTGCCTGGAGGAGAACTCTTATCTTCTTGAGCCAGGTGTGAAGGAAATTGACTGGTAAGTGACTAACACTTTTACACATTGAACTGGTCCTGGAGACTAGCATATCTTTGTTGTGCACAGCATAATCTTCAAGGACTGCACAGTGTGGGCCTGAGGCATACCTTATATATACAATGGACAGAGAGTCAATTTAAAATTCATGAAGAGATTTTTTTCTACTTACCAGTGTTAAAGGTCTGCATTCTTCTGCCTTAAAATTGTCATCTTTTTCTGGTTCTGTGCTATTTTCTTCTAAAGCAGTGGATCTCAACCTTCCTAGTGCTGCAACCCTTTAATACAGTTCCTCATGTTGTGAACCCCCATACCCATGAAATTATGTTTATTGCTACTTTATAACTGTAATTTTGTTATTGTTATGAATCAGTGTAACTAGAGATTTTTCCAAAGGGGTTGTTGCTACACACAGTTTGAAAACCACTGTTCTAATGGGTCTCAAAATTTCATCTCCCGATCACTTAACAGAATCAGAGAGTGAAGAAGATAGAATGGTCTATCTGTGTAGTAGCGTTAGAGAATGATGGGAATTCTCTGAAGAAGACTACCCCATAATGCCCAACCTAACACCTCTTGAGAGCCTTTACTGCTAGGTTAAGGACCTTTTAAAATATTCTAAAACTTGGAAACCTTTAGGTCCTAACTCCGGGTTGTATCATGCTGAACTCTTAGAACAAAACAATGCAGTCTACAAACTTCAAGAGACAGGTCTAAGACTCTCCTATTGTTTTCCATTGTGTCCCCAAACTGGATCCAATTCCTGAATGACCCTCTGGTTTCTTGTGAGGTCCCACGCTTTCAAATGCCTCTTAAAAGTCCCAGCCAGCAGGCTGAGCATTGGTGGTGAATGCCTTTAATCCCAGCACTCGGGAGGCAGAGGCAGGCTGATCTCTGAGTTCGAGATCAGTCTGGTCTACAGAGTGAGTGCCAGAATAGGCTTCAAAGCTACACAGAGAAACCCTGTCTTGGAAAAAAAAAAAGTCCCAGCCAACACTCTAGACATCATCCAGTACTCTAAATGGAGCACTGCAGATTCCTAAGCCAAATATTGAGTAGTGCCATTGCCAAAGACAGATATGTAAATCATTTGCCTGACTCTTCTTGTTGCTGTGACTGCCTGACAAAGGGAGTTAAACAGCTGCACTGAATTTTTTGACACTATTTCCTACACTAGTGTCCGGAAGTCAGTTAACAGACTCTTAACTACTTCATGACAACAGTTAGCATTTGCTTTGGTACTGGTGTTACTTATATAGAAAAGGGTACGGTATAACGGGCTAGAGACTTGGCTCTGCGTTTAAGAGCTCTTGTTATTTCAGAGACTCAGGTTCAATTCCCAGCAGCCACATGGTGGCTTAAAACTGTCCAGTTCCAGAGGATCCAGAACTCTTATGATTAACCTGGGTACCAGGAATGCATGTGCTACGTATGCAGGCAGAACACCTAACATGCAAATAAAGCCCCCCAAAAATTTAAGGACTATAAAGTAAATCACACAATATATATATATATATATATATATATATATATATATATATTTGGAAAAATGATGATGTTTTACCAAATAATATTTCTTGACAAACTGAAATACTACCTACTATTTAATGACTCAAAAATCTTGTCATCCAACTAAAGAAAATGTAGCATTTCAGCATGCCCTCTCAGAAATTATTTTTAGGGAGGAAATTGAATTATACAGTGATATGACACCTTTTAAAGGTTCTTACTGTGTTTGGTGGCAGCAGTGGCTAGGGTGGGAAATGTGGCTTCAAACCTACCCTATCCTACCCCAAGCCTAATGAAGGTAGCTCCAGTTTTGGGAGCACTGTATGTTAGGCCTCCACCAGGTTCTCTGGCTAATTTGGCCTGTAAGATCATGTCCTAGATTTAAACAGACTTCTGTAAGGAATATGTTTCTTAAATCTTGGCATAAAAACATTTGGGGGGGGTTGAGATTGGGTTTCTCTGTATTGTTTTGGAACTTGTCCTGGAACTCACTCGGTAGACCAGGCTGGTCTCAAACTCACAGAAATCCACCTGCCTCTGCCTCCTGAGTGCTGGGATTAAAGGGGTGGGCCACCAACGCCCTGCTTAGGCATCAAGACTTTTTTTTCCAAGAGCAAATAAACGTATTCAAATATTGGAAAGAGCCAATGATCACCAGAACTTGTGTTTTCAGCATTAATTGCAAAACATTCAAATATTTTACCTGTATTAATATCCTGGAACAGAAATCTATGTTTGTATCAATTACAAACATTTCACAAATCCTCTAATTATAAAAAAACCTACAAAACTATCCTGATTTGAAATTTTTATTAGCAGTATGGTTTTCTAAGTAGTAAGTTTTCTATTTTGGGGGGGGATGAATAAGGATGGTCTCTGCCCCCTGTAAATTTTCCTGCTATGTTTGTTTGAGTCAAAACAGATGTTATCATAAAGAAAATAGGACTGTTAAATCTTTTTACATACACTAAAATAGTAAAATTTATGTGTAATCCTAGATAACTGAGCATCTAAATGGAATCAGAAAACAGGTTATTAAAAATATATCATTTATCTTCTTTTGGTTTTGCTTTTTTATATGATATAGCATGAATTCTAACTGTTCTTAATAATAAAACCCAGAGTCAGATTTTGTTGTATGTATTGAAAGAAGAGAGAAGTAAAGGAGTCAGCCACTAGATAGACTTATTACCTCTACTGAATCCTCAAACCAAATAGGTAATCTTGTCTGTAGGAATCCTCAGACTGAATGCAATGAGCTCCTGTCTCCTCCCTCCTTATATTTGTCTCGCTGCCCAGCCATATCCCTCCTGTGTCTACCTCCCTAGTGCTGGAATTAAAAGCATGTGACTCCCAAATACTGGGATTAAAGGTGTGAGCCACCACTGCCTGGCTCTGTTTCTCTTGTAGACTGGATCAGTCACGTATAGCCCAGGGTGGCCTTGAACTCACAGAGATCTATCTGCCTCTGAGTGCTGGTATTAAAGGTGTGTAACACCACTGTCTGGCCCAACTTTGCACTCTGATCTTCAGGTAAGCTTTATTTGTTACATAATAAACAAAATAATCACATTTCCCCTTTTTCTGTCTAAGAAATAGAATGACATTATAACTAATACAAGAAAGACTATGCAATAAATACAATTACTATTTACAGGCAATAAATACATCAACAATATCTACTTCATTTGCATTTGACAAATTCAGAAAAATATACTATATCTATTCTATCTTGGTAAGTCCATAAAGTTGTACCTAATTCATTTTCTATCTTGAAACCTTATACACTTTATAGTTCTTAGTGAATTTCTTTTCTGAATCTGGTAACAAGGCAAACTATAACTATAACTAAAATGTCTTCAACTCAATCAGACCTGAGAAGGAAATAATATTACTTGCGTAAGCAGGAAGGGCAAGCAAGCAACTTCCAAAAAATGAGAAATGACAGAAACAGCCAGCTGCCTGGACAGTCACCCAGCATTCCTCTGGAATGTTGGGAGAATCCATCTTCGGCCTATAGGCTTAGCATATCTGACAGCTTTTGTGTGAAGTAGGATATTCTGAAAGGGTGTGTTACCTTGTCTTGGCAAAGTTCCCCAGTCCTTTCTTTTGTGTCTTGCTTGTCCAATTAGTATAGCATACTATCAGCATTCAAGGCAAGGATGATTTCTTGCCCAGTGGCTTACTTTTGCCAAAAAGTAAACTCCATGTGACATTTCTTCAATGCCTATCATCTTCTCCGAAGTAAATTGGTGCTGCCAGGAACAGACATGTCTCATTGTCATTAAAAAGAAGAAGAACCTATGTTACTAAAACATCTTAAATGCTATATTCTGTAGCTCTCTGAAGTATTTGAAGACAACATGTCTATTTAAGCTAACTCTTTTGACCTTGAAAACACACCTAATATGACTACAAATCTAATTGTAATAGGAGTCTAATTACTAACCTACATTTCCTTACTATCCTAAATAGTTGGTAATAACTTTCAAGGACTAGAAATTTGCATTACATTGTTAAATAAGCTGTATAGGCACAATACTTCATACAAGAGTAGAAATGTATATACATTATGTCCAAATTTTTGTCAATATACCAAAGTTGCATACACTATACAAAAGTTCAATCCAATGTAAAATATTTAAAACTAGTAGTTGCATTTTAAAAGTAGATTCAATAATCTATCTTTTTATCTTATCTATATCCTCCCTTTTTTATTTTCAGAGTAGATTCAATAATCTACCCTCTTACCTTATCATATCTGTATTCCCTTTTTTCTTTTCAAAATAAGAACCCTGAATCTAATATCCTTTGGTTAGCTTTTTTTCTGACCACGACCAATAACAACTTGCAACCAATCCCCCTAAACAATGAGAAATATCCATAACCCACTGAATAACCAAAACCATCCAGCCCACCTCTTTGGAATGTGTTCTTAAATTTACTTCCTGCTGTCTGGTGGTAATCTTTAGGGGATCCTGAAAAGAAAAACAAATGGGTTAATTGTCAAGTTCTGGGAGAGGTAGCAGTATCATTTATTGTCCAGTGTCTAGATTAATGGGACAGTTCAGGGCTTGTCTCAAGTCCTGGCTAGAGTAGTTTGTGAGACTGGATCATCTCAGCTAACCACCTTGAAATTGTTCTGAGCAGTTTGTAGTTCAAAGCCGATCTTTAGTGGTATGACCATAGTCCTGATGGAATCATTGTTGTGGGGTTCCATCTTCTTTTTAGAGACTTCAGAGATCGCATTAGGTCAGATTATTCCTTTTCTGGGTAATTTTTCCCCAATAGTTCTCCCTTCTACTTTGGATTTTTATTTGTATACACAGTTCTGTCTGCATGTATGCCTGCAGACAAGAATAGGAAACCAATTCTCATTACAGGTGGTTGTGAGCCACCATGCGGTTACTGGGAATTGAACTCAGGACATCTGGAAGAGCAACCAGTGAGTGATCCTAACTGCTGAGCCATCTCTCCAGTCCTCATGTTTCCCATTTTTAAATGTGGGAAAAAACTCTCTTTTAACTAATTTCTCCCTTTAAGGATTCCCAATTTTCTCACCAAATCTGCCTTTGATGATGATGAAGATATGAGGCTGACTGCTGCTGTATAGAACAGTAACGCCTGACTCATCTTCAAGGCAGTTATCTAGTTTGGTAGCATCCCAAAAAGGGGGTCCAGGGAAATCCCACCAGGAAAGAAAAAAGGAAAATGTAGCCAGTGGGCCAGTGCTCTGGAAGCTAAGCTCATTTGGTTTTCACAGCAGAAAAAGTCTACAAGGGCAAGAGAAATGGCCCCATGGCAAGGGCACTCTTGCAGAGGACCTGTGTTCAGTTCACCACACACCTCAAGTGACTAACAGCCTCCTATAAACTCTTATCTCCAAGGGTTCCCATATCCTCTTGTTCAGATACACAAACACAGTTTAAAAATCACAAAATTAAATGTGTAGAAAGAAGAAAAGGTCTGCAAATTTAGAAAGTGGTTGCTGCTTTCCAGACTATTCAAGGGAGTAATATCCTTGAAGGTGGAGGTGAGAAGCAAAATTGAAAGGAAGGGAATCTTTTCTAAGTCTATTTTTTGCCTATGTTTAGCCAGACCAGTGAACTCCTCTAGCAAAATAGAGAAGGTATATTTTCCTGAGATAAAGAACCAAACAAAATTTAGAACTGAATGGCAGTACCAAAGGTAGTCATGTGCTATACTGAAGAAAGATCACTGAGAATGCCACTATTGAGAACATTGTGGTCCTGCATACATCCTCTACCTGGCTATTATGGGCTTATATATGCACACACGCCAAACTCATCCAGAAAAGATGGTAGGGGTGCACAACCTTAATCCCAGCACTTTGGAAGCAGCAGAGGCAGGCAGATTTCTGTGAGTTTGAGGCCTATTTCTCTGGGCTACACAGAGAAACCCTTTCTCAAAAAAAAAATTACTTGAACTTGATGCTTGGAGATCTGCAACAGTGAGACCCAAAATCTACAAACTGTTCATCCAGACATACCATATACTTACTTGAACTCAATGTAAACTGATGACTAAGAATGACTAGACTTTTGAGGAAACTCCAACATTAAAACTGCCAAAGAATATAGGATGTTCTCAGATACATAGGAGAGTGTACCAGGTTTTTTCTTTTGGGCCACCAACCAGCTCCCAAATCATGGCACAGAGACTAATTTTGTGTAGACGGAAGTTACTGTCCAGCCGGCCCTGCAGCCATTCAGTCTTAAACATACAGAAACTTATATTAATTATAAACTGTTTGGCCTATTGCTCAGGCTTATTACAAATAAACTCTTGTGCCAACATCATCCAGCTAGCATTCTAAATCTTAATGTAAATAGTTGCACACTTTTTAGAAAGTAGAGCATGAAAGCAGGGATGTTGTAAAAAAGAAATTGTATCAGAATAAAATACTCCATCTGTCTAGTGGCTTCCAAAATGCTAACAGGAAGGACATTTGTCTTAGTTGGGATTTCTGTTGCTGTGATAAAACATCCTTAACAAAAAGCAAATTGGAGAGAAAAAGGGTTTATTTCATAAAAGACTTTCAAGTCACACTGCATCACTAAGGAAGATCAGAAAGGAATTCAAGGCAGGAACTGAGGCAGAAGCCATAGAGCAACCCCATGGCTTGCTCAGCCTGCTCCTATAACCCAAGACCACCTACCAGGGATGGAGGCTGGGCCCTCCCTACATCAATCAATAATCAAGAAAACGCCTGACAGAGTTGACTATAGGCCAGTCTTCTGGAGGCATTTTCTCAATTGAGAGTCCTTCTTCCCAGATGACTAGTTTTTGTCAAGTTGACATAAAACTAAGCAAGGACAGACATGAAGGAGAAAATTAAGGTTTCCTAAAACTGGCTCATTACTCTCTTAAAGATCTTATAAATTGCCTAGTACAACAGATTTTTTATTCTTTATTATTTGTCTTAGTTTTTTTCAGTTGCTGTGACAAAACAACATGACCAAGGCATCTTTAATAACCAAAGCATGTAATTTGGGGCTCATGGTTCTAGAGGGTTAGAATCCATAGACATCATTGTGGTGAACATGGCAGCAGTGTCTGAGAGCTTACATCTGATCCACAAGCAGTAGGGGGTGTTACTCCTGCTCCTATAAGGCCCACCAACTAGGGACCAAGTATTCACATATATGAGACTGTTCTCATTCAAGCCACCACATTATTATATTCAGACTGCTAGACTTAAAGAAGCTACTAAAAGATCTCAAAGAGGGAAGAAAAAACATTATTTCCAATCTAGAATTCTGTGCTCAGACAAAATCTAGCCAGGCAAGAAGCTGAAGTAACTGTGTCATTAACTTACATGGTCTTGATTTTTTTTAACTCCCATCTGTCCTTCCTTAGAAACTGGATGATGTGTTTCACCAAACAAGGGAGAGTAGTCTAAGAAGCTGGGGGGTCATTGAACCTTCACTGCACAGAAACACAGGAAAGAGCAATTATGGAGGGTCTCAGGGTAACTACTGTGAGGAGTTAGTAGAATGGGAGTCCAAGAAGAGGTCTTTAGGAAACTTAAAGTGTCTCAGTATATGGAACATGTAAAGAGTAGAATAGATGTTGGAACATAAAGAAAAGAGATGAGCACATGGGAAACTACGTGACACATTTAAAATATGCTAAATATGTATTTCAGATGACTGTCCCCGTCAGAAGAATAAATCTGAAGTTGTAATTTTTCAGAAGTATGATGTTTGTTTAATCATCAGATTCTGGAATTTTGTCATTAAAATACAATAATATATTTGTTGTTAATTTCTAGATTGATTTTTTCAGACATCTTATTCTACAATTGCATTCAGTGATATGCACACTGTAGAAGCTGTTTTCAAAAACAAAAATTTGCAGGAGGTTGCTAACAAAAGGAAGTTTGCACCTTGCTTAAGAAAATCTTTTTAACTTTCAGGAATAATGGTAAGTTTTAGTGTCTATAATCAAAAGAATTAAGAAATATCTCCACTTTTTGGATTGGCATGGATGAGACAATATCACTGATATCTCCAAGACATTTAAGGGATGTTGGATTTTGTCAAACATCTACTGAGATGATGATGTGGTTTTCCTTTTTTAGTTTGTTTACATGGTGGATTACATTGATGGATTTTTTTAATGTTGAACCCTCCCTGCATCTCTGGGATGAAGCCTACTTGATCATGGTGGATGATTTTTCTAATGTGTTCTTAGATTCAATTTTCCAGTGTTTTATTGAGTATTTTTGCATCAATATTCATGATGGGATACTGGTCTGTAGTTCTCTTTCTTAGTTGTGTCTTTGTGTGGTTTGGGTACCAGGGTAATTGTAGCCTCATAAAAAGACTTTGGCAATGGCCCTTCTGCTTCTATTGTGTGGAAAAATTTGAGGAGTGTAAGGTACATTCTTCCCACCAGTCTGATTCCAGAGCCACATAAGTCCCAAATGAACACTATATTGATTATGAAGCTGTTGACCATTTGTTATGGTTTCTTGTTGGCTATCTCTGACTTAATTATTAACCCATAAATGCTAATATGATTATTTCCACGTGGTCTTCTCTTACCAGAGAAAGGGTACAGACCTCTTACTTCTCTTGTGTCCTACATGGTGACTGACTGTGCCTCTGTTTCCCAGAATCCTCCTTGAATCCTAGTCTTACCTATCTTGCTTCCCTATTGGCCAACAGTGCATTATTTATTAACTAATAAGACAAATGTATACACAAAAGGGCTTCTCCTATCAGAGGAGTGTTGGTATTAACTCTTCTTTGAATTTCTGGTAGAATTTTGCACTGAAACCATCTGGCCCTGAGCTTTTTTTTTTTTTCGGTTAGGAGACTTTTGATGACTGCTTCTACTTCATTAGGGGCTATAGGTCTATTTAAATTGCTTGTCTGTTCTTGATTAAATTTGATGGGTGATATCTATCCAGAAAATTGTCTATTTCCCATAATTTTTCAAATTTTGTGGAGTACAGGTTTTCAAAGTATGACCTGATGATTCTCTGGATATCCTCAGTGTCTGTTGTTATGTCCCCCTTTTCATTTCTGATTTTCTTAATTTGCATGTTCTCTCTCTGCATTTTGGTTAGTTTGGATAAGGGTTTATCTATCTTGTTGATTTTCTTGAAGACCCAACTCTTTGTGTCATTGATTCTTTGTATTGTTTTCTTTGTTTCTGCTTTATTGATTTCAGCCCTCAATTTGATTATTTCCTGGCACCTACTCCTCCTGGGTGAGTTTGCTCCTTTTGTTCTAGAGCTTTCAGTTGTGCTGCCTATTCTCTAGTGTGGCTATTCTCCAGTTTCTTCATGTGAGAACTTGGTACTGTGAACTTCCCTCTTAGCATTACTTTCAAGTGTTTCATGATTTGAGGTATGTTTTGTCTTCATTTTCATTTAATTATAGGAAGTCTTTAATTTCTTTTTTTCTTCCTTGACCCAGGAGTGATGCAATTGAGCATTGTTCAATCTCCATGAGTTTGTAGGCTTTCTGCACTTTGTGTTTTTGTTGAATTCCAACTTTAAAGTGTGGTGATATGATAAGATACAGGTGGTTATCCCAATTTTTTTGTATCTGTTGAGGTTTGCTTTGTTGCAGAGTATGTGTTAAATTTTAGAGAAGGTTCCATGTGATGCTGAGAGGAAGGTATATTCTTTTGTGTTTAGATAAAATGTTCTATAGATGTCTGGTAAATCCAATTGGGTCATAACTTTTGTTAGTTCCTTTTTTTTTGTTAACTTTCTATGTGGTAGTCCTGTCCAGTGGTGAGATTGGGCTGTTGACGTGTCCCACTATAAGTGTGTGGGGTTTTATGTGTGATTTGAGATTTAGTAGTATTTCTTTTACAAATGTGGGTGCTTTAATATTTGGGGCATAGATGCTCATAATTGAGACTTCATCTTGATGGACTTTTCCTATGATGGATATGAAATGACCTTCTTCTCTTTTGATTAATTTTAGTTGGAATTCTAACTTGTTAGATACTAGAATAGCTACACCAGCTTGTTTCCTAGGACCGTTTGATTGGAAAATCTTTTCAAAACACTTTACTCTGAGGTAATGTCTGTTTTTGGAGTTGAGGTGTGTTTCTTGTATGCAAGAGAAGAATGGATTCTGTCTTCATATTCATTCTGCTAGCCTGTGTCTTTTCATAGGTGAGTTAAGACTATTGATATTGAGGGATATTAATGACCATTAATTGTTGACTCCTGTTTCTTTTTTGTTTTTGGTGGTGGTATTGTGTGTGAACTTCCCTTCTTGTTTGTTTTTGGCTGTTGGTAAAGTGGGATTATCTATTGCTTATGTTTTTGTGGATATAGTTAACTTCCTTGAGTTGGAGTTTCCCTTCCAATATTTTCTGAAGGACTGGATTTGTGGATATGTATTGTATAAATCTGGCTTTGTCATGGAATATCTTGTTTTCTCCATCTATAGTGATAGAAATCTTTGCTGGATATAGTAGTCTAGGCTGACATCCATGGTCTCTTAGTGTTTGAAGAACATCTATCTAGGACCTTCTAGCTTTCAGTATTTCCAGGGAGAAGTCAGGTGCAATTCTGATAGGTCTGCCCTCACATGTTACTTGATCTTTTCCCTTAATATTCTTTCTTCATTCTGTATGTTTGATGTTTTGATTATTATGTGGTGAGGGTTTTTTTGTTGTTGTTGTCCACTCTATTTGGTGTTCTGTAAGCTTCTTGTACTTTCATAGGCATGACCTTCTTTAATTTGGGAAAGTTTTCTTCTAAGATTTTGTTGAATATGTTTTCTGCACCTTTGAGCTGCGCTTCTTCACCTTCTTCTATACCTATTGTTCTTAGATTTAGTCTTTTCATGGTGTTCCCTATTTCCTGGATATTTTGTGTTAAGGATTTATTGGTCTTCAGATTTTCTTTGATCGACGAATCTATTTCCTCTAGTTTATCTTCAGCACATGATATTCTCTCTCCCATCTCTTGTATTTTGTTGGTTGTGTTTGCATCTGTAGTTCCTGATCATTTACCCAGATTTTCTATTTTCAGAATTCCCTCGGTTTGTGTTTTCTTTATTGTCTCTATTTCAATTTTCAGGTCTTGAACTGTTTGAATTGTTTCCTTTATCTGTTTGAGTTTTTTTCTTGGCTTTCCTTGCTTTCTTTAAGATATTTGTTGGTTACTTATAATTTTTGGTTTGTTTTTTCTTCCCTTTTTAAAGGTATTTTCTCTTTTCCTCTTTGGGAGTCTGTATCATCTGCTTTGGGATGTTCAGGTCTTGCTGGTGTAGAATTTCTAGACTCTGGTGGTTTTGTATTAGTTTTTATGTTGTTTAATGTGTCTGCAGTCTTCCCATTGCTTCTTCCAATGGGTGCATGTGGGGGGTCTCTCCCTTTTCTGGAGGATATGGGTCCAAGGCCCTCTCCAGGTGAATGCAGGTGGATCCAAGACTCAAATTGCAGCAGATGCTAGATGGCTTTCTCTTCTAGTGAGTGCCAGTCCAAGATAGGAATGGCAGCAGATGCTGGATGTCTGGCGTTTGCCTCCTGGTCTCTCACTTCCAGTGGGTCCAGGTCCAAGACTGGGATGGCAGCAAATGCTGGCTGGCTGGGTCTGCCTCCAGGTCTCTTTGGGGGTTTGGTGGTGGAACGGGACTGGGGGACATGTTTCAGGGGACTCAAGCAGGGGAAACTGGCAGGAAAAGGCCAGGCACTCACCTCTTCCTGTGTATGCTGGTCCAAGATTGGCATGCTGATGGCGGCAGATGCTGGATGGCTAGGTCTGTTTCTAGGTCTCTGGGGGTTTGGTGGTGGGACAGGACTGGGGGCTGCATTTCAGGGGACTCAAACAGGGAAAACTGGGCAGGAAATGTCCCAACACTCACCTCTTCCAGTAGGTGCGGGTCCAAGACTGGGATGGAGGTAGATGCTGGTTGGCTGGGTCTACCTCCAGGTCTCTCTGGGGGTTCCGTGACAGGACTGCACTGGGGGCCACGTTTTAGGGGACTCAAGCAGTGGAAGCTTGGCAGGAAACAGCCCAGTACTCACCTCTTCCTGTGTGTACCAGTCCAAGACTGATATGGTGATCAGGCTTGCCACTTACTATGTTGATCCTACCTATCCAAGAGAATGGGAGATCTTTCCATTTTTCTGATATCTTCTTCAATTTCATCTTTAAAGACTTGAAGGGGGAATGAGAACACAAGGGAGCAGGATGGTCAAGTGCAGGAGGGATGCAGTGGAGGAGCAATGAAAGAGATATCTTAATAGAGAGAGCCACTATGGGATTTGGGAGAAACCTAGTGCTAGAGCAATTCCCAAGAATCCAGAAGGATGGCCCCAGCCTGAACTGTAATCAGATTGGTTAATACTCCAACATAGAGCATTCTTCCAGTAATTGATGGAACCAGATACGGAGATTCACAACCAAGCACCAGGCCAAGCTCTGGGAATACAGTCGAAGAGAGTCGTAGTATATGAGCAAGGGAGGTCAAGATCAAGATGGAGAAATCTACAGAGACAGCTGAACCAAGCTTGTGGAAACTCATGAAATCTAGACCAACAGCTGTGGAGACTCCACGGGACTGAAGTAGGCTCTCCATATGTGGGAGACAATTGTGAAGCTTGGACTATCTGAGGGGCCTCTGGCAATAGAACCATGATACAAACCTGGTACATGAGGTAGCTTGTAGGAGCCCATTCCCTGTGGTGGCATGCCATGCTCATCTTAATGCATGGGAGAGAGGCTTGGCCCTGCCCCAACCTATTGTGTCAAACTTTCTTGATACCTTTTGAGAGCCCTTACCCATGAGGAGGAGAGGACTGGAGGTGAGCTGGGGGAGGAAAAGGGGGCCAGGAGGGGGTAGGAGAGAGAACTATGGTTGGAATGTAAAATGAAATTTAAAAGAATAAATAATAAAAAAGTTTTTCCATTCGGCATGTTACTATTGTTTAAAGTGAACATTTAAATATCAGCAATCAGGCTAAATTATTTGCCACAGTTGTATGTCTATCAAAAATATGTGCTTCTCCTTCTGGAGTAGAATTATGAGAAATTGCCACCCAACAGGAATTCTATTTCTCAGACTTCATAACAGCTAGGGAGTACTTGTGATAATTTATTCTCAGTGGGACATCAGTCAGTAGACTTACAGAACAAATTATTTTAGTATTTTTACACTTACACATTTGTGTGTCTGAGTCTGTTTGTGCGAACATGTGCTAGGCAGAGGACTACCTGCAGGAACTGGTTCTTTCCTTCCACCATGTGGGTTCCATGGATCAAATACAGGTCATCAGTGTTGGAAGCAAGCGCCTTTACTGGCTTAGCTGTCTTGCCAGACCAAGAGCTTTATCTGTGACTGGATCTTTATCCTCATTTGTTTTGTCATTTCTTTTTCTGATTCAGTACAGATGATCACAATTCCTGAGTGATGTGGAGTCATAAAATGGAAGGGGACAGGCCTTCATTTATTTAGCTAGGAAAGCAGGCCCCTAGGACTAGAGACTAGGGCTTTATTGTGAGCAAAAATACACTACCATGTTAAACTGCTAAACTATAGGGTATAGTTTAGCAATTAGAACTACCTTAATTTAGTATACTCACCTTGCTAACATGGCAGGTTTGTTTATCACCTTAAATATTTATCGAATGACTAACAAAATGAATATTCTTGTATCAAGAAGTGGTATTTTCAATATCAGCATATGAATAGCTAATAAGCATATAAAATGTGCTTAACATTTCCAACCATGGAAATGTAAATTAAAGCCACAATAAGATGCTAGTGTAATAGACTGCATAAAATAAAGGGCAAATATAAAAAGTGTTTGCAAATATGTATACCAAAATGAGCATCCATGTATTACTGATGGAAGAGTAAAATGATAGTCACTAAATGTGATGTTTATATAACACAGAACCATTGCTGTTGATATTTTACAACCATAGGAGTGTCAGAATAAGAAAAGGTGGTAGCTACTGTTTAGCGTGCAAAGGCCAAAGCCAGTGCCTCAGGGTAGTGTTAGATCCCGATGCCAACCCAGATCCAGACTTCACTGCAACTATAGCTATTGTAGAGTTCTTTAAAAATATGAAGTCAGCGGGTTGAACAGATGACTCAGGGGTTAAGAGCACCATTTGCTCTTCCAGAGGATCTAGATTCAATTCCCAGCATCTACATGATAGGGCACAACTGTCTGTAACTCCAGTCTTAGGAATGCAACACACACATGGTATACAGACACACATGTAGGCAGAACATCCATTCACACAAAATAAAAATACAATGTTAAAAAAACATGTTTTTTAAAAAAAACACCTTAAACGGCTGGGCAGTGGTGGCACATGCCTTTAATCCCAGCACTTAGGAAGCAGAGGCAGAAAGATCTCTGTGAGTTTGAGACCAGCCTGATCTACAGAGAGAGTTTCAGGACATACTCCAAAACTACACAGAAAAACCCTGTCTTGGAAAACCAAAAACAAAAATCATAAATAAAGAGGTTATATAACTAGAAGGAATAACTGTTGGTACTCTTATGTTCATGATTCCTACAATCCCTAGTGAAATTCTAATCAAATAAGGCAAATGAATGGGAGGTTATATGGATAGGAGAACCGTGTTCTTCCTCATTCAGTGTGATATTTAAGCACACAGTGGTTCCAAATCTTGCTTTAAATGTCCAGGTGTGGTTGCCTGTAGGAGAGAAAGCTGAAGATAAAAAAAAGAGTTTTGAAGGAGACTTCATTTGTTCATGTTTGAATATTGTACCTTAGGAACATATTACTTATTACAAAAATGTTTTTAAATGCAACAATTTATGAATAACTCCTAAGAATTGATTAGCCAAGGAAGGCAAAACTACTGAGTTTGAACAAAATTGCTACAAAG
The DNA here is from genome assembly GCF_017639785.1 of Mesocricetus auratus. Classification (NCBI taxonomy): domain Eukaryota; kingdom Metazoa; phylum Chordata; class Mammalia; order Rodentia; family Cricetidae; genus Mesocricetus; species Mesocricetus auratus. Next base: position 25,390,437 of record NW_024429190.1, on the reverse strand, counting down.
TCACTCACACAAATTGGTGAATCTGGTTGCATACTTGATTATTTAACTTAGGAAGTATTTGTTATAAAATCCTTCCCTTGAGCTTATGAATTTTTATAGATGTTTAAGTTATAACAATTATTAAATTCAGTGTTGAGATGAAACTGAACTAAAGCCTAGACTTCTGAATCACAAATTTCAAAATGCACAACTAATTTTAAAATAAGTTTCTTTTGATTCATTTAAGATATCAGAGTAGTAATCATAATACATTAGTAAAATAGGATATTCCAAAAGTTTCAACAAATGACTACTACTGTGAGAGCACAAAGATCTCTGCCTGGCATAGTCAGTCCAGTGCTATCTAGGTTTCAGGAATTGTATTTTGAGTCAGAGTTTGAAGTCTAATGGAACTGGAATAGGAGAAGGGATGAGAGAAACATTACGAAGCAGGAAAACATAGAGTGAACTGCTAAGGCTTGCTTGTGTCATTAAAGCAATATTCAAATTAGTGTTTGCAGTGCTCAACAGCAGTGTAACAGAAATAATTGTTTGTCTTGTTTGTAATTGTTTGTTTAGAACTAAGAAATCAAAGTTTCTGACATAGAGAGCCACAGTACTCATTTAATCAAGTTCCTGATGATTTGAGGATTTACTGAGAGTTGAGAATTTCCAGCTCCATGTAAATGCCCTTGGTGATTTGTGTGTGTGTGTGTGTGTGTGTGTGTGTGTGTGTGTGTGTGTCTGTGTGTATTACATTGACACTATAAAATGATTAAAATAAGGCAGTGGTCAGATCTAGAAAGAGAAACTAAGAAATAACAATTTCAGGGCTGGAGAGTGACTCAGTGGCTGTTGCACAGGACCAGGGTTCAATTCCCAGCACTCACACAACAGCACCCAACTCCCTTCTTGCCTCTGCAGGCACCAGGAATGCTATGTGGTTCATAAACATACATAGGCAAAAACCCATACATATAGAATTTATTTTAAAAGATGAAACTGTATATTAACTGCATTACTAATACTTAGTTTCATTTAAATATTTGCTTTCCATTCACTGAGGAACATTTGTCACAAATGTAACTAGAAAGTTTCAGGTTATTTCCCCTTTGAGTATTGGAGAGTGCCATTTATTTGAATTCTACAAAAAGAACAGAAATGAAACTATGGTATGCCAGATTCATTCCTCCCCGTGTACTCTAATGTCAAGTATACTTTGCAAACATTTTCTGTACTGAAAAGGTGTTTCTGCCAGTGCACCTGCCTCTCTTCTTTGTTCAGTGGGCTCCACACCTGTTGCCAATAGCACAATTTCAAGGCAGGAAGCTGGAAACAATATTACAAAGTACTTGCATGCAGTTGTTTCCAAAACAAATTGTGGTGTTCCTAATAATCATATTAATATTTTATATAACCTGATTGTATTTTTGCCTCAACATATTTTACTCCAAAATGCCATACTCTATGCTACTATATGAATATGCCTAGTGAAATCACAGTGCAAATGTTGTCATTCTGTGACAAGGTGTCTTGTTTTTGTATCTCCCTTGGGATAGAAGATTGAGAAACTATGCTTCTGGCTCAGACTGCTTGGATTTGAGGAGTTTGCCACCTTACGCAGCCCCAACACATATTTTAAAATTGGTTTAACTTCTCAACATTAATGCAAAGAAGAAATGAAAGGGATGAAATTACAGTTGGATAATATGTATGATTAATTTTATTCCAATGCAGTACTCAGGTGTCTGCACATGTTAGGAGACTCACCAGGAATGTGGCCATTGTGGAACATGTGTGTTCACCCAAATGCAATGAGTCACAGGGCTATTTTAGGAAGACAGGTCATCTTCAGACACTTCAGAAATCTACAGAATATGGCATTTAAGATGTTTTAATAACATAGGGGATTATATTATAACAATGAGACATGTCTGCTCCTGGCAGTACCAATCTACTACAGAGACGATGATGGGCATGGAAGAAATTCCACATGGCAAACATAGTCAGTGGGCTACTTTGTGGCAAAAGTAGCCAGTGAGCAAGAAAGTGTCTTTGTCTCCATTGATGACAGTATGCTGTCCAAACTGAACAAGCAGGACACAAAAGAGAGTGACTGCAAAACCTTGCCAAGACAAGGCAGGACAGTCATTCAAAAATCCTAGTTCACAGAAAAGTCTGTCAGGTATCCTAGGCCTATAGGCTAAATATGGATGCCCCAACATTGTAGAAGAACCTTGGACAACTGTCCAGGCAGCCAGCTGTTTTAGCCATTTCCCATATTTTTTGGAAGTTGCTTGCTCACACTTCCTGCTTACTCAATTAATATTAATTCCTTCTCAGGTCTCTGAGGGAGTTGAAGACTAGATATTATAGTTATAGTTTTCCTTGTTTACCAGACTCAGAAAAGAAACTCACTAAAGAGGTATAGAGTATAAAAGTTTGAGTGACATTAGCAGATAATTTTATAATGCAAATTAGAATAGAAAGTGAATTAGCTACAACACTTTGGACTCACCAAGACAGGATAGATAGCGGAGTATTTTCTCTGAATTTGTCAAAATGCAAATGGACTAGATATTGTTGATGTATTTATTGCCTGTATATATTGTATATAGTTATTGTACTTATTGTATATGATTTTTCTTATATTAGTTATAGCCTTCTCTTTTATATTAGACAAAAAGGGGGGATTATGGTGATATATTGTTTATGATCTAATAAAGCCACAGAATATAAGAATACAAAACTAGACACAGCCAAGAAGCTGGGCAATAGTGGCACGCACCTTTAATCCTAGCACTCAAGAGACAGAGGCAGATGGATCTCTGTGAGTTCAAGACCACCCTGGGCTATGTAAGAGTGAATCAGTCTAAAAGAGCAACAGAGCTCACATCTTTAATCCCAGCACTAGATGGGTATATAAGGAAGAAGCAAAGAGTCTTCTGGCAATTAGTCTCCAGCTACGTTGAGACTAGGAATGCCCCAGCCATGTTAGAAATAAGAACTCTCTGGTAGCTTGGCTGCTTTGCTTCCCTGATCTTTAGTTTGAACCCCAATATCTGTCTCTGAGTTTTTATTATCCGTGCTACACAGGGCTACTGATGTGATAATCCAAAACGATAAATAATTTTTGGTTCAGTGTTCTGGTTGCATGAAGGCTTATTTTCCTCTCATTTACTCAGTGGTTGAGTTCCTGTAAAAGTTGGTGTATTATTAAGATCCTACAGATGTCATTCTATACAACTTGGAATTAAACAGGGAGCTTGTTTTTAACTCATGGACTCCTGGCCCTGATTGCCAGAGATTTTTGTCCCAAGGAATTCTAGGATAAGGCCGAATTGTGGGTCCTATGAATGCCTGGGGAAGTGGGTATGAATCCACAATAGTAGTATCAGCGTCTCTATTTCACACCCAACTGTTAATTTACCTCACTTATAAAAATGAGTATTGTCACCTCCAGTGTGTAGGATCAGACAATTTGCAAAATAAAATATATTAGCCATGCAAATTCATAATGATGACACTATTTACACCAGAAAAATCTGACCAGGATTATGTCATGTTTTACAAAGTACATTGTTTAAAACCAAAGAAAGCCCGAAAGGATTTTTATTGTTTTGTTCGCTTGCTGCCCATCTCCTTCCCAAACGAGAGGCAGCAACTTCAACATGTGGCAGGATTCATCCTCAGGTCTGTCGGAGGTAATGGCACAGTTTGATGGGCCACTTCACTTTAAGTCCATAAACTTGGCTTTTCAGCCCCATCTGATGCTCCTTGTGCCTTCCTTTCCTACACCAGCTACCACTGTCTCTACGTTCCCGAATGAATTTTACTCTGTGTTGCTTAACCTTTGCCTACTATAAGTTGCCCGAGGCCTTGACGTTACTGGAGATCTCCAGCATACTACACTGAGCAGGCTCCTGTCCAAGCTCGGGGGTTGGGGAGGGGTGTTCCCAGTTAGTCCTACTCTGTGGTTCTGAGGCTCCAGTGCTGTCCAGTGTTCAGCTCGCATTCCAATCTCCTTGAATCAGAGTGATTAGCCCCCTATTCCCAACCCTTGCCCCTAAGCATCCCGCCTCATATCTTCACCATGGCTGCAGGTATTGGACCCGCTGTCTCACCTGTCCCATCTACTACCAATTTTCAGGAGTTTAGGGTATTTTCATTCTGACTCGCCAGTCTGCTAGGGACTAAGGCCAGCATTTTTTCCTATTAGCCTGGGCAATCCACTTGGGCTAGATCATTCCTAGCAGAGTTGGAAGCCCTGGTGCCACCCGGTTGCCCACAAAAACTACCTATCCAGGGCAAGACCCCTCAGAAGCTGTCCTCTTGCAGGTGTAACCCGTACTCTGGGAAGCATCCGCAGATCGTGAGCCCCACGTGCAGGGCTCCAGCGCCACGCTGCAGGGTGCGGGTGCCCGTGAGCCAGCTAGCCCGGGAACGAGCACGAGCAGAGGGAGGTGGGTGCGCGAGTGAGCCCGGGAGGGAGACACCTCCGGAAAAGGGAGCCACGCGGCTGTGCTGGCAGGACCGCAGTGCCACCTCTCTGGAGAAAGCCCTCACGCCCGCGCTCGCATGCACGTGCACATCCGCCGGCAGGGAGAGTGAGAGCCAGAGCTTTTCAGCGCAGGGCACCTTAAAGCGATGGCATCTGCCCTGAACAGCAAAATCCACCCGCCAGGAACCTGCACGAGCTCTAAAGCCGACGCCCGCGCTGGCTCTGGCTGGAGAATGGACTGTGATCCCGAGATGCACGTGAAAATGTGCAAGAAAATTGCTCAGCTCACCAAGGTAAGGCGGGGCGCTGCGGGAGGACCAGCTGTGTGCCAGGGGCACCCAGAGTAGGGGTGTGAGTGCGGACGCACCCCAGGGGAGACCCGCACTGAATCTCGACAAACTTTGTCTCCTCTTGGAGACCAAGGGAAGCTGTCCTATATCTGGGTGAAGTGACCTTCTGGAGATAGCATTTGGAAGCAGCAGGCAGAATCCTTGCCAAGGAAACTCCTGCAGCCTGCTTGCTGAGCAGGTAGGCTGTGCTTTCCCAAGGTTAGAGTGTGTGTGTGTGTGTGTGTGTGTGTGTGTGTGTGTGTGTGTGTGTGTGTTCGTGTGTGTGTTCATGCTGCCTCCAGTCCTCTATGCTCTACAGCTGAGGAGATCACATGAGCCCTATTTAAACACGATTCATTCAACAAATATTTGAGTCATTTGTTGAGTGCTAGCAGCCTTGTGTGGCATCCTACTAAATCTGGAAGACAGCCCAGGGGACTTACTATCAAACTGACTGCAGGCATGTGTACAAGCATAAATGGGGAAAGGTAGGATTCAGTGTATAACTGTGGGAATAGAAAAGACCTTGGGAGGTCAGCCAGGCCATCTCCCTACTTCCTCTCAGGGTCCTGGTTGAATATATCCAGGCTGTGTGTCTGAGATGTTACCAATGCAGTTAGTTGATCCCTTGCAATTTCCCAATTAGAAACAATTCCTCACAGATTCCCTCCACATTTCTGGAAATGAAAAACATCCTTCTCTGGCTTTTCCTATAGAGTTTGAGTGGGTTAAATTTGTTGTTTACTTGGGATTTTCCTTTTGGCCTCAAACTCCTAACACAATGTCTCCCAGTAGAAGAGCAACTCCAAGTTTTGTCCAGAGTACAGTGAAGGGCATGTTCTGCTTTCTTTCCTAAACATCTTCCTCTCACTTCCCATACCTGCTCTTTTGCAGGATGGATAGGCATCCTTACCACACTGCTTTGCCAGAAGGAGTACAACACAGGCTTGAAACAGAACACCAGTAGCTGTCTTCTCCTGCCCTGCCATTAAACTTCTTCATATTCTTTTCCAATGAGCCTGTCTCCAAATAGTCGCTCCTTGGAAGCCTTGGCTTGTACCGCTATGTGTAATCCATACTTACCTGGTAGCATCAATAATAATACTTAAGTTTATTAAATAAATTTTTAAGTACCTGGAAAGGCAATTAGAGTATAAGGCACCTTCCCTGTCTTCAAAATGTTAAAATGTTTTTGAAAGGGAGCAAGATTTGAAATAGCAAGGGAAATTTAAAACATATAACAATTGCTACATGTGATAGTTCAAATTATGAGTTCTATGAAAGTAGAAGTGTCGAGTATGCCACTGTTTGCAGAAACCAGGAAAATTTATGAAAGAAATTATCCTTGAAGTGTGACAGTCATGATTTCTATCCCACTAGGAGTGTATTTAAAAATATTTGCTCTTTAAAATATTTCTATTATATTTACATACATGTACATGTGTATCTGTATATATACTCCATTGGGTGGGTGCCCATGGAAGTTAGAAGAACATCTGGGCTCCCAAGGATCTGGAGTTACAGGTGACTGTGAGCTACCCAATGTGGTTGCTGGGAATCAAACACAGATCCTCTGGAAAAACAGCAAGTGCTTTTAACCACTGAGTCATCTGTCCAGTCCCATATACTGAACATTCATGCCACAAACCTAAGCACTTCCCACCCTGGCTAATAGAGTCATTTTGGAAAGTGTCTCCATAAGATTTCCCTGTAGGCAAGTCTGTAATCAATTTTTAATTACAGTTGGAGGGCCCAGCTGATTGTGGGTGGTGCCATTCCTGGGCAGATGGTCATGGGTACTATAAGAAAGCAGTCTGGACAAACCAGTAAACATTCCTCCATGGCCTCTGCTTTAGTTTCTGCCTCCAAGTTCTTCCCCTGACTTCTTTGGATGATGGACTACCAACTGTTAAGGTGAAATAAACCCTTTCTTCTTCAAGTTGCTCATGTGATAGTGTTTTATCACAGCAATAAAACCCCTAAGATACAGCCCTTTCCTCTGTAGTATGTCAAACACACAAACAGATCATTTCACTATGATTTGGTAATGATTCTATTCAGTAATTTATGGAATACCTATTATTTGCTAAGTCATGAAGACCCAGCAGTATAGAAAGCAGACACTATCCCTGGTACATAATTAACAATATTTCTTAGAGTATATTCTCCATTACAATCTCTTGATTCTTGCTGTGTAGTGCCTCTCATTACCGCTTTTCATGCTAATTGTTTAAAGTAAAATTTTTGTTTCAAAAAAACCATTCTTCTTCTGTCTACTATTTTTACTGTGTGTATTTTCCACAACTACACATTTAACATCTCTATGGGTTTTTCTTCAATAGGTGAATTTAATCCAGGTGATTATTGATATTCTTCACCATAAATTGTAGTTTTCCTTTACCACTTTTCTCTTTGCTTCCTTAGTCTCTATCCCCATGTTCTGTAAGCTTGGTGAAATGATTTATATTCTACTACTGGTCTGAGTTCTTGGGGCTTTATTAACTTAGTCTCAGAATTGTCTTTAATATTTCAACATAGTTACTTAACTATGATGTTTTCTACTAAAGTTGCCTAAGTGGATTTTCCAACAAAAAAAAAACCTTTCTTCACCTGTTAGTGAAATTCAACATATTTTTTTAGTCCATGATCCATAAGCCAAGTCTACTTGGAGAAAGTCCATTTCTTAGGCACCTTTGAAGTTAGTTCCTATTCACACCCCTTCACTAAGCAACCTTTCATTTTTTCCTGTCCTTTTCCAAAAGATTTACTTACATAATTATTCATTTACATATGTGTTGGAGTAAGTATATACACACGTTTTGTGTGCAAATGTTGGTGGCCAGAAGAAAATGTCAGGTGTCCTTCTTTATCACTTCCTGCCTATTCTGATGAGGCAAGGTCTTTTCCTGAACCAAGAGGCTATAGTTTTCACACGTAGGCTAGCATCCAGCAAATCTCAGTTATCCGTTTATCTCTACCCATTTCAGAGTTTGTGTTACAGCTCGTTGTATGGGTGCTGGAATTTGAATTCTGGTTCTCAGGTTGTTCAACAATCACTCTTAGCTACTGAGCCATCTTTCCAGCCCAAATTTCCAGGTTTGTCTCTTCTGGGCATTTCATATAAATGAAATCATACAGTATTTAATCCTTTATTTCTGACTTTTCCTTTGAGGACCATAATGTTCTATCTTATCATGTATTCATACCTTTTTATTGTTTATGTATGTATCTCTTGTATAGTTATCTCATGATTTATTTATCCTTTTCGCCAACTGATAATTTTAGAGTTCAATTTTGTGGTTATCATAAGCTGTATGGCTATGAACATTGTATATTCTTATGCAAGCCATTATGTGCCTTTGGATACAAACTTAAGAGTAAAATTGCTCATGTCTACACAAATTTCTGTTTAGCTTTCTAGGAAACTAGAAAGTTTCCCAAAGTTACTGTACAATTTCTACATTTTCCAGTTCACTTTTTCAGCAAAGTTTCCTGCTCCACACCCCTATTCCAAATTCTGAAATGACAGTAAAGTACAACTCCAGGCTTCACTTTATACTTACCTTTTATTCTTAATGCTTATTTTTAAATATTTAATTGATGCATAAAATCTGTATGTATTTGTGAGACACAGTTTGATGGTTCAAGGATGCAATATGTAATGGCTGTCTCAGGATAACTGGTGTCTCCATCACCCTGTTTCTTTGTGGTGAGATTATGCAAACTCTGTTCTAGCTCATTTCAAAGACGCGATTATTGTCCACCATGGCTTCCCTGTGGTTCTCTGGAACATTAGAAGGCAGTCTACCTACCCCAACTTTACCTTTATATTTAGTAACCAGCCCTCTCCTTCCTCCTTATTCCTCTTAGCCTCTGGTAACTACTGTTATACTTTCCACCTTCATGAAATCAGTTATTTTAGCTGCTGCATTTAAGAACATGCAGTATTCATCTTTCTGTGCCTAACTTACTTCAGTTACAGTAATGCCTCCCAGCTCCATTCCTGATGCAGCAAATGACAGGATCTTATTCTGTTTTATGAATGGATAGTACACTGTTGTGTATAGATAACACACTTTCATCCATCAGTGGGCATCTAGGTGTATTTCATGTCTTGGCTTCTTTTGTGAATACACATTCATCCTTCTGTTTTCCTCGTTTCCTTTCTTGAAATGGCTTTGTCTGTAAAAATTGGATCACATTCATCTTTTAAGTTCCCCTTCCTCTAAAAAAAAGCCTTAGAAAACCTTTTGATTTTAAATGTGCTTATTATATGGTAATTCATTTTTCTTATCCATCTGTTTCTCTAGCAGTTGACATAGTAACTGGTGCAAAATAGAACCTTATTAAGTTTGTTAAATTCTATTAAAAGCTCCTCCACATATAGGGCTGGGGAGATGGCTCAGCAGTTAAGAACACTGTTCTTCAGAGGACCCTTGGTTAATTTCCAGACCCACATGGCAGCTCACAGCTATCTATAACACCAGTTCCAGGGAATCTTACATCTTCTTCTGGCCTCTGAGAGTACTCCTCACATGTGGTACACATATTTATGTACAGGGAAAACAGCCACGTTTATTTAGAAGAAGTTCTTCCCGTGCATTTGGTTATGATTTCTTTCATTATGCTGATTCTTCATACATACATACATACATACATACATACATACATACATACATACACAAACCTTTATCCTAAAACAATAAAATCCTTAATTTTATGTATGGTAGCATAATGGTTGTATTCTACTAAGTAAATAATCAAGTGATTCAAAATCCAAAATGCACATGAAAACCACTTGGAAAGCTTCTAACAACATAGCCATTTGTTGGGTATTATAGCACATATCTATAATCCCAGTTACTTGAGAGGCCAGGGTGAGGCAAAGGCATTGCAAGTTCAAAGCTTGCCGCTGCTACATAATGAGTTACCTAGGCAACTTAGTTATCCTTGTCTCAAATTTTAATTTTTAAAAGTCTGAGGGTGTAAGTCGATGGTAATGTGCTTGCCTAACATATGCAAAGGCCCTAGATCAATCCCCAGAAACACACTCGCGCGTGCGCGCGCGCACACACACACACACACACACACACACACACACACACACACACACACACACACACGCACACTGGTAGTTATAAACTTCACAGCTAAATGAAGTGGTGACCCTAAACTGGATCCTACCCTGGTGATTTTTCATGAGTCTTCCTAGCATAAGAGATATTACAATCCAGTGTCAGCCAGATCTTAGGCCTGGCAGCCGTTTGACTTCCCATCCTCAACCTAATGCACTGTAGAGGGTGAACACAGCCAGTAAACTGAGGAGTGAACTGTTACCCGAGTAAACTGGAGAAAAGCAGTTTCTTCTGGCCTTGGAAGCCAGGAAGTACCATAAGGCAAAAGGAGTGATGCCTTTTGCCAAAGGCATTGTCTGTCACAGGCTGCTACTTGAGCTATGTTTTCTTGGTGTAAAGGAGTTACAAGTTTTATTACAGCCTCCAACTTGATTCCATCTACTTCTCTGAAAATATTCTTGTGCTTGTAGAAGCTTGTTTGGGAACAGATGTTTAAGCAGTTGTACAGATCTGTTTTAACAAGCCCACTCTGTTTGAATCTTATAATTTGATGTGCAGCCCATGATGTAAACACATCCGTCCTTCACTATCCTTTGCATCATACCATAAAAAGGTTCTTGAATCTAAGATGTTTCAATTTGGCATTGCTATGCTAGTCCTCTCTCTCCTTCCCTATCTCCAATCCACAACCTTCCTTCAGCCTTTTCTCCACACAGCAGCAGCCAGAGTGATCTCAAAGCCTCCTGCATTGCAGGTAGAAATACAAAATGATGTGGCCTCTTTGGAAAATGGTCTCAACAGTTCCCTAAATAACTAAAGATAATGTTATAAGATCCAGCAATTTCATTCCTAAGTACCCAAGAGAAATTAAAACACTTGTCTCCATAAAAATTTTTACATGAATGTTCATAGAAACATTACTTATATTTCTAAAACAATAGAAACAAACCAAATGTCTGTCAACCAAGGAGTAGGTGGATGAAATATACTATATATATTGGCAGCTATAAATGCTAAAGAATGTAGTTAAAATGTGGTATGGAGAGTGACTAAGGGTTTCTTTTCTTCTTTTTTTTAAGAGTCTCACTATGTATCCCCAACTGGTCTATAACCCACTGTGTAGACCTGGTTGGTATCAAACTCACAGAGATTACCTGCCTCTGCTTCCTGAGTGCTGTGATTAAAGGTGTGAGACACCTCATTCAGCCTAAGGATTTCATTTGAGCACAAAGCATGTTCTGAAGTTGAATGGTGATAGTTGTGTAACTCAATATACTGAATACTGCTTTGCTATATAAGGATAAGGTGCCTGGTATAAAAATTATATCTTCATGAAACTATTAAAAACAGAAACAAAAATGGAGTTATGTCTGTTCCCTTTTTAATGTAGTTCTGAATCAATTCCTTATGACTTTATCCCATAAAGAAAATCAGTCTACTTCTCTTCTTTGTGTCTACTCCCACACCCTAGTCCAAGTTGTCACCTCACCTCCTGTTATGGCATTCTCTATGATCATTCTCATCCTTCATATTGTGGCAACAACAATTTTTAAATGTAAACCAAGGCATGTAACTGTAAATTTTTAAACCAAATAATGGTTTGTTTTGAAGTGAAATCCCAGATTTACTTAGAAAAAAATTTGTTCATCTATAATAAATTATTTTCTATAATCACTAAAGGTGGCTCTTTCCCACCCCTAATGTTATCTCCTATACTTCAACAGTCTCCTTCAGGCCCCTACTATAAGATCTACTGTGTGTTTGAATGTGAAATGTTGTCCAGAGGTTCCCTCATGTGTCTAAACAAATTGCTCCCCAACTTGAGGTATTGTTTGGAAAGGTTATGGATCCCTTAGGAAGTGGAGCCCTGTTGGAGCAAGTGGGTCACTAGGAGCAGGTCTTAAGTTTTTATAGCTAAGCCCTACTTTCAGTTTACTCTCTGCTTCCTGAGTGTGGTTGAAATGTGATCAGACAGCTTCCTGCTTCCACCTCCATGCCTTCCCTGCCTGCTGCCATGTTTCCTTCAGCATAATTGCCTGGATACCTCTGGAGATGTAATCCATAATAGGCTTTTTCTCCTTTAAGTTGCCTTTGTCACAGTATTTTATCACAGCCACTTAATACTAAGATACACACCATAAAATATCTGTATTATTTTAGCAATCATGGTGCCTTTCATATGAAGACTGAGAGTATAGCACACACATGGATCGGGCTGAGTTCTTACTGCTTCTAAACCATCTGCACCCACTTGCTAATCTTCTTATACTTTTTAGTAACACCTACATTGACACTGTATTGGTTTACTTGTTTGTTTGGTGTGTGTATCAGTGTTGTTTGATATAAGCTTGTTTTTTTTAGGTCTATCAGAAACCTACAACAAGAACTTCCTTTTACATAAATATATAATTGATTTAATCTGTAATTAATTTGCATAATTATACTAATAAATGAAACTGGTATAAACAGGCAGCCTTGTACCCACCAAAAAGATGAAGGTTATCCAGTTTTTCTAAATGGGGATTGAACAAGGACTTGTGAAAGATAATCTATTGCTTGTGTATGGAAATAAATTGTCACATTAGCAGTTTACTAAGGGACAGCTGGGAAAGCCTGAATAATCTGAATGATCACAAAGTTTCCTTGAAATAGTTCCTGCCAGCATTTTTGGTTGATTCCAGTTTCTCCTCACTATAGTCAATAATACGAAGGCCTCTTGTTTGACTCTCTACCTCTGCATACTTGCCAGAGTCTTTATGGAGATCAACTCCTTTAGTAGAGCAATCTTTGCTACGGTAGGTCAGTGTGAAGATCAGGAATATTAGAAGGAAACAGCCCAGAAAGAGAAGAGAAATGTTTAATGATGTTTCAAACAACCCAGTGGAAAACATGTCCTGGGAGCCTGAGTTGTTCACTATAAACCTCACCTTTTCAAAAGATGTTTATTGCAACTCTCTCTTCTCATAATCTTAACACGAGAACAGATCTATGAGAGAATACTCTATAGTTACAGAGACAATAGAATCAAATGTTGTTGTTGATTTGTTTTGATTTTTAAGAAAGGATCTATCTATGCATCCCTCAATGTCCTAGAACTCACTATATCAGACTCTCCTCCAATTCACAGAGATCTATCTACTTGCCTCTGCCTCCTGAGTGCTGGGATTAAAGGTGTTCACCAAGCCCAACTGACATCATTACATTCAAACTACTATGGCAAAATCACAACCCAGGCTTTGGTTCACTAGAACCTTTTGGAAGCTACTTAGTATATTGTGAACTTCAAGGAAAGAGAATATACCTGGAAACAAATGAAACAAATGCTTTTCCCATATTTCAGAGACTCATTAAAAGCACACATACCAGCAATTACTTGAGAGGCAAGTCATTGGTTGATCTTGGTCTCTCTTGAAAGCCTTTTTCTTAGCTGTAGAACCTTCAAAGCAAGAAGCAGAAAGACCCACTTATCATCTTTGGCATCATTGTGAATAGTGTTTTTCCAAGACTTCTGAAGCATAAATCATGTTTTTTTAAGTTTTTCCTGAAACTATATTCTCTTGCCTGCTGAATTCCAAAAGAGCACTGTGTAGCTTTGCTCCTTGACCTCTAGACTCCTGCTTTGTTGAAATGCAAGCCCATAAAATCATTCAGTGTTCCTTCTTGCTGTGTTCTTGGTGGGTATTGTTTTCTCTTGATACTAACGACAGAAGACTAAAATAATCACACACACACACACACACACACACACACACACACTTACACATGGTGTCCATGTCAAATTCCTATGAGTGATGCATGATTGGAAAAAAAGAGTACTTCCATTTGTAATGAGGCAATGAGATGAGACCAACTTGTACTACTTGTCTGGACCCTAAATTCCATAATGTGTATCCTTATAATAGAAAGACAGAGAGTAATTTAAGGCAGAATGGGAGAAGGTACAAAGGAAGGGGAGGGAATATGAAGACTGAGGCAGAATTGTGGTGATGCACCACACATGAAAGAATTCCTGGAGCCTCCAGAAAGTGGAAGAAGTAAAGAGTGAATTGTCCCTGTGAAGCTCAGGAGGGAGCAAATTCTGCAGTCATGTGGACTTCTGGTCCCTAAAATTTGGGTAGAATAAAGTTGTTATTTTAAAATAGCAAGTGTGGCATGGTTTGATACGGCAGCAGAGAACAAACAGCCTTCTCCATCTCCCTACCATCACCAAAGACGTCTTCCTTCCCACAACACTGCTGAAGTTCTCTGGGAATCATCAGAATCAGCCATGGTTGGAGAACTCATATTTTTGGGGGGGGGGGGGTTTCAAGACAGGGTTTCTCTGTATTGTCTTGGAGCCTGTCCTGGAACTTGCTCTGTAGCCCAGGCTGGTCTCAAACTCACAGAGATCTTCCTGCTTCTGCCTCCCAAGTGCTGGGATTAAAGGCGCGCACCACCAACGCCTGGCTGAGAACTCATATTTTAAGTATGCTCTTACACAACACTGTAGACTACAGATTGATCGTTCTTTGAGATGATCAGCATTTTGGTTGTTGTTTTAATGGTTATTTGCTGTGGTTTGCATTTGACCTTTTTCCTCTTTAAATTGCCAATAGCTTCTAACACACTGCTGGGAAGTCACTCATCATTGTGAACTGATGAGTTTGAATTTCGAGATGAGGAAGTTTTTTTAAAATACAGCTTTAGCACCACCATTGATGCCAGGGCCCAGGGAAATACCAGTAAGATCCAGATTAAAGAAGGGACATGTAAGCAAAATCCCAACCTAAATGGGATGCTAAGTCACTCCTGGATGCCAGCTCACTGAAAATACCAAGAGACGCACAGATGGCAGAGTTCATCCACCATGGGTAGTGTGGGTAGTGAGTGTGCTGCAGTGCTTCAGTGAGATCTTCTCCTTTAGAGGTACACCTTAGAAGTGCCTTGTGGAATAATAAATAGGTGGTAATAAATATGCTGTTCTGTGAAAAGGGTATCTCCAGCTAACAACAGGCTTTTGTTTTACTGTGTAAAGGTGCAGATTTGGGTCCAGAGTTAAGTAGCTCCCGGAAGTTAAAAGATTTAACTCAAACCATTCTTTCCATCTTTCTCTGCTTGTTCTCTTCAAGCTTTGAAATGGGTATTGACCAAACCAGCTTGAAGGATGTTAGCTTCTTAGTTTATGTCTCTTGGTCTAGTTTTATATTTTGCAGATGAAGTGATGGGTTTATGGCAGAAACATTTGTAGATAATGACACATAGATAGGTACTAGGGACTGAGGAGGTGAGGGCATCGTTTATCGAGATAAGAGTTTGGTTAAAGTCAAGGGAAGGAAAATGAACCTGTTTCAGGCTCTGTTCATTTTCCTGCCAGGGCAGTCTGTCCTTGAAAAGCATGCCCCTCAAGCATCTGCTATTCCTTGTGCTTGCAAACTCATTAATGGCATGTTCCCAGAGACCCAGAAATAGCAAATTCCATTAAAAGGCTTATCATTAAATACAATGCAGCTCTTTATGTAGGGGAAGGGTGGCCCTTGAATAAGAGTCCATTAGGGCTCTGGGCTGGAAAAATTAGGTCAGCTTTCTTTTAAGGGAGAAATTAATACAGCAGGCAAGAGCTAGCAATGCTGCCAACATTCGTCTTGGAAAGCTTTGCCTCTTTGTACTGCCAAAGTGCATTCACCCAGA
This sequence comes from Mesocricetus auratus, assembly GCF_017639785.1. Classification (NCBI taxonomy): domain Eukaryota; kingdom Metazoa; phylum Chordata; class Mammalia; order Rodentia; family Cricetidae; genus Mesocricetus; species Mesocricetus auratus. The sequence goes on along the minus strand of NW_024429190.1, from coordinate 25,374,886 downwards.
CTTGCTATTCCTGTCCTCAGCCACTGGGAGAAGGCCCATTTGTTCTGTGGAAGGCTATCAAATTATCTGATAACAACCTACATAAATATGAGAGGGAAAATTACAACCAAGTATAGGGTGTGTGTGTGTGTGTGTGTGCTCTTAAATGTAATCTAAGCTAGGTCATAGAAACCAAAATTAGTCAATAGCTGATCTGTCTCTCCTTTGGAGGGTCCTATTGTTAGTCTTATTGCCAAATCCAGGGATACTGTCACTAGGAAAGACCAGTGAGGAGAGATTATTTTCAATGTAGAGTAGCAGGGTTTAAAAGGACAACCCAGTGTCCAGTTTCCTCATTGACACTTAGACAGGACAGAGAATGAGGAGACCTTGGCAACAGTCAGGAGGAAAACATACCAAACAGAATGAGAGGTGGGAAGCAAATTTAGAAATGCCATCAATATAGAATCTCAAAAGTGTAAAAAACACATGAATGAGTCAGACCCATGCCCATAGTGGGAGAGCTGTCCAGCTATGTAGACCGGAATAGTGGCTTCTGTAAGATCAAATGGACAAAAGTCAAAGGAAATGACAGAAGTAGGCAGACTCCAAATTTAGAATGGAGACATGATGACCCAACTCCACCCTTAGTAAAAGCACAGATAATTAAGGAGTGTGTAGACTGGACAGTTATACTTGTTTCAATAATCAAGTATCTACTTCCTCTTACTCCCCCTCACCAGTCCAGAGGTCCTCCCTTCATCCCATTGATGATAGACTTAATTTGTTCTCTGGAACATTAGAGAGTGTAAACATATCCAGAGACCTTAAATGAGTTTGTGAAGCTTAACCACTGCCAGGAGAAAAGTATGCTGTGAGTGGCCACTGTGCTACTACCCGGCCCTATTCTAAGCCAGCACATATAGCACAAATAATAAAAACCCAGAGAGAGATATTGGGGTTAAAGCTGAAGACCAGAGAAGCAAAGCAATCACCACTAGAGAGTTTTCACCTCTACCAATGCTCAGACCAAAGGGGCGGTCATGTCCTCTGTTTACATTCCAGACTGTACCACTCCTCACTGCCTACACTGCACTGCTGCTCAGACTCACTGAGACTGCAATGCATTCCTGTCTCCTCCTGCCTTATATTCCTCTCTCCTCCCAGTCATATTACTCCTGTCCCCACCTTCCTAGTGCTAGGATTAAAAGTGTGAGCTCTGTTTCTCTTTTATATTTAATTTACTCTCATATAGCCCAGGGTGGATTTGAACTCATAGAGACCCAGCTGCCTCTGTCTCTTTTTTTAATGATATGATGTTTTGCCATCAATTGACCTTTTCCCTTTTTTCCTTTGTTTAAATTAGAAATAAGCTTGCTTTACATGTCAATCCCAGTACTATCTCCCTCCCCTCATGCCCTGCCCCCCACCAACCCCTTTCCAATCCTCTTCTGCTCCCCAGGGAAGGTGAGGCCTTCTATGGGGGATCTTCAGAGTCTGTCATATCATTTGGAGCAGGGCATAGAATCTCCACAGTGTGTCTAGGCTGAGAGAGTAACCCTATATGTGGAGTGGGTTCTCAAAGTCCATTCATGTACTAGGAATAAATACTGATCCACTGCCATAGGTTAACCAGACTTCCAAACTGACATCCACATTCAGGGTTCGTTCAAGGGGTCTGGAACAGTCCTATGCTGGTTTCCCAGCTATCAGTCTGGGGTTCATGAGCTCCCACTTGTTCAGCTGTTTCTGTGGATTTCAACAGCCTGATCTTGACCCCTTTGCTCATCATTCCTCCCTCTCTGCAACTGGATTCCAGAGTTCAACTTGGTGGTTAGCTGTGGGTGTCTGTTTCTGCTTCTATCACCTGCTGCATGAAGGCTCTCTGATGGCATATAATATTATTATTGGAGAAGAACATTTAAGGTAGACTTTCCACTATTGTTTAGATTGTTAGTTGGGGTCAAACTTTTACATCTCTGGACATTTCCCTAGAGCCAGATTTCTCTTTAAACTATAATGGCTCCCTCTATTATGGTAACTCTTTCTTGCTGTCCTCTATTCTTCCCCTGACTCCTTGCTCTCTCATGTCATCCTCTCCCCTCCTCTTCTTCCCTTCTCTTTCTCCTAACTCTCTCTCCCCTCCACCAATGCTCCCAAATATCTAAGGAAATCTTGTGCCTTTCCCCCTTGTCCCGGGGAATCATCTATGTCTCTCTTAGGGTCCTCCTTGTTTCCTGGCTTCTCTGGCAGAATAGACTGTAAGTTGCTACTCCTTTGCTCTAGGTCTAAAATCTATATATGAGTGAGTACATACCATTTTTGTCTTTTTGTGACTAGGTTAGCTCACTCAAGATGGTTTCTTCTAGTTCCATCCATTTGCCTGAGAATTTCAAGATTCCATTGTTTTTTTTTCCGCTGAATAGTATTCCATTGTGTAAATGTACCACATTTTCTCTATCCACTTTTCAGTAGAGGGGTATCTAGGTTGCTTCCAGGTTCTGTCTATTACAAATAGTGCTGCTTTGAACATAATTGAACAGATGTCCTTGTTGTATGAATGGGCATCTTTTGGGTATATAACTAAGAGTGGAATTGCTGGATCTTGTGGTAGACTGATTCCCATTTTCCTGAGGAATCTCCATACTGATTTCCAAAGTGGCTGTACAAGTGTGCACTCCCATCAGAAAATGAGGAGTGTTTCCCTTTCTCCACATCCTCTCCAACATAAACTGTCATTGGTGATTTGATTTTAGCCATTCTGACATGAACAAGATGGTATGTCAAAGTTGCTTTGATTTGCATTTCCCTCATGGCTAATGATGTTGATCACTTTCTTAAGTGTGTTTCAGCCATTTTAGATTCCTCTATTGAGAATTCTCTATTAGTTCTGTACCCACTTTTTAATTGGATTATTTGGCATTTTGGTGACTAGCTTCTTGAGTTCTTTGTATATTTTGGAAATCAGCCCTCTGTCAGATGTGGGGTTAGGGAAGATCTTTTCCTATTCTGTGGGCTGCTGTTCTATCTTGTGGACTGTGTCCTTTGCCTTACAGAACCTTCTCAGTTTCAGGAGGTCCCATTTATTAATTGTCGGTGTTGTGTCTGTGCTGCTGATGTTATGTTGAGGAAGTGGTTTTGTGTGCCAATTCGTTTGAGAGTACCACCTACTTTCTCTTCTAAGAGGTTCATTGTGGCTGGATTTATGTCTTTGATCCATTTGGACTTAAGTTTTGTGCCTGGCCATAGATATGGATCTATCTGCAGTCTTCTACATGCCAGCATCAAGTTGTGCCAGCACCATTTGTTGAAGATGCTTTCTTTTTTCCATTGTATAATTTTAGCTTCTTTGTCAAAAATCAGGTGTTCATAGGTGTGTGGGTTCATATTAGTGTTTTCAATTTGATTCCTTTGGTCTACCAGTCTATATTTGTGCCAATACCAAGCTGTTTTCAGGACTATAACTCTATAATAGAGCTTGAAGTCAGGGATGGTGATGCCTCTGAAAGTTCTCTTATTGTGCAGGGTTGTTTTGGCTACCATGGGTCTTTTGTTTTTCCATATAAAGTAGAATATTGTTCTTTCAAGGTCTGTGAAGAAATGTTCTGGGATTTTCATGGGGATTGTATTGAATCTAAAGATTGCTTTTGGCAAGATTGCCATTTTTACCATACTGATAGTACCTATCCAAGAGTATGGGAGATCTTTCCATTTTCTTCTTTCTTTTTTAACTTTTCTTTAAAGCTTCAAAGTTCTTGTTATACAGGTCTTTTATTTTCTTTGTTAGCTTTACCCCAAGGTATTTTATGCTGTTTGTGGCAATTGTAAAGGGTGATGTTTCTTTGATTCCTTTCTCAGCCCATTTCTTGTCTGTATATAGTTAGGGCTACTGTTTTTTTTTTAAGTTAATCTTGTATCCTGCCACTTTGCTCAAAGTGTTTATTATCTGTAGGAGTTTCCTGGTAGAATTTTCAGGTCACTTATGTAAACTATCATATCATCTGCAAATAGTGAAAGTTTGACTTCTTCTTTTCTGATTTGTATCCCTGTGATGGCCTTTTGTTGTTTTATTGCTCTAGCTAGAACTCCAAGTACAGTATTGAAGAGATATGGAAAGAGTGGACAGCTTTGTGTTGTTCCTGATTTTAGAAGAATTGTGTTGAGTTCCTTTCCATTTAGTTTGATGTTGGCTGTTGGTTTGCTGTGTATAGCTTTTATGTTTAGGTATGTTCCTGTTATCCCTGATATCTCCGAGACCTTTAACATGAAGGGATATTGGACTTTGTCAAAGGCTTTTTCAGCATCTAGTGAGATGATCATGTGATTTTTCTTTCTCAGTTTGTTTATATGGTGGATTACATTGATGGATTTTCGAATGTTGAACCATTCCTGCATCCCTGAGATGAAGCCTACTTGATCATGGTGCATGAATTTTCTCGTGTGTTCTTGGATTCGATTTGCCAGTATTTTTCTTTTCTTTCTTTCTTTTTTCTTTTCTTTCCTTCTTTTTCTTTTTCTTTATTTTTTTTGGAGCCTGTTTTGGAGCCTCTCCTGGAACTCTCATGGTAGACCAGGCTTGGTCTCGAACTCACAGAGATCCACCTGCCTCTGCCTTCTGAGTGCTGGGATTAAAGACGTGCGCCCGGCGATTTGCCAGTATTTTTTTTTTTTTTTGGTTTTTACGAAACAGGGTTTCTTTGTATTGTTTCGGAGGCTATCGGTCCAGCCCGGCCTGGAACTCACAGAGATCCGCCTGCCTCTGCCTCCCGAGTGCTGGGATTAAAGGCATGAGCCACCACCGCCCGGCTGATTTGCCAGTATTTTATTGAGTATTTTTGCATTAATGTTCATGAGGAATATTGGTGTGTAGTTCTCTTTCTTAGTTTTGTCTTTGTGTGGTTTGGGGACTAAGGTTATTGAAGCCTTGTAAAAAGAGTTTGGCAATGACACTTCTGCTTCTATTGTGTGGAATACTTTGAGGAGTATTGGTATTAGCTGTTCTTTGTGAGGTTTTATGTGTGACTTGAGTTTTAGTAATGTTTCTTTTATGAATATAGATGACTTTGTATTTGGGGCATAGATGTTCAGAATTGAGACTTCATCTTGATGTATTTCTCCTGTGATTAATATGAAATGGTGTCCTTCATCCCTTTTTATTTTAGTTTAAAGTCTAATATGTTAGATATTAGGATTGCTACCCCCGCTTGTTTCTTGAGTCCATTTGATTGGAAAATCTTTTCCCAACCCTTAACTCCAAGGTAATGTCTGTCTTTGAAGTTGAGGTGTTGTTCTAGTATGCAGCAGAAGGATGGATTCTGTCTTCAAATCCATTCTGCTAGCCTGTGTCTCTTTATGGGCAACTTAAGACCATTAATATTGAGGGATGTTAATGACCATTGATTGCTTATTTTTGTTTGTTTTGGAGTTGTTGTTGGTGGTGGAATTGTGTGTGGATTTTCAGTCCAAAGTGTTTTTTGAATTAATCTCATTATACTTCCACTTACTTGCTTGTTTAGAGCCAGAAAAAGTTCTCTGGTTTTCTCTGTCTGTCTGTCTGTCTGTCTGTCTGTCTGTCTGTCTGTCTGTCTCTCTCTCTCTCTCTCTCTCTCTCTCTCTCTCTCTCTGAAACTCCCTGGAGACAGATCTCTGATCAAACATTACTTCTGTGATCATAGACTTTCCTGTTGCTGATTCTTGGGTACGGTCACCACTTCTAAGCACTCCTAGAAAGCCAATTAAGGTGGCACTGGAAGGATCTGCTTGAGAAGGAGGGTTTCTTTTGCTCAGTAATGAAACCTTCCTCAGATGCGTGTGTTTGCTTGACTCTTCTGGGTCAGGATAGAATTCTGGGTACAAAAAAATATGGTTGATAAGACTAGAATGACTGCTGGGCCAGATGGCCAGACAACATTACACATAATTCAACCCCTGAGTGCTTGGTAGCAAAATTAAGGCTTTGTTGGCAAAGAGGAGATGGCAGGGCTGAGTTCAGACCATCAAATCTTAGCTACCAAATAAGACTTTAACATTGGGTTGCACCCTGGACTACTAGAGCTGTGTATTTTTCCATTAAAACAATGGTTCTCAGCCAGCGACTATTTTTTCCTGGGTAGTTTTGGTAGCATTGAGTGATATTTTTTTTGGTTTTCACAACTGAGGAACTTACTGGAATCAAAGGTGTTCCCAACTTCCTATGATGCACAAAACAGCCAACTCCAACAAAAATCCTTCTCCAAAGCCAGCAATGCTGAGGTCACAACCTTTCATTGGCTGGGAGTGTAAGGAAAATCCTTTATCCCGTCATTCAGAAGGTAGGGGCAGAGGATACCACATCCCAAGCCAGTCTGGGTAACATAAGGAGACCCTGTTTCAAAAATGGAAAAGAAGGAAGAAAGGGGAGAGAGGGGGAAAGAGGACGGGGGAGAAAGAACCAGTGAAAGAGAGAAAGAAGGGAGGGGAGGGATGAAGACAGAAAGCAAAATATGGTTAATTGAAAAATAACTGATTACAACTGTTTGTAAAAAACATTAGCTCATTTTGGGTGACTTGACTTTTAGTGTCTCCTTGGCACCTCTGAGAATCAAGATCCATTGGGTTAAAAGAGAATTGTGGAAATTTAATCAAGAATAAAATGTACAATGATAGTGAGGATACTGTAAGACACATACTGTTTTAGGATGTGAGATGATGAAGTGGTAGGAATGCTTTTCAAAAGCCATTTAACAGTGTGTATGCTGACTCTTAAGGATGCTCACAATTCTTTCACACTTAAATTCCACTTCTGAGAATCTATCCTAAGAGAAAAAAAAAGAAAAACTTTGATGCAGATCTGTATCTGAAATACCTCTTAATTATAAGAAAGCACTAAAAATAACATTTCCAGTAATAGGTATAAGTAGTAATAATATATAATTGCAGTACGTGGTGAAACTGTATCAGTATTAGGTGTGGTATGAAAGAAAGACACGTTGCACTGCTAAGGGAAAACTAATAACTAAAAGTGAATACATACCATGATCACAGCTAAGAAAATATGTATGTACAAAAGCAACCTGGTAGGAAATACAGCAGAATATTAGTGTAACTATTCCTTTGTACTGTGGAGAATAGTTGATTTTTATTCTACTTTTGATTTTTATTAAAGCAATACGACCATTTAATTTTTGAAACATTTTTATTATATATTTAGATTAGAAACAAGCTTACTTTCCATGTCAGTCCCAGCTCCCTTTCCCTCCCCTCCACGCCCACTCCCCCCACCAGGTCCCTCAGCCCCCCACCCAATCCCCACTCCATTCTCCAGGGAGGGTAAAGATTCCTCCCTGGGGAATCTCTAGAGTCTGTGTTTTCATTCTGGGGAGGGCCCAAGCCCTCCCCCAAGAGTCCAGATTGAGAGAGCATCCCTCATTGTGGGATGGGCACCCTAAGTCCATTTGTGTGCCAGGGATATATACTGTTCTACTATCCAAATTCCCACAGATTTCCTAGGTCTCCTCACTGACACCCACATTCAGGGGGTCTGGATCAGTCCCATGCTGGCCTTTCAGCCATTAGTCTGGGTCCAAGATCTCCCCCCTTGTTCAGGTCAGCTGTTTCTCTGGGTTTCACTAGCCCAGTCTTGACCCCTTTTGCTCATCACTCCTCCATCTCTGTCACTGGGTTCTAGGAGTTAAGTTCAGTGTTTAGCTGCGGGTGTCTGGCTCTGCTTCCGTCTATCACTGAATGGAGGTTCTTGGATGGTATATAAGATAGTTGTCAAAATCATTGTCAGGGAGGAGCATTTAAGGTACTCTCTCCACTATTGCTTAGTTTGCCAGTTGGTGTCATCCTTGTAGATCTTTGGAAATCTTACTAGTGCCAGATCTTCCCTCAAACCTAGAATGACTCCCTCTATTATGGTATCTCTCATCCTGCTCTCCTCTATTCTTCCCCCAGCTCAAACTTCCTGCTCCCCCATGTCCTCCTCTCTGCTCGTCTTCTCCCCCTCTCTTTTTCCTGGCTCCCTCTCCCCTCCCCCCATGCTTCCAATCTGAATGAGACAAGATCTCCTGAGCAGATTGACACACTTTTTTTTTAAAGTAGTTAAACCATAATAAACTTACAGTGTTGAAGGCAACAAAGGCAGGACAACTAGATTGCACTGACAATTCAATTTCATATCCATTTTCATACACAGTTCTTTTTTCTAGTCTCCTCTGGCTTTTTTTGTTTTCTTTTTTGTGCTAAGGGGTTCCTGAGCTATAGTCCAAAAGATAGACATGTAGAGGTACAGTCCAGAAGGTCTGTAACTCCCTAAAACTATAGGCTATATGCATCTTTTTTGAGAAAACAAAATTTTCCATTGGGAATAATTTTTATTGTAGTATTTTTTACTTTTCATGTTGATTATATTCCTCTTTTATATGAAAAATAGAATAATTTTATCAGAGTCTCAAGGAAGCTTTATGAAAATGTAAGGTTGAAAGATCCCCCTCCTCTTACAGGAAGCTCTGTGTGGCCTAGATCCAGGAGCTTGCTTTTTTCAAGGAGTTCCCAAGGGCCTTTGAGCATGTTAAAGTACAAGAACCATTGGGCCAAGAAGAAGTAATGGTTTGTGTCACATGTTTAGTTTCTACTCCTTAAGGAACTTTATAACACTGCTTGAACCACTGCCCAAAACTGCCTACTTAATAAGATTTTTCAACACAATAGTTCTCTGTAATGACAAAATCCAATTATAACAAAGAATCCTAGGCACACCCCAAATGCTGTGGAACACAGAGCTAACTATGTAGTCTTCCTTTCTTCCTCTCTTTAACTAAATGGAGATAATTAGGAATCTTAGAAATGGGTAGGATAGATTTTTTTGCAAGGAAGGACCCCAGAAGTCCAGTGTAATAGCCTTGATGATATATTCTTTTACAAAGTTTGGTGATATGCTAATTTTTCCTTCCAAACATTGGAAAACAAGATGAATTTCAATGTGTACCTATTTATGGGGAGTTATATGTCTGGACCAAGGCAGGAAATATCTGTTGACTGCCATATGGGTCTAACAGCTATAAAGGTATAGAAGGAAGGATGCTTGGTGGAAGAATCTGCAGCCAGAACTGTAGAAAGTGTCTTGGCCAGGCTAATGAGAAGTTCCTGGCAAGTACTAAACATGAGGTGATTGTGTAAAGCATAAATAGCCCAGTTTTGGCTTCCTGTATCCTTCTTAACTTTGAATTCAGAATCATATAGCTGAAGACATCATGTTCTGCTGTCTGCTGGGACTGGAACCTGACCCACTCCAAGTTTGATATTTGCATAAACTTGTCTTGTTAATGATTTCCTGTGCTGCATAAGATTTTGCTTTTTACGAGTTGCAGGATTAGCTGGGTGGGGTCATACCCTGAGGGTACCTCTCCATTTATTCCATTTAGCATCAGGCTTTTCTTTAAGCTTCTTATCTCCTTGAATGTAGGACTTGACTCCAAAATTATATTCACTGGTGTTCTTTTTCTTGCCATACTGTTGTGCATTTTGTATTTCTCTTTGTGCCACTTTCTCCTTTTTATTGTAGATCTGCATAAGAATGATCACTTAGGACCATATGACACAGTCAATGCTAGGCTATCTTGAATCTCCTCTGCCAACAATATTAATCCAGAACTCAATTTAGCCTTATGCAGATTCTTAGGACATTGACCAAAAAGCAACTACATCTTTTGCCTAAATAGCACAAGAATGCTTTCCACCCCAGCTGCTACTATTACCATCCAAAACCTCTTGACTTGGGTCTGCATAGTTCACATTGCTCTCAGCACTATTGTCTTCCAAGCTCATACTAGAATGGCCCATTAATCCCCAATTAAAGTGTTCAACTGCTTTGCTAGTCCAAAGTACCAAGTCTTTCATATTTCCCTGAGAAAGAGCATGGTCAGTCCTGGCATAGCAATACCCATTCCAGTTATCAACGTCTGTCTTAGTTACTATTTTATAACTGTGAAGAGACACCATAACCAAGGCAACTTTTGAAAGAAAACATTTAATTGGAGGCATGCTTACAGTTTCAGGGTTAGTCCATGACCATCATGATGGAGAGCCTAGAGGCCAGCAGGTATGGCACTGGAGCAGTAGTTGAGAAAGCTCACATCTGATCAGTAAGTTGCAGGTAGACAGTGAATAAGACTAGGCCTGCCATGGGCTTTTGAGACTTCAAAGCACACCCCCAGTGATACACCTCCTCCAAAGCCACACCTCCTAAACCTTTCCAAACACTTCCACCAATTGGGGAACAAGCATTGGAACATAACGATCCTCAGGGGTCCGTTTTCATTGAAACCACTACAACTTTCCTCCTATGTTTATCAGGTCCTTGCTTGCTGTTCTGCCTTCTGTCTCAGTTAGGAGAACATGACTTAAGATTGGCCAATCAGAATCTATCTTTGGATCAGTCTTCAAACACTAGGAAAGAGAAATTTTCTTTCTACTAAACTAGTGAAACTATTAGTAATATGTGTGCTATGTGAAGAGAAGTAAATCCTGAACAGTAGAAGGGGAGGTGCAGAGGTGCAGACACTAGCCCCGCCCCCTGAAGCTCTACTGGGTACTGACAGCTCCTTCTACTCTAGGGGCTTCCTCTGACACTGGGTCAGTATATCACTTTCACTTGGTATAGAAGGCAGATTTCTAAGATGGCCCCAAATTCCCAGCCCTTGGTCTACACCCACTTTCTTCCAGTTACTTGGTCACATTCACCTAGTATTGCTATGGGGCATTGTAATTAAGGTCCCAAATGAACTTATTTGAAGTGAAGCAGATTATCTAGGCCATCCAACTTAATCACATGAATTGTTAAAGCTGAACTTAGATATTAAAGATGAAGAAATCAGACTTAAAGTATGAAGAAAAATTCAGAGAGGGAGATGGCAAAACTATATACTAAAGAATGCAATGATACTCCCGGAGCTGAGAGAGTCCTCTGATGACAGTTTTCAGACCACTTAGAACTGAATTGGTGGAGCTTCTGCTCCAGTTCCTCTAGATAGAAACTCATCTGTGCAATCTCTTGATTTCTTTCAGTCTGCAAAGCCCTGAGCAGAGTTCAACCATGCCATATCTATACTTCTGACATGCAGGTCTTACTTTATGTGGCTACACTGGCTATTTGTCAGCAGTGGAAAGGGTTCACTTGAATTTATTTTATTTACACCCAAAGAAGTCCTGACTAACAGAAGCTTAAGTTCCTTTTACTGCTGTGTCAAGACTCCTGAAGTTATTGTTTTTTCCTGCTTTCCTCGGCCATGTATCTGCTTCTAGGATGCCTTCTTTTTTTCTTTTTTTCTTTTCTTTTCTTTTTTTTTTTTTTTTTTGGTTTTTTACGAGACAGGGTTTCTCTGTATTGTTTTGGAGGCTATAGGTCCAGCCCGGCCTTGAACTCACAGAGATCCACCTGCCTCTGCCTCCCGAGTGCTGGGATTAAAGGCGTGCGCCACCACCGCCCGGCCCTCTAGGATGCCTTCTATTGGCTAGAGTTGAGTTAAGAATCCAAAAAGGGACTGGAGAAATGGCTCAGTGGTTAAGATCAATGCATGCTCTTCCAGAGGTCCTGATTTCAATTCCTAGCAACCACATGTTGGCTTACAACCATCTGTAATGAGACCTAGTGTCCTCTTCTGCCCTTCAGGCATACATGCAGGCAGAATGCTGTATGCATAAATAAATACAACTTTAAAAAATTCAAAACTTTGGGTTTGGAATGGGGCTAAGGGAGCACAAAATGACTGTTGGTTCTGAAGTGGACTGAGTACACTGAGGAATGGGGGAAGAGGAAAAAGTAACTGACTGGAGATCCAAAGAACAGCCTGGCTAATCTCTCCACTTCCGCTGCTCTTAACAGCATTAAGTGATCATCAATCAGCTTCTGTTCTGCCTCAGACACACTGCCCTCCTTGTGGAGCCCTAAATGCTCCTTTATACCTTCTGACAGCAACCCCTCCCCTCACTCCTACCTGTCTCTTTCTCTCTTGTTTATTTTAAGGTACTGTATTACAGTAAGAACACTTAGCATGGGATCTAATTCTTGGCAAATTTTAGGTATACAGTTCATTGTTGGCTATGTGTGCAAGGTTTATCACAAAAACTTTACTCTCTTGGCTGAAATTTTATACTCACTTCTCTCACTTTCTGCTTGCCTCAGATCTGGTAACCACCATTCTGCCCTTACTTTCCACAAATATGAGTCTTTTAGATTCTGCGTGACTGGAACCACGTAGCTTTTGTCCTTCTGTAATTGATCTGTTTCACTCAGCACAATGTCCACCAGGTTCATCCATGCTGTATAGGACTTAGCTCGTGAACTCTAAGGGCTAATATTTTAGGTACTTCATTTCTTACTCTTTCATCTTTGGCAGAACTTCACTGAAATATTTCTTTCTCAGCAAAGCCCTCCTTGACTGCCCTGTGTAAAAATGTCACTGTCTCCTGGCCTTATCCTTTCCTGACTGTTTTTTTTTTGTGTTAGCAATGATTGCTGTCTAGTAAATTGCTTGTTTTACTTACTTAACTTGTATTTAGTAGTTGTTTTCTGATTTCCTCACAGAGTATCAGCTTCATAGCCATACCAGGGCTCAGATTAATTTTAAGCATGCTGTCTCCTCAACACCAAGAAGAGTGCCTGCCGCACAGTGGGCCCTCAAATGTTTGCTAAAGGACTGACCAAAAGGAAGATGTGTGCACAAAGAGAGCTATAGATTACCTACGGGTATTACCATCTTTCTTCATACAGAGAAATTGGCGGTGGATCTATTTTAGAAACATAGTGAGGCCTGCATTTCCTCTAGCCCTGGGAATCCAGGGCAAGAGACAGGGAAGTTTAGCGGTTTGCTCTCTATGCAGAGCTGACAGTAAAGACTGCTGGACTGAAGAGACAAATGGTGACACAGAACACAGTTCCCCTGCAAGGCTGGGTGCCCAGAGCACCTGGGCACATGGAGGTTGGCTCTTGATGACAGTTATCATTTGTAACTATTAAGTGAGGACAACCATAAAACCACTCACTCATCCTGCCTCCCATGGAGCAGCTGTCACTCTTTCTTGTCTGTCTGTTGAGACCCAAACAAAAAGGCCAGCCGGACAGCAGCTCTATTCCCAAGATGAGAAGATAGATTTCATTTCAAGGAAGAAGTGTAAACAACAGCCCAAACATCTACTTATGTTTTATACATGTATGCCTACCACTCATTTTCTGATTTTTCTATTGCCTGAACCACTTGGTGGAAGCCCATTCGTTTGTTGTTCAGCACATGTGCTTCTGAAGCATCTGCTCTGTGTCTGTCACCATGCAGGGTATGGGAGACAGGAGGAAGGAGAAAGATAAAGAAGCTTTTTTCACTTTATTGAAATTAGATTTTTTCTCACATAATATATCTTTTTTATTACTTTAATTTTAAATAGCTTGCTTCACATGTCAATCCCAGTTCCCTCTTCCTCCCTTCCTCCCACACACCCCCAGCCTCCCACCCTATTCCCACTTCCTTCCACATAGGGGATATCCAGAGTCTGTCATTTCACTCAGGTCAGGGTCCAGGCACTCCCCTAAGAGACCAGGCTGAGAGAGCATCCCTATTTGTGTTATGGACACACAAAGTCCATTTTATGCCAGGGATAAACACTGATCGACTGCCCAGGGCCCCATAGGTTGCCCAGGCCTCCTCACTGACTCTCACACTCAGGGGGTCTGGATCAGTCCCATGCTGGCCTCCCAGCTGTTGGTCTGGGGTCCAAGAGCTCTCCCCCTTGTTCAGATCAGCTGTCTCTGCTGGTTTCGCCAGCCCATTCTTTGCCAATTTGCTCATTGCTCCTCTCTCTCTCTCTGTCACTGGGTTCCATGGGTTCAGTTCAGTGTTTAACTGTGGGTGCTTGCCTCTGCTTCCATCAGTTACTAGATGAAGGTTCTAGGATGGCATATAGGGTAGACGTCAAGTTCATTATCAGGAATGGGCATTTAAGGTGGTCTCTCCACTATTCCTTAGCTTGCCAGTTGGTGTCATCCCTTTAGATCACTAGAGGTCACACTGGTGCCTGGTCTGTCTTCTAACCTATGACTCCCTCTATTATGGTATTTCTCATCCTGTTCTCCCCCTATTCTACCCCCCACTTAAACTTTCTGTTCCCCCATGACCTACTCTCCCTTCCTCTTCTCCCCCTCTCTTCTTCCCAGCTCCCACTCTCCCCCCCCCACTCTCGCCGTGTTCCCAATCTGTTCAGGAGATCTTGCCTCATTCCTCTTCTCTGGGGTACCATGCATATCTCTCTTAGGTTCTTTCTTGTTTCCCAGATTCTCTGTCAGTGGAAGTGCAGACTGGCACTATCCTAATCCATGTCTAAAATCCATATATGACTGAGTACATACCATGTTTGTCTTTTTGTGACTGGGTTACCTCACTCAGGATGGTTTCTTCTAGTGCCATCCATTTACCTGCGAATTTCAAGATTCCATTGTGTTTTTCTGCTGAGTAGTACTCCACTGTGTAAGTGTACCACAATTTCTCTATCCACTCTTCAGTTGAGGGGCATCTAGGTTGCTAGGTAGCTAGGTTCTGGCTATTACAAATAATGATGCTATGAACATAGTGGAACAGATGTTCTTGTTGTATGAATTTGCATCTTTTAGACCTCAACATAAATCCAACCACACTGAAACTCTTAGAAGAGAAAGTGGGAGATACTCTTCAATGAATTGGTACAGGAGACTGCTTCCTGAATATAACACCAATAGCACAGACACTGAGATCGACAATTAACAAATGGGACCTCTAGAAACTAAGAAGCTTCTGTAAAGAACACAGTCAACAAGACAAAAAAGGCAGTCCACAGAATGGGAAAAGATATTCACTAACCCCACATCTGACAGAGGGCTGATCTCCAAAATCTACAAAGAACTCAAGAAACAAGTCTCCAAAGCACCAAAGGATCCAATTAAAAAGTGGGCTACAGAACTACATAGAGAATTCTCAATAGAGGAGTCTAAAATGGCTGAGAGACACTTGAGAAAGTGCTCAGCATCCTTATCCATCAGAGAAATGCAAAACAAAACAACTCTGAGATACCATGTCACTCCTGTCAGAATGGCTAAAATCAAAAATACCAAAGACAATTTATGCTGGAGAGGATGTGGAGAGAGGGGAACACTCCTCCACTGCTGGTGGGAGTGCCAACTAGTACAGCCACTTTGGAAATCAGTATGGAGATTCCTCAGGAAAATGGGAATCAATCTACCACAAGACCCAGCAATTCCACATAATATATCTTGATTATAGTTTCTCCTCTCTCTACTGCTCCCAGTTCCTTCTCACTTCCCTCCCCTCCAGATCTACCTACCCCCTTTCTGTCTTTTATTAGGAAACAGACAGGCTTTGAAGGAGTAATAAAATATAATAAAATAAAACAGAAACTAACATCTAGGAATAGAACCAAACAAACAAAAGGAAAAGAGCCAGTCCTGTGCTAAAGGGTACAGTTCTCTCATGGACCCAGCTTGGAAAATCAGCTAACCTCTATAAGCCAGGGCTTGTGGTCTGTTGTGTCCTGATTGTATGTGGAGGACTATGTTTTCTGGGAAAATAAAGTAGCTGCCACTCCAGATCCACCTGCTCTGCCATTTTACATGACTTCCTGGCTAATTGTGTTAACTATCTGTGTGAACTCCTGGATACAGAGGCCATAGGTTCCTTGTCTTTGCATTCCTCCATGCCTAGTGTTGGTGCTTCACAAGAAGGACTTTGAGGAGTGGTTGTTGAGCTGGAACTGTCTGGTTTCTGCCTGTGAGCTAGTCCACAGAATACTAATTTAATAGATAATGCCCCAGGAGATGTCATGGGGTTCTTAAAGTTCTGTAGACCCCCAAACTAATATCCTTATCCTTCTGATGAGAGTCTTTGAAGGCCAATAGAAGGAACCCTGAGAGGAAAGAAATGAAAGCCTAGTCCAAATAGACTGCATAACTAAGTGGAAACCAGTGACTGGTGGGCAAAAATCACCTCATCTATGCAATGAGAATGATGATCATGGTGATATCTTCTAGGAACATATTTCTTGCTCTTTTGAGTATGTATCAGCTCCCTTTGAACCTCGTTGTAACATCTGAGCAATGTTTGACACATGTATCATTTTTATTAAAGTCCACTGTGTCTATCTGGCACAATTGATGAGTTTCATGATTTTCTTTCCAACTTAATATGAAGACTCAATTTAGAGAAGAAACATTATACTAAAATTCTTCCCTTACAAGAGGAAGGATGTTGGCAAAATTACCTGGCCTCTTTCAGCCTCAGCTTCCTTATTGGTACACAACAGAGCTAGCACAGACTTGGTAAGAGGCTCATTCTAAGTTTAGCTCTGTGAGGTGTTCCCACAAAGAAACAGTTTTTGGTTTTTTGGGGTTTTTTTTTTGGTTTTTTTTTTTGGTTTTTTTTGGTTTTTGGTTTTTGGAGACAGGGTTTCTCTGTATTGTTTTGGAGGCTGTCGGTCCAGCCCGGCCTCGAACTCACAGAGATCCGCCTGCCTCTGCCTCCAGAGTGCTGGGATTAAAGGTGTGCGCCACCACCGCCCGGCCAAAGTAACAGTTTTACAGTCTCTCCTTTTCCCTCTCAGCAGCGGAACCGTCTTTACCTTCTGCTGGACACATGAAATCCTGGCTAGAGATGGTGCTTTCTGGCCTCTGTGTGGCTGAATGTGAACACAAAACTGAGAACAAGTAAGAGGGAAGAGAGCAAAGAAGTGTGTGCCTCCCATCACTCCCAACCTAAGCATCAGCCACTTACTCAGGACTGCCTCTGTTTCCTCCTCTTAAGATGATGACAGCCACAGGAGTGACCTTAGGCTCTGCAACAGAAGCTGCAACTTAAGGGTTGGTGAAATGCAGCAGAGCATGGTGTTCACACACCAGAGCTTTAAATCTATTCATTACCATGGCCACTACTGTTTGGACTGTTCTGAGAAAGAAAATAAATTTGCACCTTGCTTAACTAATACAGATAACAGAATCATTTTAGATTATCTTAGACTGAACTCTGCCAATTTTAGGATTAGGAACGACTTTGACTCAATACTATACAGACCACAGAATGAGGATTCTTTGCTGCTTAAGTGGGACTCCTGTTTTCTTTAACAGTGATTAGAAACCAGGCACTCGAGTCAGAACAGAATGGAATCTTGGTTTGGCTGTATTCCAGCCCTATAACTTCAGGCACATTACCAGTTTCTCTGGTCCTCAATTTGTCTGTCTATAAAATTGGTATAATGATGAGACTTACCTCCTGGGGTTCTTATGAGGATCAGATCAAAGAAAATAGATGAATATGTTAGCACGATGTCTTGAGAACCCTAAAGGACTGTTAATTGATAGTATAATTATTAGCACTGTTATCAGATCATTATCACTGCCTTATCACCATGATCTCTTCAAATCTTGTAAAAATGATTTGATGAGCACCCCAGACTTAGGAAGCTCACTGTGAGCAATCTGGGATTCTCTGGGCATCTGTGAGTCTAGGAGGAGTTTCTTGCTGTGCAGAGTCTGTGTCCTAAGGAGACCTGCTGCCCTTACATTTATTCTCATGGTACGTCATCATCAAAATGATTAAACATGACGCTTCCTGTACCCATGACATTTCACGTTGGCATTCCCTCAGGAGCCAGTACACCTGAAACAAGAGGGAGCAAATGGCAGAAACAAAACTGTTGAAATAAGAATGGATTCTTGCTTTCCACAGTTCTCATTTATAGATTTGCTTCCAGATTATGAAAAGAATACCAATGGGAAGAATGTGATGAAGAAGCCTTAAAAAAATGGAAAGCCCCTCTTTTCATAAAATATACTAGACATAGGCAAACAAAACCTCTTCACAGTTGATTATTTCAACTCTATATCATTCAAATTCATTTTCACACCTCATTCATTGATCACCCACCATCTGAATTCAGGACCATATGCCTGAATAATTGTGGTCTGCTAGGTGAAGAAACAACATTGATTAATAGCAAGCAGTCCTTACTAGTACCTCCCACTGAGGACCTACTGCCTGCTAGTTTATGACATTTGGACACAGGGAAGATTAAGCTGTGACCCCAGCATCAAAGCCAGCAGGTTCTGCATTTGATAGGTCTCCTATCTACAGTGTTCTGTGTTCAATTGTGGTTGATGAAGGGTCTTCAGAGAATGCTAAATGAGAATGTAGTTAGCCCCTTGCCTTAGAAAGAGCACTCTAAATAGACAAGGAATAAAAGAAAGGTAAAGTGAAATGGTCACAGGTAGGGCTTCTTGGAGGAATAATTGCAGAAATTTCTAGGCAATGTCAAGAGCAGGTTGCCCTTCCCTTTACAAAAGCCAAATTCCCTTATTAACACTGCTTTATTCCTTCCCTGGAGAGGTCTACATGAGGTTGAGTTCAGGAGCTCATTTCTGAAAGCACAAGGTAGCTATAGTCAACATGGGCTCCATTATTTATCTGTAGCCTGTGGTTAAGGAGCATTTTCATGCCTCATTATGTCTCAGCAAGACTCACTTAATCCCTTCTTTGAGGAACCAAGGGCCTTAATGCAAAAGAAAACACGTTTACAGTAATTAGACTGCTCAAATCCAAACAGACCACTTTTGTTTCTCAGCAGCTAGGCAGAAAGCACACTGAAGCCAAATCTTGCAGGGCAGGCCTGAAAACTTGACCCTTCCTTGTCTTATTTGTTTCTCTTCCCAGGACTTGTTTCTCAGGCACATATACTCGGAGGTTAAGTGATACAAAATGTATGGCCTCACCTTTAAAAAGGGACATTTTCCTCCTGATTATATTTGAAGTACATCTATCATGGTGAAACAGGAATGTACAAGAACAAAACAGGAGAAGACAGATTAGGTGATAACATCCAAAGATACCTAGTCAAGTTTTGTTATCTACTTGACCCTTTTGTTGTTGTAGTTGATATGAATGAAAGCATGCATTTAGAATTGTAAACTGTACTACACTGTTAGCATCAGTTATATATATATTTAAACCTTTTAACTCAATCTATTCTTGTAGTAGTTGGTTTTTAGTTGTTTTTTAAGTCCTCATCATAGTGGGCTGGCAAAAACTACGTTCCTACAGAAGTTCCTGGCAGTCAATAGATGACCTGGCCATGAACTTAACCCATAGAGGCCCCTTAGTTTCTGGGGTACAGTTTAAATGAACAGCATCTGCTGTTACCCACACATTGAAATTCTGAATGAGCACTTAACTCTTGGCCAAATGTGACCAGAGCACAAGAATAGAGCATGACTGGGAAAACAATTTGGAATGGTAGCCTACAAGTCACAAGTGCATTTTTGAGCTTTGTTTGAACAAAGGTATATAGTTTGAAACTTACTGTCTATCTGATGGTTTTGCAAAAGATACAGTAAACAGTTATAAAATGTTTAGAGCAATTGCCCCATAGACTGGTAGAGAAAATAATTTCGGATGAGCATTAAAAATATTTATATTTATCAGACTGTGAAGTTTGCCATTAAGCTACTTGTAACTGAAAAAAATGCTGTGAAAATCAATGTTAGCACTCTTTGTTGTATCAGTTATATAACTGGAAAAGTGGATATGCATACCTGTTTAAGTATGCAAGCTAAGCCTGTATATCAGTTACTTTTCTATTGTGATAAAACACTATGACCAAGGCATCTTATAGAAGGGAGTGGTTGTTTGAGGCTTATGATTCAAGAGTGATGGAGTCTATCTCCACTGTGGTGGGGATCATGGCAGCAGGCAGGCAGGAGTGGTGCAGCTGCAGAAGCTGAGAACACACATCTCAATCTACAACAAAAGGCAGAGTGATAGGGGATGTCCTTCTGTATGCTGTGAATATACGTTTCTCTTATTGGTTAGTGAATAAAGCTGTTTCAGCCAATGGACAGATAGGATATAGCCAGGCAGGAAGTATAGGTGTGGCTATCAGACTAGGAAAAAGCTGGGATGTGGAACTCAGAGAGTGGATCACCAGGAAGATGCCATGTAGCTGCTGAGGAAGCAACAGACTTGGGCATCACTGGTAAGTCAAGACTATGTGGAGATACATAGATTAATAGAAATGGGTTAATAATTAATAGAGAGCTAGCCAATAGGGAGCCTGGGCCATTAGGCAAACAGTTTATAATTAATATAAGCCTCTGTGTATTTATTTGGGACTAAACGGCTGCAGACTAGGCAGCTGTAGGACTAGGTGGGACAGAAATTTCTGACAACAAGAGAGCACAGTGGGAATGGCATGAGTCTTTTGAAACCTCAAAGTTCATCCACTAATAACACACCTCCTCCAACAAGGCCATACCTCCTAATCCTTCCCAACAAGTTCCACAACTAAAGACCAATTATTCAGACATGAACTTATGTGAGTCATTCTCATTCAAAACACAAAGCCTGCCTTTAAATTTTGGATATATAAAGTAATGCAGCTAACTGAACTTGAAGAGCTGCTATGTATACTTTTGTGCTTATGTGAATATTTTTATTGTTTTTATAAATGTATTTACTTATTTGCATGTTTGTTCATGCTTCCAAATACATACATGCCATGTTTCACATGGAGGCTCAGAGGACAACTTTCAGGAGTCAGTTCTCACCTTCCAACTTGTTGAGGCAAGGTCTCCCATTTCTACTGCTGTACTATTTATTCTAGGCAGGCTGGCCCTGGAGCTTTCAAACAGTTCTCTTGTCTTTTCACCCCACTTCTTAAAGGAATGCTGGAATCACAGATGTATGCCACCATCTCAGACTTATTACATGGGTTTCAGATCAAGCTTGGGTCACCAGGCTTGCACAGCTAACACTTTCGACTGCCTAACCATCTCCTTGGTCCACATAATTCTGTTTCTGTGTTTGTGGTTATAGGTTCTTATGTCACTGCTTGGATTGCTTTATGGTGCTAACCTTTCTGTTTATTCGTAATAGAACTATCATTTACACATGTGCATATTGATTGATCAGTTTGTACAGCCAAAGGAAAGCTCTAAACAAGTCATTTGATATTTGAGGTGCACAAAAATGGTCTCTTTCCAGGTCTTAGGTCTTTTCAGCTTATGAAAGTCCATGAAAGGAAGGAAGGCTGTTTCCAGGTATGGGTATTGCAGTGGCTCTAATTAAGAGTCTTGCTGAGAAAAGCAAAGGTCATGGACTTGCTGTTCCTTCCTTTGTGAAAACAGGTCCACAACTTTTCAACTGAGTCTCATTCTAAATTGGTTTGGGAAGCAGTTGAGTTTCAATTACTGAGAAGCTTATATCTCACAGTTCAATGACATGTATCAGGCACCTAGCAACAGCGCTCTGGTGGGTAACAGTGAGATTTTAATTAGTATCTTGGATCCATCTAGAAATTTATTCTAAGCTCATTTGCTTGAAGGAGCCCAGCCTTGTCTAGGACCTGTTCCAACCTGTTTTCACAAAG
The DNA here is from genome assembly GCF_017639785.1 of Mesocricetus auratus. Taxonomy (NCBI): domain Eukaryota; kingdom Metazoa; phylum Chordata; class Mammalia; order Rodentia; family Cricetidae; genus Mesocricetus; species Mesocricetus auratus. The sequence continues at coordinate 25,353,478 of NW_024429190.1, read as the reverse complement.
GAAGGGACAGCAAGTCCATGACCTTCACCTTTCTGAGCAGATCATCATCTAAATTCAGGGTTCTTTCTGGAAAATCAGGTAGTTCTTGTTCCTCATGTGGTGCTCAGAAAATTCAGGCTTCTGTCTTTGTATGGTGTTATGAGTCAAGGGTTTGGTGACAAGAAATAGAATGTCCTTTTCTGTGATCCTTTGTCCTGTGCTTTCAAGCTGGGGTCACATAGTCATCTTCTCACTCATCAGGACAGCAGATGCTCAGGATACTCCCCTCTCCTCCACATCATGTTTGAAAGTCACTGGCCCTGTTATTTTTTTTGTTGGCAACTTTTGAACTCATATCTCATTCTTTAACCCTGAACAAATCTAACTTTCCTATCCTGGAACTCCTCTTCTGCCTACATAGATTCTAGACTGCACACAGCTGGATCACTGTTTCCAAAAACCTAAGAAGTAGACCAATTTTGTCTTTACAGTTCCCAAGAGTCTTGTAAGAAAAACGTTCTGCATGAAATACATAGCACAGATCATCAAACTATACACTCGTGTGTCTTTCATAGATCTCTGAGGGCAAGGCCTTGGGAGTCCTTATGTTCACTATTTGCTATATAAACAGAATAAAGACTAAGTTTCTTTAGGTGGATGTTGGCCCCTCTCCTAGTAATTGCTCTATTGCCATGAGGTGACACCATGACCAAGTCTACTTATAAAGGAAACATTTAGTTGGGGACTGGCTTACAGCTAATAAGGGTTAGTTCATGAACATTAAGGCAGAGAGTATCATGGCAGGTAGGCAGCCGTGACACTGCAACAGTAACTGCTAAGAACTCACATTTGATCCACAAGTTGCAGGCAGAGAAAGGGAAATTGGGCCTGACTTGGGGTTTTGAAATCTCAAAACTCTCCCTCTAATGATACACCTCCTTCAACAAGGCCACACCTCTTTCAACAACATCACACCTCCTAATCCTTCTAGGACAGTTCCACTAACTCAGGACCAAGCATCCAAACATGTGGGCCTACGGGGATCATTCTCATCAAACCACCAATGACCCCTACCTACCTGTCCAGTGTTGTATCTTGTTGTGCTCCCTGTTCTAGTGCCCCAATAACTCTGGATCTTTCCATTTCACACTCCTTCCAACAGTGTATAGAAGGCTTCATTTTTTCATATCCTCACCATCATTTTTTCTTTTTTATGATATCTATACTAATGGCTATGAAATGCCATAACATTGTATTTTGGTTTATAATTCCCTAATTATTACAGATATTAGGTGTATTTTCATGTGCTTATTGGTCATCTCTGGTTTTGTAGCCTAAAAAGGTGAAAGAAAAGAGTTGCCCCGAAGTGAGATGGGAAATGCTGCTGAAAGAGCTGTTTGTGAAGGCCAAGTGAACAATTAGATTCAGACACACGTTGGATCTCTAAATTGATATATTGGGAAGCAACATGAGTAGCAGTTAGGTGGCAATTCAAATAGCATGGCCAAATAAACTGGGAATTACTAACAAATAAAGTATGCACATCTCATGAGATTGTTTGGAATTCCAAGGAAGTTTTCTAAAAAAGGGAAATATGTGTGACTTGAGTTCTGAGATTGAAAGATGGGAAATGAGGAGGAATTGCCTAGACCCATAAGGGCTTTATTCCAAACTACTGTGTTGTGTTGAGACCTGTCTAGATAGCTCCTGGCTTTCCAAGGATGCTCATACTCAATCTTTCCTACCCTCTCTTTGTCCCACCTATAAGATTACTCATATACACACCCACAGACAGGACTCATAACCAAGAATGTTAATTATGTATGCTGTGTTTTATATTACATGTTATGTTTCAACTCATATTTTATATATTTCCAATTGCATTCTGATTTTTTATTATTTTAATTTTAAATAGCTTGTTTTACAGAGGAGGGTCCAGGCACTCCGCTAAGAGTCCAGGCTGAGAGAGCATCCCTCTCTGTGTTATGGACACATGATGTCTGTTTGTATTCCAGGGATAAACACTGATCCATAGCTCAGGACCCCATAGGTTGCCCAGGTCTCTTCATTGACTCTCACATTGGGGGGGTCTGGATCAGTCCCATGATGGCCTCCCAGCTGTTGGTCTGGGGTCCAAGAGCTCTCCCCCTTGTTCAGATCAGCTGTCTCTGCTGGTTTCGCCAGCCCATTCTTTGCCAATTTGCTCATTGCTCCTCTCTCTCTGTCACTGGGTTCCTTGGGTTCAGTTAGTGTTAACTATCGGTGTTTGCCTCTGCTTCCATCAGTCACTGGATGAAGGCTCCAGGATGGTTATAGACATCAAGTTCATTATCAGGAATGGGCATTCGAGGTGGTCTCTCCACTATTGCTTAGCTTGCCAATTGGTGTCATCCCTTTAGATCACTAGAGGTCACACTGGTGCCTGATGTGTCTTCTAACCTATGATTCCCTCTTCCACCTATCCTACCCCCCACTCAACCTTCCTGTTCCCCCATGACCTACTCTCTCTTCCTCTTCTCCCCCTCTCTTCTTCCCAGCTCCCACTCCCCCCCCACCCCTCGCTGTTTCCCCATCTGTTCAAAGGATCTTGCCTCATTCCTTTTCTCTTGGGTACCATGCATATATTTTAGGTTCTTTCTTGTTTCCCAGACTCTCTGTCAGTGGAAGTGCAGACTGGCACTATCCTGATCCATGTCTAAAATCCATATATGAGTGAGTACATACCATTTTTGTCTTTTTGTGACTGGGTTACCTCACTCAGGATGGTTTCTTCCAGCGCTATCCATTTACCTGCGAATTTCAAGATCCCATTGTTTTTTTCTGCTGAGTAATACGCCATTGTGTAATTGTACCACAATTTCTCTATCCACTCTTCAGTTGAGGGGCATCTAGGTTGCTTCTAGGTTCTGGCTATTACAAATAATGCTGCTATAAACATAGTGGAACAGATGTCCTTATTGTATGAATGTGCATCTTTTGAGTATATGCCTAAGAGTGGAATTGCTGGGTCTTGTGGTAGACTGATTCCCATTTTGCTGAGGAATCTCCATACTGATTTCCAAAGTGACTGTATGAGTCCGCACTCCCACCAGCAGTGGAGGAGTGTTCCCCTTTCTCCACATCTTCTCCAGAATAAACTGTCATTAGAGTTTTTGATTTTAGCCATTCTGACAGGAGTAAGATGGTATCTCAGAATTGTTTTGATTTTCATTTCCCTGATTGCTAGGGATGTTGAGCACTTCTTAAGTGCTCATTTTAGACTCCTCTATTGAGAATTCTCTATGTAGTTCTGTAACCCACTTTTTAATTGGATCCTTTGGTGCTTTGGAGACTTGCTTCTTGAGTTCTTTGTAGATTTTGTAGATCAACCCTCTGTTGGATGTGGGGTTAATGAATATCTTTTCCCATTCTGTGGGCAGCCTTTTTGTCTCATTGACGGTGTCCTTTGCCTTACAGAAGCTTCTCAGTTTCAGGAGGTCCCATGAATTAATTGTCGACCTCACTGTCTGTGCTACTGATGTTATGTTCTGGAAGCAATCTCCTGTACCAATTTGTTCAAGGGTACCTCCCACTTTCTCTTCTAACAGGTTCAGTGTGACTGGATTTATGTTGAGGTTTTTAATCCATTTGGATTTAAGTTTTGTGCATGGCAATACACATGGATCTATCCACAGTCTTCTACATGCCAGCATCCAGTTATGCCAGCACCATTTGTTGAAGATGCCTGATTTTTTCCATTGTATAATTTTAGCTTCTTTGTCAAAAACCAAGTATCATATGTGTGTAGGTTAATATCAGGGTTATGAAGTTGTTTCTATGGAAATTATTCACATTTATCTGATAAATCATCATTAAGTGAATTTTACTTTATTTTTTCCATTTCTACTAGTAAATAGAATTTACTTTCCAGCTTATAAATGCCACTAGTGAATTCTCAGAAAATGACCTTAGAAAAATTAAATCTTTATAATTAATACAAGATCCTTAGGAAGAAATGAAAAAGGTATCTCCTCTTGTGGAAAAGGGGTGATGGAACATTTTTATCATAGAACTAGTTTGAACTGTTCTCACTATTTCCAAAATGTCATTTTTATTGAATATCTGCTTTCCTTCTTTGAGTTTATAACTCTGCTGCATGTCAAGTAGAGATTGTTTTCCTGAGCAGTAAAAAGCTTGGTTTCCACATATTTTTCTTTTACTTTTGAGATTACAATTACATCATCCTCCCTTCCCTTCCTTCCTTCCTCTACTAGAGTCTAAACCCTCCCACATATCTATCCTTAGCCTCTTTCAAATGCATGCCCTCTTTTTTCATTAATTGCTGCTACACGTATATATGTATCTATGTACTCCTAAATATAATCTACTCAATTGGTGTGTTCTCCCCTGGGGAAGAATATTTCCCGAATTCAGCATTCCTCAATTGCCTGTCGTTCTTTCCCCATCCACCTTGGCACATCTATTGTTGTCCTTGATCAGAGCTTCCCTCGCAGATTATTTTACATATATCGCCACATCGTCTCACTGAGTGACTTAGCTCCGGTCAGAAAGAACTCTTGGAAGCTTGCCCTCAGCTTTACTCCCAGACACCTGTTCCTTAGCTGATTTGCTGCAATACATTACAGCCATGTGTGTGAATATGTGCTGAGATTGTGGTCCTTCAGTGAGTCACCAAACTTGGGGTGGTATTTACAACCTCTGTCATAGCAGAGGAACTATCAAATGTCATACTAGACAAGACCAGGAGGTCAGAGGCTCAATGCCATAGTTCATGTGTAGGTAATGTCCAGTGCTCCCAGTGGATAGGCAAACTTTCTTTGTCATTGGGTATCAGATGCTTTTCATTTTAAATTTATCCTGTAAATTCTGAGTTTTATGTTTGTAAATGCCAGCAGGAAGACTAGGAAGGACATACACCTTTGGTAATCTTAACACCATTTGGCCCTAAGATGAAACTCATCATCCCGTTCACTCAGTTCTACTCAGATGGTCCTACTTCAGTGCATGTGACTAGGAAATGCTGTCTCTTTTGACATCTGTTCCTAGCAGCAATTGTTCTCTGTGAGAGGAGGGAGGGTAGGGTGTTCATTATTGATGATCTGTTAACAATTTCATTATGGACACTTGTTAGGAGCCTATCCTGCCCTCCTCTGCCCTCCTCTTCATGTAAAGTGCTGTGGATCAACACAGAGAAAGGAAATTGTTTTTGTGCATTCAGAAATTGACAGCAAAAGGGGACTGATCACCTCAAGACTGAAGAGACAGAAAGGCTCAATTTTTTCTGAAAGGTGTTTCCTATCAGAGTCCTGTCTCTGTTTCTATAGTAACTTGTAGTCCTCTCATAGCAATTGTCAGTATGTATTGAAACACACACACACACACACACACACACACACACACACACACAACACTTCAAATAAATATCTATACTTGAATTTATATATATTCTGTGTGTGGGCACTATGTGCATCAGTATATTCAGAGGTTAGAGGTCAATATCAGGTGACATCCTCAATCTCTTTCTACCTGTTTTTGTTTTGTTTTGTTTTGTTTTGTTTTGTTTTGTTGAAGCAAGGCCTGTCTCACAATGTAACTCTGGCTGTCCTGAAGCTTTTGTAGATCAGAGTGTCCTGAATTCAAACAGATCTGCTTGCCACTGACTTCTGAATGCTGTATGCTACCAGGCCTGACTCAACCATTAATTTATATACCTATTTTTTAGGATAGTGTCTGTCATTGAACCTGGAGCTCCTTAATTAAGCTACACTATGCAGCAAGACCCAGGGATCCTGCAATTTTTTTTCTTCCATGCTGGGATTACAGGCATGCTACAATACCCAGTTTTTATGTGGGTATTAGGGAGCCAATTTAAGTCCTCATGGCAAGCATTTTACCAGCTGAATCATTTCCACAGTCCGATGAGTATTATTTCTAAGGTTGTAAATTCAATTATGTATATTTCCAGTGCCCAGTATGGAACCTAACTCTTCCCAGGTATGCAGAAAATCCATAAATAAATAAAAGAATAAAAGAATCAGTGAAACAGACTGCAGTCCTGGGCAGTGAGTGTACATGTTCCTGATTATATTTTTTAAGCTTTCTAAAAGTTGTGTAACTTCTCTGAAACTCAATTTTCAATGGTAGAATAAAAAGAAAAAGTACCAACTTTGTGGGGTTATCATGAGGATTTCCTGAAATGAAAATGTCCCTTCCTTCTGTCTCTTGTGGAAGACCCATCTCTGTGAGAAACCCTTTTCAGGGAATTTGATCTACTACTTTTTTTCCTGGAACCTCACTTTTGGGTTCCCTGTCAGTCATTTCTCAACTTACACACAGATATATTCTAGACTTCTTTATAGCAAACAGCCGCACCTGGGAAACTCTTTTCATTCTGTAGCTCTTCGTCTCTAGCTCAGACTTCCAACTCTAAGATCTTTCCTTGGTGTCTTCTTCACAAGTTATATCTAGAGGTGTATTAAATACTGTCAAACACAATTCCCGGTTTTCTTCACCATACTCAGACTACCTTCAGGGTTTGGGGTTTTTTGTTTGTTTGTTTGTTTGTTTGTTTGTTTTTGAAGCAGAGTCTCACTATGTAGCCCTGGATAGCCTGGAATTTACTCTGTAGACCAGGTTGGCCTCAAACTCACAGAGATCTTTCTTTCTACAGATTTTTAAAATTTCAGTAAATATTTACCTGTTTTCCAGATCAACTCCCTGGGCATCATTCTCAATTCCTGGGTTTACACTGGATTCTAAACCCCTTTCATACCATTCTCCACTTGACATGTTAAGCATCTCTTGCCTTGCTTGTGTTTTAGAAGTAGAGTGGACAGGTGATCCTTGCCTTGTTCCTGACCTTCTGAAGAAAATATTCAGTCTTTCTTATTGAGTATGATTATTTTTTTTGAGATAGGGTTTCTTAGGTAGCCCTGGCTGTCTTGGAACTAGCTCTATAGACTAGACTAGACTAGACTAGCCTTGAATTCACAGAGACCCACTTGCTTCTGCCTCCCAGTGCTGGGATTAAAGGCTTGAGCCACCACTACCTGGCTGATTATGATTATTAACCATGGGTTTTTGTAGATTTTCTCTGTCTAGTAATAGTTTGCTGTATAAAACAAAATTGTCTTTTTTAACCATAGAAAGATACTGGGTTTTCCAGTCATGGTGATACATGCCTTTAATCCCAGCACTCAGGAGGCAGAAGCAGACCGATCTCTGAGTTCAAAGCTGCTCTGATCTACAGCTCAAGTTCCAGTACAGTCAGGACTACATAGAGAAACCCTGTGTCAAAAAAGAAAGAAAGATGTTAGGTTTTCTCAAATGCTTCTCCTGTGTCTATTAGGTATATTTCTGGGTTCAATTCTCTAAGATTTTATTGGATTTTTGCATCCCAAAGCATTGTTTTTCTAACAAATGAAATCACATCATTTCTTCCCTTTAAAACTCTTCCCTGGATTCCTTCTGTACTCGGGGGATTTCTTAGACAGTTCCACCAAAAATGCCCTCCCAAATATTTGTGCTTGTCACTCCTTGATCTTGGTCCCACTACCTGCTGGTCACACTGCAAGGTTCTCCTCCTGGCTTCTCCTGGGAACAATTCCAAATTGCCAAGTCTTTGCCACTCTGAAAATCCTTCTCTCTGGCAGTGCAAGTGTGAATGGATCTCAGTGTCCAGGTGAAGCATCCCTGGTCACATTACCCTCACATGTATCACCTGATTACCCTGTCGGTTGTCCTGCAGGTGATTTATGCCCTGAATACCCGCCAGGATGAGGCAGAGGCCAGTGCTGAGTCACTACGAGAAGCCCACCAGGAGGAGCTCCAGGACACAGTGGCTGAAACCAGGACCAGGCTCCTGCAGGAACAGGGCTACACCAGTGAAGATGCAGAGACCCTTCTCAAGCGCATCCAGACCCTTGAGAGTGCCTTGGAGCTGCAGAAGAGGCTGACACAGGAGGCCCTGGCTGAGTCAGCCTCCTGTAAGTTAGAAACCAAAGAAAGAGAGCTGCGGGTGGAGGCCGAGCATGCCGAACGGGTCCTAATACTTTCCAAGGAGATGCTGGAGCTCAAGGCTGATTATGAGAAGAGGCTCCAACTGCTGACTAGCCACGAGGGCCCGCAGTGGGGCCAGCTATCCCAGGAGAGCCCCGATGCCACAGCAGAGTCTGGCCAGCGACCGGAGATGCACCAGGTCCTGCTGGAAGTGGAGCGATTGCGAGCAGAAAACCAGCAGCTGAGCCAGGATTATGCCCGCAAAGCAGAGGAGCTACAGGCCACCTATGAGCGCGAAAATGAGGCCATCCGGCAGGCCATGCAGCAGTCAGTCAGCGAGGCCCTGTGGCAGTGGCAGGAGAAAGAGTCAGGCCTTCGAAAGAACTTCCAGGTCCAGGAGTCTGCCCTGCAGGCTCAGGTCAGGAAGCTGGAAGGGGACCTGGAACACAGAGGGCGCAAGATAAGTGACCTGAAGAAGTATGCCCAGAAGCTGAAAGAAAGGATCCAGGTAAAGTCTTTTCTTCCTCGGCAGGCCATAACAGGCAGAGCTGAACACCCACCACTAGCCGGGCACTGTGCCAAGCACTCCCCTCCCACCAAGACCAGTATTATTGTTGGTATCAATTCTCCCACAGTCAGCAAATATTTATTAAATACTTACTTTGCACTAGGTCTAGGTTTATGATCAGAGGATGCACAGTGAGCTAGACTATCCCACGCCTCAAAGAGCACAAAGCCTTACAGTTTACAGATGAGAAGATAATGGGGGTTGTTAATGCCTGGCCCATGTGGCCACACTGTAAATTTTTCAATTCTGGCTAGTCTAATTAATTATTTTAATTTTGTGTGTTCATTCTATAGAAAACTTGACTCTCCTAAAATCCTGAGGACATTTTTGTTCAAAGAGAGCAGACCCATTGACAAGTCAGTTTTACAAGTCCCGCAGAAGCACAGAAAGCCATCTCTCAAAGCTATGGCTAGCATTTCTATTACTCCCCAAGTATTTTTTTCTACATATTTTTCTTCTCCCTGGAGAAGGGTTAAATAACTTTCCCAGGGCCACACTGCCATTGGAGGGTGGGTAAGGATTTGCTGACAGACCCTCTAGCAATAATCTACACAGGCTTGCTGCTGTTTCTGCAGCTGCCAGTCCCTGAATCTGTCATATATAACCCAGTGTCTGGTATTCGTAGTTTCTTCTTCGGAGGAGTCTTCAGGGCTGCTAATCCTAGAGCCTCATGACCCCTGCTGTGCCGACCTCATCCACCTTTCAGATCCAGCAGCTGTTCTGTGCACTTGGCTTCTTCATCCAGAAAACTAAGAGCTTCCCTCTGTTTAGGACCTCGATGTGCAGCTGAGGGAGGCTCGGCGGGAGAATTCCGAGTTGAAGAGCACTGCAAGAAAACTCGGCGAGAAGTTGGCTATTGCCAAAGACAGATTGATGCTACAGGAGTGTCCTGTGACAGGGAAAGCTGGTGAGGTGCCCCACATTGATTCCTTTAATATGGAGGATTAGCCACCAGGTTAGTCTGGCACCAGGGGTTGTCTCAAGACTGAGGGAGCAGGAGCAGGACCATTGAATCTGACCTACTAAGGGGATGAATCAAGACTGTGCTGGGCACAGAAGAGTCAGCGTCACCAGCTCCTCACCTGGAGTGGCACAGGCCAGATAGCTAAAAGCTTTGACGCAAAGGAGCTCCTTCCCCTCACAGTGTTCTCCATGATGCCGCTTGTTTGCTTCATCTTCTTCATGACTGAGGTGGGCCTTGCATTTTTAGCAGTAATTTGTACAGTTCCTTTATTGGGTCTTCCCAATGATTTTGTGAGACAAGTGTTTGTCATTCTCCCATATTATAAATGATGAAGTGAGGCCAAGAGAGGACTGGAGGTCAGCTAAAAGTCTGGTGATAAAAGCCAGTGTTTAGACCTAAAGACATCTAACTCTAAGTGTCTTTAACTAGGATCTCACAACTAAAAGCTCTTGAATGCTTGAGCTATGACTGTGTTGATGGCAAAGGCAGGAAACATGGACTCTGCCTTTGGGAAACTTGAGACATGGTTCCATTGCAGCCCTTGCATGCTTTGGGATAGGGGTGTTGCCCAGGGAGCAGAGGACCAAGGTATCTGGGAAAAAGAGAAAAATCCCTAGGTTTATGTTGGAAACAGAAGGATGTCAAGGGTTTAAAACAGTAATATTTAGCAAGGGCACAGGAAACAGAGAAAGAAAAAAAAGGAAGGAAGAAGTTATAGTTATACCTATTGCTTCTTCTTAAACTCTGATGAATATACATATACTGGAAAACATGATCAACTTTTTTAGTTCATAGAACAAGAAAAAATATTTTTATTCAGGGGGACAGAATGTGGCAATTATTTAAGCTCAGGATACTGTTTTGAATGAGGATGAGAGTCATTGCATTGACCACACTTGAGGGCTGCAGTGGTAAGCAAGACAGTTGAGTAGCAGACCTAACTTCAGAAGACCTTGGATATGAACATCTCTATTGATGTGTAAACTTACACTTGCAGATGATGTGAAGACTGAAAGTGAAGTCCTGAGGAAAACAAATGACCTGGAAGCCTGCAAGCTTCATCCTCAGCAGGTCCAAGGCTTTCCCAAGTTGTGTCACTGCAATAAAAGAGGCTCAGAAACCCAGGTATTTTCTGACAAAACTGGGGGTGGAGAAGTCACAGACAGCTGGCATGAGCTTCAGGTAGAGGCCATCCCTCTAACTATGGTGGATCCACTTGGAACCTCAAGCCCCATTATTCAGGAATGGATGAGGCGTCATTGATTTGATTTGATTGATTTGATGTGTATGGATGCTTTGCCTGATATCTGCAAAGTCCAGAAAAGGGCACTGGATCCCCTAGAACCAGAGGTACTGATGATTGTGAGACATAATGTGGATAGTGGGAATCAAACTATGCTCTTAACCACTGAGCCATCTTTCCAGTTCCAGACAAGTTACTTGCCATATCCATGCCATTCAAACTTAGGAGAACAAAAATATAGAAGAATTTTCCCAAGTTTGTATTTACCAGAGAAAGTAGGCATTGCTTAGATCCTATTTCCACTCAAAACATCTGATACTGTGACAGCCATGTCATTCTAGAGAGCTTTCTTCTAATGGTATACACAGTGAAATCTCTTACAAATATCAAATATATAGTCTTGTAAAATGCTCCACACCATCTAATACTTGCTATGAAATCAGTATATAAATGTAGGAAAGAGACATGGACCTTGTCTCTCTCCGGCAGTCTTACAAAGTTGTATTTCCATTAATCACAGATTGAGAAAGAAGCAAGTGGTGAGCTAGAACGAATGAAGCAGAAATATGAAGAAGATCTTCGTAAAGTCAGACATCAGACTGAGGAGGAGAAGCAGCAGCTCCGAGAGCAGCTGGGGAAGCGCCTTGAAGAGCTGGTGAAGAAACACACCGTGGAAATGAAGTCGGTGCGCTCTTCTGTGGAAGTGGACAGAAAGAAGCTGAAGGTGAACTGTGCTTGCAGATTGTTCTAGGGTTGTCCCTTTCCCCCACCCTTCCCACTCCCCTTTCCTCTTTCCTTACCCAAACTTTTATTGTGCTCCTACTATGTGCACATCTAGGCAGGTTCTCTGATGACAGGTAAAGAAAACAGTCACTGCTCGTAGGGGGCAGAAGGTCACTAGGGGGCGGTAATGGGAGACACCTGATGTGGAGCACTCTAGCTTCTGGAGTTGCTGACACAGAGAAGGATTGTGTCATGTGACATTTAACTTAGGGAAATTCAATTCTGCTTACACAACAAAACCAGAAAAACTCCACTAACTGAGAAGAATTCCAACTCTGGTGCCCACAGGAAGTTATTTAGCTACCCCATCCACCTATTCTCTGAAATTCTTCTTTCCCCAAGTTTCTTATTAAGATCGTAAAAGAACCTCTCTGAGTACTGTGAGGGTTGAGGGACAGAATCCATACGAGGAAATAAAGCGTCTACTAGTGCCCTAACTCAGTGGCTGTGCTGACCGTACCTCCCACAGAGACAGGACATTGTCCACACACAATATGGGGGACCCTCCTTTGTCCTATTAGCTAGAAAAAGTGTGTCACATATATGAGGACTGTAGGGAAACTAAGGCAGAAGGATCATGAGTTCAAGGCCAAACTGGGCTATACATGGAGACCCTGCCTCAAAAAAGGGGACATGTAAATCAATATTATTATTAGCATGGGAGAAGACATCACTTGATTGAGATAAGCGTCTTTGTGGTTTGAGAGGTACCAGTGTTGAGTGTTCACTGAAAGATAATCAGATATATCTGCGGGACAGTGTTATACAGTGCTAAAAACAGTAAGTATTCAATAAATATGTATTCAATAAGTAAATATGGCACATGAAACACCCACCCTATTCGTGGGCCTACGCTTTCACTCTCCACAAGCTCTCTGACTGTGGTGTGGGCCTTAACCTCTCTAAAGACAGTGTTTGTTATTCACATTTAAATATGGTGTTACATATGAACCTTCTGCAGCAACAGTTTAACAGACAGCATCTATTAATTATCATGTGGTAGCATGTGAGATAAAAATATTAAGTACCTTTATAATTTATATTAAGTGTTCACAAACACCTTGAGTCTTTCTGATGCTAGAGAGTAAGAAACCAAGTCCAGAGATGTTAGTTAGACAGATAGTGGGTACAACAGTTTCAATTCAGGTTGGGGAGATGGCTCAGTGGCTAAGAGCACTGGCTGCTGTTCCAGAGGTCCTGAGTTCAATTTCCAGTAACCATATAGTGGCTCACAACTGTCTATAATGAGATGCGATGTCCTCTTCTGTCATGCAGGCATACACGCAGGCAGAACACTGTATACATAATAAACAAACAAATAAATCTTTTGAGAGAGAGAGAGCTTCTATTCAAACCCAACAACCTGTCACCAAAGTCTATGACTCCCCACTGTCACATGGAGAAGACAGTCATTTGAAAGCATTTTTCTTCCATGAGCTTCTGTGAACTGTACATGTCCAATCTTCTGACAAACAGACTAACACTCTATTCTGGGACCCCATTAGCAGGAGGGACAGCCACTTGCTCAAGCTGCAGGTTGCCCTGGTAACATGATGGACAAATCTGACTCTCAGTCGTGATCAGGTCACAAGTCCATTTGGGAAATAAATCACATAGAAATAAGCTGTGTTTAGCTCCTGTCACTGCTTTCCTTTTTGTTCATATTTGAATTTGGAAGTGTAAATGAGGCAGCAAATGAGGGAAACACAAAGCCTTGAAGAGGCCTTCAATCCAGGGTTTTGTGAGCTATAAATAGACACAAGTTGTCCCTGTAGCATTAGATTTGCTTTATTTAAGACTTTAGTGTGGGTACTACCCTGACATAAAGGAGCAAATGGAGGGCCGTGGGCTGGATTGGCCTGGAAGACTGCCTATCTCTCCTGGTCACAGGACTAGAGAACATCAGCATACCATCTTGGCAGATGGAACTTAGTGCATGTCCTATAATTAACATTTGCACACAGTACTTATTTGGGATGGGGTGTAAGCAGATTTACTGAGCTCTCCCAAGATCTGCTCAACATGTCTGCATTTCCCATTGCATTTGTATACTTAAGAGTCCTCCTGGGACTCAGATCCATTGGACAGTTCATCAGGAAAAGGAATTTAGTATACAGTAATAGATAGGTTTCTGGAGGTTCAGGAGATTCCACTTGGCAGCTACCAAATGGGTGATAATGTCCCAAATCCACAGAACAACTTAAGTGATATAGTTGTGTTTTGCTTATAAGTGCAGTTTGGCTATCTCTGCTTAAGCCTACTAACCTGACACTTTTACCTTCCTGTCGTATTTGTTAACTGTCTCCACTTTTACTGTTTATTTTTGATGCATTGAATTTTTGGGGTATTTCATTTTTACCCCCACTTTTGACTTCTTATGCCTCTCTTTTGCAGATGGAAAACTAATGTTTACTCAAAGATTAATAATATGCATTAAAAATTTACCAGTCAGGGGCTGGAGAGATAGCTCAGTGGTTAAGGGAACTGACTGCTGTTCAGGAGGACCCAGGTTTAATCCCCAGCACCCCATGGCAGCTAACAACTGTCCATAATTCCAATATCTGACACCCTGACACAGATGTAAATTCAGGCAAAACACAGATGCACATAAATAAAAATAAATACATTTAAAAAAAGAATTCATCACCAAAATAATACAGAGAAACTCTGTCTCGAAAAACCAAAAAAAATTTGTCAGTCTTCTTCAAATAATATTATATCTCCTCACATATGAGAACTATATTGTAATACTTTCCATTTCTTTTTTCCTGCCCTATGTATGTTTGTTGTCATATATTCTATTTTACACATTATAAATCTAATCATATATTACTTTTGCATTAAGATAAAATTTTTGAGACAGCTTCATACTATGTCATCCTAGTTGGCCTGGCGTTTTTGATGTATACAAGGCTAGTCTTAAACTCACAGAGACCTACTCTCCTCTGCCTCTCAAGTGCTGTAATTAAAAGTGTATGTCACTATGCCTGGCCTACTGATTTTAGATAGTCTAGAGTTATAGGTGGTTATAAAGTTATAACCACCCAATGAGGGTTCTGGGAACTAAATTCTGGTTCTCTTTAAGAACAATACATGCTCTGAACCACTGAGCTGTCTCTCTATCTTATATATGCATGCAGATATTCTGGGGTCACCAGAATAGAACAGAATTCACCTACTTCTGTGTTGTACATATAGTACATATGTATAGATTCATATATACACATATGTACATATATATCATTGTGTGTGCACATAGATGTGTATGTTGTACTAGGAATGAAGCCTAGAGCTCAGCACATACTCTACCACTGAGTTAAATACCTAGTTATTATTATTCTGTATTTAAAAATAACATCTAATTTTGTTGCCAGGCTGGTTTTGAATTCACTCTGTAGCCAAGGCAGACCTTGAATTTGTGATCAACAAATTTGACCCCTTTATCATGGATCAAAGCAGACCTCTTGTCTTTATAACTTACTCAGCTTTTGGTACTGTGTTATTAGCAACAGAAAACAGACTCCGGACACAGTGGCTCCTTTGCATGTCTTTCTCTTTGTTCATGCCTGCCTTCTCCCCCTTTGTCTATGGTGGTGGAAGAGGTTTTGCCATGTAGCCCAGTCTGGCTGGTCTCAAACTCCTGCCTTGGCTTCCTAAGATTTCAGGCATGGATCACAGCTCCCAGTTGTTTCTTTCCTCAAACTGCCAGTAATCGTGGACATTGCAGACAGAGAGACAGAAAAAAGACTCAGTGATGCTTGTGTCCTGCTCCTGTTAGCTACAGGGTTTCCTCCGTGTAAAATCCTGCTGCTGGGTTTATAAGAGTTCTGTGGGGATGGATCTCAGGAGAGCACACTGAATTGGATAAATCCTCAGTGCATAGAATCCTCTTCTTAGGGTACATCAACTCATATATTTGAAAACATTCTCTTTACTCCATATTCTTGACCTTGTGAAGGAGGAATATGAATGCTTCTGTTGAAATCCCCAAGGTCACTTCAACTGAGCTGGGCATGTCTCTTTCTGCCCTCTGTTCTCCAGCTGACTCAGAACTGTTTTCACAGTAGCCCACATTACCCTGCATCTTTGAGGAAGGTTATTAATGCTAAATATTACTGCTGATGTTAGTTATTTCCACCAGTAGGGGATTTTATTTCTCACTCTGGGTCCATCTGTCAAGGCACCAGCTGAAACTGTGATTGATTATGTGTACAGGAAAGTTGTGCTTTATAAAATTAAAAACAGCCCTTCCTTTATGCCAAAAGCCATCACACAGAGTGTTTTCACTGGCTATTATAGTGTGAGTATGTCTTGGCAGACTCTGTTTCCACATCAGTAAGCATGGTAAACTGAATTTTATTCAATAAAAGCATCTGTGGATGAGAAGCTAATTGGTGAAATTAAAAATACTTCCTTTTTTGTTGACTGGTTGGATGGCTCCTTAGTTTATTTAAATGTATTTAATAGCAAAGGGTAATTTATATATTGTCTTTAGGAAGCAAACACTCCCAAACCGGAAGTCCTGAAGAAGATAGCACAGTTTAACTGAAGAGAAACCACCTACCAAGTTGCCACGTCACCTAGTTCAAACAATCTAATTACAAGCTCATTTAGACTTTTTGAAAATGAATGATGCTAGGAACAGTGCTAAGGGCTAACCCCAGGACCACTTCCTGGTCTAGGCTTGGCCCCACAGAGGATGTGAAGATGCTATCCAGGTGATCAGTAGCACATGTTTTTGGATGTTCAAATCAGAAACCTGGAAATCAAATGACTTCTCTCTACCCTTCATGTATAACACAGAAGTATGTGAATTCTGTCCTACTCTGATGGCTCCAGAGCATCTGTATAGCCTACTTTTGCCTTTTTTTTGTATCTATGATTGGAGCAATTGCAGAATAACCTAAACCATTTCTCTAATCTTCTTGACTGTTTTAACCACCTGTATCTTTTAGATTAACTCAGAAAGCCCAGTTAAACCATTGATTCAACTAAGTATCCTTGCTCTTATAAAAATTATTTTCATTATGATCTGCAAATAAATTGCTCGGTGAGGAGTAGGATTTCCCCAAGAAACAATCACACTATACTAGATACAGTGGGGTCCCTTCATCTAGTAATACAGCAGGAACACGGCATCAGCTAACAGAAGGAAGCACACAGAAGCAAGGGACATTCTGGAGACAATCCTCCCTGCCCCACCCAGGCTTTGCCCCTCCAGGGTTTAACTCTGCCATTCAATGAACTGAACTCTTTAAGCTCTATTGCTGAATGTGCTCCTCTGTCATGACCACCGACAGTCATTCTGTTGGACACATGAATAAATGACAGGGCTCATCTGACACCCAGAGTTGCCCCAGGTACACAAACCTCTGACAACAGATTCCAGTGCTCTTTGTGCCTCCCCTGTAAAACGCTCTAGTTTGGACAGTTTCCCTACCCGGCTGTTGGCAGGCTCAGGTACTCTCTCGTCTTCTCTGTAGCAGAGGTGGGAAAACTTCCCAGGCAAGCATGTGGCTGAATTAAGATCCACATTTCCCATGAGAATTCAGCAAAGACATACAGCCAATCCATGTTTTCCTGGTTTAAACCTTGACATCTCACTTGCACGAGTCTTTGCACATCTCTAAGCTTTATTTCCTCTTTTTACATAATAAGCTTTAGTAGTAGAACCTAAGAAGAACTCATCTATGAACAGTGTGCACAAATGGTAATAATCACTCGGTAAACATCAGCCATGTTTAGTATGCTCATCCACTCTCAGTTAGACCAGAAAAGTCCACAACCAGCATAGAATTTCCATTCAGATCGTGTACTGTCTTATTTACAGGAAAGGCTAGAGTGAGTGGGATTTGTGTTGGAACTTCTTCTAGTTGTCTTACTTTGGCCTTGCTTTTGTTTTGTTTTTATTTTATTCATTTTAAGTGTGTGTCTGTATGTGACAGAAAGTGTAGAGGCCAGCAAAGGGTGTCAGATCCCCTGGGATTGGAGTTACAGATGGCTGTGAGCCACCATGTGGGTGCTAGGACTAGAACACTGGTCCTCTTCAAGTGTTCTTAACCACTGAGCCATTTCTTTTCACTGAGTCCTATTGCCTACATTCCAAATAAATCCCTGGAATTTAAGCTTTTTCGTTTTACTCCAGTTCTGAAAATAGTTCCCAGCATGTGGTACATACAGCTCAGCAAATATTTGTTTGATGAATAAATGGTGCAATCTAGCTAAAGGCCAGCTGAGAGCCATGGATGGCCTTTTACTCTAAGTATTTAGAGATTTTCTCCATAAATTAAGCCATATTTGAAAAGCCCGGCATCCCTAGGAATGATCATGCTTTTATCATTTACTGAACTGTTACTGTGCTAAGCATGTAACACAGTGAGCACACACGGGAGGAAATGTGCTCAGGATGACACAGCTAAGATGAGGCAGTGCTTCTCACATGGTCTTCAGAGTGTACCATAACTGCTTCATACTGATGCTGGAAGGCTGTGGGAGAGGCTGTGGAGGAGCCATCATTCTAGCTACTGTATGCTGCTGTTAAGATAGGAAGATGCCCTGAAAATGTAGCTGGGTGTTCTTTGCTGTTTGCTTGTTTTGTTTTGTACTTGTGGGACACTTGGGACATTCCTTTTCTTAAATGATGCTAGAAAATTTAGAGTTTAGGATCTACCTGCCACACTCTAGCCTATATGTATATGGACCAGGCTGTGTGGTATGAACTTAACGCTTCTTTTCTCTTGATTGGCTATGTACTTAGAATCCATGTGCTCTTCTAGTACTTCATTCTGCTGGTTTCTTTGATCCCTCTTCAGGGTAAGGCAAGGTGTGGATGTTTTCTACCTTATGTGGCTAATCCTTCTAATCCTCATTTAGGAAGTGGAAGCTCAATTGGAAGAGGTAAAGACAAAATCAGAAAGGGAAATAAAGCAACTGGAAGATGAGAAAGCTGCCCTCAGTGTGAAGCTTCAGAATTCTCTACTGGAGGTAAATCCTAAAAACACATGGATTGTAAATGGAGGTTGTGACCCCTGGGAGTTTCTGGCCAAATGAGATTGGAAGTTCACCACCTCCCTATGTCCTCTGAACAAAATAAAGGGCATCCAGCCAGGCAGGAAGGCTATCTGGGGGAGGAGGAGTAAGGCATAAATTTAGCTGCAAATAGCAGAGAGCCTGATTTATAGAGTCTTAAACAAAAAGGCCTTTAATGCCTCACATAAAAGAAGGAAGCTGGAGGCCACTGCTGTTGATTCTGTAGCTAAGTGATAGCAGGGTGGTAAATCTCTGGTCCTTCTGCTCTAAGATGCTTTGTCACCTTTGTGGGCCCAAGGCACCGTTGCCTTCCTAGGCCCCTTCTGTTATAACAAGCATATTAGAACTGTATGACTACATTGATAGATAAATGTAATCCAAACTAAGGATATTTATTTTGATTTTAAAAGAAATTAAAGCACACATTTTCAAAAGTATCGAGAATTAGAGGAAGGGGCTGGCAACAGGGTCTCAGAGCCAATGGTTATGTCTATGTTTGTGGTGTATTATTTCTTCTGACCTATGAGTATACAATTGCTGATCATAACTTTCTATAGTTCTTTTTCTATCTCTGGAATGGTCATTAAAGAATAAAACAAAAACAAACCAAATGAATAACTACTGACCATGTCCTGCCTGAAACCTATTATTTCAGGATCTCCAGTTGGCTTTGAGAGAATCTCTGCACAGATAGTTTCTGACCTAATACATTCTAAGGAGCTGCACAGCAAGGAGGCCTCTCTCTTCCCCCTTCCTCCTCTCCTCTGCCTTCCTTTCCTCTGGTTTTCCTCCCTCCTTCAGTGCCTCCCATCTTCTTACTGCTCCAATGACTACTCTGTTAGGCAGAGCTTAGGGTGTTTGAGAGCAACTAGCACCATGAAAAATGGCTTACCTAATGGAACTGTCTCCTTAATCAGGATTCTAAATTGCTTTGCATATATTAACTTTCCACTCCCAACCAGCTTATAACATAGATGCTATTATTGCCTCTAATTTGGAAAATGAGAAAACAGAGACAGAAATGGTAACTCTCCTTCCCGCAAAATGCATAATTAACAAGGAGCAAACATGAGATTCACACTCTGGCAGTGTTGCCCCCAGTCTTCTTCAGCATGCCAGTGCTACCTGTGGTGTCACCTCTGATGACTGAGGATCATCAGGACCTGTCATAAGCCATGACCTCGGACAGAGCTGCATTCTGTTCTTTGACTTCAATTGCTTCTAATGGTGCTACTAACTAACCACTTGTCAGAACTAGAAATGGAGACATCCTCTTGGTCACATCCAGTTCGCCTGGCAAATGGACTTCACACATGTGCTGTCTCCAGGGAAAGCAGTCACACGGGAAGGAGAGTTTTGGATTTTATAGAGTGGTTTTTTTTGTTAGATGGGAGAATGGCAGGAGAACACTAAGGGAAAAGGAAATGCTACAAGCAATACCGATACTCCTACTGACTGTTGTGAGAAACATCTTTTCAAGGGGACTTCTGGTCATTAGGGTATCAGGATGTTGTGATCAAGCTGCTCTGATGAGATAAGGCTCATGTGGTTTGTGAGAAGTGCAGAACGCTCAGTTTCCATTTCCCTGAAAGGGCACATTCCCACCTGGGTTGTCCATCTTGGTGTTTTGGGGGACTCCATCTTGGGCCAGCCTAACATCTCCCAGATTTCCCATTGTCAACCCCAGTCCCTTCCTAACTCCACGATCACAGCCACCCAGGTCAAACCATGTGGGTCCTATGGCTCAAGCCTGTCTATCTCCTCCCTGCTTTCTGCACAGTGTCTTGGGCAAGACTCTCAGAATTGTTTGCCTCAGTAGGTTACCTAGAGGTGTTACATAAACAGTTACAGGCTAGGCATTGGAATCACATCTGTAATACTAGCCACTCAGAGGCTAAGGCATGAGGATTGCTTAAGCCCCGGAATTTAAGAACAACCTGGGCAATGTAACACCATGGCTCTTAAAAACAATGTCAAGACAAAGCAACAACAATGAAAGAGTTGTGTGTTTCATAAACCTAGAGACATACTCTAAAGAACTTCATATATAGCAGCAGCTTTGTTGTGATATTGCCTACATTCTGCAGGAGCACTGTCAGAGGTGTTCTCCATGGACCGGTTAATTCCAGAATTCATTTTCTAGCATCAGATCCTACAATAAGGCCCATTCCTTCTTCCCTGAAATCCGTAATTCCTATTTTTATTCAAATTTTGGCTCAACTTAATTTAGCCCCATTACTCCCAAGACTCTACTCACCCTGTCTACTCTCTCAGGCATACGCTCACCAGATGGAACCTTCTTCAACCTCACATCCAACCTATTGTCACTGGAAATTTGGTGTTCCTTCATAGTTGCCAAATGATACGGGAGAGGTTGGAGTCACCTGTTTGGATTCTTAGTCTCATTAGTAAAAGACATCTAAAATAAACTCCAATGGAAACTTGAGGGCAATTTTATTAGAGTTTGAAAGTGGAAAGCCCCAGGTCAGACAAACTGCAAAGCACAGAAGCTTCCCAGAGGGGGAAGATGGAGGAGAGAAGGAAAATTTACCATGCTAGTTAAATTGGTATGGATGTCAGATGCATGGTGGGTAAGCAGCCACACAGTAGGGAGGGGAGCTTTAAAGACAGTATAAAGAACAAAGTATCAGAAGAAATATACTTACAGTTCTGTCTGGCATCTATAAAAGAGAAACCAGAAAAAGGAGCAGTTGAGCCTTTCTGATTCAGGCCTCAGACAGGTTGAAAAGCCCAGTCAAACATTGTGGTTGTTTTTAAAGACTGTGCCATGGGAAAAGGTGAGCAGGAATTCTGGGAAAGATAAGTACAGTATCTTACTGAAAGAAAAATTATTCCATTTAACTCTTTGATGTGGCTTAATGTGAGCCTGTCTTCCTAGGAGTGGTCCTTGGCCAGGTAATTGATCCAACACAACTGGAATGTTGGGCCTTTACCCAGGCCAGAGAGTCTATTCTCTTGACCAGGAGTTTTCCTTAATAGGTTTTGATTACTGCTTTAATATTAACTGCCCACTCCCATTATACCTGCTGATTCATAGAATGTCCTTTCCTACCCTCACCCCTGGTAACCTCCTACTCATCCTTTCATACCCTTAAAGTTGCTAGCCTCCCTGGGCCATTGTATTGCTTCAAATGCAATACAGTGGGAGTGTTGTGAGGACTGAAAGATTTAATGTGACTAAAATAATTGTCTTGGTTACTTTTCTATTGCTGTGACCATGACCAATGCAACTTATAAAAGAAAGTATTTATCTGGGGGTTATGATTTCAGAGCGTTAGATGATGATTATGATGGAAATCATGGCAGCAAGAAGGCAGGTAAAAATAATAGTTGAGAGCTAACATCTCAATTCACAAGCAGAAGACATAGAGAACTAACTGGGAAAAAGACAAAGCCCACCTCGCAGTGGAACTTCTCCTCCAACAAGGCTACATCTCCTATTCCTTCCCAAACAATTCTACCAACTGGAGACCCAGTATTCAAAGATCTGAGCCTATAAGGACCATTCTCTTTCAGTCCACCACAAATACTTTCATGTGTTACTGGCAGGAATACACCGCTAATTGTGGTATATTGTTGTGTGCATGTCTCCACCAAGTGTTGCTATGATTATAAACCTGTATCTTCCTCAAAATGGCGACTTAAAGACAGCAACCATTTTCACTGTCTTACAGTCTTTCCCTGACTGTGTTTCTTCCCTCCCCTTCTTGTGTCCATTGTGATAACGACAATTATGAGGGCTGCACAGGTTTGCCAGGGGCATCTGAGCTTCCCTTGTTGCTACTGGTCTCACTTTCCTCCAAGTCTGCAGAGAAAACCAATCGGTCTAATTGACGAGTTACAATTAGTCGGCTAATGATTATTGCCACAATTAAAACTTCATAATTTAACAGTGCCTTCTAGACACTCTTCTCTCAATTCTATGTGCAGTTCTTCAATGAGGCTTATTTTACCCACTAAATGTTGTTTTAAAGAAATTAAGGAATCTAATACTTATGTGCCCTAGGCATGTGATAACGTTTGTCTGTTCCTTTCTTCATTAGAAACAGAGAATGGAATAAAACAGAGCGGCCGTCCAAGCCTTTCCCACTTAGGCCTCTCTCGTTAGTTTTCTATGCTATTGTACTTCCTTCTGCCACGTGGCTGCTTTTGCTTTCGTTCTTTCTGGTTTCCTCCTCCCTCTAGTGCACAGCTGCTTAGGATTAGTTTGCCTGCCCTAATAAAATTGTCTCAAGCTTTCCTCTAAGTCTGTTCTTAAATTCTACCATTAATGAAATTAAAAATCCTGAGAAGGGCCCCTAGTTTCCCAGGTAACATGTGGCACCACAGGAAGCACTCCCAAAATTTTCCAGTCATCTTCTTGGCACTGCCTCTCCTAAGAATTGGTGTTGGGTCTAGTGCCTGGAGGACTGGGGGAGAAAGGGAGGGACACCGAGGTACACAGAAATGAGGGAACAGGAGCCTGGGGAGGCTGATGGATACCTTTCAGACTCTGCTGTACAGCATTCTCCACCTGAAGTCTGAAGTTTGCAAAAAAGCTGAACAGCAATAAAGTAAGTAAAATTGAGTATGGCTTTCTATGTCTCCTGCTGCCAAAACAGGAATCAAGAGTTGTTCTGGTCACGAACCTCACTGACCAACTCCTAGGGAATTAGATCTACTTATGAATTATATGGGGATGTTAGCAGGTGCCCTTGTTCACCTGCACTGTGGGTTAAAATTGTGTCTGAGGGAGGTGTGTTGGGATCTTAAACCCCAATCCCTGAGAAGGTGGAAATAAAGACTGGGTAGAAGTAATCATCTGAGGTCACATTGGATTGGAGCAGGTCCTAGATCCAATGACTCTTGTCCTTAGAAGAAGGCTGTGTAAAGACAAATACTTGGGGAAGGAAGCCATGACACCACTGGCAGACATTAGAGTAATGTGTCTGACAAACCAAGGAAAGGCAAAGATTGCCAGCAGCCACCAGACACTAAGGGATGTGTGGGGAGCGGGAGGGGGGGGAGGAGTGGAAGCTCGCCCTCAGAGCTTAAAAGGGGAATCAGTCCAGCCAGGACTTTTGTCATCAGATGCCGGGTCTCCAGAGCCAGAAAAGAATAAATATCTATTGTTGAAGCCAAGAAGCAGTGGAAATGCATCACTGCAGACCTAGGAAAATAATACAGCTGACTGCAAATACAACACAGGACCCAGTTTCCACCCTTAAGGGTCCCTGCAAGGACAGCTCCATAAGCAAGACTGCTAGGACATGAAATAAGAACACGGATGTGGAGGGAGAGCGGGGGCTGTGGTTAGAGCTGGGCAGATTCAAGGTCCCTCGCTTTTTTTTCCCTCTGCTAGGCAGCCTTTTCAGAAGGAGATTAATCTGACAAGCTTTTTTCCTTTTCAAGCCACAAGGATAATTCCTCAGAGCTTTATTTCCTTCATGTTTTTGCTAATGGATTTTGTGCAAAGCATTTGGCTTTGCTGAGGGGCCACATAAAGAGGCCTGTTACTGTCAGTATGTCTCACTGGGGACATAGAGGGAATATAAGTAAAGGACAAGAGAAGTATTCCTAATGAGAGCACAAAAACCTAAAGGTTACCTACCTCTCTACCATACCACTATTTCTGTGGGTTAAACCAGCCCAGTCTTAACTCCTTTTCCCACTAGTTCTCCCTTTCTGACACTGGATTCCAGGAGTTCAGTTCAGTGTTTAGCTGTGGGTGTCTGCCTCTGCTTTCATCAGTCACTGGATGAAGGTTCTGTTTCCTAGACTCCATGGCAGTGGGACTGTATGTTGGCACTCCCCTGATTCGTGTCTAAAATCCGTATATGAGTGAGTACATACCATGTCTCTCTTTTTGTGACTGGGTTATCTCACTCAGGATGGTTTCTTCTAGTGCCATCCAATGCCTGCAAATTTCAAGATCCCATTGTTTTTTTCCGCTGAACAGTACTCTATTGTGTAAATGTACCACATTTTCTCTATCCACTCTTCAGATGAGGGACATCTAGGTTGCTTCCAGGTTCTGGCTATTACAAATAATGCTGTTATGAACATAGTGGAACAGACATTCTTGTTGTATGAATGGGCATCTTTTGGATATATGCCTAAGAGTGGAATTGCTGGGTCTTGTGGTAGACTGATTCCCATTTTCCTGAGGAATCTCCATACTGATTTCCAAAGTGACTGTATGAGTCCACACTCCCACCAGCAGTGAAGGAGTGTTCCCCTTTCTCCACATCTTCTCTAGGATAAACTGTCATTAGAGTTTTTGATTTTAGACATTCTAACAGGAGTAAGATGGTATCTCAGAGATGTTTTGATGTGTATTTCCTGCATGGCTAGGGATGTGGAGCACTTTCTTAAGTGTCTTTCAGCCATTTTAGACTCCTCTTCTGAGAATTCTCTATTTAGTTCTGTATCTCACTTTTTGATTGGATCCTTTGGTGTTTTGAAGACTTGCTTCTCTGAGTTCTTTGTAAATTTTGGAGATCAGTCCTCTGTCAGATGTGGGGTGAATGAATATCTTTTCCCAATCTGTGGGTTGCCTTTTTGTCTTGCTGACTGTGTCCTTTGCTTTATAGAGCCTTCTCAGTTTCAGGAGGTCCCATTTATTAATTGTCAGTCTTACTGTCTATGTTACTGGAGTTATGTTCAGGAAGTGGTCTCCTGTACCAATTCATTCAAGGGTACCTTCCACTTTCTCTTCTAACAGGTTGAGTGTGGCTGGATTTATGTTGAGGTCTTTGATCCATTTGGATTTAAGTTTTGTGCATGGTGATAGACATGGATCTATCTGCATTCTTCTACATGTCAGCCTCCAGTTATGCCAGCATGATGTGTTGAAGATGCTTTCTTTTTCCATTGTATAATTTTAGCTTCTTTGTCAAAGATCAGGTATTCATATGTGTATGGGTTAATGTCGGAGTGTTCAATTTGATTCCATTTGTCTAGCTGTCTAATTTTGTGCCAATACCAAGCTGTTTTCAGGACTATAGCTCTGTAATACAGCTTGAAGTCAGGGATGGTGATGCCTACAAATGTTGCCTTGTTGAACAGGTTTGTTTTAGCTATCCTGGGTCTTTCAATGTTGAGAATTGTTCTTTCAAGGTCTGTGAAGAATTGTACTGGGGTTTTAATGGGGATTGCATTAAATCTGTATATTGCTTTCAGTAAGATTGCCATTTATACTATGTTGATCCTACCTATCCAAGAGAATGGGAGATCTTTCCATTTTCTGGTGTCTTCTTTAATTTCTTTCTTTAAAGACTCAAAGTTCTTGCAATACAGGTCTTTCACTTGTTTTGTTAGAGTTACCCCAAGGTATTTTATGTTCTTTGTGGCTATAGTAAAGGGCATTGTTTCTCTGATTTCTTTCTCAGCCCCTTTATCGTCTCTATACAGTAGGGCCACTGATTTTCTTGAGTTGATCTTGTATCCTGCCACTTTGCTGAAGGTATTTATCACCTGCAGGAGTTCCCTGGTAGAGTTTTTTGGGTCACTTATGTAAACAGTCATATTATCTGCAAATAGTGAAAGTTTGACCTCTTCCTTTCCAAATTGTATTCCCTTGATCATCTTTTGTTGTGGAATTGCTCTAGATTAAACTTCAAAGACAATATTGAAAATGTATGTAGAGAGTGGAAAGCCTTGTCTTGTTCCTGATTTTAGAGGAATCACATTGAGTTTCTCTCCATTTAGTTTGATGTTGGCTGTTGGTTTGCTGTATATAGCTTTTATTATGTTAACGTAAGTTCCTGTTATCCCAGATCTCTCCAAGATCTTTATCATGAAGGGGTGTTGGATTTTGTCAAAGGCTTTTTCAGCATCTAGTGAGATGATTATACGATTTTGGTTTTTTAGCTTGTTTATTTGGTAGATTACATTGATGGATGTTCGTATGTTGAACCATCCCTGCATCCCTGGAATGAAGCCTACATGATCATTGTGGATGAGTTTTCTGATATGTTCTTGGATCCAATTTGCTAGTATTTTATTGAATATTTTTGCATCAATGTTCATGAGGGATATTGGTCTGTAGTTTTCTTTCTTAGTTGTGTCTTTGTGTGGCTTGGGTATCAATGTTATTGAAGCCTCATAGAAAGAGTTTGGCAGGGACCCTTCTGCTTCTATTGCATGGAATACTTTGAGAAGAATTGATATAAGCTGTTCTTTGAATTTCTAGTAGAATTCTGCACTAAAGCCATCAGGCTCTGGGCTTTTTTTGTTGTTGTTGTTCTTGGGAGACTTTTGATGACTGCTTCTATTTCCTTAGAGGTTATAGGTCTATTTAAATTGCTTATCTGTTCTTGATTTAATTTTAGCAGGTGATATCTATCCAGAAAATTTAATAGATATCAAATTAGATCAGATTTTCAAATTTTGTGGAGTACAGGTTTTCAAAGTATGATCTGATGATTCTCTAGATTTCCTCAGTGTCCATTGTTATGTCCCCTTTTCATTTCTGATTTGTTAATTTGAATGTTCACATTCTGCCGTTTCATGAGTTTGGATAAAGGTTTGTCTATCTTGTTGATTTTCTCAAAGAACCAACTCTTTGTTACATTGGTTCTTTATATTGTTTTCCTAGTTTCTCCTTTATTGATTTCAACCCTCAATTTGAATATTTCCTGGTGTCTACTCCTCCTGGGTGAGTTTGCTTCTTTGTGTTCTAGAGCTTTCAGCTGTGCTGTTAATTCTCTAGTATAACTATTCTCCTGTTTCTTCATGTGGGCACTTAGTGCTATGAACTTCCCTCGTAGAACTGCTTTCAAAGTGTCCCATAAGTTTGGGTATGTTGTGTCTTCATTCTCATTGAATTCTAGGAAGCCTATAATTTGTTTTTTATTTCCTCCTTGACCCAGGAATGGTGCAATAGTGCATTATTCAATTTCCATGAGTTTGTAGGGTTTCTGCAGTTTGTGTTGTTGTTGAATTCTAATTTTAGCACATGGTGGTCTTATAAGGTGCATGGAGTTATCCCAATTTTTTGTACCTGTTGAGATTTGATATGTTGCCAAGTATGTAGTCGATTTTTGAGAAGATTCCATGTGGCGCTGAGAAGAAGGTATTTTTTTTGATGAAATGTTCTATATATGTCTGTTAATCACCATTGGGTCATAACTTCTATTATTTCCTTTGCTTCTTTGTTAAGTTTCTGTCTGGTAGTCCTGTCTAGTGGTGAGAGTGAGGTGTTGTAGTCTCCCACTACAAGTGTGTGGGGATTTTTAAATGATTTGAGTTTTAGTAATATTTCTTTCATGAACATGGATGCCTTTGTATTTGGAGCACAGATGTTCAGAATTGAAACTTCATTTTGGTGGATTTCTCCTGTGATGAGTATGAAATGACCTCCTTCATCTCTTTTGATTAATTTATTTTAAAATCTAATTTGTTAGATATTAGGATTGCTACCCCTGCTTGTCTCTTCGGTCCATTTGATTGGAAAATCTTTTCCTAACCCTTAACTCTGAGGTAATGTCTGTCTTTGAAGCTGAGGTGTGTGTCTTGTATGCAGCAGAAGGATGGGACCTGTCTTTGAATCCATTCTGTTAGCCTGTGTCTTTTAATTGCCAAGTTAAGACCATTAATATTGAGAGATATTAATGACCATTGATTGTTCATTCTTATTTATCTTGGAATGGTTGATGGTGGTGGAATTATATGTGGTTTTCCACCTCTTTTTTCTTTTGGCTGTTGGTAAGGTGAGATTATCTATTGCCTATGTTTTTCTTGTTGAAGTTAATTTGCTTGGGTTGGAGTTGTCCTTCCAGAACTTTCTGTAGGGCTGGGTTAGTGAATACATCTTATTTATATCTGGTTTTGTCATGGAATATCTTGATTTCTCCATCTATAGTGTTTGAAAGCTTTGCTGGGTATAGTAGTCTGGGCTAGCATCCGTGGTCTCTTAGTGTTGGTAAAATATCTATCCAGAACCTTCTGGCTTTCAGAGTTTCCATGGAGAAGTTAGGTGTGATTCTGATAGGTTTGCCTTTATATGTTACTTGGTCTTTTTCCTTTTATGTTCTTAATATTCTTTCTGTATGTT
This sequence comes from Mesocricetus auratus, assembly GCF_017639785.1. NCBI lineage: Eukaryota > Metazoa > Chordata > Mammalia > Rodentia > Cricetidae > Mesocricetus > Mesocricetus auratus. The sequence goes on along the minus strand of NW_024429190.1, from coordinate 25,324,857 downwards.
TGGGGTTTTTACTATTATGTGGTGAGGGGACTTCCTTTTGTGGTCCACTCTATTTGGTGTTCTGTAGGCTTCTTGTACTTTCATTAGCATGTCTTTCTTTAGGTTGTGAAAGTTTTCTTCTATGATTTTGTTGAATATGTTTTCTGCCCCTTTGAGGTGGTTTTCTTCACCTTCTTCTATACCTATTATTTTTAGGTTTTGTCTTTTCAAAGTGTCCCATATTTCCTGGATATTTTGTGTTAGGGATTTGTTGGACTTAAGATTTTCTTTGGTCGATGAGTCTATTTCCTCTAGTGTATCTTCAACACCTGAGATTCTCTCTTCCATGTCTTATATTCTGTTGGTTATGCTTGCATCTGTAGTACCTGACCATTTACCCAGCTTTTCTTTTTCCAGCCTTCCTTCAGACTGTGCTTTTTATTGTCTATTTCAGCTTTCAACCCTTTCACTGTTTCAATTGTTTCTTGCAACTTATGCTTTGTTTTTTCCTCTATTTTTTGCATTTGTTGGATATTTTTGTTTGTCTTTTCTTCCATTTCTTGCATTTTTTTGCACTTTTGGTTCATTTTTACTTCCATTTCTTGCATTTTTGTTTGTTTTTTTCTTCCATTCCTTTAAGGGGTTTTCTCATATCCTCTTTGAGGGCCTCTATCATTTTCATGAAGTTGTTTTAAGGTCTTTCTCATCTGCTTTATCTGCAATGGGCTGTTCAGGTCTTGCAGGTGTAGAGTCTCTAGTCTCTGGTAGTGTCATATTGGTTTTTCTGTTGGTGGGTGTGTTTTTATATTGTCTCCTTCCCATCATTTCTTCCTGTGGGTGCAGAATCGCTTTCTCTCTTGGTCGGTATGTGACCATGATTCCTTTCTGTTGGGTGGGATCAGGCCCACCACCCTGGTGGCTTTCCTCTTGCATGGATGGAGGCCACCCTTGTATCAGGGTCTTGGTAATCTCTGGGTAGGCTGGACCCTGGCCTCATCTGTCCCATGGGTGGAGAATGGGACTTGGAGCTGGCAGTCTCTGAGAGGGCTGAATCCAATCGAGCTAGGATCCACTGTGTGCAGTGCCCAGATCTCAGGTGGTTCTGTTCATGGCACCAGAAGTTAGGCTCACCTGTCCTGTGGGTGGAGAATGGGACTTGGAAGCTGGCAGTCTCTGGGCAGGCTGGCTCCTGCCTAGATGGGAGCTGCAGTGTGCAGTACCCTAACCTCAGTTAGTTGTGCACAGATCACCAGAAGCATAAATCCATTTTATAAAAGAAGAAAATGAAGGTGAAAGTAGTTAGGTGACAGGTGAATGGAACAAAAGAAATAAAAAGGAGCATAACTGCTCCTAGATATGGTAGAGGAGAAGGTTTATGTGGTAGAGCATGGCCAGAGTCAGGGACATCTAAGAGAATCCAGAGTGGACATGACCAGACTGAGCTGTGCCAAGTGAGGAGGGGAGAAGGGGAGAGAGGGGAACCAGGTGTAGGAGCCAGAAGGCCCAGAGTAGGCAAAAGGGCCAGGTGACCAAAATGGTTGGATTATATAGGGAAGGGCAGCCCAGTCCTTGGGCTGAAGAAGTTTAGGGTGAGGGCATAATATGCCAACCAAGAGGTCCCTATAACAGGTAGGGACTGAAGGATGCAGGGAGAATCTGGTGGCCAGTGTCTGTTTTCATGTGTCAAATGAGTGCCCAAGCCATTTGTCCCAGGTTTGAAACCTAACAAGTCCCAAATCCCTAGCAGATTAGCCAGGATGGAACCACTGGAGCTGACCCTGTCTTGTTCTTCCCTAGTGTGTGACATATTAACAAATCTTTCAGGGAAAAGGGCATCAACTCCTTGACCAGGACTCTCTCTGTTGCCTCTGACAATAGACTGGCAGAGAACCTTTTCCCTATATGTCATGCTAGGAGAGAAACTGAAGAATCAGAGACTACTTCCTCCCTGGGGTCGCTTCTTCCTGCTCTCAGGCTGTCCTAGTCCACTGAGGTTTCTGCCCGAGAAGCCTTCAGATGAAGCCTTCAGATGTTCTTATTCTTAGCAACTAGCCTTACATGTAGGAGTTCCCTGGTAGAATTTTTGGGATCACTTATGTATGCTATCATATCATCTGCAAATAATACTTTGACTTCTTCCTCTCTAATTTGTATCCTCTTGATCTCCTTCGGTTGTCTTACTGCTCTAGCTAAAACTTCATGTATTGAATAGATATGGAGAGGGTGGACAGCTTTGTCTGGTTCCTGATTTTAATGAAATTGCTTTGAATTTCTCTTCATCTAATTTGATGTTGTCTATAGGCTTGCTATAGGTTGCCTTTATTATTTTTAGGTTTGTCCCTTGTATCCCTGGCCTCTCCAGGACTTTTATCATGAAGGGGTGTTAGATTTTGTCAAAGACCTTTTCTGCACCTAATGAACTGATCATCTGGTCTTTTTCTTTAAGTTTGTTTATATGATGGATTATATTTGCTGATTTTCATATATTGAGCCATCCCCACATCTCTGGGATGAAGCCATGGTGGATGATCTTTATGATGTGTTCTTGGATTCAGTTTGCAAGTATTTTATTGAGTATTATTTCATCTATAGTCATAAGAGAAATTGGTCTGTAATTCTCTTTCTTTGTTGCCTTGGGTGTTCTGTCACAGAGCTGGGGAATGAGACTTGGGGATTAAGTCTGAGGGAACAGAAGGGGAGGTGTGGCCTGTGGTTTAGTGGGGGGTGCCTGCTGGAGTTGAGGATTGGGATACAATGATGAATAGGGGAAGGGAAGATGGTGGGGAGGTGATGGTCTGTGGGATCCACAGGAGATGTGGTTGAGGGGGAAGGCTCCAGCTGGTGAGGCAGGGCTAGAGATGAGGCTGGGGGATGGGTTTTAACTTTATATAGCTGAGAGTTAATAATACATCAGTATACTCCCATTACACTTTCATGTTTTAAAAGCAACTTTTTAGTTCTCCTTTATGAAAGAAACTACAACATATTTGATCTTTTTCTTATGATGGATCGATCGAGGTTGTAAAAACACTCTTCAGTGAACCTATAGACGGATATAATACATGATATATGCAGTAGGTAAACAAACTTATTGACAAACCAGCTTCCCGAGTTCTTAATGGCTGGATGACCTTAGGCAGACATTTGCCATATGTTTGTTTTAACTTTTTCATCTGTAAAATGAGGTTGATGCTGCCATCTACTTCAGAGGAGCTGTGACAGCCAAATGAATTAGTATATGTCCAGTATTGGAAACAACACTTAACATGTGTGAATAATTCTTCATGCTATAGAACTTACTCATTCTCAAGATAATGTTTATCTTTGATAGATACCACCATGCACTTTCTCAATGATGTTGGGCCAGTGCCTATTACCACTACCAGCATATGTAAGTGGTTATATCAACACACCTTGTCAATATGATGATTTCCAAAACCTTCTGAACATTGACAATCAGAGTTTTAGAATTTTAGTTCAAATATTTGCATGACAGCCCAGTGAGAAACTTTGCCAAGGTCTAAATTTCATGTGCATAACATCACATTAGCATGCTGTCCTATAACCAAGACTACAGCAACATGAATGCTACAGGGAACAAGACATGCAGAAGAACCTTAAAGGGGCTGTTCTGATGGTGGCACATGGACACCAAAGCTTAGATGCCAGTCTTCCCAGTGATGTTCTTGCTAGACTGGGGTCCATAAAATTTAAGAGTCAGGATTTCAAACTTAGGCGTTTCTTGACCTGCCACAGTATCTTAGTGAGTCAAGAGTGATAAAAATAACAATGCTAACTAAGAGTAAAATTTCCACTCCCTAAGCATGCAGAGAAGATTGGGTGTGGCTCTGAGGTGTGTCCCTCACCAAAGTTAGCTAGGGTCTAATTAAATCTTTGTCCTCATTCAGACCTGGGTGTGGCCTTGGGATATGTCCTCACCAGAGTTAGCACAAGTCCAACTAAATCTTTGTCCTTGTTCCTCATGTCCAGTATTGTGATTCTCTTAGGTCTACAGTGTCATCCATTGGTTTTCACAAAGCCAGTCTAATCTTGGTAATTTTGAAAATAAACTTTATTCTGGAAGACTCTTGGTACATAGATACCAAACTAGGAACAAAATGAGGAAGAGATTTTTTTATAGCAGTCCCTGCCTGGATTCTCTACAGAAGGAAAAGAGAGCAGCTGTTATAGCTATTAGTGAAGTCATTCCATCCCCAATAATGTGTGAGTATTTTCACTGTACAGCACTTGAGGCTGGATGCTAGGTAAATGAGACCCAGTTTTCTCCTTGGAGGGCTCAAATTCAGATGTCAGAAAACACATATTTACTTAAAGTATACCATGGTATGATGAGTGCTACAACAATATCAGAAAGGCTTGTGTACAGCCCTTAGGAGAGAGGAAACTCTCTAGGAGGGTTTAGAAAAGAACAACATCTGTTGTCATGTGCTGACATGGCATGATCTCACCAGAAAGAGTTATTCTAGGAAAAAGCACAAGATGAGATTCCCAAGGGCTGCGGGAAGTGAGAAAGGGGTACCATAGGCCTACGAAGATTCTTTTGCTCACTGGAAGCCCCATGTGGCTTGCTGATCACATACCTGAGAGATTACATGAAGCTATGAGTTATCCAAGAGGAAAACAACTGTGATGTCTCAAGTATCCTCAGGCTGTGAGGGCTGACACTGTCCATCTGGCGTTAGTCGAGGTGTCTAGTTCCATCTCTTTGCAAACAAGGCGGGATGATTTGACCTGTTAGAGAGATTCCTGGCATCGGTGGTGAATCTCCAGAACCTGAGAAAACAACATAAGGTGGGGTAGCAGTTCTCATTTGAGATTGAGATGAAGGTTCTGCCAGCTCTATCCAGGCTGGCTCAAGACCTCACACAAGTGTGAATACCTCCTCAAGAGCAGTTCCCACACATATCTCGATGGTGAATACAGACGAAGCCCTGACATGGTGTCTACAGGTCCTACAATAACCCCCAGGCACATGCTAGTATTCTCTTTATTTTATGCAGAGAAAATTGAAGCTCTATGTTACTTCTTTTAGTGAAATAGTAGCGTTACCCCCTAACCTCCATACCACAGAGATTTGTGGTAATGGACAGCAGAAACCATGTGATAGCATTTCTTGAAACCATTAAACATTCTATAAATGTAAGGTGACTTTATAGTATCTATTACAGTCCCCAGCAGTCACTTCAGCAAAACACCATTACATTAGGTGCTCTATTTTAAGATGAACAAAGTGCTACCTCTGAAAGATGGTCAACTGAACTTTAAAATGACTTTGAGTGTTCCTGTCTAGGAGATTTCCTGGGAGTGAGTTTTTGTTTAAAATAGAAGAAAAACACTCTAGATGAGGTTAAATCATTGACAGGTTTTGAATAACCACCCTTGCTTGGGAAGAAGCTCTTTGGTGGATATTTTGGCAGAGAGGCAGAGTTGTTTATTTTTCTCTGTGCACTATTTATACTTAGACCCCTGTAGCAGTGGAGAGAGCACTGGGCTGAACCTGAGAACCCAATGGAGAGCCTAAGAGAGAGATTCAGGGACAAGTAACACATGATACCCTCAGTCCCAGAGGCCAGAGTAGCCATTCCTGCTGGAGGACTTGCTAGGATGACAACTACAGAATAATGACAGCCTATTCCTGTTGGAGTTCAAAGAAGTGGACAGCTGAAACGTTTGTACTCTGGCTGGAGTTCAGAGATGTGCGCAATATTCTAACTATGTTTCTAGGCTTAGAAATGCTCATTGAGTCACCTGCTTATTGCTCTCCACAATAAAGTTCATTTGTATAATATTCAAGTGTTATACTTGAACCTTGTTTTAAAATTTGTTTTATGTTTATGTATGAAAGTGTTTGTATGTCAGTGTATAACATGTGTGCCTGGTGCCTGCAGAATCCAGAAGAAGGTGTCAGATTCCCTGGAACTGTAGCAACAAATAGTTGTGAGCCACCATGTGGGTGCTCAGAATCAAAACATGGTCCTCTGAAAGAGCAACCTGTGCTCTTAACAACTGAATCATCTCTCCAGCCCACCCCCAGCACCTTTGAATGATGTGTTTGACCTGAAAGATCAGGTACACAGAGTCAGGTGAGAGAGGGGTTCTTATGGTCTGTTGGAATTATCAAGCTATGTGTCACTTGCCCAGGCTGGATCACATGTTTGTGGGAATACCAATTGTATCTTCTTAGTTATTCTTCCAGCACCTGATGTGCCTTTAATGACTGATGCTCGACACCTTTCATGCAAACTTGTACCTGGCATGACCGTTGAATGAATGGAACAGAAAGTGTAATTCTTTAGTCCCAATAATTAAAAGGTTAGATTCAGAAACTCCTAAAACAAACCTTTGTTTCAGAAGAACCCTGGAATCTTTTTTTAATCTCTGGTGTTGGAGGCATGGTCTTGTCATTCTTTGAGGAAGATTCTGTGTTAGTCTTTTTGTGGTACTACAATGAAATACCTTAGGCATCTTTATGGTCTTGTAAGAGTTTTATCTAGCCCCAGTTTTGGAGCATGACTCAGCCCTGGGAAGAGTCTATGACAGAGGTATAGGCATGTGCAGGGCTTACCATGATGCAGAAAGCCAGAGAGAAGCAATTTTGGGGTTGTGTAACAACTTGCTCTTTCCAAACCTCACTGCATGGGACCAATATTCCCTCTGAGAGTAGGATCTCAGTGACCTAGAACTTCTCACTAGGTTGCACTTTTTAAAAGTCCCATGAGTCGCTATGCCCCTAACTATAGACAGCCTCCCAACATAGCAACTCTTAGGGGCAAACTGCACCCAAACAACAGCAGATACCTATCTCTGGTGTTCAGGAAGATGGACACCAATGAATATAAACAGAAAGAACTTTCTAGTTCACTTCCATGTTCAATGAGGAAACTAAACAACCTGCATCTCTCAGTTTGATCTGTCTGTTTACTGTAGTGAGAATACTTGTCATGTACTATACATCACTGTTGACTGTAAGTACTATCATATACAGCAAGCAGAGCTCTAGGTGACAGTCATCCTGCTTGAATGGAGCTCTCTACTTCTATCTCACCACCACAGTTCCTGAAAATCATTATTCTACTGTCTAACTTTATTAACTTGACCATTTTTTGTTTCCCTAATAAGTGGAATGATAAACTATTTGTTTTTCCATGGCATCATTATCCATGTGACATTTAATGCAATGGGGCTAGATGATACTCTAAGGCAAAAAACAACAACAACAACAAAAAAACCAAAGTCCAAGGACTTGGGTCTGGGGCATAAAAGGAGGCTGGTAAAGGGCAGCAGGTACAAGGTGGGTCAGAGAAAGTCCAGGAAAGAATTACAGTCCACTGGCCTGTACTAACAAATGGCACATATAGGTTTTGACTTGCAATATGCAAACTCTTGCATCAAGGAAAGAGAGGTTGATATCTTAGTTAGGGTTTCTATTGCTATGACAAGTCACCATAACCATATAGCAAGCTGGTGAGGAAAGGGTTTATTAGGCTCACACTTCCACATTGTTGTTCATCACTGAAGGAAGTCAGAACAGGAACTCAGCAGGGCAGGATCCTGGAGTCAGGAGCTGATACAGAAGCCATGGAGGGGAGCTGCTTAACGGATTGCTTTCCCTGGCTTGCTTAGCCTGTTTTCTTATAGAACCCAGGATCACCAGCCCAAGGAAAACTCCACCCACAATGGGCTGGACCCTCCCACATTGATCACTATTTGAGAAAATGTCTTACAGCTGGATATCATGGAGGTATTTCCTCAGCTGAGGCTCCTTCCTCTCTGATTACTCTAGCTTGTATCAAGTTGACACACAAAATCAGCACATACAGTTATCTCGAAGTCTACTACTGAGAGATCCAGTTAGCTAAGCCCTGAGAACTGACAGTGTGTTTTCCATGAGAGAGTTATCATTACCCTTACATGATGGACTTTAGTAGACATTACAGTACATGAAAATGCAGAAGGCAGTTTCATTCCAGGTCAAGTTGGGCTTGGGAGCCCAAGGGCCCACCTTCCAGCTCACACACCGCTTCCTAGCCTGGGCTCCTCGTACCTGCAATCTCAAGAACAGTTTGAAAATACAGGTGCAAGTCAACACATTTGTCTGTATTAAAAAATAAGGAGAAGGGGGGAAGGAGGAGGAGGAGAAATAGGTTTAAAAAAGGGAAGGCCTGACTCAAGGCCATTAAACTACCTTGTGAAAAAAAATCAACTTGCAACTTACTACCATTTGATGAAACCTGGGAATAAATTTGTTCCTGCCTATCTTATCCTCTGCTCTTTAAAGGCAATTGTTTTCATGATAAACAGAGAAAGGAAAAAGTCTTTGGCATCTTAGATTTCTGTGAAAAGGAGAGAAGGATAACACAAACAAATTCAATTGATTAAAAACTCTGAGGCCTCACTGGTGGGAATCATTTCCACACTCTTCCCATTTCCCAGGGTTTCCAGTCATTTGCCAAGTTCCATGTTTCCTAATCCTACATATGCTACAGTCTGGAGTATTAATATAGCAATAATCATGACTGCAGTTACCTTTGCTGACCACTGACTTGACTTCTAGAACTGCCCAATGACCTTCCCTGTGCCTCCCTAGGTCAGGCCTAACAAGGACCATTCGTGAGGCATACTTGGACTGTCTCATAAGGTAGTAAAAAGATCAGACCCAGCATGGGAAGGCTCCACTGCATATCCCATTTCAGAATTCACTGATGATGGGAACTGGGCAAGACACACTCTCTTGGGTTTATTTTATAACTGTGTGAATTATATTACAGGCTGCAAATCAGGACACAAGGGTCAGAGCCCACACTAATCAGACACCTGGCTGTGTTCTAGGTACTTCACCATCCCAATCTTACCATCCAACATCTGCCAGTGGGGTGCCCAGTGAGTCTCTGAAGACCCTTTCTCCCCTGCTTTCTGGTTTTAACAAGCCAGATTAAATCCAGGAACTTCAATTAGGCTCATCTTGTCACTGTTTTTGCCTTAGGATCCATGCTCAGTGCCAAAGGAACCTTCCCAGACACTGCCCAGAGAGGAGCACCCGGAGAAGCTGACAGCTGAAGAAGGAACCAGCAGCGATGAAGAAAAAGGGTACAGGCAGACTGGCAGCCTTTTGAGTGTGCCAGGCATGAAGACTCAGATAGGAAGGATTAGCTTGTTCATGCCTTCTGTTCTCCAGTGCTTATGGCTGACTTAACCTGATGCATAGGGGACAGATATATCTTTCATGTTCTTCTACACAGCTATGGCTTTCCACAAACTGCCGTATTTAACTTTCACACCAACATGGAGGACTTTATAAAGATTAATAATTCTGCCCAAGTCAGAAAAGCCTTTTCTTTTAATGTCAGGAAAGCAAGGGGACCTCTGTTACCAGAAGAAGCTCCTAGTATTCCACCTGCATTAGCTGCCGCTGCTTTATCAGCCATCCTCAAGATAGGACATTTACCTCATGGTGAGCTGCCTTTGAGCTTGACTTGGCCATGCTTTGCTGGGTTCACATACCTTTGGCCCCTAGCTGAGGATGAGGTGTTACGGCTCTGCCATACTAGAGTTCAAGTTTCTTACCCATGCCTTTTCAGGCTGAAGAAGTAATCCCTAACTAAGGCATATTGTTGTCATGGTAACATGACATGATGATGGGTTTAGAATATTTTCATACATTTACATCTTGTAAAGATATTTGCCTGCATGCATGTATGCAGACCTGTAGAGGCCAGCATAGGATGTCAGACCTCAGAACTGAACCCAAGCCCTCTGAAAGAACAAGTGTCCCTAACCACTGAGAATCCTCTCCAGCCCTATGCATACATATCTTATACCTGTGTGTCTGGACCTCCTTTTCTCTGCAAAGTAGAAGCCCTCTTCCTCATGCCCCTTTCACCAGGAGCTTTTACCTATTAATGCCTGGTCTCCTGGCCTAACACTAACCCTAACCCTTCACACTGTTAAACAAAACAAACACTTAACATCCCAATATAAGCATTTTAATTTCTCAGCAAGTTCCAGAGTTCAGAGTGAAAAAGTATCTCCCTGAAAGACATTTGTCAGCCTCTTCTTTAAGATGAAAAACTATTTGAGCTTTTGACCAGCTTTTCAGTTGGGGGAAACCTAATTATCATCCCCCAGTTTACACGTGGGATAGCCAGCAAAAATTATGAGCATTCTCTGAAAGTGTGGAAGGCTGGAAAAGTGTTTTGGGTTTTTTTTCTTTCTTTTCTTCCATATGTAGGAAAAATTATGAAACTTGGTTATAAAGACCTATTTTTGGAGCTTCTCGGATCCCTTAGAAGAACTCAAGTTCACAGTCTCTTATTTGTTAAGTGCCCACTACGATCAGGTAGTTCCTGCAGAACCTTGTACAGTAGAACTTAAGTCAGGTTGCTCTTTGAAAGACAAAGGTTTCTTATTCCAGTAACTACTCCAAGAGCTCCCTCCTCCAAGATAGGAGCAGTTGAAACACCTACAATCTCTAATCATTATATTATTCATATCTTCAAAGGATTGAAGAACCCCTCAAGGACGGAAGTGACCTACAACCTCCACTGGGCTCTGTGCTAAAAGAGAAGGCAATAGAGACTGAATATCGACCAGAGGACTGGCAAAGCCAAAAGGCCAAACTACAAACCCAGGTAGTAGGACAGTTCTGGATAGGATATACCTCACCCATCCCAGAGTGTACCTGTGCCTCCTCCTACAGACAGCCTTGACAAGCACACAGGGCTAGTTTCCATCTAGCTGGACAGGGTGTTATAGATCCACGGCAAAGTAGACTTCTTGGTTTTGCTTATTCATTAAAAACTTCCCATCCATATATGATCAAGCATATTGGTGCAGCACCTAATTTGAGCCACTAGGATCCATCAATGACCAAGTCAGGTAAGAGTTCTTGTATTTTATACATAGTGGGTATACACATACTCACCAAAGGTCGAGAAGACAACAGTCTGTGTCTTTGGTTTCTATATCTATAGATTCAGACAACTCCAGGTTGAATATATTTGGTGGAAAGTGCATCTGTATTGAATGTATGCTTACCTTCTTGTCATAATTTTTCTAAACAAAGCAGCTTGATGACTGTTAATATAGCATTTGGTATTATAAGTAATGTAGGAAAGCTTTTATACACATAGGAAGGTGTGTGTGTGTGTGTGTGTGTGTGTGTGTGTGTGTGTGTGTGTGTGTGTGTGTTATACAGACACTACCCTGCTGTATATGGTCATGGAATCAGTCCTCCACAGCCATAGAGAAGCAACTGTATTTTCTGTCTTATAGTAGAGCTACTGAATACTAAACACAGTACATTAGAAGAGTTTCAGGAAGAAAAGCCTCAGTAAGGAGTGAGATCTAAGGACCTATGCAAGGTTTCTTCAGCCCCTCAAGTTCTCTGGGAAGGTTCCTTCTCATCCCACAGCTCCCTCTTTCCCAGCACTCAGGGCTCTATCTGAGGAGTCCTCTGGGGCACTCATTGAAATCTTACACCCTCCCTAGCCACTCAACGCTTCCAAAGACGGATGTTCAGCAAGGATGCTGGGGCCCTGAAAAGGTTGCCTTTTAGGACCATAGTGCAGGGAGGATGTCTGTGGCAGCAGGATTCCCAGCTGTAGCAGGCTCTGCAGCAAAGTGCCTGTGACTACAGGGAAGACCTTCAATCACTTAAGCAGCTGTCAGTCCATGAGATGGAGGAGCTGCAGCAGGATCTCCAGGAGAGCCTGCAACACAGCCAGGACTCCAAGGCCCAGCTTGAGGCTGCCCACCAGCGAGCCCCGAGCATTCTTGAGAAAGCCAAGGCTCAGGAGCTCAAAGTACGGTGACCCTGTGAGATAGGCAATTCGCTGGGCATCTGCCCTACCAGTCCCTGCTAGGCTCTGATGTTCTGCACAATGCCTTCTATCCACGGTTTCCAAGGACTATGGCAACAACAAGAACATTGTTATTCTAGACCCATTTCCACAGGAAGAAAAGGCTCAGGGAGATTCAGTAGCTTGCCAGCCAGAGTCTAATCCATTGCATACCTGGTTCGCCTTTTCTCATTTTTGTATATTCCTAACAGCATAAGAACAACTTGTATCAGGCATCAGGGTGTTTATAATCCAGTACTCCGGTGGATGAAAGAGGAGACCACTATGACACTAAGGCCATTTGGACTACACGGAGAGACCGTGTCTGAAAGAAAAGGATTATCTTGTTTTCATGTGGTGCTGTGTGTGATGCATGCCAGGGACTCAGGCTCAGCAAGAGATAGCCTTAAGAGAAAGGGGAAGAGCAAGCTGAAAAAACTCAGCTGGGAAAACCTTCCAGAGGGTAGGGTAAGTTGCAGTGTGGTGGCCAGGTATTTAATCTATCAGGCAATTCAAGCAACTCCAGCACCTTGTACCCACTACCTTCTGACCAGTCCCAAGCATCACATTCCTTCCCGTTATCTTAGGAGGCCTCCTAAAGAGGTGTCTCACAGAAAGGAAGCAGACCCAGAAGATAGTACAAGTGACCAAAGCCCCATAAAAGAACAAATGGGAAGAGTTTAAGAGTCCCTGTACCACTGGACAGCCTAGAAGAGGGCAAGGTGGCTGAGGTCCCATGTGGATCCAAGCGAAAAGAGAGCTGATGGAGATGAGGACACTGTGTTGGAAGTGTTTTTCACTTTTGGAAGTTGTGACAGGGCTCAGTTAAAGAGCACTAAGCAGATCTGCTGTCAACACAACAGTGAGTAATTTAAATGAAAGCCCGCACATGGTACAAGGGAGTGCTTCTGTCATGACAGCTTATTAAGTTCAGCAGAGAAGGCGAGGAGTACACCACCTTCTGTTTTTAAAATGAGGTGACTATGAGAACTGAAAGAGAGTAGTTGTGAGATATAAAATAGGAGGTGCAAAATCCTCTACTATAAAGCCAAGATGCTCCAGAACCTGAAAAGTAATCCCAATAGAGCAGATCAGAGATGCTGTTCTCTATGATAGTAAACACCAGAAGAAGCCACCAACAGTGGACAGCACAAGACCAGGTGTGGAAAAAGAAAATGAGCCTGCTTATTTCCTTTTTGCTTAGTACTATGTGGTTCTTTATAGTAAGGAGTGGATTGCCTTTATAAAAATAAGCTTAAAAAGGAGAATGGCACCATGTGTGCAGACTGTGTGCTAGGTACCCGAGAAAAGAAGAAAAACACAAAAAAAATCAGTCAACTCCCTCCTGTTATTCTTCTGTCTCCCAAATTTGCCTGCAATCTACAAGGACAACCGGGCTCACAGGATCCTAGGTCTTTCTGTCAGCTGCTGCAACTCCAGCCTGTGTGATTGCCTGGACTTTTTTTCCTCGGGGCTAAAGACCTCAGTCTTTTAGAGGAAGTGAAGTAAAGGAAGTACCCTGTGTCCCCCATCCCTGCCCTCCCCCCTGCCCGGGCTTCAAAGTATCTGGGGATTAGACAAGGGGGATTTGAGATCCCATAAAGAGAGGATATGGTCCCAATCTGAGAGTAAAGGCACGAGTTTTGGAGACTTTGAAATAGATTCAATAGATCTTAATCGATGGCTCCAGTCAATATGGGAGTGGTTCCAGAATGAGACTAGAGAAGTCAGGCTGGGAAATATAGCTTAATGGTAGAATGGGCCTTGCAGGTGGTAAGACCAAGGTTCAACCCCAGCATTACAAAATAAAATATAATAGTGGGGAGCAAATCCTGATTAAAAGCAAACTCACCACTTACAAGGTATGGGAGCTCAGGCAGGTAACTTAGTTCCTTTGCTCCTCAGTTCCCTCATTTTTCAAGTTCAGGAAATAGTAGACTATGGGCTGGTGTTGAAGGTCAAAAGATAATCCATGTAAAGTACCTAGGCTAGGACGCAGCCAAGAGTTCAGTTTCTAAATGTTCTTCGCTTGTCACTGAAGCTCCTGATGGGCAGATATATAGCTACAGCTGTAGGGGACTGCATGGTGCTGAGCTCAGAGGGCAACATTTGATTCACATGTGTAGCTGCTCCCAAGTAACCACTCAAAGGCTTAGTATGAATTACAAGTGCTCAGCATACTTTGGTGCCTCAGGCAATAAATCAGCATTTAGCCCTGGCATCTAGATGGACTTTGGGAGCCCATTCCACGTGGAGGGATGCTGTCTCCGCCTAGACACATGGGGGAGGGCCTAGGCCCTGCCCCAGATCATATGACAGACTTTTGAGATCCCCCAAGAAGGACCTTATCCTCCTTGGAGAGTAGAGTGGGGACTGGGGAAGGGGTTGGGGAAGGATTGGAGGGGGGCAGGAGAGGAGGGGAGGGAGAGGGAGCTAGGATTGACATGTGAAGTAAACTTGTTTTTAATTTAAATTAAATTAAAAAATAAATTAAACATAAAAAAGAATGCAACACAACTTTGCATCATCAAACAAATTTTCCCCAACATAAACAAATGTAACACATCATAAACTGATATCCACAGCAGTCTCCATCTGCTGTTAAAAGAAGCTTCTTTGGTGAGGAGTGAGAGCTCACTTACCTGTGGGTTTGAGCACACATTTTAGAATGTAGTTAGGAATTATGCTGGTACAGTAAAGTAGCAGTAGTAGGTTCTGTTCTAAGGTCCATGACTTCACAAGCCCTGGAGATAAGCACCAGTCACGATTTTCCTCCTGCTAAGTGGACCTTAAATCCAGTTAAACAACTGTTGGTTACTGTGGTGGTTTGAAAGAGAATGGCCCCAATATACCCATGGGGATTGAGTGGCACTATTAGGAAGTATGGCCTTATTGGAGAAAGTGGTCACTGGAGGCAAGCTTTGAGGTCTTAGATACTCAAGCCATGCCCACTGTGGCACTCGCTTCCTACTGCCTTAAGGTCCAGATGTAGAATTCTCAGCTACCTCTCCAGCACCATGTCTGGATGCAGGCTGTTATGCTTCTCACTATGATGATAATGGACTAAACCTCTGAAACTGTAAGCCAGCCCCAATTAAATGTTTTCCTTTATAAGAGTTGCTGTGATCATGATGTCTCTTCACAGCAATAAACCCTAACTAAGAAAGTTACCATCAAGATATAAGTGCCACTACTGCACTCTAGGGATATATTGACATATATTTAGTCACATACATAAGGTACATAATGTACAAAAATCACCTAAAATTACAGGAGCCATGAAAAATCAGGCTTTGCTAGGCTTTGCTGTACATTGCACAACGCCAGTCATCCACTGTGTCCACTGTGACACGAGGTCTGTGAAAATACCATGAGTGTCTATGGCCATGGAGGATAGACGAGAGCATGTGATACCCTGGATCTGGAAGCCGGGTGCTGGGAACTGAACTTGAGTCCTCTGGCAGAGAAGCCAGTGCTTAGCCACAGAGCCATCTCCATAGCCTCAAAATCTTTGTTTTTGTTTTTTAAGCCAGTTTTGTGAATATTATTTAAAACAGACCTATGTCTTAAGAAAATCTCACCGGGCAGTGGTGGCACACGGCTGGGCGGTGGTGGCGCACGCCTTTAATCCCAGCACTCGGGAGGCAGAGGCAGGCGGATCTCTGTGAGTTCGAGGCCGGGCTGGACCAACAGCCTCCAAAACAATACAGAGAAACCCTGTCTCCAAAAACCAAAAAAAAAAATCTCATTATTTAAATCAAGGATTAAATTTTAGTTTTACATCCATGTCCTGAATATTGACCTTAGGAATTTTAATAACTTGCAATCATCATGCATGTATCAAACCTTACATGACTTATTGGAGCCTTCTATGATATGCTTAAACATTCTCATTTTGTCTTTATTTCTCTTTGTCCATTTTGGAAATAATGTGTCTTTTTTCTTAGGACAAATCCTTATTTTTCCATATAAAAGACTTTTTCAAGAAAATTATCTTGGGGGCAGTGCTGGAGAGACGGCTTAGTGGTTAAGAGTACCGGCTGCTCTTCCAGAGGACCCAGGTTCAATGCCCAGCACCCATGTAACAGCTCACAACTGTCTGTGACTTCAGTTCCAGAGGATCTGACACCCTCACACAGGCATATACGGAGGCAAAAACACCAATGCATATAAAATATGTTTAAAAAGTTACCTTTTTAACTTTTATTATCAGAAATATATTCTGATGTTTACATTTTTAATTTTTTCTCATTCTCATTCATTTCTTTTTACTTAGTCTCCTCACTTAATATTATGAAACACACTTATTTATAACTTATTTTATTTATTTATTTTTTGAGACAGGCTTTCCCTGTGTAGCCCTGACTGTCCTGGAACTGACTTTGTAGAGCATGCTGGCCTCAAACCCAGAGATTCACCTACCTCTTCCTCTGGTGTACAAGAACTAAAAACATGCCATCTTGGCAGACTTCTATTTACCAATTTTTAAAAAGAAAGCTTAATCCAAAATTACATTTTGGACATAATGTAGCAAATTAAGAACACCTGACCATACATTGTTAAACTATAAGGTTCTTCTTTGCTTTAAGTCCTAAGCAGACAGCATCCCTACATGGATTTGTAAAATGGTTTCCTTTAAGCATTTATCTTTGTCAGTTACAGGATGTTACATTCCATCAAGAGCTGTCCAAGATTACAGCTTCCAGTGTCCTTGTACAGTGAATTGTCTTGTATAAGCAAGACAAAGGCAGAAGATAAAATATACAGATGAGCCCACAAATGCAATTTGAGATACAAAAGGCATTTACTTCCTTCCAAACTTTGGGAGATCAAAAACCTTTTCACCACATATGAATAAACAGAGTCAGAGCATCTTGCCAGAACATGCCCCCAAGGAACTATTGCCAGAAATAGAGGCTCTGCCTCCCATTCTAACAGTCAGAGCTCTGAAATAAACCAGATGGAACAGGGCAGAAAGATACTTTGAAATCAGAGGCGTGAAATCATGAATAAAAACAGAGCAGAGCAGAACAAACTAAAACAGAGGCCAAAGCAAGGAAACCAAACCTAAATGTATAGCAATTCAATTTGTCAGGCAAAAGCTCCAGAGTGTGCTAGGAGCGGAGGAGGGGAAAGTCCCGAAGAAAAAGTACTTGGCTGCTGTTCTGGAGTTTCTCATCCTGGAACCGAACCCCAGGACCCAGCCCAGCAGCAATTGTGATTCCTTGTTAGCTCAGTGACATGGCAGTGAGGTCAGACGTTGTTCTTGTAGAGTTGCCAGAATGCTGGTGTTCCTGTAACCAGTTTGGAGAAGCCGGTAACCACAGAGAGAACTGAATTAGAGTCTTTCATTCTCACTTTCTTCAGAAAGCCAGTACTCCAGGAGGGCAGCAGGCTAACTTCCTAAAGACTATCGTATGCCTCATCTCTAGCCAGCAAATCCCATGGGAGAAGGAGGAGGCAGGAGACAGGCAATCATTCCAGAGCTCAGTGTTACCTGTCCAGTCAGAGGAGGAGCCACATTTCTGACACATGTAGTGTCTGTGTTTCTGCTGTTTATTTGTTCCATGCACTAGTCCCTCATTCTGCAGGTGTTTGGGCTCGAGTACTTTCTGGAATGCTGGGTCTACTCAGTTTTTACTAGTATCAACCTGCATCTGAGCTGGTGAGGAACAACTCATAACAAACAATGTTTCTTTTTATTTTGGTTTTTTTCAAGACAGGGTTTCTCTGTATTGTTTTGGAGGCTGTCCTGGAACTCACTATGTAGACCAGGATGGCTTCAAACTCACAGAGAGCCGCCTGCCTCCGCCTCCCGAGTGCTGGGATTAAAGGCATGCGCCACCAATGCCCAGCCATAACAAACAAACTTTTAACAGTGTATGTGTGAAAAGCTGTTAATAGTATGTGTGTGCAGCTTCCTTTCCATAAAATGAAATATAAATGTGTCATCATAACACAGAGTATGAAAGTGCCCCCGTCCATCCCTTCTGTTCTCTGTCAGATGTACAATGTAGGACATGAAAGCAGGAAGAGGGGAAGAAGCCGTCTAAAGGGAGGAGAAAGTGGACGTAAGACAGGGTAATGGGATGCATGTGCCGTGAAATCAGAAAAGGGAGCTACTTCAATGCAGAAAAGGGACCAGCAGAAGCATGTGTGTTTTAGGAAAGCAGTGGAGAGGGAAAAACAGAACAAAATACATGGTGCTGGAGATGTTCGTCCAGTTGATAATCAGTCACCTTACATGTCTGAAGCCCTGGGTTCAATCCCCTGCACTTCATAATTAGAGTGTCTATAATCCATTCAGAAGGTGGAGGCAGGAAGATTAATGATTCAGGGTCATCCTCAGCTACAAAGTGAGTTCTAGGCCAGTCTGAGCTACCTGGGTTCCTGACTCAAAAAAAAAAAAAACTGTCAATTATAATGAACAAACATGCCATAATGAAGCCTATAACTTTATCAGCTAGCTAAAAAACTGCAAAGTATGTGATGTAGTCAGGTCATCAGTGTTCCACAGTCTAATAAGCCCACCACAAGAGTCCTAAATAAGTCTACAATCCCATGGCCAGAGAGTCTGGGAAACGGAACCTTCATTCAGTGGCTGATGGAAGCAGAGGCAGACTCCCACAGCTAAACACTGAGCTGAACTCAAGGAATCCAGCGACAGAGAGGAGGACTGCTGAGCAAAGGGGTTAAGACTGGGCTGGTTTAATCCCAGAAACAGATGACCTGACAAGGGTTAGCTCTTGAATCCCAGGCTGATGCCTGGGAATCCAGCATGGGACTGACCCAGATCCCCTGAATGTGGGTGTCAGTGAGGAGGCCTAGGCAATCTATGGGGCCTTGGGCAGTAGATCAGTATTTATCCCGGGTATACAAATGGACTTTGGGCACCCATCCAACAATGAGAGATGCACTCTCACCCTGGACTCTTGGGGGAGGGTCTAGGCCCTGCCCTGGATGAAATGACAGACTATGGACACCCCCATGGAGGGCCTCACCCTCCCTGGGGAAATGAGGGGATATTGGGGGGGTTGGTGGGAGGGCGTGGGAGGAAGGGAGGGAAACGGAGAGGGACCTGGAATTGACATGTGAAACAACCTTGTTTCTAATTTAAATTTAAATGTAAAAATAAAATATAAAAAGAGTCCTAAATAACCACTTCATGTCTCATTCCTTCTGCTCTGCCACAGGCCACAGAGGAGCTATTGAAGGAGGAGTCCAGTCACAGCCTCCAGATCCAACACCAGGCACACCTGCCCGAGCTCCAGGTCCTAGAGGAGGCCAGACAGGAGTTGCGAGAGGAACATGAGCAGACACAAGCCCAGCAACTTCTGCTGCTTGGTACATATCCCACTGTCCACCTGGGAGAGCCCAGCTACCTGTGTGCTCTACAAATGGAAACCAGTGACAAGCAGGGCACAGAGGCCGCAGCAACAATCCCAGCTCTATTCCCAACTAAGACCTGGGGTAGGGGTGGGGCTTCCAGGCTGAGTTTTCCTTGCCTATAAAAATGTAGCTGTGATTGTCTCTACCTCATCGGATCATTGTGTGGATTTAATGGGATGTTGAATATAACATGTCTAGCATACAACATGAGCCCAGTGAACATAGACACTATGGTTACCACTCAGTAGAACTCAGATATGAGCAGTGGCACAGGTTTCATTGGATTGCCTCAATTCTGTGGGTTTCCATTCCAGTGATAAATGCAAACTGGGGGGGCGCTCAGGCTCCCAGGCTCCACTTGACTTTCTTCTATCTGCCTCAGGCTATCCCTAGCATGAAATTTAACTCTGGTTCCATTTCAACATCAAAACCCACTCTCTCGGTGTTCCAGAAGTTAGCAGAGGCAGTTAAGTTCTCTGGAATTAAACTAGGTTTCAAACTGAATTCCTACACTTACTAGCTGCTTGGCCTGGGGCAGTCCATCAGCTGTCCAATGAGGGCAACAGAAGTGTTCACCTCACAGGGCTATAATGACTTTTGTGAGTCAACTTCTCCCAGCAGATTCTGGATTTAGTCTGAATCTGCTGGATATAAGTAACAGTCTTCTGTCCCCAAGAGCCAGCCAAGAGCTTATGCTCATGGCTAGAACTTGTGAATGTTTTCTCTTTAAAAACTGACATAAAGATAGGCGGTGGTGGTGCACACCTTTAATCCCAGCACTCAAGAGGTAGAAGCAGGCAGATCTCTATGAGTTTGAGGATCTCTATGAGTCTGGTCTACAAAGATACACAGAGAAACCCTGTCTCAAAAACAATAACAACAACAACAACAAAAAACAAAAACAACAACAACAACAACAACAAAAAACTGACATAAATATCAAGATTCCTGACTTGAGATCCTTGACCCCTGAAGAGGTTCTTTGTTCTTCCTTTGATTTCCTGACTTGGTGCCCAGGCCCAATGTTGCCTCAGGATCTGGTCTAAACTGAGGCCAACACACCCTAACCTGTTACTCCTCCATAACCAGTCATCAGTAGCCACACAGGTGATTCAAAACAAAGAAGAAACACTTGAAACATAGAATTTGGCTCTACATCTTAAAGCTGTGTAGCTCAGTGTTGCTTACCCTTTCTCTTGCTTATAATAAAATCGAGCTGGTGTGGGTAGGGTCAGGGGAATGGCAGGGTGGCGGGATTATACATTCCATACAAGTTGGGTGCAGGGTACATCGAATGTCCCCTATATCATACTATTGTTTCTGTGACCCTGGAATAAAGTTAGGAAAGATCTCTCACTGTTCTTCCTTCCAGAGTCCCTGAGGCAGGAGCTGACAGAGCAGCGAGCGGCCTGCTCTGAGCATCAGAAGGCCCTGGAGCTGCTACAGAATGAGCAAAGGGTCCTGGGCCCCCTGGGGAAGTGGCAGGCCATCAATCCGTGTTCTGGGAATGGCACAGACCACACCTTTATTACAGAGGTCAGTGCCTTGCCCCTGTCCACACGGCATTCCTTCTAAGATAGCATTAGGCTCACAGAGAACAGCCCCATATGGATGAACTCGGAACTAGATCTCTTCCCTGCTGGAAATGGGGATACCCTGCTCCCATTCCTTACCCCTAGAAACACTTGGTGATCTGCAGGCTCGTCTTTGAAAAGGAGAAAGCAGACCTTAAGTGTTGCAGGTTACTTATAGTTCAGATAGCTGTTTGTACCTGGTAGCCCTCCAGGTTGCTGGCTAGTCTCGGTCACTCTTCCAATCTGTGACAGAAATATCTCAGAACACTCCCCAGACAAACTCCCTGTTTAGACCTCAGTGATCTTGTTCTCCGGACCCCAGGCAACTCTCCTGCCCGGGCTTTGCCCATCAGCCCTTTCCCTGCACATTCCTAATTCCTATTCTAGTTGGCATCACGTCGAAACAATTTGAGCCTCAAGCTTCAGGTATTGGGGTAACTCACAGCATGACTTTGTGGCTGTCAGTGAAATAAGCTCCAGATGCCGCAATGCATCATGGAAAAACCTCCTCCCCCACTGGCTACACACTGCCTCTACAGCCCTGTTCTTTCTTGGTCTCCTGACATGGGCACCCTAACCTTTGCCTCATTGTGGTACCCACCCCCCACTTTGATGTCCAGACATCTGCACACTAGGATCTCCTGACCCTTAGGACAGTGACTACAGGGAAGTGGCAAGGTTAAACGCATGGTTATCTGATCTCTTATTAAACTCTCAGAGGGCCAGATTTGGCCAACACACCAAGAAGAGACTGCATGGAAACCACAAAAGCCCTTCATTGGGAACCTGATGTGGCTTTTTCAGTAGCACCTCCGTAACTGACCACTCCCTCCCTCCCACCAGTTCCCAAATAACCACTCAGAGGCTTAATATTAATTGCAAACTGTTTGACCTATTAGCTCAGGCTTATTATTAACTAGCTCTTACAACTAAATTAACCCATTTCTATTAGTCTATATTTTACCACAAGGCTTGTGGCTTGTTACCTCACATCTTGCTTCGGCAGTGGCTGCTGGCATCTCTCTGACTCCGCCCTCTTTCTTCCTGTATCGCTGCTTGGATTTCCCGCTTGACTTTATTCTGCCTGGCTATTGACCAGATCAGCCTGTTTTCTAACCAATGGTAATAAAACATATCCACAGCATACAGAAAGACATCCCACATCACTCCTCCATGTCATGTCCCTACCTCTGAACTGGCCTTGGCACCTACTGAAATAAAATTAAATTTTTACCTACTGCCTTCCCTTCAGGATGTGGGTGTTACAGGGCCTCCTGGTTCTGTGCCCTGTGCTGCAGAGAAAGGGCTCCTGGAGGAGAATGCTCAGCTCCAAGACACTGTGCTACGCCTGCGTGCAGAGGTGGAGCAGCACCTGCAGGAGGCGCTGCAGCTGCGTGAACAGCACCGGTGAGCCTGCAGCCCCGATTCCGTTCTTTTTTTTTTTTTTCTCCAGGTTTATTTTGGTAAAAAAAAAATCAGATATAACCTTTTAAAAATAACATTAATGTTTAACATGCATTCAAATAACTTTCTTTTTTTCCAGTTTAAATTTAGATAAGAAACGAGGTTGCTTCACAAGTCAGTTCCAGGTCCCGCTCCCATTCCCTCCCCTCCTCCCGTACCATTCCCCCATCTCCCCCCCCGTTATCCCCTCATTCCCCCAGGGAGGGTGAGGCCCTCCATGGGGGTGTCCATAGTCTGTCATTTCATATAGGGCAGGGCCTAGACCCTTCCCCAAGAGTTCAGGGTGAGAGTGCACCTCACATTGTTCTATGGGAGTCCAAAGTCCGTGTGTATACTTGGGATGGGTACTGATCTGCTGCCCAAGGCTCAATAGGTTCCCTAGGCCTCCTCATTGACACCCAAATTCAGGGGGTCTTGATCAGTCCCATGCTGGATTCCCAGGCTGATGCCTGGGATTCAAGAGTTAACCTTTGTCTGGTCAGCTGTTTCTGGGGGTTAAACCATCCCAGTCTTAATCCCTTTGATCATCAGTCCTCCCTCTCTGTTACTGGCTTTCTTGAGTTCAGCTCAGTACTTAACCAGCCACTAAATGAAGTTTCTGTTTCCCAGACTCTCTGGCCATAGGATTGTAGGCTGGCACTCCCCAGATCTATGTCTAAAATCCATATATGAGAGAGTACATGCCATGTTTCTCTTTTTGTGACTGGGTTACCTCACTCAGGATGGTTTCTTCTAGTGTCATCCATTTGCCTGCGAATCTCATGATTCCATTATTTTTTTCTGCTGAATAGTACTCCATTGTGTAGATGTACCACATTTTCTCTATCCACTCTTCAGGTGAGGGACATCTAGGTTGCTTCCAAGTTCTGGCTATTACAAATAAAGCTGCTATGAACATAGTGGAACAGACATCTTTGTTGTATGAATGGGCATCTTTTGGATATATGCCTAAGAGTGGAGTTGCTGGGTCATGTGGTAGGTTTATTCCCATTTTTCTGAGGAATCTCCATACTGATTTCCAAAGTGGCTGAACCAGTTGGCACTCCCACCAACAATGGAGGAGTGTTCCCCTTTCACCACATCCTCTCCAGCATAAATTGTCATTGGTGTTTTTGATTTTAGCCATTCTGACAGGAGTGAGATGGTATCTCAGAGTTGTTTTGATTTGCATTTCCCGGATGGCTAAGGATGTTGAGCACTTTCTCAAGTGCCTCTCAGCCATTTTAGACTCCTCTATTGAAAACTCTCTATTTAGTTCTGCAGCCCACTTTTTAATTGGGTCCTTTGCTGTTTTGGAGACTTGCTTCTTGAGTTCTTTGTAAATTTTGGAGATCAACCCTCTGTCAGATGTGGGATTAGTGAATATTTTTTCCCATTCTGTGGGCTGCCTTTTTGTCTTGCTGACTGTGTCCTTTGCCTTACAGAAGCTTCTCAGTTTCAGTAGGTCCCATTTATTAATTGTTGATCTCACTGTCTGTGCTACTGGTGTTATGTTCAGGAAGCTGTCTCCTGTACCAATTCGTTCAAGGGTACCACCCACTTTCTCTTCTAAGAGGTTCAGTGTGGCTGGATTTATGTTGAGGTCTTTGATCCATTTGGACTTAAGTTTTGTGCATGGTGATAAACATGGATCGATCCGCATTCTTCTACATGCCAGTCTCCAATTATGCCAGCACCATTTGTTGAAGATGCTTTCTTTATTCCATTGTATATTTTTAGCTTCTTTGTCAAAGATCAGATGTTCATACGTGTGTGGGTTAATACCCGGATTTTCAATTCGATTCCATTGGTCTACCTGTCTATTTTTGTGCCAATACCAAGCTGTTTTCAGGACTATAGCTCTATAATAGAGCTTGAGGTCAGGGATGGTGATGCCTCCGGACGTTGCCTTGTTGAACAGGGTTGTTTTGGCTATCCTGGGTCTTTTGTTTTTCCATACAAAATTGATTATTGTTCTTTCAAGGTCTGTGAAGAATTGTGCTGGGATTTTAATGGGGATTGCATTGAATCTGTAGATTGCTTTTGGCAGGATTGCCATTTTTACTACATTGATCCTACCTATCCAAGAGCATGGGAGATCTTTCCATTTTCTGAGGGCTTCTTTAATTTCTTTCTTTAAAGATTCAAAGTTCTTACGATACAGGTCTTTCACTTGTTTGGTTAGCGTTACCCCAAGGTATTTTATGTTGTTTGTGGCAATTGTAAAGGGTGATGTTTCTCTGATTTCTCTTTCAGCCCTTTTATCATCTGTATATAGTAGGGCTACTGATTTTCTTGAGTTGATCTTGTAGCCTGCCACTTTGCTGAAGGTGTTAATCAGCTGTAAGAGTTCCCTGGTAGAGTTCTTTGGGTCATTGATGTAAACTATCATATCGTCTGCAAACAGTGAAAGTTTGACCTCTTCCTTCCCAATTTGTATCCCCTTGATCCCCCTTTGTTGTCGTATGGCAATAGCTAGGACTTCAAGTACCATGTTGAAAAGGTATGGAGAGAGTGGACAGCCTTGTTTTGTTCCTGATTTTAGAGGAATTGCATTGAGTTTCTGTCCATTTAGTTTGATGTTGGCTGTTGGTTTACTGTATATAGCTTTTATTATGTTTAAGTATGTCCCTGTTATCCCAGATCTCTCCAAGACCTTTATCATGAAGGGGTGTTGGATTTTGTCAAAGGCTTTTTCAGCATCTAGTGAGATGATCATGTGATTTTTGTTTTTCAGCTTGTTTATATGGTGGATTACGTTGATGGATTTTCGTATGTTGAACCATCCCTGAATCCCTGGGATGAAACCTACTTGATCGTGGTGAATGATTGTTTTGATGTGTTCTTGGATCCGATTTGCCAGTATTTTATTGAGTATTTTTGCATCAATGTTCATGAGGGATATTGGTCTGAAGTTCTCTTTCTTAGTTGTATCTTTGTGTGGCTTGGGGATCAAGGTTATTGAAGCCTCATAGAAAGAGTTTGGCAAAGACCCTTCTGCTTCTATTGTGTGGAACACTTTGAGAAGAATTAGTATAAGCTGTTCTTTGAATTTGTGGTAGAATTCTGCACTGAGGTCATCTGGACCTGGACTTTTTTTGGTTGGGAGACTTTTGATGACAGCTTCTATTTCCATAGGGGTTATAGGTCTATTTAAATTGCTTATCTGTTCTTGATTTAGTTTTGGCAAATGATAGCTGTCCAGGAAGTCATCCATTTCCTTTAAATTTTCGAATTTTGTGGAGTACAGGTTTTCAAAGTATGACCTAATGATTCTCTGGATTTCCTCAGAGTCTGTTGTTATGTCCCCCTTTTCATTTCTGATTTTGTTAATTTGCGTGTTCACTCTCTGCTGTTTGGTAAGTTTGGACAAAGGTTTGTCTATCTTGTTGATTTTCTCAAAGAACCAACTCTTCGTTGCATTGATTCTTTGTATTGTTTTCCTGGTTTCTACTTTATTGATTTCAGCCCTCAATTTGATTAATTCCTGGCGTCTACTCCTCCTGGGGGAGTTTGCTTCTTTGTGTTCTAGAGCTTTTAGCTGTGATGTTAATTCTCTGGTATAACTGTTCTCCTGTTTCTTCATGTGAGCACTTAGTGCTATGAACTTCCCCCCATAGCACTGCTTTCAAAGTGTCCCATAGGTTTGGGTATGTTGTGTCTCCATTTTCATTGAATTCGAGGAAGTCTTTAATTTCTTTTTTTATTTCCTCTTTGACCCAGGGATGGTGCAGTTGAGCATTATTCAATTTCCATGAGTTTGTAGGTTTTCTGCAATTTGTGTTGTTGTTGAATTCTAATTTTAAGGCATGGTGGTCTGATAAGATGCATGGAGTTATTCCAATTTTTTTGTAGCTGCTGAGGTTTGATATGTTGCCAAGTATGTGGTCGATTTTTGAGAAGGTTCCATGTGGTGATGAGAAGAAGGTATATTCTTTTTTATGTGGATGAAATGTTCTATAGATATCTGCTAATCCCAGTTGGGTCATTACTTCTATTAGACCCTTTGCTTCTTTGTTGAGTTTTTGTCTGGTATTCCTGTCTAGTGGTGAGAGTGGTGTGTTGAAATCTCCCACTATAACTGTGTGGGGCTTTAGATGAGATTTAAGTTCTAATAATGTTTCTTTAACGAATGTGGATGCCTTTGTATTGGGGGCATAGATGTTCAGGATAGACACTTCATCTTGGTAGGTTTCACCTGTGATGAGTATGTAATGACCTCCTTCATCTCTTTTGATTGATTTTATTTTAAAGTCTAGTTTGTTAGATATTAGGATTGCTACCCCTGCTTGTTTCTTGGGTCCATTTGATTGAAAAATTTTTTCCCAACCTTTAACTCTCAGGTAATGTCTGTCTTTGAGGGTGAGGTGTGTTTCTTGTATGCAGCAGAAGGAAGGGTTCTGTCTTCGAATCCATTCTGCTAGTCTGTGTCTTCTTATGGGTGAGTTAAGGCCGTTAATATTGAGGGATATTAATGACCATTGATTGCTCATCCTTCTTCGATTTGCGATGGTTGTTGGTGGTGGAATTATGTATGGAATTTCACCCCTTTGTTCTTTTGGCTGTTGGTAGAGAGGGATTCTCTAATGCTTATGTTTTTCTGGTTGTAGTTAGCTTCCTTGGGTTGGAGTTTTCCTTCCAAAATTTTCTGTAGGGCTGGGTTTGTGGACACATATTGCTTGAATCTAGTTTTGTCATGGAATATCTTGTTTTCTCCGTCTATAGTGATTGAGAGCTTTGCCGGGTATAGTAGTCTGGGCTGGCATCCATGGTCTCTTAGTGTAGGTAGAATATCTATCCCTTTCAGCGTTTCCATGGAGAAATCAGGTGTAATTCTGATAGGTCTGCCTTTATATGTTACTTGACCTTTTTCCTTAGCTGCTCTTAATATTCTTTCTTTATTCTGTATGTTTGGGGTCTTGATTATTATGTGGTGACGGGATTTTTTTTGTGGTCCACTCTATTTGGTGTTCTGTAGGCTTCTTGTACCTTCATTGGCATGTCTTTCTTAAGGTTGGGAAAGTTTTCTTCTATGATTTTGTTGAATATGCCTTCTGCCCCTTTGAGGTGGATTTCTCCTCCTTCTTCTATACCTATTATTCTTAGGTTTGGTCTTTTCATGGTGTCCCATATTTCCTGGATGTTTTGTGTTAAGGATTTGTTGGATTTAAGGTTTTCTTTGGTTGATAAATCCATTTCTCCTAGTGTATCTTCAACACTTGAGATTCTTTCTTCCATCTCTTCTATTCTGTTGGTAATGCTTGTATTGGTAGTGCCTGACTGTTTTTCAGCTTTTCTATTTTCTGCCTTTCTTCAGATTGTGTTTTTTTTAATGTCTCTATTTCAGTTTTCAACCCTTGCAGTGTTTTCATTGCTTCTTGCAATTTTCTGTTTATCTGTTCGTCCGTTTGTTGCCTTTTATGAATTTTTTTGGTTTGTTCTTTCTTCCATTTCTTGCATTTTTTGGTTTGCTTTTTGTTCCATGTCTCGCATTTTGTGCTTTGTTTCTTCTTCCATTTTCTGCCTTTTTTGGTTTGTTTCTTCTTCCATTTTTTTCATTTTTTGCTTTGTTTTTTCTACCATTTCTTGCATTTTTTGCTTTGTTTCTTCTTCCATTTTCTGCCTTTTTTGGTTTGTTTCTTCTTCCAATTCTTGCATTTTTTGCTTTGTTTTTTCTTCCATTTCTTGCATTTTTTGCTTCATTTCTTCTTCCACTTCCTGCCTTTTTTGGTTTGTTTTTTCATCCAATTCTTGCATTTTTTGGTTTGTTTTTTCTTCCATTTCTTGCATTTTTTGGTTTGTTTTTTCTTCCATTTCTTTGAGGGATTTTCCAATATCCTCTTTTAGGGCCTCTATCATTTTCATGAAAGTGCTTTTAAGGTCGTTCTCTTCTGCTTCGTTCACATTGGAATGTTGGGGTCTTGCTGGTGTGGAGTCTCTAGAATCTGGCGGTGTCATATTTGTTTTTCTGTTGCTGACTGTGTTTTTGTATTGTCTCTTTCCCATCTCTTCTTCTAGTGGGTGCAGAAAGAGCCCCTTACTGGTCTGGGGACCAGAGTTCCCTTTTGGTGGGTGCGAGCAAGTCCAATAATCTGGTGGTTCTTCTATTCCTTGTCCAAATGCTGGTCCGTGGGTGGAGAAGAAGAACAGGAATCTGGGGCGCTTAGCCTCCTACCTGGTCCCCTGGATCCTATGCTGGGTCCTGTTGTACCTGATCCGGAACAGCTACTCCCCTGGTCTCCCTGGCTCCTCTGGTTTCCTGGTCTCGTTGGTGGGAGAGAAGATCTGGAGTCTGGGGTGCTTGGCTCCCGCCAGGATTGGGAGCTCTGTGCAGTTCCCAGGTGATCTGCAGGCACTGGAACACTGGCCGGGAAGCTGGCCTGTTTACCGGATGCTGCCGGAGGGATAGCTACTTCCCTGGACTCCCAGGCTCCTCTCATTTCCTGGTCTCGATGGTGGGAGAGAAGATCTGGAGTCTGGGGTGCTTGGCTCCCGCCGGGATTGGGAGCTCTGTGCAGTTCCCAGGCGATCTGCAGGCGCTGGAACACCCCGATTCCGTTCTTTCCCTTCCCCACGTTCCTCCCTCCTCTCGTTCCCCTCTTCCCTTTCTTCCATCATTGCTTGGAGCCTCTGAGATCTGAAACAGGACTCCCCCCTTTTCTTAGACCTAGACTCAGACCCAGAAGAGACAATGAAATGGAATAGTTCAGGCAGTGTATGGCTGCATCTTGACAAAGGGACAATACCACCAAGGGTCATCTGCTCAGGGCAGTAATATGTGGGCAAGAAGCTTGCCCCCCACACCACCAAGCATGGAGGAAGCACCAGGCTGGGTGAGCTACCTGCTTGGTTGGAAGGTTTATAATACAAATTTAGTGTCTTGAATAGGACTTCTTAGGGTATCTGTTTCCTTAGGAATAAGTTTTGTCGGTTTATTTTTGTCGAGGAATTTGTATGCTTCATCTGTTTTTGAGTGTTTCACTCCAGAGTTAGTTATTCACTAGTTTTTCTTTTTTCATATTCATACACAGCTGATTATTTTCACTTATGTATTGTGAACCCTGCTGGGCCAGCTCTAAACTACTTCCCACTTTGCTTGTCCTTGGTCATTTAGTTTTTAAAGCACTTCTTTATAAGAGAGAGGGGAGATGGCTCAGGGTTTCATAGAGCTTGCTCTACCTCACACTACATGAGTCTAGAGAGACTGGGGTTTGCACTTTGGTCAACAACTGTAACTTTTCCTCTTGTGCATGACCTCAACCAAGGCTTTTAATCTCCCCAGACCTCGGTTGCCCAGAGCATCAGGCATGGCAAAGCCCAGCAGCACACAAGTGGTGGAGAAAACTAATAGAAAGAAAAGAGATGCTACATGTAATGGCAGTGCCTCTAACCCTAGCACTAAGGAGGCTGAGGTAGAGGAATCTTGAGTTCAATGCTGGCAGAAACAACATAGTGAGACCTTTCCAACTCTACCCTGACACCCCCAGAAAGGATTCCATGCCAGGCATTTGGAACAACATTAGGCACGTAGTATTGACTTAAAAGGGGGTGTCAGTTGTTAAAATTCATAAAATTGAGCTTAAACCTGGGGTCTGGGAATGTAGCTAGTGGTAGAGCACTTTACTACCAGGGACAAGAACCTGCACTTTATTACACAGAGACACACATGTACATGAATGTGCGCACACACACATATGCACTTCTCTGAACACTTTACTAAACTCATCCCTGGATTCAGTGGAGTTGAGATGGAGCCTGAAAATTAGCCTCTGAATTAGAATTAGTTAGAATTTGTGTTTCTGAAAATTTCCCAGGAGATGCTGGAGTTGACTGGTGAAATTGTGGCACCACTCCAAGCCTGTGCCTCACCTCACCCTTGCTGCTATAATAGCCAAGGTGAGGGGGTTTCCAGAACAGAGAATAAAGGCACTGGCCTCCTACAGACAGAAGCATCTAAGTAAGATGAGCCTAAAGAAAGGTGGATATGGTGGCACATCCTTGTAATCTCAGCACTTGAGAGACTGAGGCAGAATTGCCAAGAGTTTGGGGCCAGCCTGGGCTACAGTGAGCTCCAGGCAGTGTGAACTACAGAGTAAGACCCCGTCTCATACAATACAAAACAACCAATGAGTGTCCCTTAGTGGGATAGCCCTGGGTACTGGTTTCTCAGGCAGAGATACCTACCAAAGAGGAAGCCACGTTTAACAAATCTGCTCTAGATCCCACCCCAATTACAGAAAAGCTGAAGAAGGACCTAGAACCCTGAATGCTGAAGAGATATTAAGTAGTCATAATGCCTACTGATGGCGAAGGGAGCCGACCACAGCAAAATGAGTTATTTACAAACCCTCCCCACCCTGTGCACCTACATTGTTGTGAAATAACTCAATATCCATCTAACTGAGGTCATGGGCCTCCCTCCCAGGTGAACCTGAGATAGGAGTTCATCTAAGAAGAGCCAGCAGCCCATCTGGCTGAGATGGAGCAACCTAAATCAGGAGATGCACCATGTGACCCTAGGCGAGTCTTCAAGTGAGGAAAGCAATAATCCCTCACCTGGGAAAAAAAGAAACCACTAAAATGTTCACATACTGCCTGAAAGCGGACTCAGCTGTGGCCCATTAGGATCCTCTTCTAGGTTAAGAACAATGGTAGCTCGTGGTTGAAAAGGCCTTTGTGCCATGGGCTATCCCAGGTATACATGAGCTCAATTCCTCCTTGTAATGACCCTATAAGGTAGGTACCACATCACTTCCATTTAACAAAAGAGGATTCTAGGCCCATGGTCACACAGTTAAAAATAATAGCAAAAGCCAAGAACTTTAGCAGCCTGGCTGTAACTACTACTCTTTTACCTCTTCCGCCCACCTTTCTGGAAAGCCTGGAAAGTGTTCTCCTGGGTTTCAGAGTTCTATGCCTGAGAGAATGCTACCTCTGCATAGGGAGGGGGAGTATTTTCTGGTGCTCCCTCCAGATCTCTTCCTTCTTCCAAGGAAGCTAACTCTTTTGATCAGAGTTCTCCTTTGCTGATGCTGGCTGGAGTGGGAAGAGCCCAAGAAGGGTTCTCATGGTGAGGCTTACCCTGAACTTCATAACCTGGAGACCCCAGGTATCCTTTTAAACTAGGCCACCAAACAGAGAAATGAACCTCAAAGTCCAAGGGCTCAGGCTCAGATTCTGGGTGACCCTGACTATGCTTCCATCCTCACAGGTTGCTAGAGGAGGACCAGAAAGCTCAGAGAGCCATGGAGGTGGAGGCACTCCACCAGGAGCACCGGAAGGAGATGCAGGCCATGGTGGCAGATTTCAGTGGTGCCCAGGCCCGGCTCCAGGCCAGGCTGGCTGCTCTGGAAGCTGAGTGAGCAAAGTCTTGGGCTCAGGTGGGGAGGGACTAGCAGGTTACCATGTGGGGAAGTGACCAACGCATCCTAGTGTCCCTAGGCTTTCGTGGCTTTAAAACCTAGATATTCCCTGGGTTCCAGAAGCTCTTCATTTCCACACAAATGAGGATGGTTGGTCATCCCTCATTTTACTTTGTTTTTCTCACTTTTATAGTTACTTGAAAATTTCATGAATGTATTTGATCATATTCATTCCCATCAAGTATAATTTGTGCTGCCCATATATTCTTGAATGTGTGGCCATCCACTGGAGGAACATAGGTGACATACCAGGAGCTATTCTCACAAATAAAAATGACTCCCTATCCCACAGCTATCATTGCCAGTAGTCCCTCAGCTGGGTGTGGGACGTTGTGTCTGCCTCCTATCTCCATGTTGGGATGTTGCCCATCTTGAGCTTGTTTCATGCATGCTGTCACTGCCATTGCGAGTCTATATGTGACAATGCCTTGCTGTGTCATAACAGTGTTTTCTCACCACCTCTGGCACTTACACTCTTTCTGCCCCCTCTTCTCTCCTTCTCTCTCTCTCTCTCTGTCTCTCTCTCTCTGTCTCTCTCTCTCTCTCTCTGTCTCTCTCTCTCCTCTCTCTCCTCTCTCTCTTCCTTTAATTGAAAATAGATTTTTTCTTACATAACATATATTACTATAGGTCCCTCCTCCTCCACTGCTCCCCATTCCTCCTCACATCCTCTCTGATCCAGATCCATCCCCTTTCTGTATCTCACTGGAAAACAGACAGACTTGCAAGGGATAATAATAAAATATAACATAATATGATAAGGTAAAACCAAGTCTAACACATTGAAATAGGACAAAGCAAACAAACAGAAGTAAAAGTCCCTAAGAAAAGACACAAGAAATGGAAACATACATTGAGACCAGCTCATTCTCACACTCAGGAAACCCATACAAACACTAAACTGCAAGCCAGAATATATATGAAAAGGACCTGTATGGTTAAAAAAAAGAGGCAGAAAATATACATAAGTGAAATAAAAATTAAAAGTAAGATAGGAAAATAAAAAGGAAATGTTCTAACATGACATTATGAGACAAGGCCCCTCCAAACATGCTGTTGAGTGTGTTTTCTGTTGGCCATTTACTACGGGGCATGTGGCCTACCATTAAGAGGAGTTTGTTTCTCCAGTGAGACTCCCTTAGAGAAAACTAAAGTTTCATTTGTAAGTGGTTATCAATTGAAAATAGCTTCTGTATTAGGAACGGGATTATGTTCCCACTTCTCCTTTCAGTCTAGGACACCATCTGGTGCATTGGTGTGTAGACCATGCGCATGCTCCTCAGTCTCTGTGAGTTCATATGATCACAGATCCTGTTGATTTAGAGGGCATTGTTTTCCGGGTGTCCTCCAGCCCCCTGGCTCTTACAATCTTTGAGCCTGCTTCTCCGCAGATGTCCCTGAGCCCGGAGGGGATTTAGTGAAGATATCTTGTTTAGAACTGAGAGTTCAAAGGTCTCTCACCCCCTGCATAATATCTGGCTGTGTCTCTTTGTATCTGTCCCATCTACTATAGAAGGGAGCTTCTCTGAAAATGGCTGAGCAAGACACTAATATATGAGTATAGCAAGACACTAATATATGAGTATAGCAAGGTGTCATTAGGAGTCATTTTATCGATACTTTTTTTCTTTTCTTTTTTTTTTTAAACAGTAGTATTTATTTTACCCTAGATCACTGGGCAAACTAGTCTCAGGTTCTTGGTTACACTTCAGTGTTGGGTATGGGTTCCATCTTGTGGAGTGGGCCTTAAGTAAAATCAGATATTGGTTGACTATTCCCACAAGCTTTGCACCATGCTTGACTTAGTTTATCTTGCAGACAGGACACCATTGTAGATTGAAGGGTTTGTGGCTGGGTTGGTGTTTATTCTTTTCCTTTGATAGCATGCAGAGTAGCTTCCTATACAAAAGACACTAGCACATAGGGGTGAAGGCTCTATTGTATAGCAGCTCAACATCTCATGGTCAGGGAGTTGTGTAGATGTTGTCTTCAGCAATGGGGCTTTGCCATCAGTTTGTGGAGAGCAACTATATAACAGTCTATTTTCTCTGCAACTTTGACTAGTTAATTGCTTCTGTGTTAATTGACATTTACTGCAAACAGAAGCTTCTCTATGTGAGTTGAGGGATGCATTAACCTGTGAAGATTTGTTTTTATTTATGTGTTTATGTAAAGGCACTCTACCCATGTGACAGTACCCTAGAGGGCCAGAAGAGTCTTTCTTGTAGTAGCCTGAGTGATAGTGAAGCTAAAAGAAGGGATGCTTGACAGGGAGACTGGTTAGGATGCGATGCAGTGATCCTTGCTGACAGGTAAAAAATCTCTTCCACGTGATTATATAGCAGAAAGTGAGTTTAAGAACCTGTGCTGTTAAAAACCAGTTTTGACCAAAATCAGTTGCAGTGTGTCTTGCCCAGAGCCACAGGTCTGTTAATCCTCAAGCGGGAGCTGGGACAAGAGGATTGCAATTCCAAAGCCCGCAAGGGCTGTCAAATGAGTTCATGGCCGGCAAGGGCAGTGTAGTGAGATCATATCTCAGAATTTAAAAAAGGGATTGGGGAGATAGCTCAGTGCCTGTTCATGATTTTCAATCCCCAGCACTGAAAGCTACAGTGAAGTGTATCAGCCAAGTTCCATCCAGTGGGCACTTGTCATATGCCCATCGGTCTTGGGGCAGTCAATCTTCACCTCATTGGCTCTTCACAACAAACCACTGTTTCATGCTCACTTTAAAAAGGAAGGAGGTGCTGGGAGCAGTGGCACATGGAGGCAGAGACGGGTGGATGTCTGTGAGTTCCAGGCTAGCCTTGTCTATATGGGGAGGCCAGCCAGGACTACAAGATGGGACCCGGTCTCAACTGCACAACCACCTTCCTCCCTGCAGAAAGAGGAAAGAACCATGACTCCAGAAATGGTGTAATCAATGAAACAATGAAAAGCAGTGGATCCAGGATGAGAAGAGGGGTGGAGTTTTCTCACTCTAACATTCTCATTTGCTCTCGGTAGTCCTCAGCACTGGCTCTCACCATCACCATCCCTGGCCTATTTCCTTTAGGGCTGTGTCTGAAAGGGCTTCTTGACTCTAAGGACAACTCAGGCTGTACTTTGTGTCCCCATCAGATAGAGCAAGAACATCGTGGGCATCAGGGGACCCTGCAGGGTGGGGTAGAAGACTTGTTCCAGAACCAGGCCTGGCCCCAGAAGCCTGACTGCATGTAGAATCTATGTGCACACCCTTTAGTTCTGAAGGGGTGGGAAAAGTGACAGGAGCCAGATCAGGAGTAGGTCCTGGGTGGCCATGCTAAGCACAGTCTCCAGCTTGCCTGTTGAGAAACCTCTGTAGAAGGACTGACTGCCTACTTTGAACAGGCTGAAAGATTCTGGAGAGAAGCCGGGGAAAGGAACTTCACGACCCGAGGACCTGCAGCTCATAGGCCGCCTGCAGACACGCCTGAAGGAGAGAGAAGACATCATCAGGCAGCTCACGGTGAGGCCTAGACCATGTCCAGCACACACAGTAAGGGTGCTTACTTTGAATCTGGCATTTCTGTAGCTGCATAAAATGTTGCTTGTCAACACTTTATTACTTATTATTTCCCCCTATTACTAACAAGTACTCATTAAAAAAAGATACAAGCAAAAAAAAAAAAAGACACCCTATTTCCAAGTTTAACAGCATTTGGTTTGATGTTCTGTTTTTTAACCTACAGAATTTAATAAAAATCCATTCACTCACCTTGAACTTTTAGTAGAATCACTCAAATTTCCCATTGTTGATCTTCCTTTTGTAAGACCAACCACCTGTTTTCTAGTAGCAAACCCATTCCCTAGAACCTTGTAGAATTATTTCCAACTCCTTTGATTCTGTACTTCAAAATCATCAAGACTTTAATCTTTCTTCCTTAGGACCTCTCTCCCCTTGGTAAGTCTTTGACTCTTAGAATTATATTAATAAGGAATAACTACTAACTTGTTAAGTATAGGAAGTTATTGTGGTTATGATTATCTTTTTAATTCCTTCCTCTATCTATCTATCTATCTATCTATCTATCTATATTTAGGTGTGTATGTGTGCATGTCACATATATATGGGTCCCCTGGAGCTGGAGTTACTAGTTTTGTGAACTGCCTGATTATAGGCACTAGGAATTGAATTTATGTCCTCTAGAAGAGTAATAAGTGCTCTTAACCACTGAGCTATCTCCAGACCAGTTATGATTATCTTTAAAGAATAGTCACTTGCAGTGCTGGAGAAACCCACAGAAACAGTTGACTTGACCTAGTGAGAGCACGGAGAACCTAGTCATAAAGCTGGGGAACCAGCATTGGACAGAACCAAGCCCTCTGAATGTGTCTGACAGCTAGGAGGCCAGGGCAGTCTGTGGGACCTCTAACAGTGGAGCCAGTGTTTATCCCTAGAGCACAAAATGAACTTTGGGAACCCATTCCCTATGGAGGGATACTATTGTAGCCCAGATAAGGGAATGAGGGCCTGGATACTCCCCCAAATGATGAGACAAACTTTGATGGTCCCCGTGGAGGGCCTCACTATCCCTGAGAACTGAGTGGGGTGGGTTTGGGGGTCAGTGAGGAGCATGGGAGGATGGGAGGGCGAGGGAATGGGGGAATTGATATATGAATAAGTGCTTCTAAAAGCTGGGCGGTGGTGGCGCATGCCTTTAATCCTAGCACTTGGGAGGCAGAGGCAGGCGGATCTCTGTGAGTTCGAGGCCAGGCTGGACCGACAGCCTCCAAAACAATACAGAGAAACCCTGTCTCATAAAACAAAAAAAAGAGTGCTTCTAAAATAAAAAAATTAAAAATTAAAAAAAAAGAATAGTCACTTGGGTTAAGAGCATTTGTTGTTCTTGCAAGGGCCCAGGCTCAGTTCTCAGCACCCACATGTGGTGTTTCAGTGCTTAGCACCACACAAACCAAGTGTAGCAGCACATACCTGAAACAGATTGGAAGTTCAAGGTCATGTTTCTCCTTAGCTGAATAGTATGTTTGGAGTACATGAGACCCTGTTTCAAACAAAGGCAAGGGAGAGAAAGGTTGAAATTGAGTATGGGAAGGAGTGTTCATTGCTTAATCACTTTAACTTTTGGACTAGACTTTATTTTCAGATTCTCCGTAGAGTTAGAGTGTTTTTCCTTGCAAAGGCAGCTTGCTCTTTCCTTCACTGGTGATATGAAGGCCCTAGATGAAGGTCTTCAGTGACTGGCTGCTCATTGTCACTCACCTACCCTCTTCTCCAGAACTTTCCTTCTGCCCTCCTACCATCTGAACAAAACTGGTAGCACATGCCTAAGCTATCTAAGATCTGGTTGCTTTGATTTTCCAGGAAGAGAGAAGATTTCACTACGCAGCATTCCCCAGTGCAATGTCCCATCGGAATCGGTCCTTTTCTTTCAATCCTCACCCGGGATACTTGACCCCTTCCATGAAGGTAAATCAATTATAACACACCACACAACCTGCAGGTTTCTTTTCTTATCAAATAGCTATAGTATTTTGATGGGCTGGTGGGCATCAGTGGAATAGTTGCTAGAAAAAAAACCACAGGAAGGAGTCTAAACTGCTAGCAAACAGTACTGGAGGATTATGTGTGGCATGTATTTTCTATGGACTTCTGTGTTTTTTGAAACAAATATGTGTCACTATTAATAGTCCATCCAGATGATGTGAGAGAAGGATAATTGTAAGAATGCTCCATTTCTTCTCTTTATCTCTGTCTCATGTGGATTTGTAATGATAAGCATTTTCACAACAACTCTTCATCTCCTACTACAAGATCCCTAAGAGTTGAAAAGAATCAGCATTTCATAGTTCACAGAGTAACAAACCTAGGCTGAGTGGACCCGACAAGATATCACTTGTGGTTAACTTATCCATCTATTGTAGCAATACAACTTGCATTCTAGAGGCTAATGAAGATGAAGTTGAAGACCAGGCAGGGCCAGGCCTTTCTACTATATGACCTCTAAAATATTTTTAAAATGATGAAGCAAGCCTTTTCCTAAGTCTTGGATAGAGATCATAGACCTGTGGGGTTTTGTTAAAGATGAAAAATAAAGATTGGAGAAAAATGGTTTGAAGGGATGGGGGCATAGCTCAGTGGAAGAGCTCTGGCATGCTCGAAGCCCTGGATCTCAGCCCCAGCACTGCAATCAAATTATCAATTAAATTTTTTAAAACTGAGGCATGGTTTCATTATGTAGCCCTGGCTGGCATGGAACTTACTGTGTAGATCAAGCTGGCCTTGAATGCATAGAGACCTGCCTGCCTCTTCTTCCTGCATGTTTCAATTGCTAAAGGCATATGGTAATATGCTTGGCCTTACTAAAGGCATATGGTAATATTCTTGGCCCCCAAACAAGTTTTTAAATAATATATAAGTATATAAATATTTCCCCTTTTCCTTGTCCTCTTTTGCTTTTATAAGAATGCTATCTCCTGGGTGGCACTAACAGCTTTCCTGTAACACAAACAGAAAAAGAAGATGGAGGAAGTGCCCAGCCGAGTGGTCAGCGTGCCAAACCTTGCCTCCTATGCAAAGAACCTTCTGAGTGGAGATCTGAGCTCCAGGATCAATGCCCCTCCCATAACAAAGTCACCCAGCCTGGACCCAAGCCCCAGCTGTGGCCAGCCTTACAAACCCACCCAGTTACTCGATGGGAAAACTGCCACAAGGTGTGGGGGGGGGCGGTGAAGGTGTTACTGTTTCTCAAAGGGCAGGAAAGAAATTGGTGTCTTCTCAGGAACTTACCTGCTAAGTATCTGGCATCTGATCTAAATAGTAGGAGCCTGATCTCGGACAATGGCACTCTACTCAAATGGGAACACTGATGGTAGAAAGAAACCATTGTTCTTTGGAATTCTGGTGCCAGATGTTAGAAGGCCTAATTTTCATGGAATCACTTCATTTAAAGTCTGTATTCAAAATCCATTTTTTTCTTGGCTGTGTGGCCTTGGGCAGGGGACCTCTATAGTTCCCTGTATTTCTATCTTAAAAATGAATTCAGTAGCTTGGTGTTGGTGCCACATGCCTTTAATCCCAGCATTCGGGAGACAGAAGTAGGCAGATCTCTGTGAGTTCAAGGCCAGCCTGGTCTACAGAGCAAGTTCCAGGACAGCCTCCAAAACAATACAGAGAGACCCTGTCTCAAAAAAAAAAAAAAAAAAAGAATTCAATACCTACCTGATCAGATTGGTGTGACTAAAGGAATTAATTCGTAAGATATTCTCACCCTCAGACCTGACACAGAAGTGTGTGCTTTAGCTAAGGCTACTTTTTAGTGTGGATGGTACTGAGGCAATTGGAGCCTCTCGGTGAGTCTGGCTGAGTGTGGACGATGCTGTCTGTTGTACCCTTCTCATCTTCCCGAGACCTGTGGGTTCCCCTCTGTGCACTGTGTTCCTTCTCATCAAGACCTCCATTGAAAGGGCACCCTTTAAATTCTGAGTGTGAAGTCGGCATTTAGAAAGGACCTCCTCTAAAATGCTGTGGTTCCAGACTCTCTGCGTGCCAGCCTGACCATGGCTGTTTAGACTGGTGGGGAGGCAGAGACCTGACGGTTGAGCTGAGGCTAACTTGCTACCCTGAGTGAATGTAGCCCCTTTGGGTTCTGCCTGAGGAGAAAGGTCTAGAGCAGAGCATACCAGTTTGCCAGCTCCTGACTCTCATTGATAGGCACCTCTTTTTCAAGCTATTGTTTTTTTTTAATTACAGCATTTATGGGTCAAGTGTGGTGGTGCATGCCTTTAATCCCAGCATTCTCCAAGCAGAGGCAGGTGAATCTCTGTAAAGTTCTAGGTCAGCACAGTCTAGGTAATAAGTTCTAGAACAGCCAGAGCTACAAAGTGAGACCCTCAGAAAATTTACATTATTTCCTGAGGGAGGGTGGCATCTGCCATTGCACATATATTAATGTCAGAGGACAACTTTTGGAAGTCTGTTCTCTCCTTTTACCACATGGGTTCCGGGAATCAAACATGGGTCCTCAGGCTTGGCAGGCTGCCATTTTATATGGAGCTTCACAAACAAAGACTATTTAGCCAGGTGACAGTTTCATTGCCTGCTCTTTCTTCTTTTGATTAGGCAAATTTCATAGCCTCAGTAAGATGTTCATAACTAAGATTCTACAGAAGGCTCATGTTAGAAGGCTGTTTTGATTAACTATTTTTTTCAAGTTTTTAAAGTTTGGCTGTCTGAAATATGCCTCAAATATGACAATGAATCCTGCAAAATGTATGTCTTTAGTACCAAAACCATCAATCCATCACTGAAAGAATGGAGAGCAGTTGGTGGTTAAAACAAGAACTAGACACTCCCTTCCACTCTTCCTTCACAACTCATTTCCAGCTGCTAACAAAGCTGGTCATGGTCTAGTATCTTTTGAAGGGATATGGAGCACTTAGTTTCTCCTGGAACAATGGTAGGGTATTAGTTTTTACTGAATGAGTTTCAAAATCATGTACATTTTTCTTTGATTTTAGGGCACAAGATGGAGAACCAAGCCAAGCCAAAGAGGCCCCACAGAAGCAAGGCTCTCCGCATCAGGAGTGGTTTACCAAGTACTTTTCATTCTAAACTAGTCCTTGGGATCTGTTCCAAGGAGTACATTGGGATCATTTCAACCATCTGAAGGAGTGAATTAAAATCACCCAACCTGGTAACTATCTGATAGTGACTTACATGTGATAGATAGCTAAACAAAGTGTGGCACTAACATTCCAGTTTCATTGTGACACCTGCCTCATTTACAGTTCTTATAGTTAAGGCTGAAACAAGCCGGTTATTCAAAAGTATCCCTTGGAAAATGCTATTAATCTCTGATGACCAAATTACCCATTGTATTTCTAGTGCTTGTAATGTCACACTCCACTTGGTAGAATATCAGACTTTGACTGCCATATTCTGCTTCAAAAGTATTCTCATTTTTTCTTGGTCATCTCCACTCAAATAATTATGCTATATAGTTCCACATATATAAAACGATAATTTGAAAAGGCACATCTAACCTCAGTATGAAGAGGAATAAAACAAAGCCAATGAAGAAAAAACAAACTAAAAGCATCAAACCTACCAGGAATGGACTGCAGCATGCTTAGACTGCATGTTTTGACCTCCAAGGTCTAGCATGGGCCGCAAACTTCAGAGGGACAACATCTACCTCAAAAGGGACTTTTCAAGATTAAGCAGCCTGAACTAGAATGCTCAGTGAACAACCTTGCTTCACCTGCCACACATCTCAGCTTCAGTGACCATTGTGCAACAGTCTTTTGTGAAGGATTCTAGACTGTCTGTTCTCTATGTCAGACTTTGCTGGACCCCTGTCCTTTGCATCTGGATCTCCTGCCTCAGTTATATGACTTCCCCACTGCATGGACTCCCAGGAGAGCAGGGAACTGCCCATGGTGCTGAACTTGCACTCTGTCTTAACCCTCTGACAGAGCAGATCTGACACCACTTTTAGTGGGTAGATTTTTTTTTTCTCTCTGGTGCTGGCCCAGCAAGTGGCTTATCAACAGATGTCAATTCTATGCATTGTCAAATATTTGCTCTTTCAATAAAATTCTAAACTGGGCAATATAAATGACTAAGCCTTGTATAATTAGATGAAGACAGAGCTTTGAAACAAATTTTACATTAAGTTCAGATTGTCTACAAATAAAATGTAGATAATTAGATCATATTTTTTAAAAATGTAAGTAAAATGAGTTAAAAAGCAAAACAAGACTATGTTTTTTTTTCAGTGTTAGAATTTGAGCACAGGGTCTTTCTTGCCTCTGGTTAGGGAAGTGTTACACTACTGACCTACACTGTCAGTCCTGCTATAGATTTTTGAATACAAACATTTGAAATGTCATATTACTTTTCAGTGCTAACTTTTTGTCCTTCCTGCTCAGGATGAGTGTCTAACATAACTTAAAGACACTGCACTGTTGGGCTGCTATGCTAAAATTTTCAAGATGGGGTAAATTTACAGACAACAGAGATATATTACTTGAGGGCTAAGAATACCATGAAGGTGCTAACTGTGAGAAACCTATGAATCTCCATTATGGGACCTCGTGGTTTAAGTCTCTTTATAAGGGTCCCCGTCCCTTTGGTGAGCACACAGCTTCCAGTGCTTCAACACCCCCCATCTTCACCTCCTAGTACTACAGGCTAAGTGTTTTCTATCCCAACACTTGGGACCAGAAGTGCTTTAGAGTGGTGTAGCACATGGTTAGCATGTGCTAGACCCTGAGTTCAGTCCCCACTATGATAGAAAAAACAGTGAGGTTTTGTATATTTTCAGACTCATGCACATACACAAGTTATATTAAGAATGTGACCCAAATATAAACATGATGATCCCTACATATCCAACCTAGCTTTAGTGCATCTTCATTTTAACCCAATAGTATGTGGAAGTTTCCACTTACTGTGTCAGGTCAGTGCTGGGAAAGTTTAGATTTGGGAACTTTTTGGATTAGGAAATGCCCACTCTGTTCCCACTAAGTATTAAGTTCCAGTATTTGATGATTAGCAGTGAGCACTGTGTTTTTATTGAGGACCTTAATAAAGTAGCTACAGACGGTTCGGCTTTTTTGTTCTGGGCATTTTCCCAGCACTGTAACCTTTGGTAAGGAGCAGCATTGACTGCTTTTCTACTGCCCAGTGTATTATCCTTTTGATTCTGAGACCAAATGCCTGACAAAGGGAATTAGAAAATATGTATCGTTTAGGTTTGGATAGTTCAGTCCACCACTGCATGTTAGGTGTGGGGACAGGCCTGAGCTGGTCACACTGTATCCAGATGGGAAGCAGAGAGCAAAGAATCCTCATGGCCAGCTCACTTTCTCCTTTATTCAGTACTGGATCCCAGCCCATGGAATGGTGATGCCCACATACCTCAATCTGCATAATCTAGAAACTTCCTCTCAGATATACCAAGAGGTCTAGAGGCTGTCAAGGTGAAAACAGCCACCAAATGGGGTAAAGGTGGCAGTCATTCAATCTAACATGATATCTGGTAGTTTGAATGATGTGGTGACTTTATTTTGGACTGTAAATGTACCCAACGATCATAAAAGTAATTTATCTGTTTGTTATCATTTCAAGGTGAGTGACCTTTGGCCGTCTGAGCCTGTTTTCCTCAGCAGAATAACAAGGCAAGCTCTGCTGAGTGCTTTCATTTTCAGGTCTGTGCTGTCTGGATAAGGAGAGTTCAGAAGCCTGGACTAGGGTGACTGATACTGCTCCTGAGCTGGTTGCCCACTAAAGGAGTCCAGGAATGACCCTGACAGTAGCAGCCATGCTTGGCAGGCTAATACCCAAGATGGGCACATCCAAGGTTAGTTTCTGTAATTGTGTTTCATGTAACAGTGCTCTTGAAAGCAAAACGAGTGAGGGCCTTCAGGGTAGGGACCCAACTCTCAGGAATGTCATATAAGTAGTTGGATAAAGAAGCACAGAGAAAAAGGAAGATATGTTTCAGAGCTAAGTTCATGCACACAAGATAAGGAAGTGAGTGTCCATCTCATTTGTGGCCAAAGATGATCACAAGGACAATTGTAGGAGGGACAAACCGTTGTGGAGGAAGTAGAGCTGGAGACTGAATAAGGAACCAGGGAAGATCAAGAGAAATATTTAAGACAGAATTTGAGTGAGCTACAGGAAAGGGGCCAAGGACAGATTGTACAAGGGGCAGAATCACCACAGTGGTTAACCCTAGAGAAAGCAACTGGCCTGGGACCCATACAACATGTGGAAAGGCAGGTCTTTCTTACTCAGGTAGGCAACTGAAACAAAAAGGGTTTGGAAAAAATCTTCCATGAATCCGTTGGGTTACATGGGGGAGCAGCAAGCCAAGGGAAATCCCTGGGAGACATGCAGTTTGGAGTTTCTGTGTTCATTCACCAACTGGTAAGCTGCCATGTGTAAGAAGAAAGATGGCTGGAGAGATGGCTTAGAGGTTAAAAGCACTGGCTGCTCTTCCAGAGGTCCCAAGTTCAATTCCCAGCATCCACATGATGGCCCAAAATCATCTATAAATGAGATCTGGTGCCCTCTTCTGGCATACAGGCAGAAAACTGTACACATAATGAATGAAAAAAATAATAATAAATCTGAACAAAAGAAAAAGATGGATGGATGGAGCTGGTGACATAGTTCAGTAAGTAACTTTTGTGCAAGTTGAAGACCTGAGCTCAGATCTGCTGTACCAGAATTAAAAGCCCAGCAAAGTAGCTGGAAAGTAAGAGAGGCAGGAGGATCACTGAGGCTTCCCAGCCAAATAGTCTTGTCCAGTAAAGTAAGCCCCATATTCATTGAGAAACTATGTATCAAAGTGAGGTGGAAAGAGACATGGATCTCTGACTTGCACAAAAAATTCATGTTCCCTTCCCCTAAACAAGCTCACAGATACACTATATACAGAAAGGATGCTGACAAATTGACAAAATGGGAAAATCATTTTACCTGTTGAACTCAATAAAAAAGCAACAATAACTTGTATATATATATATATATATATATATATATATATACTAACTTAAAATACCTATATTGATTTCACCATCACCTTTTATTATTGAAAAACAAACCAAAATATAAAGTTTATTTAGGTTTTAGCCAAGAAATCCACAAAATGTAAAGCTGACAGTGCTTCATCAGGTGGGTGTTTTTTGGTTTTGTTTTTGGCAGGGGTTTGTGAGACAGGATCTCATGTAGCCTACAACAGCCTAAAATTTGCTATGCA
Organism: Mesocricetus auratus; assembly: GCF_017639785.1. Lineage (NCBI taxonomy): Eukaryota > Metazoa > Chordata > Mammalia > Rodentia > Cricetidae > Mesocricetus > Mesocricetus auratus. The sequence goes on along the minus strand of NW_024429190.1, from coordinate 25,280,440 downwards.
GCTGAAGATGGCATTCAGCTCTGATCCTCCTTCCTCTACCTCCCAAATGCTAGATTACAAACATGCCTCCATGCCCACCCTACATTTAACATTGTTTAACTTACACATTCTAATTAAGGGGACTTGATGGCCTCAGGCTGGTTCTCATTGGTCCATGTACTAAATATCATACAACCAAGCACATACATGAAAATAGTAAAATAATGCATAATCAAGGAAATGCCTAATTCTCATGGGCATACATACTATAGCGCAAGTAACAGAGACAGCCACAATTCATAATGCCTAATGGAGAACCAAGAAAGGGAGGGAGGGAGGGAAGGAGGGAGGGGAGGAAGGAAGGAAGGAAGAAAGGAAGGAAGGAAGGAAGGAAGGAAGGAAGGAAGGAAGGAAGGAAGGAAGGAAGGAAGGAAAAGCTAAGCCCTGGGATGCAGGGAAGGTGCATCAGAAACTTCACAGACCAGATGATTGTGCCCAGGTGAGGCAGATGTAAAGAAACCAAAATGGACAAGACCAAAACCAAGCTGGAGATGCACTAACTGTTCAAGAAGTATGGAATGTTTTGTTTTGGGTAAAGAGAGGTACTCTGCTCTAAAATAAAGTAAGTAGCAAGCATATAAAACTCAGAGAGAATCCAAGGCCGCTATGGCCCTCAGATCTCACCTGTGCCTTCCTGGGACTCCATTCCTTACCCTGCACAGCATGAATGCTCTCAGCACATGTGCCCGATATGCGTGCCTTCAAGACAGTGAAGGACCCAGAAAACGGAGCTTACCCCAGATAAAATTCCAACATTAAGGCAAGCATCCTCCTGTAACACTACACTGACAGCTTATTTCAGCCTCTTCTGAGCCAACTGCAAATACGCTCACCCTGTGCCATTCTGGAAGCACAGCATTGCTGAGTCAGATTCCTTGTGAGGTAGTTCAAAAATTTTCAAACAGCAAATTCACAGATTTGCCTATACTACCATGGATGATTACAGCTGACACCAAACTCTATGTCCTCTGCCATCTCAAACTATTAAAAAATCTTTTCCTTCAGTTTTTACCAAATTTACAACTAAAAAACCCCAAAGAGATGAAGGCGCAAAAATGACAAAATGTCAAAACCAATGGCAAAGGTCAAGTAAGAATGTGTGTGATCACCCTCACAGTCCAAACCTCCCTAAAGAGCTAAAAAACAAACAAACAAACAAACATATACTTGGTTTATCAAAGCTTCAGATATCTTATAAAGTTATAAGGTACTCTAGGGATTTAGGGAACAAAAGAGGCTGAGGCAGGGGAATCACAAGTTCAAGGTCAGCCAGAGCTTCATATTTCACTCCGACCGTATAAACAACTAACACCGAGGCATTATCAATGGAGTTCTTCCATAGGCCATGCCTTTAAGGAAAGTGTCCGGCAGGACTACAGGCTGCGTCCCAGGCCAGAGTGCTCTTAGGTCGGCTTTAGAGGTGCAGGGATATTGGCAGATGCCTGCTCCAGGTAGGCCAAGGAGCCCTGAGGGATTTCAGCTGGCTTCTTATGCTGCACACTGATGTCCTCCAGCACCTGCTGCCAGTGCCTCAACTTTGTCAAGTGCTTCTGGACCAGCGCATCTTTCCGCTGCAGTTCGCTCCTTAGCTCTGAGACGTCCTACAGATGACAGTGGGGGAGGAGGGGAGAAGAAAGTGACGAGGTTAGAGGTTACTGGTAATAAACAAGAGTAAATGAACAAAGCTCTTCCTTAGTCAGGAGCACTAAGAATGACCCTGGTGGCACAGGCTTGAAACCCCAGCCACTTGGGAGGCTGGGGCAGGATCATGAAGTTTAAGGTCAGAGTGAGTTCAAGACTAGCTCAGGTAACTCAGGGAGACACTGTCTCAAAACAAAAAGAGGGGTGGAGATACAGTTCAACTGAAGAGCACTTGCCTAGAAACGCTGAAATGGCACCAAAGACACAGAAAAGCAACACTAAGAAGCCAACTTAAAACCAAGAAAATCCAAAGCCTTTAGAGCCCATCACTCTGCTGCTCTATCTGAATCAGGCAGAGCAAATCTTTTTGTTTGCTTTTGTTTTTTGAGACAGGGCTTCTCTGTGTAGCCCTGGCTGCCCTGGAACTTGCTCTTTAGACCAGTCTGGCCTCAAACTCACAGAGATCCGATCTGCCTTCCTCTGCCTCCCATGTGCTGGGATTAAAGGTGTGCACCACCATTGCCCAGCAAAAGCAACTCTTCCAATGAGGGATGTCTGCCTAACAACAAGAATTTTAATATTTAATGTTTTTTTAATAAGTAAAAGCACAAGTCTTAAGATTAAAAAAAACTCAGAATCTCAAAAACCATTGCTGAAAAATACCAAACACTAAAAATACGAAACAGGTGTTAACAACTGTCTAAAGAATCCACATTACTGCTCTATAATTTCAGATTATTCAGTGTTAAAACAGTATATCTTTTTCAAAAGCTTATTATGAGCAGTGGTGGCATATGCTTTATTAAAATTTGGCTTTGGGTCTAGAGAGATGGCACAGTGGTTAAGAGCACTTGTTGCTCTTGCAGAGGACCTGGGTTTAGTTCTCGGCACCTACAAGGCAGCCCACAATCATCTTCAATTCTAGTTCCAGAGGATCCAATGCACTCTTCTAGCTTCTATGGGAACTGCATCACATGGTGCACATACAAACATGAGGGCAAAACACTCATACACATAAAACAAAAAAAGCAAAACGCTTACATGCTAGCCTTAACCACTTCCACACATTATTCAAGTATTCATATCAAGAAGTGACCTATTACAACAGGTTGTAAGAACATAAACTTCTTATTCCTGTTATCAACAGCTGGTCTCATGGCTGAAAAGACCCTTTCTGATTAACTGGTCATTATTTCAAAAGCTGCCAAAATCCATCACTCTCAAATTTGCATTTCTCAGTGGCAGTATCACTGGCCTTGGGGCTGGCTGGAAGTTAGGGATCTTGTATACTGGGGTGTCAGGAATCATCTCACTTACCCAATAACATTAGAGCTTCCTAGTTCTTGTGGCAACTCATTTCCAAATATCTCAGTTTAAAGCAAATGAGACTAACTCACCCCTTTTAAGGAATTTTGGCTAGAATATTTACCCTCTTTATTTTTTTAAGAAACAGAATCTTACTATATAGCCCTGGCTGGCCTAAGAACTTGCTATGTAGGCCAGACTGTCTTTGAATTTACAGAGGTCTTCCTGCCTCTGCCTACTGAGAGCTGGGATTAAACACATGCACCACCACACCTGCTACAATATTTACATTTTGATTCCTTAATCGAAGCACATAGAATAATTCCTACATGCAAGGTACCAGATAAGGCAATTAGGGGACACAATTACAGTTTCTGTCAAAATTAACTTTTTATGTACACTGATGGTCTTCCAATTGCTTTCAGAAGGCAAAACCCACTCTTTACGAAAACTTTCCATGAAAACAGGGTGTGAAATAAGTAGGCAGAGCTGTGTGCAGTTCTGCTCCTTCGCCAGTGACTCCCCCATGTGTCCAGCTGTCAAACACCCTTAGCACTTCCCTGACCTTCAAAGACTTCCTACAACTCACAGGAACACAGTACATCTTGTTAAGATCTAGATACTTGTTCTCCCTAAAAAATGGAGGGAAGCCAATTTTGTACCTCTTTGATAACTTGATCTGGTTTCTGGACAGACAACTGCAACCTTTTTTGTAAGAAAAAACATTCTGTCTGTCTTGCAATGTCCAAAAACTTCTGGATACACTGATCAACACCTTTAAAAAAAGAGAGAGCAAAAGTTTTAAGGAAAGCACTAGATGTACACATCTCCCACTTAGATAAACAGGTAAAATACTAAAACAACACATTATCATAGACATCACATGTTGGGATTTTAATCTGGATGACAGCAACACAATCATCTTCAAGTTCTCATGCGTAACTAGTAGGAAATCAGAGATCTTACACAATACAGAAGTCGTCCCAAGAAACACAATCCATACACAGCAATTAGGATCATAATTTCTATTTAAAATGGAATATTCAAAACACAGCCAAAAGGCAATGGACACTGGAGGTGAGAGTACGCACAGCAGACTTACTCCTGTATCAGAGCTGTCAAAAGATCAATATAATTTGTGGGTTTTTAAATAAACAGCTCTCACTAGTTTTCTTTATGTACATGAGCAGCTCATTTTAAGTGGTTCATAATAACTCAGAAAACAGAACAGAGCAGCAGTTTATAGGGACCATCTACATCCATCTTACTCTCTGGGAAAGTTCTAGGATACATGGCATGCATGGCTAAACACACAAATATAAAATCAGCAATTGGAATCTTGCTGAAGAAAAAAACAATCTGCAAAGAGTGAAATCTTACCAGTTCGAATTTCCTCCTGATCAGTTCCATTGACATAATCCTGACTCACAAGGGAGGCAAAGCAAGCCTATGTGAGCAAAACATAAAAATGCTTTTTACACATCAAGTGATTACTTATGAGCAAGAAATAACCTCTCCTGGGGCCATTCAATGGGTGGATACTCTGAGTTTGTGCTGAGAAGACCTCAGACCAATGGAAACACTTGGGTAAAATAAATCTCAACTAGCTTGGCATCTGAGACTGCGGTATTTGCTGGCACTGTCATATGTTCTTATTCCTACTACCTGCTTTTTCTTCTCTTATTCCACACCTGGATTCCTTTCAATCCCATCCCAGCCACTGTGGCGGACCCTTACATGAAATATATCACTATCTCAAGATGTCATGTCTCCTCTTTCTAAATGGCCCCCCTCCTGCTCATGCTCTACAGTGAGCTTGTCATGCTTTTCACAGTGACACATTATCATCCATTCTTTCCAGCCACTATTATTTGTCTTCTACCAGCAGATCTGCCTGTGTGGTTCAGCCCTATATTCTAAATACTTGGAATACCACTTGGCACTTGCATAATAAGGAACAGATTTATCTGTGTATTAAATGTTGTCACATGGCTAATCAAGTCCTAAAAAAGGAGATCTCCTGAAAGGGTACCAACTGGGCTATACATGTGAGTTCCCCACAGAGGCACAAGCAGCCCCCAGAAAAGACAAAAAAGGTGGAAGAGAGCGTGGATGGCAGATGACTAATGAACATGGCTGTGAGGAAAGAGCCCTGCTAGCCATGAGCAAACATCCGTGTAGATCACTAAGATGATGAACCAAATTTAGGTTCTAGACTTAAGCCTTAACTATATGTGAGGTTCCTTTCAAGAATAATAAGGTTTTTTGTTTGTTTGTTTGTTTTTTGGTTTTTACGGGACAGGGTTTCTCTGTATTGTTTTCGAGGCTGTCAGTCCAGCCCAGCCTCGAACTCACAGCGATCCACCTGCCTCTGCCTTCCGAGTTTTGGGATTAAAGGCATGCGCCACCACCGCCCGGCTCAAGAGTAATAAGTTGCCGGGTGGTGGTGATACACGCCTTTAATCCTAGCACTTGAGAGGCAAGTGGATCTCTTTGAGTTCAAGACCAGCTTGGTCTACAAGAGCTAATTCCCAGGACAGTCTCCAAAGCCACAGAGAAACCCTGTCTTGAACACCCCCCTCCAAAAAAAGAGTAATACATACTGCCTGGCTGCATATTTGATGTATAGAAACAATGACAAGGATTTCCCACTCCTGCAACAGCTCAACAAATCAGAATGCCCGTTCTGTGTCGTGTAAAAGTTAACTTTTGGGGTGTGAGCTGGATGGGCACACTTCATGAGACCCATTGGCCCACAAAGCTTGGGTGGCTTCGCCAGAGTCAGTGAGCCATGCAGAATTAAAAATCTCAACTTCAAACTGGGCAGTGCATGGGAGGCAGAGGCAAAAGAAACCCTGTCTTGAAAAATCAAACAAAACTAACTTCTGAAACTTTAGTTTCCGGTGTACCTCCCTGCGCCCAATTATCCTTTGAAAAACATTTAAAGCACGGGCCTTTATTGACAGTCTTACAACGGAAAAAAATAATATACAAAGGCTAGTTTTTTTAGGGCTGGTGGGATGGCTACTCATGTAAAGATGTTTGCCACCAAACCTCAGTCCCATCCCTTGCACTCACATGATGGATGTAAAGAACTGACTTCTTCAAGTTGCTCCTTTGACCTCCACAAGCGCACCAATAACACAAATTAAATAAACACGATTTACTTTTTTTAAAGAATGTGCTTTTTACCTGGAAATGCTAGCTTTTACCTGGAAAGGCCGGAGTACTATAGTGTTCACTTACACAAACCCAAGGCCGACTTTGGACAAGTTACTTCTGGGTCTTAGTTTGTGCATCCACCGGGAGGGGGTGAACCCAAATGTTCTACCAAAGCTTCCTCCCACAGTAGGAGCTCAGTTTGTCCTAACAAAGAGCATCTACCAGACGACTGGAAAGCGAAAGCCAGAAACGTCAAGGGGTAGCACCCAAATAGAAAAGCTATCAGGTGAGCAGGTATCCGGGCCCACTAGAAGATCTAAAAAGAGAGAGAAACGGGAGAAGCGTAGACTATGTGACCTGAAAAGAAAACTCAGAGGAGCCCAGCCGAAAGGCTACGCTCCGGGGAAGCCCAGCTCTTGCTGGACCTGCAGAGGTAAAAGCCGGCTGGGAATGCAAAGAGCCCCGAGAGCACCGGTCACGGGCGGCGCCCAGCCTAAGGCAGTCGGCTTGGGCTCCGCGATCCCCGGCATCCGCGGGACGCTGGGACCACCGTGACAGCCTGAGTGAATGCTGCGCAGACACCCGCGACTCGGCTTACCTCGAAAGACGACTCCAGCTCGTCCACCAAAGTGCTGTTAGACGGCCTCGGAGCCCCCGGCGCTGCTTGCAGAAGCGAGGCCTGGCCCGGGAGCCCGGGCGGCGGTGGCGGGGGACCAGGGGGCTGCCCGGAGAACATACCGCCGAGAGACCCCGCCATGTCTGCAATGGCGCGGGGAAACGCCACGGGGCCTGCGTGCGCAGCAGGATCACGTGGCAGGCGTGGTCACGTGACGGAAGGAGCGCCTGTCCCGCCCACAGGAGACTGGAGACGCCTGAAACGCCCGGGTGTAGTCTGCACCGACTTAAGTTGTAGAGGCTTGAGCTGGTTTAAACCAGTCACGTGCCCAGACTGAACTCCCCTGAGGGTCTCCCCTCCACCGCCCGACCCCTGTGCTGTCCCTAAAGCCTTTCAGAGTTCAGACTATGAGAGAATCGTAATCCCAATCCATACTAAACCTCATATCACTATTGGGAAAGGTCTTGGGTCTTTCCCGCGGTCTCTTAATAAAACGAGGAGTCATCTATTCGTTACGCTGTGATTGAGGGCTTGCTATGTAGCAGATGCCCATCAGTCACTTATTCTAGCTGGGACAACACCAGTTCCCTCTAAATTCTGGCATAAGGTAAGCACAACGACTGACATTAAACTATCCATGCGCCTGACCCGGTTCTTACCATAGTATGGTAACATCAGAGAGATAGTCTACTGTGCTTATGTTTTAATAACTTGGTTTTAAGAAAGCAAATAAAGTTTTGTGTTTAATTTTGCAAAACTTAACTGATTCTTTCCAGTTAGGTACTGTTTAATAATCTAAAAGTAATAGTAAACATCCCAAATATATATAATTATTTGTAGAGATAAGTTCTAAGGAAAATGGTGCCTGTGAGAAGACAGCTAAGTGCTCTTTGGTAGGTGATTGAGGAGGGCCTCTCCAAAGAGATCTGAATTGGGATGAAAATTTAAATGGAAGAGCTTTCTAGATAAGAAGCACCTGAAGACATGCCCTGCTTGGGACCTCCAGGCAAGTAGGTTGCATCTGACCCCCAATTGACCACACTGTGGTGGACCCAAGGCAGATATAAGTTGAGCCTACAAAGATGTTCATCTTGAGTCTGAGGCTTTGCTGATTTGTCTCAGTCATACTCTGACCACATATGAAGAGGGGGTCTATGTATATGGAAGATAGATTCCATAAAATTGTTCACATTCATTCTGTCATTGTCTTGCAAAGAAAGAATCCTGTAGAGATTTCTGCTGAACAGCCACCTGCAACTTCAACAGATGTAACAAGTCCACCCCCTGAGTGTTGTTGGCCTTCCTATGTTGATGCCCATACACAAGCAATGTACCAAAGGATGGATCAAAGCTTTGTAGAACATACTTTTTCATGTTTCATGGAAGATAAAAACACAAAGACTGGCCGGGCGGTGGTGGCGCACGCCTTTAATCCCAGCACTCGGGAGGCAGAGGCAGGCGGATCTCTGTGCGTTCGAGGCCAGGCTGGACCGATAGCCTCCAAAACAATACAGAGAAACCCTGTCTCGTAAAAACAAAACAAAATAAATTAAATAAATAAATAAATAAATAAATTAAAAATTAAAAAAAACCACAAAGACTGGTCAGGTACTCTACACTAGCTTCCAGTCCATGCAAGCTCAAAAGAGCTCAGAGTATGAGAGAATCGTAATCCCAATCCATACTAAACCTCATATCACTTTTGGGAAACTATGCCACAGTCAGCAGTAGAACTGCAGAGGGTCCTGTGTCCAGAAAAACAGAATTCAAATAGAAGGATTTACAGTCTTATACATCTGCACTTAGAAACCAAGATCCATAATGGCTCTGTGTTTACCAAATGGGTATAGTCACATGTCAGTCCGTGGGTCTCCATGCAGTTGTTGGAGAACAAACTGGAGCAAAACCAGAAGCATTTGCAAGAGGCACAAGAAAAGAAAGACCTTTGTAAGAGCTGTCTTTCCTAGAATAAAGCAGAATAGAATAAAATACCTGAATAAAATTCATTAAACTAAATCAATTTTGAAGATGCATTACACAATTTCAAGATTTATAAAGCTGCAATAATCAAGGTACTGTGGTATGCACAGGAGAACACATATAAATCATTGGAACAGAAAAGAGAATCCAAGCCGGGCGTTTGTGGCACAGGCCTTTAATCCCAGCACTTGGGAGGCAGAGGCAGGCGGATTTCTGTGAGTTTGAGGCCAGCCTGGTCTACAGAGTGAGTTCCAGGACAGCCTCCAAAACAATACAGAGAAATCCTGTCTCAAAAAAAAAAAAAGAAAGAAAAGAGAATCTAGGAATAGCCCCACAATAATATGCTTGACTAATTTTGATAAAATGCAAAAGTGACTCAAGAAAAACAGGACAGTTACTTCAACAATTGAACATCCACAGGCCAATAAAATAAATTCTAAAACTACCTCAAAATGTATCATGGATTTAAATGTAAGAAAACATTTTTATTTAAATTAGAAACAAGCTTGTTTTACATGTAAATACCAGTTCCCTCTCCCTCCCCTCATCCCCTGCCCCCCTCCTGAACCCCTAACCCATCAACTCCCCAGGGAGGATGAGGCCTTCCATGGGGGAAACTTCAAAGTCTGTCACATCATTTGGAGCAGGGCCTAGGTCCTCCCCGTGTGTCTAGGCAGAGACAGTATCCCTCATTGTGAATTAGGCTCCCAAAGTCCATTCGTGTACTAGGGATAAATACTGATCCACTACCAAGAGGCCTGATAGATTGGCCAGACCTCCATACTAGCATCCACATTCAGGGCATCTAGAACAGTCCTATACTGGTTTCCCAGCTATCAGTCTGGGGTCCATGAGCAACCCCTTGTTCAGGTCAGCTGTTTCTGTGGGTTTCTCCAGCCTGGTCTTGACCCCTTTGCTCATCACTCCTCACTCTCTGCAACTGGATTCCAGAGTTCAGCTCAGTGCTTAGCTGTGGGTGTCTGCTTCTGCTTCCATCAGTTACTGGATGAAGGCTCTAGGATGGCATATAAGGTAGTCATCAATCTCATTATTGGAGAAGAGCATTTAAGGTAGCCTCTCCACTATTGCTTAGATTGTTAGTTGGGATCATTCTTGTAGATCTCTGAATATTTCCATAGAGCCAGATTTCTCTTTAAACCTAAAATGGCTCCCTCTTTTATGGTATCTCTTTTCTTGCTCTCCTCTATTCTTCTCCTGACTCAATCTTCCTGCTCCCTCATGTCCTCTCTTCTTCTCCCCTTCTCTTTCTCCTAACTCCCTTTCCTCTCCCTCCATGCTCCCAATTAGCTCAGGAGATCTTGTCCCTTTCCCCTTCTCCGGGGGACCATGTATGTCTCTCTTAGGGTCCTCCTTGTTTCCTACCTTCACTGGTGGTGTGGACTGTAGGCTGGTAATCCTTTACTCTATGTCTAAAATCCATAAATGAGTGAGTACATACCATTTTCGTCATTTTGTGACTGTGTTACCTCACTTAGGATGGTTTCTTCTAGTTCCATCCATTTGTCTGTGAATTTCAAGATTACACTGTTTTTTTTTTCCGCTGAGTAGTACTCCATTGTGTAAATGTACCACATTTTATTTATCCATTCTTCAGTTGAGGGGCATCTAGGCTGCTTCCAGGTTTGCCTATTACAAATAATGCTGTTATGAATATAGTTGAACATATGTCTTTGCTGTATGAATGTGCATTCTTTGGGTATATACTTAACAATGGAATTGCTGGATCTTGTGGTAGACTGATTCCCATTTTCCTAAGGAACCGCCATACTGATTTTCAAAGTGGCTGTACGAGTTTGCACTCCCACCAGCAGTGGAGGAGTGTTCTCCTTTCTCCACATCCTCTCCAGCATAAACTGTCATTGGTGATTTTAGCCATTCTGGCATGAGCAAGATGGTATCTCAGAGTTGTTTTGATTTGCATTTCCCTGTTGAGCTCTTTCTTATGTGTCTTTCAGCCATTTTAGACTCCTATATTGAGAATTCTCTATTAAGTCTATTAAGTTCTGTACCTAACTTTTGAATTGCATTATTTGGTGTTTTGGTGACTAGTTTCTTGAGTTGGTTGTATATTTTGGAAATCAGCCTTCTATCAGATGTGGGGTTGATGAATATCTTTTCCCATTCTGTGGGCTGCCATTTTGTCTTGTTGACTGTGTTCTTTGCCTTACAGAAGCTTCTCAGTTTCAAGAGGGCCCATTTCTTAATTATGGATCTCAGCGTCTGTACTACTGGTATTATGTTCAGGAAGCAGTCTTCTATGCCAATTCATTCGAGAGTACCTCCTACTTTCTCTTCTAAGAGGTTCAGTGTGACTGGATTTATGCTGAGGTTTTTGATCCATTTGGACTTAAGTTTTGTGCATGGCCATAGATATGGATCTATCTGCAGTCTTCTACACACCAGCATAAAGTTATGTCAGCACCATTTGTTGAAGATGCTTCCTTTTTTCCATTGTATAATTTTAGCTTCTTTGTCAAAATTCAGGTTTTTGTAGGTGAGTGGGTCCACATCAGGGTTTTCAATTAGATTCCATTGGCCTACCTCTCTATTTTTGTGCCATTACCAATACTTTAATAGAACTTAAAGTCAGGGATGCTGATGCCTCCAGAAGTTCCTTTACTGTACAGGGTTGTTTTGGTTATCCTGGGTCTTTTGTTTTTTCATATAAAGTTGAGTATTGTTCTTTCAAGGTCTGTGAAGAATTGTACTAGGATTTTGATGGGTATTGCATTGAATCTGTAAATTTCTTTTGGCAATATTGCCATTTTTACTATGTTGATCCTACCTATCCAAGAGCATGGGAGGCCAGGCATTGGTGGCGCACACCTTTAATCCCAGCACTTGGGAGGCAGAGGCAGGTGAATCTCTGTGAGTTTGAGACCAGTCTGGTCTACAGAGCAAGTTCAAGGACAGGCTCCAAAACATTACAGAGAAACCCTGTCTTGAAAAAACAAAACAAAACAAGACAAAAAAAAGAGCATGGGAGATCATTCCATTTCTGGTGTCTTCTTTAATTTCTTTCTTTAAAGACTCAAAGTTCTTGTAATACAGGTCTTTCACTTGTTTGGTTAGCGTTACCCCAAAGTATTTTATGTCTGTGGCAATTTTAAAGGGTGATGTTTCTCTGATTCATATCTCAGCCCATTTATCGTCTGTATATAATAGGGCTACTGATTTTCTTGAGTTAATCTTGTATCCTGACACTTTGCTGAAGGTGTTTATCATCTGTAGGAATTTAGGGTCACTTATATAAACTGTCATATCATCTGCAAAGAGTGAAAGTTTGACCTGTTCCTTTCCAAATTGTATCCCCTTGATCTCCTTTTGTTGTCTTATTGCTCTAGCTAGAATTTCAAGTACAATATTGAAGAGGTATTGAGAGAATAGACAGCCTTGTCTTGTTCCTGATTTTAAAGGGATCGCGTTGAGTTTCTCTCCATTTAGTTTGATGTTGGCTGTTGGTTTGCTTTTATTATATTTAGGTATGTTCCTGTTATCCCTGATCTCTCCAAGACCTTTTCATGATTTTGTCAAAGGCTTTTTCATCATCTAGTGAGATGATCATGTGATCTTTCTTTTTCAGTTTGTTTATATGATGGATTGCATTGATGGATTTTCTTATGTTGAACCATTCCTGCATCCTACTTGATCATGGTAGATGATTTTTCTGATGTGTTCTTGAAATCAATTTGCCAGTTTTTTATTGACTATTTTTGCATCAGTGTTCATGAGGGGTATTGGTCTGTGTTTCTCATTCTTAGTAGTGTTGTGGTGTGACTTGTGTACCAAGGTTATTGAAGCCTGGTAAAAAGAGTCTGACAATGACTCTTCTGCTTCTATTGTATGGAATACTTTGAGGATAATTGGTATTAGCTATTCTTTGAATTTCTGGTAGAATTCTGCACTGAAACCATCTGGCCCTTGACTTTTTTGGTTGGGAGACTTTTGATGACAGCTTCTATTTCATTGCAGGTTATAGGTATGTTTAGATTGCTTATCTGTTCTTGATTTAATTTTGCTGAGTGATATCTATCCAGAAAATTGTCCATTTCCTTTAGATTTTTTGAATGTTGTGGAGTACAGGTTTTCAAAGTATGACTGATGATTCCCTGGATTTCCTCAGTGTCCATTTTTATGTCCCCCTTTTCATTTCTGTAGTGGAAAGGCACACACAACTAATATATGCAACCCAGATGAGGAGCTTGGGACATACACACACACACACACACACACACACACACACACACACGAGAGAGAGAGAGAGAAAGAGAGAGAGGGGGGCAGAGAGAGACAGAAAGACAGAGAGAGAGACAGACACAGGTTTTTCAAAACAGGGTTTCTCTGTGTAGCCCTGACTGTCCTGGAACTCACCCTGTAGAACAAGCTGTCCTTGAACTCAGAGAACTGCCTGCCTATGCTGGTTTAAAAGCATATGCCACCAATGCCTGGGCCCAGGTTAGCCTTGAGACATACTATAGTAAGTGAAAAAAAAATACTAGTCTCAAAAAGTCACCCAGTAGATGATTGCATTTCTATAGCATTGTTGAAATGCCACAATTAATAGAGATATAGAACAGATGAATTGTTTCCTGAGTCTGACACTGGGCATGTATAACATCTATATTCCCATCATAATGTGATATGAGTTCATTTAGGCTGATGAAATAATAGGGGATGTTCTTCTGTATATATGTTTCTCTTATTGATTGATGAATAAAACACTGTTGGGCCAATAGAGCCAGGAAGATAGGTGGGACTAGGAGCCAGGAGAATTCTTGGGAGAGAGGCAGAGAGGCGCCAACAGGAGACTCCATGTTGCAGAGGAAGGAGTAACAGGTTCGGGCCCTTCTCCAGGAAGATAAGACCACGTGGAACTACTTAGATTGATAGAAATGGGTTATTAATTAAGACAGAGCTAGCCAATAAGAAGCCCTAACCATCAGCCTACAGTTTAATAATTAATGTTTCTGTGTACTTATTTTGGGCTGAAGGGAAGCGGGACTTGGTGGAACAGAAATCTCCATCTTCAGATGAAATAATTTTGTATCTTAAATCTGGTGTTTAGTACCTAAATCTATTCTTGTGCTAACATTTTATAGATTTCTATACACAAAAATCAATGCATGTAAAATCTAGTAGAAGTGATTAAAGTCTGTAGCCTACTTAGCAGTATTATACTATTACCAGAATGCTGATTTTAATGTTCCACAATTGTAGATCTTACAACTAGGACAAACTAGGTAAATGGCACATAGGATTTTGTACTACTTTTACAATTTCTGGAAAATCTATAATTATTGTAAAAATATGTAAATTTTAAATAAACAGGAAATATGGTCCCATTTTATGAAGTAATGAGAGTGGTAGGTGATCCATGTAGAGTGACACATGTCTGTAATCCCAGAGCTCAGGGTGCTGAGCCAGCAGAATTGCCACAAGTTCAGAACCAACCTGAACTATATAGTTCCCAACCAGTTGGGATACAGTGTGAGACCTTGTCACAAAAAAGAGGAGGAGGGTAGATGATAGAAATGAAAACCTGAGGAGAAGAATAAAATTATTTGAATATTTTTATATGCCAACTATAAACACAAGCCCGAGTTTCATTTTCATGAATAAAATGAGATTGTAGTAAGTGAACATCAAGGTTAGTTTTTGGTCAGTGCTGATCATCAGATGAAGGAACAGTGATATGCATGAGATGAGTGATTATTTTCCCAGGTACACTTATCTTTGCACAATATAATTGCATTCTAGCACACAACCTTATGTCCTCTCTAATTCTGCATTTGAGTCACAGTCAAAACTCTGATGGGAACAGCTGATAATTTTTAGATAGCTGTGTTCTCCCTTCTGTTTTTGTTGTTTATTTCAAGCTTTTTTTGAGATAGGGCCTCACTCTACAGTCCAGGCTGGCCTCAATCTAGCAGCCTTCTTGCCTCTACTTCTTGCCTCCTGAGTGCTGAGATTACAGGCATATGGCCAGCTGCTGCCTTATTTTCCATACATGAGACCACTACTCAAAAAGTCGCCAGTGACTAGCACATAGTCAAACTCATATGGTTTTTGGAAACTGTCATTAAACCTTTGGCTTGACAGAGTTGGTTATTTGTCTAAATCTACCACTTTTGGTCTTTGTTATGGTATTTTTTATTCTTCCCTATTCCCTGTCTGTCCCTTCTAAAATTCATTCTGTGCAGTTACAGACAAATATATTTCTCTAAATATACCTCTGTCTAAACTCCAGACTTACATTTCCAGATACCCATTATATATTTCCACTAGGCAGTCTTGTTTCCACACTGAATTTGATAAATCTAAATCTTAACACACTTTTGGTCTAACCTATATTCTCTTACTTATCTTACCTAAGTGAAAAGTGCATCCATATGCACAAGCTCAAATCCAAACGGGAAAACCCAGCATCTCTGTTTCATTTTAAAATGAAAGTTATAGCAATTTGAAACTCTTTCTGTAATCTAATCAGAGTTGCAACTTGTGGAATAGGCACAAGGGGGAAGGAATGGGCAGATGGGGTGTCAAGGTCCCCTGGTGGCTAGGGTTACTTCATGAAGGCATAAGAATTCTTAGCCTTGCAGCAGCAGGACAGGAAGAAGATCTAGTGACAGTTGTCCTGTGTCACTACCCTCCAAGTGAAGAAGAGACAATGATCTCTTACAGTGAATAAAATGATTGAATAAATAAGTAAATGTATTGAAGAAAATTGGAGCTAGTTTTTTTTCATGCTTGAGACATTATTTACGAATATGTAAAAAGGAAAGAAACGATTACCCACCATAGTGTTAGATGGAAAACAGTTAATATGTCTTTTAAAGGGAGTTATATGCATGTATCTATTGAGAAAATGCTGTGTGTCTGTATATCTCCAGTCTTACTTTGCCTACTGAGTGAGGTTAGAAGTGGTACTTCAGTGGATAATGAGCATACTTGCCACCAAGATGCTGTACTTCAAATACTATTCTCCCCTAAGAGAGGATAGAATTGTATAGGTATGTGGTGAACTGATTGTTAACAACATACCAAGACTATCAAATAGAGAAACAATAGTCCTTTTCATCTGTTGGTGATACCACAACTAAATGTCAGCTGGAACCCACCCCATAACATGTATAAGTGGTAACTAAAAATTATCAAAGATTTAAATCTAAGAACCTTTAACTATTAAAATATTAAAATGGCAGTGTGAGAAGAAAGAAAGGAAAAGCTAAGTGTAGTGGTTTGAAAGAAAATGGCTCCCATATGCTCATAGGGAGTGGCACTATTAGGAGGTATAGCTTTGTTGAAGGTAGTGTATCACTGCAGGATTTGAGGTCTCATATGCTCAAGCTAGGCCAAATGTGGTAGTCTCCTGCTGCCTGCAGATCAAGATGTTGAACTCTCAGCTCTTTCTCCAGCACCATGTCTGCCTGCACACTTGCCATGTTTCTTGCCAAGATAATAATGAACTAAACTCTGAAACTGTAAGCCAGCACCAATTAAAAGTTTCCTTTATAAGAGTTGCCATGGTCATGGTGACTCTTCACAGCAACAAAGCCCTAATTTAGACAGAAGTTGGTACCAGGGACTGGGATATTGATGTGGTAGACTGACCATGCTTTTGTATGGAGGAATATGGACTTTCAGACTTTGGATTAGAAAATCAGCTGAAGGGATAACTTAAAGAAGTGTTCAACGGGGCTGGAGAGATGGCTCAGAGGTTAAGAGGGCTGACTGCTCTTTCAGAGGTACTGGGTTCAATTCCCAGCAACCACATGGTGGCTCACAGCCATCTGTAATAATGCCCTCTTCTGGCCTGCAGGCATACATGCAGACAGAACACTGTATACATAACAAATAAAAAAATCTTTAAAAAAAAAAGAAGTGTTCAACATCCTTAACTCTCAGGGAACTGCAAATATAAATGACCCTGAGATACCATCTTATACCTGTCAGAGTGGTCAAGACCAAGACCGCTAATGGCAGCCTATGTTGGAGAAGGTGTGGGGTAAGGGGAACACTCTTCATTGCTGGTGGGAGTGAAAACTCATACAGCTACTTTGGAAAGCAGTATGGCAGTTTTTCAGAAAATTGGGAACCAGTCTACCTCAAGACCCAGTGATACCACTGTTGGGTATATGCCCAAAGGATGCTCAATTATACTCCAAGAACACTTGCTTAACTATGTTCATATCAGCATTATTCATAATAGCAAAAACTGGAAACCTAGATGCCCCTCATCTGAAGAATGGATAAAGAAAATGTGGTATGCTTACACAATGGATTATTACTGGGGGTGGGTCACGATAATGCATTCTTGAAATTTGCCAGCAAGTAGATACAACTAGAAAAAAAATCATCCTGAGTGAGATAACTCAGACCTAGAAAGACAAACACTGTGTGTACTCACTCTTAAGTAGATATTGGATATAAAGCAAAGGACAACCAGACTACAGTCCACAGCCCAGAGAAGCTGGGTAACAAGGAGGACCCTAAGAGGGATACATAGGTCTCCCTGGGAGGATCTCCCTGGGAAGAGGAAGTTGATAGGATGTCCTTGGTAAATCAGGGGCGGGGGTGGTGGAGGGGAGGGGGAAGGGGAACATGAGGATCAGGATGGTGGAGTTTGGACAGGATGGAATGAGAGAGTGATGGGGGAGGTATCTTGATAGAGGGAGCCATTGAGGGGTTAGGGAGAAACCTGGTGCCAGGGAAGCTACTGAGAACCCACAAGGATGACTCTAGCTAAGACTCCTAGCAGTAGTGGAGAGGGTATCTGAACTGGCCCTAATTGTCACCATAGAGACTTCATCCAGTACCTGATGGACCAGATGCAGAGATCCACAGCCAAGCACTGGGTGAGTTCTGAGAGTCCAGTTGAAGAGAGTGTGGAGGGATTGCATGAGCAAGGGGGCTCAAGCTCATGATGGGGAAACCCACAGAGACAGCTGCCCTGAGCTTATGGGAACTCACAGATACTGGACAGCCAGCTAGGGAGCTGGTATGGGACTGACTTGGCCCTCTGTATTTGGGTGGCAAATGTATAGCTTGGTCTTTTGTGGGGCCCCTAGCAGTGGGACCAGGACCTGTTCCTGATGCATGAGCTGGCTCTTTGGAACCTATTCCTTATGGTGGGATGCCTTGTTCAGCCTTGATGCAGTGGGGAGGGGCATGGTCCTGCCTCAGTTTGATGTGCCATGCTTTGCTGATTCCCATGGGAGGCCTTACCACCTCTAAATAGAGTCAGAAGTGGAGTGGATGGAAGGGTAGGGAGGAGGTAGGGGAAGGGAGTAGGAGGAGAGGAGGGGGGCAAACTGGTTGGTATGTAAAATTTTAAAAAACGGAAAAAAAAGTTGAATGCTCTAAGCAGGGCTTAATGGGCCTTAATAGTAGGAGCATGGAAGAGAGTGGTGCTGAGAGTGATTTGAGCTGTGGGGGCCTGGCTCAAGACATTTCAGAGGAGAATATTAGTATGTGGTCTAGAGACTATTGGTGTGATATTTTTGCAAAGAATGTGGCTGCTTTATGTCCTTGTCCAAAAACTCTTCCTGAGGCTAAATCAAAGAATTAAGGATTAGCAGCTTTAGCAGAGAACATTTCAAAACAGCCTAGCATTGACTATGTTGCATGGTTATTAGTGTTCACTCTTAATGCAGATCTATAATGAGAAGGAGCAAGTTGAGCAAAGAAAAACACAAAATGTACAGAAAGGGACACAGGCAGTGGAATGGAACTAAGTTCTGTGTTCAAAGAGATAAACAGATTAAAGAAAATACTGGTGTTAAATGGTGCAAAGAGAGTAGTGACCTCAAGGCAAGATCCCACCCAGCTAAGATTCCAACTTGTGAAAAGGAATTGAAGAAAAGCTTAGAACTGGGCGTGGTGGTGCACACCTTAATTCAGCACTCTGGAGGCAGAGGCTGGTGGATCTGTCTCTAAGTTTGAGGCCAGGTGGGTCTACAGAGCAAGTTCCAGGACAGCCAAACTTAGGCAGTGAAGGAAATCCACTGAAAACACAAAATCCCAGCACTGAGGAGACAGAGGTCAGCATGTTCTACATAGGGAGTTCCAAGCCATAGTGAAACTCTGTTTCAAGAAAACAAAACAACAAACTAACCAAAAGAAAGAATGAAAATAAAAGGCTAGGAGCTTGTCTACAAATTGTTTTGATCCCAGTACAGTATTGTATTCCTAAAAGTTAATGAGGATCCTGAAGTTTTGGGTTATGTGTATTGTGTCTGCTAATATTTATCAAATGAAGCCATTTTAGAGTTGATTAAAAATAATAAACTCATTGCTTGTTAACAGGTTTTATGGAAATCACAACTCTTCCAAAACATCAACAAAGAAAAATTAGTTTTGGGAACATTTCAGGAATGGATTTGTGTGAGGAGGATTCTTGTGAGAACACTCCACAAAAACAAGTTAAGAGTCTTGGGACCTCAGTTTCTTCAAAACTCAGAATTTTTCTTGGATGGGTTCATGTTTCTCCCAGGTGTAGTGGATAAGAGTGAGTTTACTTCCGATTGCCCGTTATTACTTTCTGTTGTTAATCAATTAACTGTTGAAATTATCGTTTATTTTTCCCCTATGGAAAACATGTTTTTGCCATATGAGGCTTGTCCTTGTGATTGTATTCAACTCATGAGAACTTACTCATGTGACCTTTAACCCTCAGTATAAATTGTCTGAGGTGCTGAATAAGGTTTGCAATTGCATGAGACTTTAGTCTGCCTCATTTATCTGTTCTATTCTCCCAATCCCACTGCCTGTACAGCAGTGACACAATTTAACCTTTATTTACAAATCTAATATGCAGTTAGTCTAACTATGCTGTAAGTGGCCAACAACACACCAATGGTATTTCTCTTGGATTCATCCAGAGCACAAAACATTCACTTGTTTTGGTAAGAATCTGTTTCTCCCCTCATAAAATGGGAGAGCAGTCTTGGGAAGATTGGTGAGAGTCAGACAGTTTGTCTGTAATGTCTATGCTGTCCATGGCCCTTGTTAGCATGGGCTACATGGAACCATGCAGTGCTGAGCCAGCCTCACCATTCACCCGCCTTGCAATGGCTGGCCCTGCCCCTTGCTGGGCACTACAGCAGGCAGACTGGCTCTACCCCTCAGAGGAGAGCTCACCCCCCCACTCAGGAAAGATGGCCTCACCCCTCACCGCAGGTGTGCATCTCACCCGGGCAGCACACTAGAGCTGACCTTATGGCTGGCACAGGTGAACCAACCCTGAGGGCGTGAGAGCAAGAATGCTGCCCCCTACCCCCCAGGCTGCCATGTGGTGGAACACTGAAAGATGCCTCACCCTCTCACCCATTGCCACCTGTGGCAGGTGAGAGAGCTGACCTTGGGTTTAGCAGTGCTTTCTCATCGAGACTGCCAACCCACAAATAATGACATGGAGGCTTGTTATTAATTATGAATTCTTGGCCTATAGCTTAGGCTTGTCCTACTAGCTCTTAAAACTTAACCAGCCTTTATTAATCTATGTTCTTCTATGTGACTCCATTACTTCTATCTGCCATCTGTCCCACCTCTTCAGTGTCTCCCTGGAGTAACTCACATGTCTAGATTCCTCCTCCTCTTCCCTGCTCTCCCTGGAAATCCTGCCTAGCCATTCCTGCTGAGTTATTGGCTATTCAGCTCTTTATTACACCAATCACAGAAATACAACTTCACCCAGTGTACAAATATCCACAGCATCTGGGGTCACAAGAGTGGGAAAGCTAGGCCTGACCTTCACTGGCTGCAGCAAGTGACAGTGGGCTGTGCTTCCTGCCTGGGTAGCACACTAGAGCTGGCCCTATTGTTGGGGGTATAGGTGAGCCAGCCCTGAGGGCATGAGAGTGAAAGGACTGACACCACCCCCCTACCCTGCTATAGCAATCAGGAGAGAGGCCCTGTACCTTGCTTAGGCAAAACAGTAGAGCTGGCCCCTAGCTATATGAGAGGGGGACCTAGATCTGAGGACCAAGAGCCCGAGAACTGGCCCTGCTCCTTGCTGTAGGCTGCACTGGGTGAGCTAGCTGAGGCAGTGCTGGCAAGCTCATCTGGTAGTGACAATGAGGGAAAGCTAGCAAGATGACTAACCCAGCTTCCACCTAGGCCCAGAACCAGGGATATAAGTCGGCCCACCCCAACATCTCTGAATCTATGAACTGTTGGAGCCTGGGAAAGAAAGGTTCGAACCTAAGACCTAAAACTGCAGGATCTCCATGACACAGGACAACAGGATGTCCAAGAGGAGCTCCAGTGAGAGCCCCTAATGGGAGATGTAGCAGAAGTCAGAGGAGGCCTTAAGCCAGACCAGTGACTCTAGAAAAGATGAATGGACTGAAGGATAGATAAACTGTGGCTCATTGGCTCACACTGCAGCTTCCACGAGATTCTTCTTTTTGTTGTGTTTATTTTTTCTTTTAAATTTGACTTTGATTTGAGGGGAAGGTTGCAGAGCAGAGGGCAGACGCAAGGAGACGAGGAGGCAAGTAGGATCAGAATGCATGATGTAAAAATCAAAGAATCAATAAAAGTTAAAAAAAATTAACTCTGTGAGCAAATGTTATAGCCAATCCAGAGACCACAAAACACTGTCTTGTTTCTAATAACTAGCTAGGTGGGGTGGTTTGAATGAGAATGACCCCCATAGGTCCACATATTTGAATAGTTGGTGCCATCAGCAGAACTTTTGGGGAAGGACTCAGAAGCGTGGCTTTGGTGTCATTGAGGTCCAGCTTTGAGGAAAAGCCTTCCACCATCCCCAGTGTGCTCTCTGCTGTTTGTGGATCCAGATGTGACCTCTTAGCTGCTTTTCCAACACCATGCTTGCCTGCCCACAGCCATGCTGGCGATGGACTCCTATTCCCCTAGAATTGTCGGCTCCAATTAAACTCTTCTAAAAGTTGCAATGGAAATGGTGTTTTATCATAGCAATAGGAAGTTACCTAAGACATAAGGCATAATGGTGTACCCCTCTAACACCAGTATTTGGGAGATAGAGGCAGAAGGATCAGAAGTTCAAGGCTATCCTCAGATACAGTAGACCCTCACCCTCACCCTCAAAGAAAACCAAATCCAGAAACAATTACTAACTGCATAATGTCTTTTAATTTTGCTTATGTTCTTTTTCTTAGCATTACAACCCTGAACTTCAATTTTTCTTCTCAATTAAAAACGTATGCTTTAGCCAGGTGTGATGGCACACTCCTTTAATCCCAGCACTCAGGTGGCAAAGGCAGGCAGATCTCTGAATTTAAGGTCAGCCTGGTCTACATGCAAATCAAGTTCCAGGACAGTTAAGGCTGTTACACAGAGAAATCCTGCCTTGAAAAACAAAAACAATAATCAAACATATGCTTTAAAATTGATCAGAAAGTTAAAAATTTAATAGCTACACGGAGAATATTTTAAATCTTGCAAAGCAAGATACCAGCTTTACAATCGTTGCAGAAAATGAAAGCATACAAATTTTCATTTTGTTCTGCATTTTAAAACACCATTCAAGCTTTCAGGAACAGTTTTTTTCCCCAAGGTTTATTTATTATGCACACAATGTTCTTGTGACATACATGACTATACACCGGAAGAGGGCACCGGATCTCACTATAGAAGGTCGTGAGCCACCATGTGGTTGCTGGGAATTGAACTCAGGGACCTCTGGAAGAGCAGCTAGTGCTCTTAACCTCTGAGCCATCTCTACAGCCCCAGGAACTGTATTTTTTAAAAACCAGGGCTTACTTAGCAGTGGTCTAGTGCTGCAGGATATTTGACCACAGTGTAAAAGGCACCTTTTGGTTGGTTTAACAAAGTGCTAAATGGCCAATGGCTAGGCAGGAGAAGATAAGCAGGACTTCTGGGGAGAAAGAAGGACTCAGGATGAATCCTGAAGGAGATGCCGTGAGATACTGAGGAAGGTGGACATATAGAAAGGAGAAAGTAGCCAAGTGGCAGAACGTAGTTTAATAGAAAACAAGCTAATTTATGTTGTAAGAGCTAATTGCGAACAAGCCTAAGGTAAGGCCAAGATTTCATAATTAATAGTAAGTATCCACAGCATTATTTGGGGAGCCAGTGATTCTACAAGAAAGACTGCTACAGTCTAATGAATGGGATGGTGTTTCTGTACTCAGATGGATTTAGTGTCATGAATCTGGTTGCCCAGTGCTCTCAGGACAGGCCTCTGGCTGCAGCAGCCAGGGAGTATGAGGGGAAAGTAAGTTGAAAATAAAACATGGAGGCAGAGAACACAGATCTTCAAAACAAGCTCATAGAGTATGAAAGGAGTGACTGAAAGCTGCACAGTACAGCTTACAGCTACTGGGGAAGCAAACAGAGGCAACTGGACAAATATGAAGAAATAAAGTCCATGAGAGTACGCCCTTCAAAGAGAAGCTGAGCTCAGGAGTTGGATGGTAGAGTTTGAACTGTGAATGTGAAACTATTAAACAGAAAATGCAGCTGGAGCAGCCAGAAATGTACCTAACAGAAGCCATGGACAGGAAGGGAATGACCTAGAAAAAGTTATAAAACCTTGAGCAGAATTAGATGAAGCAGGGCTCACTGACCATTGGCTGGAACAGAAGCTGGACCTCCAGGACTTCTCCATCACAAACTAGAAGAACCCCAGCTAATGTCTGAGCCGTGTGTGCTCAACAGCATGTCTTTGGGGGTGCTGGCTCTTTGGACTGAGCTAACTAAAATGGAAAGTGTGAAGACTCCCTCAAAGAAGAGAATGAACTGCAGTGCAAACAAGAGCAACTCGAATGTCTCAACACTCCCTACTGCACCAGGCAGCCCCACTTAAAGAGGAGTGAGAGAAGGAAGCACAGTCTTGCTGTAATGCCTTAGAGAGCTCATACAGAAAAATCAAGACCTTCAGGTACAGCTGGGTCAGCTCTTCATAAGCCTGGGACCCCAACAGTGACTGCTTGCAGAGGTGGAAGACTGAAGGTGGCAATGAAACACCAGCTCAACCTCATGAAAGTCGGGTACCAGTCACTGAAGAAGGAAAATCCATCCACCAGAGAGCAGATGAACAAAATGAAGTCACAAATCTCCACACTGCTGAGGAGAGAGTCTCAAACTGAATTTGAACAACAGGAGCAGTTATCTGCCATGTTGGAACAAAGAACGGTAAAATAAAACACCTTGTTAGGTAAAATCAATAATCTAGAGAAATCTAAGAACTTACAGGAAAGTATGGAATATAAGTCTTCCACAGCAGTCAACCCTTGTTGTCTAGAGGACAGCATCTTTACACAGATTTACTTCAGCTAAAACAAGGTAAATTACACAAAGGAAATAAAAACACAAAATGCAAACTGTCCATTCAGAGGTTGAAAGCATGTTTGGGAGCCAGCAGACCCTGTATTTAGTGGAAACTGCAGACGAAAGACGCTTGCAGCTTTCACAAAGTAAAATATGAAACTGAGAGCTAAACTAGATGAATTACAGGTCAAGTAAGAACAGCAAGAGAAAATCGAAGTACTCAGACGTGTGGGGTGCTGCCACTGGGTATGACTGCCTCAGAAGAAACACCTGCTGCCAGTGCCATCGGGGACATCTCTAGATTCCCACTTCTGAGAGAGGAAGAATCTTGTCTTAATAGCTTAAGCGATAACACTTTGCAGTGGGAACAGACAGCCTCTTCAGGTGTTCAGCCAGCCAGTCTCTCTCCTCACAAGAGCCTGCCTCTGGATAGGCCCCAAAGGAAAATGTGTGAAGCTTGTGGATGATCCAGCCAACACTGAGGCCTTATGTGAACAAAGTGGGAACACCCCCGGCTCTCCCAGCTTAACTGCTAAATCAGGCTTCTAAGATGTGGCTCCAAATGACGCTGTAACGATAAGCGACACACTTACTGAAAGTAAAACTAAGTATTTATTGTAGAAATTACTCACAAGATACCAAACAAGTAACCCAGATGAGCCCCCCCTGCCGAACCGGAAGCCGAACTCTGGGAAAAGAGACCAAGACTTCCTGTGTGCTGTCTTTTATGCCTTCCCCCGTAACGCCCCCTAGCCATGCCCAAAAGTGGGCCTGGCTAGTGACGTAGTTCACTGCCTATGTACGTACGTATATGTCTTTAGTCATGCCTAAAGTGGGTGTGGTTAGCAGTGTGGTAAACCGCCCTTTTATTACCTCATCTGTATGCGCCTCTAGTAAGTCACATGGTTAATGGTGGCATACAGGCTTTCTCCTACACTAAGAGAAGTGAAGGAAAGGAACTACAAGTAAATTGCAAAAATTTACTTATTGTTGTCTTATAAAAATAGTAAATATGGCCTGAAATACATACTATTATGTTTTATTAGTTAAAAGGGCCTATGCTAATTCATATATATATAATTTAGATTTTCATGATTCAAGCATACTAAAATAATTTTGAAAATTAAAATGAAAAAAAGAACACCATTCATTTTTTACTTTAAAATTTTCATTCATTCAAAAATATTTTGAAGCCCAAATATTCAAGACACATGGAGAAATTTCTTAGTGATTGAACTAAGAGCTGTCTTTACTGAAGCGAAGTAGGAACTCAATCAGGGTCCTCGTGGGCCGCCCACTCATGCCTTTGCGCAGGTACGGGACCTCATCTTTGTTGGTCATCACACCTGCTATGTCTAAATGTGCCCATTTCGAGTGAGTCACAAACTCCCGCAGGAATGCAGCGGCTGTACATGCACCTGCAGATCTGAAGAGAAAGGCAAAAAAGGGTTACTATACCTCATGCCAGGCTGCACTGAACATTTCATTATGCTACCTGAAGAGCCAATGGGATGCTGGGATAGAGTCATGATGTACAAGTCTCACAGCCTGTGCTCCATCTCTGGAGCTGACATACATGTGGACGGAGAGAACCTACTCTACAAGGTTGTCCTCTAACCTCCACACGTATGCCACAGGACCATGGCAGACACATCACCCACACCCAATACATGCTTTTTAAAAATAATAGTACATTTGTGTGGGCTAGGTCTACTACCAAAAGGAAAAGTTAAGCTCATGTAACCTATTAAGAAATTAACAGAGAGGGGCTGGAGAGATGGCTCAGTGGTTAAGAGCACTGGCTGCTCTTCCAGAGGGCCTGAGTTCAATTCCCAGCACCCACGTGGCAGCTCACAGCTGTCTGTAACTCCAGTTCCAGCAGATCTGGCATCCTCACACAGACATATATGCAGGCAAAGCATCAATGCACATAAAATAAAAATAAATAAATTATATATAAAAAAGAAATTAACAGAGAAACCACTTCCAGAATATTTATATTTCTGGGATAAATGACAAATTCTAGATTATTTTTCTGTATACAGAAATAATTCAGGAATTATTTATTAATTCTATAGTTCTCATCACTTTTTCTCATCTGCTTAAAATAATTTTTAAATTTGAAAATGTCTAACATTGAGAACCTGCTAGAGAAATATTTTCAGTATGTAACACATCAGTAAGCTTAGAAGCAGCACTCCCTCGAAAGGAACTGGTTAGTGTTAAAATCCGTAAGAAGGATGAGACTAAGGAGTAGTGTGGCAACAATCCAGGATGACTGGAAAGAGACATTTAGGTAATTTTACATACCGGTATTTTCCAATGTTATTGACATCAGCAAGCTGGCAGTCTACAACTTGTCTTGTATAATGTTCAAACAGAGGCATCCTCCAGACTCGGTCCCCAGTGTCTATGCTAGCCTAAAGAAGACAACATGAACATAAGGGTAGTTTGATGTGTGAAGGAAAGAGCTGTTCCAGCCTGTGATTACAAAGCAGGGCTGTGAAAATGATGTCTAAGAAGAGTGCTTTAGGTCTCTAAAAGATTCACTTCAGAATTAGGAAACAGGAGTATTATAAAGTAATGCACACATCTGTAGGCTCAGTTTGAACCTGTAGGCTTTGTGGGTTTGACTAGGGTAGAAGACTCTGAAGAGCCTGGTTGGTCTGCTGGAGACATGCATGCCAGGCCTCCATCACTGAAGACCAGGTCCTGAGCTAAGATGACGTCATCCATGCCTTGCTAGCCTCTCACTCACTCTCACTCACTCACACTAACTGAGCTTTAAAGCACCACCAAGCCACAGTGCTAACACCTCCTCCATCAAAAGGCACAGGCTTTCCAGAGAGCCAGGCAAGCAGACCACTTCACTTCACTCATTTTCACAAGTAAAAAAATGAAGCTTCAGAGTGAAAGGCCAAAAAGCAGCAGGAGAACCTGTTATTTTAGAACCTAAGTACATCATCAATGATAGCCACCTCTGGGAACACAGACTGCCGATTGTTGACTTAATTATCCCTGTGAACACATGACTTTAATTAGGAAAATAAATAACTGGAAAAACTCAAACAGTATGTGTGCCATGATGATAAAGGACACTGGGCAGTGTGAGAGGCCAGATTTTCCTGGTTCAGCCAATAAGTAGACGGCTTGGCTACTACAGTGGCTGAGAGTGAGCTTTATAAACAGAAAGGCAGAGAAGGGGAGGCACTGTCAAGTGAGAAGTAAATCTAGGACCTTAAACAAGCCCCATAATGTATTCAAGGACTGTGTCTATTCCCCATGGTAAGCTGCCATTGACTGCTTGGGAAAGGGTACAGGAGCTGCCAGATGGAGCTGCCAAGCAGCCACATGGAGCACTAGAGACACGGCTGTTGGCAGACGTGGAATAGACAAGTTTTACCAGGAGGACTCTGAGCATGTTATCGGGACAGGAATTAAACACTGTCCAAAGAGGAGGACAAAGCATACAGCTAGCAAGAGCTGAAGCAGGACAGTCACAAACGTGCCAGAAGAGAAGATGATCACAGAAACCAAGGACTAGGGACACCAAGAAATCATTGTCACCTGCTGGCCAGAAACAGGTCAGGTTGGGCCAATAGTGGTATTGGCAGGTGAAAGCCAGCAGCAGAGTGACAGGGTAATGTATAAGGGGGAAGGGAGGACGGAGGATGACTGGAAAGGGCACGGAGCCTAGCAGTGAAGGGACTCCTCATCACCGACTCACTCAGCAGGGGAGCTGTGTTTACAATGCTGAACCCACACACATTCATCGGAAGGCTATTCTTTCACAAAGGTGGCCTCATCCTCTGCAAGTCAGGGATTATGAGTCACAGACATGTAATTTGTCAGTTGTTTTAACATCAGTCTGAGGCTACACGGACAGGGAAGTGGTATCAGACCCATAATTTAAGAGTATCTTTAGAAAACCCAAAGCCACTGAATCAAGTTTATTGCTATGACCTATTCCCAATTCAAAGGCAACCCAACAGGAAGAAAATCACTTTAACACAGGGTTTGAACAAGCATTTATCCAAAGGCCACAAAAATTATTATCTTTTTAACTTATGGGTATAAAGACCTACCTCAAATAGTTTGTTCCATAGCCAGGATGAATTGGTAAAAACTCCAGTGGCACCTGATCCCAGGGCTATGTCCATGGCACCTGTAAGGCAAAGTCTCTCAGGTCAGTGTCAGTCTCTCAAGGCCAGGAGGCTCCTGTTACTTAGACCACAACTGTGGTCTCTAAGTCTATAAATGGCTCCTTCATTACAAAATGTAGATAGGCTTGGGAAACTGTCAATTCTATAGCTAGTTATGCTTCTCAAACTAGAATTCCCCTTAATTGTGAAAAATGCAGAAAAGGAAATGATATCAATTATCCCATCCCATGCTTATTGTCACTTACTTTTGACAGAGTTCTACACAGCTAAGAATATGGCCTCACTATATGTCCTATATCCTTGGCCACCAGCACAGTCTGGGCACACAGCAGGAGCTAAATGCACGCTGACTGTCATTCATTTGGTATCATATATATATTATCAGATACTACAGCAGGTAGCAATTATTCAATGCCTCTGAGGCATCTCTGTGGGATATGAGTGCCACATTTTAGTCATTCATTTTAATGCCTTATTTTTAAAGTTGGTAGATTTTGATAACATTCATTTGTCCTCAAAAGTTTTCCATTAAGCTCATAAATATTCCCATCAGTTTTTAAATTTCTCATAAAAAGGATAAAAAGTAACTATAAACAACAGAAAATAATAGGCACAAATATTTAATGTAATACCTGGATTTCAAAGGATTTATAATATGTATTTGAAATACCGTTTTCTAGAACTCCAGATGCAGCAATACTACCCGACCCTTAATGACAAGGCACAGGACAACTGGCCAGCATTTCCACAGTGGCTGCAGGTCACCCATCTCTATCACTGCCCTCACCTTGCTATGGATGCCCCCTTGAAGCTTTGAGCTTTTAGCAACTGAGTAGGCAGACCAAAAGCTACAGAAATAATATGGCTTCTGCTCCAGTAAAGGCTTCCAAAACTCAAGAAAGATGAAAACAAAAGGACACAAAATTATCTGAATTTTCATCTTTAAAGAAGTACATACAAATTCCTAGGGAGAGACTTTGGATAGAAGACTGTGAGTTTTTGGATTGTGCAATAAGCCACTATCCATCTCCCCCAAGAAATCTCTTCATTTTCTACAGAGCCTCTATATCAAGGCCTGCCTTCAAGGAATGCCTGCCAGGGGAACACAGAGCTCCTTCCAGAACTCCCAAGTGTGAAGCAATGAGAACTGTCAAGTGTTGATGCTGAGGGCCAGGAACTCCCTGGAGACTGCATAGCTAGGAAGCAGTGTTATACCCAAGCTGGTCCAAAGCCGGGGCTTTCTTTGCACACCTGTCACACTGATGTGTGTCCATTAAACAAAGACCTGGCCACCACTATAATGTTTTCTTTACAATATGAAGTATAAGTTAAAGAAAACTGACTCAATACCAGATTAATCATAAATATATTATGATTAATATATTTAAAAAGCCACTGATTTTGAAACATTGATCTTTTCCAGATTTGTATTAGATGGCAGTCATAACAAACAAACAAGCAAACAAAAAACCTCTCTCTCTGTCTTTTTTTCTCTCTGTTTTAAATCTGGCTGAGTTGATCTGACCCATTTGTTAAGTTACTACTGGAGAACCAGAAAGATACTTAGTGCTTGATACCAAGTCTGATAATCTAATCAGATTCCCAAAACCCACATGGTGGAGGGAGACCAAATCATACAAGTTATCCTCTGAGCTCCACACATGCACTGTGGTATATGTGCACATGACAAAATAATTTTTTTTAGTAACTTTGGAATGCTTTAAAGCAACAGAACTAATATTAAGAACATTTTGTAACTACAAAGGCAATTCCTCTGGTGAAGGATCTTTGAATGTCAGTGGAGTGAACCAAACTTCAACAAAATAACACCCAGAGTACAGTGTGTGCACTGAACCCAAGACTTCCTTCAGACAAGATGGGGAAGATGAGGCTTGACCTGTTAAGGTGGCAGCATTGATGATGACCTTGGGATTGAAGGTGTGTGCATAACAGAGTGCATCGGCCAGGATGAGCCTCCCCTCAGCATCAGTGTTATCAACCTGCAAAGAAGATCAAAAAGAGAAAGGGTCAGATGACCTGAGGAATAAATATGAAAACCAGACACAATAGCATTTGATTTGAAAGTAGGAAAAGATCAGGGTGACATTTGTCACGAGGTAGTAAAAAGACACTTATATTTCAGCTATAGCAGGAACATTATCTAACCTGGAGGGTGATGCAGGAAGTCCCTGCCCTAGCTGATGACACCACACTGAAAAAGTAGAGGAATGTCTGGTCCATTTTAATGGCAAATGTTGTTAACGAGAGGAAAACTGGGCACAGATAACTGAAAGAGTAACAGGGCTGAGCGTGCACCATGCCTGAGACCCCAGTTGCCCTTTCTAAGCACCAAACAAAACAGACCTTAAAAGGAAGTTAAAACTAAATGGCAGCCTAGAACTCCAGACTCAAAACTCTGAAAACTGTGGCAACCCTTTCTAGCCCTATTTCTTTCCTTCAGCAAAGGGGCTAGGGTCTTGAGCAGTGTACAGTGTATATTTGTGCTCCACAGATGCCAGAGTACAGAGAGCAAGTGTAGCATCATGTTTTCCAATTGAATCTGACATGAGACAAAAGTCAGTCATGACACAAGCACTTAGAAAATAGCCCACACCTTACTGTTTGTCATGCTCTGTGGGTCAGGTTGAACATTCGTAATTTGTATGTATAGCACCATTAGTGGAAGGTACAACAGGGAATGAAAAATACTTAAAAATTTCCATCAAAAACGATTGTACTTTGCATGTAAATGTTCTTAGAACTAAAAGCATCACCCTGGCCCAACGTGCACTGGAGTCCCACATTCCTGGCAGGCTACAGTTGTGTGGCCAAGACAGGGTTCCTGGAAAAATGCCAGATCCCATGTTTTGTTGTTCCTCACAAACCTGAATGGTCTTCCCATTCCTGGCTCTGACAACATCGCCTGGTTTGTTGGCCTTGCCACTAGGCATGTTTTCACAAAGAGGGGCCAAACCTATTGAGAAAACATAAAGAAGAACATGAGACATGCCTGATTCAAAAATAACTTCCCATGGGACAAGAGGCTGCTAGAAAGCCATCAAAAGCATACCAGATACAAGCTTCCCTTTTACAAGTGACAAAACTTGGTATCACAAATGGCACAACTGAGGTCAGCAGGAACATGTGTAGCATGGTCTAACTGATTCTAATCGAGAAGAAATAAATGTAAGTTACAGGACAGCAGAACTACCTGGACCTTTCAACTGCCAGTGTCATGAAGGAAAGAAAGGAGGAGGAATGGGTGGGTGGGAATCTTTTGGCAGGAAAAGTAAAGGAACATGGCAACCAAATGCAATGTGCTATCTTTGCTAGAGATCTAGACTTTAAAACTAAATATAGGGGCTACAGAGATGGCTCAAAGTTAAGAAGAGTGTATACTGCTCTACCAGACGACCTGAGTTTGATTCTCAGCATCCAGTCTGTGACTCCAGTGTCAGAGACTCTGATGCAATCTTCTGGCCTCCATGGGCACCTGTATGCACATGTACACAGAACCACACACTGACACACACAAATATACATAATTAAAAAATAAACCCTTAGAAAATACCACATATAAACAAAATGAACTTTTTTTGGACTATTTGGAAACTTACTAGGTTATTGTATCGATTCTTTTGAAAGGTAACTGTATTACTATTACATAGAATGTTCTTTTCTTAGGAGACATGTTAAAAGTACTCAAGAGGTGGAACCATATTGAAATGTCAGCATCTTGACTTCCAATAATGAAGTTTTTTTAAAAAGGACTAATAACAGAACAAAAAGACTATGATGCTGAAATAAATGGCTAGGTAAGGGAGATTCCAGACAGACAGATTTAAAGTACCATTTTACCTTCCCACACAATGGATGAAACCCAACTCCCTCTTCCTCTTAATCTTGGTATTAGCAACGCTATAAACTCCCAGCACTGCTTCTGGAGGTTTGCCTGTGTAATACCAGGGGACCCTGTATACTAATTGCTTATTCTGTGTCAGGAAACTAATCAGCCACAGTCCTGTGCGTCAGTCAGTGAATGAGCCTGAGATAATGCCCTCCACTCCGGCTACTCAGTTTTTCTTGCTGGAGTAAAGTACAAACGTGACATATATGTTCCTGATGGCTGGCCACTTTTGCCCAAGTAAAACAAATCAATACAAGTTACAGCCTGCTGGCTGCAAAACACATTTAACTCAGTCACCTCAGACAGAAAACATTTATTTCAGCCAAATAGCTTCTGTTTGATGAAAAGCTACTTAAAAATGTCTTTTGATCTTTTTAGAAGGAAGGAAATGGCTTGATGTTGCAGTTCTATCATTTGACTAGACTTTGGAAGCACTTCAAAAAGCAACCCTTATCCTACTTACCTATGATATTAATAGGCAAATTGAGCTTTGCTGCAGACACAATGGCCGAGCATATTGTTGCAGCTCCTCCCATGTCAGCCCGCATGAGGTCCATATTTGCAGAAGGCTTGATGGAGATACCTCCACTATGTGGAAAAGGAGACAGTGTGCAACAATAATGACAGCAAAGTTGAAAGCCCAAATCACTTTCTTAAAAACAAAGACACGTCAGTGATATGGCTGAGGATAAAGGTGCCTGCTGCCATGGTGATGATCTGTGATGGATTCCTAAGCCACATGTTGGAAGGAGAGAACTGATTCCTCTGACTTCCGTATGACTGCTGTGGCATTTGGGTTTCCACATGTATATATACCACACATAATAAATAAGTAAAAATATTAAAAACAAACAAACAAACAAACCCCATGTGGTGCTGTGTGCCTCTCAATTCAAGAGGCTAAGGCAGGGTTTCAACGCTGAGGCCAGATGGCGTGACATAGCAAGACTGTTTCACAACAAAACAAAACCCCACACAAACTCAGAGCCCATTACCACACAAAAGCACCACATCCCTGCCAAAGAAAGTCAAATTCCTAAACTTGTGATCTGAATTACTTCAATTCTGCAGTCTTTATAAAGATAAAACATAATTCCAGAAATATGAGTAAGTGAGGCAGGTCCTTTAATTTCTGTTTGGATGAAACTTGACCAGGTGGCACTGCAAACCTCATCATATACTACCAATCCACATATACAGACTCATGTCTGCTCTCAGTAACACCTGATACCCACAAAGACTGTCTTTTAGAAAAAAAAAACTTTCTTGATTTGATTAACCCATGAGACCTGAAGGCATGGGCTATTAAAGAAAGCTGACAAGCTCCCAGAACACTGGAACATTCCTCTCAAGTACACAGGACAGACAGGTGATAGGTCTTCTGACACCTGCTGGTGGCAGATGGCTACTGAATGAGAAAAGGCATAAGGAAGGTATGTGTGATGTGCATGTATATTTGTGTAATGCATGCTTGCATGTGTGCGGGCATGACAAGCACTTTACCAACTGACTCTACTTGGTGGTATCACTTTGAACAAATAACTTCTGAATTGTGGTTTCCTCACCTGTTGGTCACAAAAGCTCACAGGGCTAGGATCAGAAACCATGATATATAAAATTCCTAACTGTCTTTGGCATATGTTAGCATTACAATTCAAAACCAGCAGCACGATATGTTTCCTGTAACGTGCAGGGCCTGATCAAACCCCATGCTTATGAACCACACTATACATACATAGCATTCACTAAACTAAAGCGTACAGACACCCCCAAGAAGTACCTGTCAAAGGTAATTCCCTTCCCCACAAACACCAGGGGCGCTTCACTTGCATTGGGGCTGCCTGTGTAGTGGATTTCCAGGAAGACTGGTGGTTCTTCAGATCCCTTGGCCACACTAAGGAACGAGCCCATTTCTTGTTCCTCTATCCAAGACTTGGGTCTACAGGGCAAAGAAAGAGATACAGTTACGTATTCCAAAACAACTTAGAAAAATTTCAACATTATGCTAAAAAATGTACAGCATACAAGTTATTCAAATGCTAAAGAGGACCTGGTGTACTCAGTGGCAAGGCACCTGCTTAGTATGCACAAGGCCAGGAGCTCCATCCCCAACACCAGGAGAAACACTGGACAGAGGCTGAAGGTGCCAGTGATCAGACCTATTGTTTGCTTCTGTCTACTTACTGGCACAAGACTTGACTCTGGGGATACTTCAACTGAAAAATGAGATCAGGCATTCCCCTACCAAGAATTACACAACTACTCAGAGAACTTATACGTGAAAACTAATGCACTATCAGGTAACAAATAGTGTTTAGTCAATAAATAACAGTCCTCCCCAACTTACTCAGGTGTTTCTGTTTTAATTTGAAAATGAAATTAGCAAGACTGTGGGTTCACAAAAGGAGATTTTATAGATTGTTAAGGTATTCAGCTTTTTGTTTTACTAATAATGACACACAAATGAACCAACAAAAACTCAATAAAGCTATCCTACACCAACAGGAATAAAATATCCTGTGTCTTTGCTTATCTTTCAACACTGCACACCATTTCTCATAGCTCCCAGTGCAATTTGAGAGGTCTTAAAGGGAAAACTATTTAGTTCTCAGTAAACACAGGCTCAGTGCAAGTAACATGAACCTCCACCTCAGTGTTAAACTAGAACACACACGCCATATTGCTATTCTTTCTAGGGTAAGGAATAAGAGTTCTGTGTTGGTTTCTAGTCACAATAACGAGGCCTGAACTGCCAGACAAACTAACACTAACCAGACTCAAGGACCACTCTTGTACTCGCCTACCCATTTAGTCAGGCTATCACACTAAAATTCCCATCGTTATTTCAAAGGAAAACCAGAAACATAAATCTCATCAAAAGAAACATAGCTGTACCCTGTAGGCATTTCTAATTCCAGGCCTTAGCACTTGGTGTTTTATTGCTGTCTAGCCCTTCTGGAAGAACTGTATTTCTTTGATGCAAACCCTCCTATCTTGGATGGGGTGTGGTACTGCCACATCACAGCATGAGTCACAGGCTGCCCATGCATCGTGCTGGTCTCTGAACTCTTCCCTCTGCTCACCCACAAACCTTGTTGTTTCCCAAGGCTCTACTGCACACCTTACCCGAAGCCTCATTTGTTAATGTTTAAAGTGACCTTTAGGACTCTGCTGGGCTCCATTTTCACTCAAAGCCCTGCGCCTGCTCCTGCAAATCTTATGCTTCCCCTGACCTGGCAGCATCAAACTACTCGCTGACACAGCCAAGCACTGCCATCTCCTTCTCTGAGACAGGACGATGCTTCAGAGTCTACACACATATACAGACTCCATACATAGGAACTACTCAGGAGTTCCCTGGTTTTTATACTTTATTTTTTCCTCATTCTGTCTAAAGCAAACAAATAAAACCCCTCTAATCACAATTAAGTGTTGTAGAATCCCCTTAAATAAAAAGATCCCTTGAGAAAAAACTTTGAAAATGAAGTAAAACAGGTACCTGTTAATTTAATTTAATAAGAAGCCTCCCAAAAGTTCAAACTTGGGAGTTTAACAGTTAAAGAGAATTTTCAAAGGGGAAATGCAAACTAGAGGAATTGAACTTCAAGTCTCATCACGGAGCACTGACAAGTACTTGGGAGGTCTGGGAATGCCTCCCACTGTAGCCAAGGTCATGGGCAGGTGGGTTCTCACCCTACACCCAGTCAGTACTCTGCATTCTTTACTTGCATCATAAACAGAAATGTAGAAAGGACAACACATCGAAACATGTAAGCTCCTTAAATGTTAACCAGGGAACCAGGGGCTGGAGAGAGAGCTCAATGGTTAAGAGTACTGGCTGCTCTTCCAAAGGACCCAGATTCAATTCCTAGCTCCCATATAGTAGCTCATAACTGTAACTCCAATTCCTGGGGATCCACCAGCCTCTTCTGATCTTCTTGGACATGATGCATGCACAAAGTACATACACATACATGCAGGCTAAATACCCACACATGTAAAATAAAATTATTTTTAAAAAAAGGTAACCAGTTACCATTTGACCTAGGAATTCAATTCCTAAATCTTTTTCTTTTTTTATAATCTTTTTCTTTATTTAAATTAAAAACAATCTTATTTTATGTATCAATCCCAGTTCCCTCTCCCTCCCCTCTTCCCATGTCCCTCACAGACCCCCCCATCCCATCCTTCTTCTGTTCCATAGAAGGGGTGAAGCCTTCCATGGGGGATTATCAAAGTCTGTCACATCACTTGGGGTAGGGCCTAAGCCCTCCCCCATGTGTCTAGGCTGAGAGTCAACTCCTAAATCTTTACTCAAGAGAAATGAACTGTATAGTATGCAAATTATGTCTCAATAAAATGGATAAAAAAACCTCACACAACATATTATGAAGTCATGAAACTCTCATAAAGGTGAGCAGAGAGGGGATGGGACATGGAACAAAAAAACAACAACAACAACAACAAAACACTAAATGCAACCCTGTAACTCTATCTGACCTTGTGCATAGATGCTACTGAGCTCAGTTTACGCCTCTGAACACAGAGAGTTCAATTTTAGGTTCTCCCTTGTGTCAGGGTTTCTATTGCTGAGATAAAACACCATAGCCATAAGCAACTTGGGAAGGTAGTCAGTCCATTCCTGAGAGAAGTCAGGGAAGGAGCTGATGCCGAGGTCATGAAGGGTTGCTGTTTACTGCCTACTCATCATGGCTTACTCAGTTTGCTTTCTTATAGAAGCCAGGACCACCAACTCTGGGAAGGTACCACCCACAGTGAGCTAGGCACTCCCACATCAATTGTCAATCAAGAAAATACACCACAGGTTTACCCACAGGCCAATTTGGTTGGGGCGTTTTTTCCTCAATTGAGGTTCCTTCTTCCAAAATGACCATAGCTTGTGTCAGATTAACTTATAAAACCAAACAGCACACACTGCCACTGCTCTTTTAGGTGTACATCCCAAGAGTCTATGACAAAGTCATAAATTACCTGATATGGACCTCTGTTTTACTACTGGCACTTTTGAGATTTTTTTCAATAATTTCAGCGAATCTGGTTGGTGTCATCTCATTGGCTGGAGACTCCATCAGCAGGCGGGCCAAGTTTTGCCCAGAAGCAAAGAGGACCCCTCTCTCCCAGGCCTCCTGATCGCCACTGTGGAAGAAACAAGTTATTCTCAAACAGCATCAAGAGCACTGACCTTTCCACTGCTAAGCAGGCACTTATCTTAAAAAAAATCAAGACTACAAACAAAGAATGATTGCACAAGACCAAGAGCCGTTCTGTGAGCAGAAAACGGGCCCTGCTGAGGAAGCAGGAGAGATCTGACTAAGCAGTTAGTGTCAAGGATTTCCCTGCATAATTAAAAATGTGTGGGTATAGGGGGGTGATAGGTATTTGTAGCTTTAAACCCATATGTAAAGGTTATGCAGAGATTCCTCCCCAGAGACCAGTTTACTACAAAGAAATGGCAGTCCCAAGTACTAACTGTGAGTTCAGCATGCAGCAAACATGAAGATGTGGAGTTGTAGGCTCTGCAGCCCCACTGTGCCTGGATAAAAGGCTCTAAATCCCAACCCACAGGACAGCAAGGATTAGCTTTCCCAGAGAATGCAGTAAGGGGAGTGTTGCATGGTCCTAGCACTTTGACAGCAGTTAATGTGGCAACATGGAGATGGGCAAGACAACAGCTGGCACCTCAGAATACTTACCATGTGCCACCACTTGACACATTTTATCTTTGGACTATCATACAATGGTATCAACCAGGAATGATGGCACATGCCTGTATTTGTAGCACTGCTGAGGCTGAGGCCGCAAGATTGTGAGTTCAAGGCAAATCTAAGGCTTTATAATGAGACCCTCTCTCAAAACACAAAACTCTACACCAGGATTACAACTCTCCTACACAAATGAACAAAGAAATACAGATTTGGGTCACTTAAGTAAGGTTATCCCAAGTAAGTGACAGAGAGGGAATTCAAATGCAAGTTGACTAGCTGCAGAACCTTCACTCCCAACCACTTTCTAACAGATGCTAACCACTGTTCTATACCAACAGCAACTCACTGGCCTCATGGCTCCTGGAACTGAAGATCTCTTATTGTCTATTCCTGACAGCTGAGACTTGTCCCTTCAAAACTAGAATAGGGCTGGAATAATTACCGTCAATTATCTTCTGAAAGCACCTCCCACCATGGGCCATAAAGGCAAAGATGGAATAATCTCATCCATATAGGTCTAGCATTTAGCATGTCAGGAGATGTGAGTTCAATGGGAAGTATTTGGATTAAAGCTCACTAGGATATTGTCAAGTCATTCCTCCATTCTGGGAAGAGCCAACATTGGGAATGCTTCTGAGTAACCAGCAGGCACATCTTAGTAACCAGCAAGTACATCTACTAAGATGGTTACCAGCAAGCACAGAAGATTCTCAGGAGCCACAGAGGAATCACACATGCAGAGCTGAGGGACAATTAGCACACTGTTAAGAGGGCTGAGACAGTAAGTAGGACAAGCACAAGCCACACAGCACTACTAGATACTGGAAAGCAGGCATGCTGTCAGAGTGCCTGGGAGTGCCACCCATAATCCCGGTTTCCTTCCATCACCTTCCATAGAGCTTCGCTGATACAGCCACCTTCTTTTTCTGCTTTAGGTCATCAAACTCATAGAGACCAAGCACTGCTCCTTCTGCAGCAGCCTGAGCATCTCCACAGGGATCCACCTCCACTGAAGGCAGCTCCAGGTCTTGAACCTGCCTGCATCCCGCTTCAGAAGCAGAAAAGTGAGTCAGCATAAAGCAGGCACGAGCCGGGGTGCCAGGGGAACAGAACTGGCAACTGATGGTTCTGGCTCTAAATTTTCATTTCCGCTTCCATTAAGTGTGGATGGCTATGTGCCTCACAGTCCAGAGGTCAAAGGCACATCCCACAAATGGGGAGACCCTTAGTGGGAGGCAGGTATTACTAGTAGCATTTCTGAAGCACTAGAGTTTGCTGTTAAAGCTTCCCAACTGCCAGATTAAAGGGACCAAGAAATGATGGCATTGACTTTATATCCAGGCAACTGAGCAAAGACCATCATTAACAGCATTTATTACGAGTCTGTCAGCAAAAACTCTCAAATAAAAGTTAGAAATACCTACTTATCTCTGAAAGTAAACTTAATGATATATCCAAGAACAAGGATTAGTTAAACAAATTACCACTGCCTCAGTGTGTTTCTCAAAGTGCATTTGGGGCAGTCATCCTGTGGGAAAAGCTCCCCTTGCTGCTAAGCAACAAAGTGACTCAAGGGCATCGACCTCAATTCCCCCAAACCACCTATCAAACCCTCTGGGACAGGCCTGTACACTTCGCTAGCAATGAATAAGCGTCCCACATTCTGCTCCTGTTTTCTTTGATTTGTAAATATGACAATTCCATGTCATCCAAAAGTTGGGCAACACCACAGTTGCATTACAAAATGGAAAACCATCAAGAATCACAATATCTGATAAAATACAGTTATAAGAACTTCCCAACAGCAAACAGAAATAGTAACAAGAATGTCACAAGCTAGCCTCTTTCCCTAGGTGAGGCTCAGCATGTTCAGACACACTGACCTTGCTGAGACACTGCATGAGAGCGTGCAGCGAATGGACAAGAAGAGGGAAGGCTGTCTTCAGGAAGGGACCCTTGGAGCCTTCAGCTATTAAACACAGAGCAAGCAAACCTGCAACAGCAGCTCTGATGTTTTCTTTGCCTTCGTTCCAGTTCTCCTGGTCATCAACTCCAGCTGATCTCTTGCCAAGGCCGACCACCACCACACTGGGGAAGTCCTGATCCACAAGCACACCCAGTTAACCACTTTGAATTCTTTAAACAGCCCCTTTCCAGGAGGGAATGCTAGAGGGAGCCACACTAAGTTCAGCAAGGAAGAGCCCTGTGTGCTGATAAGTTCAACAGATGGGAAGGCAGAGTGAGGGTAATTCTCCAAACAACTCTGCATGGGGGCGGTCTTCCTCCACATTGAGGAAAACAAGCTAGAAGGAGACAGCCATTCTCCTTTATGATCATAAGGAATGCTTCTGCTAACATAGGAATGAAACTAAGATCAGGCAGAAAAGTTCAAGCAGGACGAGGCAGCCACAGTAATGGGCATATAGGTCTCAATATGGATTTTGCCAGATGAATATGACTTTCATTCCATACCTCATGTAGACCATAGAAGGTTCGGGTTTTGCCTGCCTTCAGAGGAGGTCCAGATCTAAAGCAAGAGGAAACGGATGTTTTAAACATTATAGTTTGTGCTGATCTCTTGGTAAATGAACTAAGCATTAGCGAGACACTAGCTAACCATTTCTATTCTGTATTTTACTTAACAGGGCTTTTCGAAATGCATACAAACCAGACTCTTCAGAGTTGACCTGGGGTCAACTTCCAGGTACATGGGACAGGAACATCAATTTACAAACAACGGGGAAGCCAGGTGAGATAACACATGCCTGTAATACCAGAACTTGGGAGGCTGAGGAAGGACTGCCGCAAGTTTGAGGCCACCTGAACAGTGAGTTCTGGTTCAGCCTAGGCTAAGAAATGTGGCCATGTCTTTTTTTTTTTAAAGCAATGCCATGCAAGGGCAAGGGGATCTTAGCACTGGATGGTGGCTGTACTAGATGATGGAAACCTTTCTAATAAAAGAAGCAACACCAAAATGAAAGCCTGAGTGGTGACCAAAGTGGCTGACTTGACAGCACTGTCTCCAGCTTAGGTGTTTCTCATATATTGTTTACTGAGATAGATGAGGGACATGGCAATTTCTAAACAAAAGAGGGACTCTATAGTAGCCAGAGGCTTAGGCTGTAGCCCATGGTGACCCTGCAGCAAGACCTGTGCATTCTCGACTCTAACAGGTCAGCTTCTGGATTAATGATTTAAGGTACACATGCAGGGCTAGGAACTAAGAGGGGGTACAAGTCCTATACTATCAGATATCTAGGAGAGGTCAGATCTTAGATCCTCCCCAGGCCAACTGGATTTAGGCTGTATTCTTGCTAATCAGATGATCCTCTTGTACTTTAACATTTGAAAAGCTATCAAAGTCCAGCCAAGCATAAAAGGGCAAGACCTTAGGTGGTGGTTAAACTAGTTGAAAACATTTAGATGCAGGCGCCAGACAGGAAAGCAGGAATTGTGAACCCAAGCCTAGGGAGTGGGCTGAGGAAATTGGTTCCTTTCTGGATCCCTGTCAATGCTGCATAATAAGTTTGTGAGCTGGACAGAAACCACGTGACTTCCCAGAACTACAGACCCACCCACACTGAAACAACTGACCAGCTTCTTCCAGAACCTACTTTCACTTCCAGAGAACCAGCTAGCAGGGGCCCCATTAACTTTACTGGACACACAGAGAAGAATCTTTCAATCTTGGGGCCTTTAAGAACTGGAACACCGCCCTGTGCCACAGCACACACATTTAATCCCAGCACTCCAGAGAATGAGGTAGGTGGATCTCTATGATGTCAGCCACCCTGGTCTACATAGTTCAGGACAATCAGAGTTACACAGTGAGACCCTGTCTCACAAGTCAACAAACACAGACACAAAAGAGCCCCAAATGTAGTTAGTAATACTTACACGGTCAACATTTCTCTCAGCTTTCCAGCCACCAACTTATTAAAATTCTCTCCTGCACTTGTAAACTGTGGTGTGTCATCATCTTTATCTTTGGAATAAATTCCTAAAACAAGACCCTGAGAAAATTAAGAAAGAGGAATACAGTCAGAATACATCCCTTAGAAGGCTATGACTGCCCAAACTCTAGAAGGGACAAATAATTCCATTAAAACTGCGTCCTCCCCAAGGGGTAAGAACAGAGGCAATCAGCAGAGCAGCAGCCCCTACTTCAGCAACCAAAATCCCTGCCAGGGCTACTGGACTGGGGTATGTGAGACATACTGGGCCCAACCCTAAACACAAAAATCACTTGTTACAGATACACTGACTCAAGGTTACAATCCTTCTTAATGCTTTATGTTTTGACTACGGCCAGTCACTGGGTTGGCTGCAGGACTTTGTGCCTGCAGAAGTGTCAGGGGAATGCTCAGAATGCCTGCGATTTTGGAGCACTTCACATTTCAGGTTAGGATGCTCCCATTGTCTAGTAAGCAGCCTGTCAATCAGGTAGGGGGAAGTACACAACTTTGCAGGGAGGGCAGAAGCAGGAACGTCTGTTAGGCACTTAGTGGTGTGACGCTTTATCTCCCTCACCAGTGCCAGGCCCCACACACCTGAAAGAAAGATGTAAAACCACTGCTCATTTGCTTTCATATGGCAATCGATGGCTTTTAAAATACTGTTTCCCATGCTGGGTGGTGGTGGCACAGGACTTTAATCCCAAGTACCCAGGAGGCAGAGAGAGCACATTACACAGTCCAGGTGGACTTCTATGAGTTCAAGGCCAGTCTGGTTTAAGAACAAATTCCAGGACTATACCTTGTCTTGGAAAAAACCTGAAGCCTAGATCCTGAC
This sequence comes from Mesocricetus auratus, assembly GCF_017639785.1. Lineage (NCBI taxonomy): Eukaryota > Metazoa > Chordata > Mammalia > Rodentia > Cricetidae > Mesocricetus > Mesocricetus auratus. The sequence continues at coordinate 25,237,813 of NW_024429190.1, read as the reverse complement.
ACACTAGCTCCTGGGTGGTAAAATTTTGACAATGCACATGCCTTCTTTCTGTCCTTGGTCCTTTCCAAAATGCCCAAGTACTCGGGCCACATGGCACCCCATCTTTCTGCCGAAGAAATCTGGCTTCCTTGGCACAGTAACTACCAGCTTCTAGCTTTCCCAAAATTGTTCATTCCTGGGGTTACACGAGACCAAGCTAAGGCTGTCCACTGTTACTGGGCAGACTGGTCACAGGGTTGGAAATCACACTGACAGGTGTCTGCCTAATCCTGCTATCTGTGATAACTGAACGGGACCTGAGCACAAGTCCACCTGGAACATTCCTCCCTCACCAGATCTCAAAGCATGACTCATTCCTATGAGCCAGCACCCTTCCAGAGCAGACCCTTTACATCTAAGTGTCCTTCACAATTTCTCTCAGCCCAGCTAAATGGAAATGACGCTCTTTCAATTTCAAGATGACCTCTCTGACAAAGCCCTTTTCCCTAAAAAGAAAATGCTTTTCTCCAAAAACCCAATCCAGCAGCTTACTCCCCCGGGGCCTTTACTGACATTTCTCTTCGGAAGTGTGTGTGTGTGTGGGGGGGTTGGTTCTGGCCCTGTGATTGGCTACTCTGGAACCTTAGCGGACTTTGGGACAATGCTACGGCTATCCTTTCTAGGATTTCGACAAGGACTCAAAGGATCGATGAAGTAGGCTCGTGTAATTTCTCGGAGCTCAGTTGGATGGAGGACTCAGTAAAGTGGAGCGTGCAGTTCTGATTGGACTTCAGAACCCAGCACTATCCAGGCTGGAGGAAAGAGCGCGCCCTCAGCAAACAGCTCTGGCCATCCTCGTCGCAGGCCAGGCTCAGGCTGGTGTCCTGCAAATCCTGGGAACTTTTCTGTTCAGCTCATTTGTGCAACTTAGCGCGTCCGGTCCTACACACCGCGGCCTGGACCAGCCCGGCCTCCCCGCCGCCCGAGGTCAGAGCACCCGCGGCCGCCCGGGTGAGCCGCCGCCACTCACCTTCGTCATGTCTGCGGTGGAGAGACCCCGATCCCAGAGACGTCTCACTCCCAGGCGGCGGAGCGCGACTCGCGCGGCAGCCGGAAGAGGCAGCAGAAACATCTTCTCGGCTCGGCCCACGTCACCGCCCTCCGGAGAGAGCACGTGGCGCGAGGGTGGGCGCGCGCCCGGGGGCGGGACCTCCGGGGTCTCGGACCCGCGCCTGGGAAGCGGAACAGGTGCTGGGGCGGGGCGTGCGGGTTCCTAGGGGCGGGGCTTTCGGCAACTGGGCGGAGACGCGCTAGCGCGCCTTGCGGGCGGGGTGTGGTGATGGGGGCAGGCCATGGGGCGGGGCTTTCTATGGTTGGGGGTAGGCGTCGTGGGTCGTGATTTTGCGTTGTCAGGGGCGTGCGGGTCTGCGTGCGCAAGCGTGTGCCAGAAGCCTTGAGAAGTTGGTGTGGGACAGATTAATAGAAGTATGTGGATTTTATTTAACAAGTTTGTGCATACATGGAAGCCCTTGCTGAAAAATGAAGATCCTGAAAGCGGTTAGGTGTAAGTGCTTATATTGAACAAAGAGTAATGGCTCTGAAAAAGTAGCTAAGGGTAAAGCAAAATTAAAAGAATGTAAGGATTAGCTAAACAAGGTTCGTTTGTACAAATTTCTGTCTTCCTTGACTCCTCACCTCTGGTGATAGAATTTGGGGATAGTGCAGTTTATATGGGAGTTTTATGTCCTGCATTGGGTTTGGGAGACCCAAAAATAGTTCTTCTTGAATTTGTTTCTGTTCAAGTTGCCTTTAGCGCAAAATATTTATGCCCAAATGGCATACTTAGGGTAGCATATCTCCCATCCTTGATTATCTAGTAGGGGCATAAAGTACTGTGATTACAAAACTGTTTACAGATTGTCTTATGCAGAGTCGTGTGGATATGGGCTATCATCGTACCGGTCCTGTAGGCCCCATCCCCACCACCACCAAGGCTCGTGTCAGAAGCTCGTGGTCTACTAGGAGGAGGTGAAACATTTAAGACTAAGACGTAGGACCTAGTAGAAAGAAATTGGAAGGTTTTGTTGTAATCCAGGCAAACGTGGCCCCGCCCCTTTGGGACCTGGAATAGGGTGCTAACCCTGCAGCACTGGCAGAGTCACCTCCTGGATCTCCCTTCTCTCCTTTCCCTTCCCCACTCCCTTCCCTTTTCCCAGTAAACTTTCCACGTAAGTTATGTCTGCAGATCTCTCACCCGCAAATCTCTCCTTCCTCTCACCAGACATGTGATCCTCCAAAGGTCCCACCTCGCGCTGTATTCAGAACAGGTTTCAAGTGTGCTCTTGAGAGAAATGCTGTGAAGAGGCATTCCACCATGTGCTTTCAGCATAATTGTTATCACTGGCCCTAAACTTACGGGTCAGATGACGATGGAAACCTCGGGAGCTATGAACTAAAGAAAATCTTTCCTCTTTTTAAGCTTTAGAAATTTCTGTCATGGTGACCAAAAGGTTACTAACGTAATACACTCAAGTTCCTTCAGCCTCCTTCATTTCCAATGTCATTTCTTCCAAGAAATGTCTCCACCCCCTCCCCATGAGGGTTATGTGTCTCCTTCTACTCCCAAATCAACCAGTCTCAAAGAGCTAATCTGTTGTATCCTGCTCTTGTGAGGGGCTGTGGCTTTCACCTTTGTGCATTTGTGCCAAGATCTGGTCTGTATCCAGGGCCTATATAAACAAGGTGCTCATAAATATTTGAATGAATGTATGATCTAAGTCCAGTTGAGACAGCAACATTTAATTAAAGAACAGGACAGGTGCCAGTGTGACTTCCTGATAATAAACTGCATGAGAAGGCAGTAGATAATTAAAAGGGACATCAGGATCAGGAAGAGTGTGGGAGAGTGTTTATTTGGCATGGGGTGGAGAGATCAGGTCTGCCTGAAATAAAAATAGAGTAAAGAGAGTGTTGCTGGATTAAAGAGACTCTTAAAAGGCAGGAAGCAACATTTATTGTGGATGAGGGCGGCAACAGAGAACCAAAGATGATCTTAGCAGAAGATGCTGCAGGGAGAGCTGTGTTTTAAGAGATGCATTGGTTAAACACATTAGAGCAGTGTCAGTGCCACATTAAGGAAAGAAATTAAAACCCTTCTCTTTTGGAGTAATCTGACCAAGAGTGAACCCAAGTTTGAATTCCTGGCTTATCTGCCTGTGTCTATGTTTTTTGGATGGTCTCCAGTCTGTCTGATGTTATGAGCCTGAATCTGTGTCTGCCTTGGTGCTGTCTTGTGAGTCTGTCCCCATCATAATGCTTTGCTCTCTCTTTTATTGAACAGTGCAGAAAGCATTACAGGAGGAAGGAATGAGGGAGACTTTACAGAACTCTTTCACACTTTACAAGGAATTTAAGTTCCCTGATTCTACCTGACTCAGGAGACCTCAGGAAAGTAAAGATAATAAAACAGTCTTACAATCTCTGTCCATGTTGTTTTCAACACTTACTTGTTTTATAAGGTTATTTTTGACCTCTTTAATGTTTTCAGCAGACGATTATCATAGCACGCACACAGACACATGTATATTGCTCTCCGGGTCAGGGACATGGAAGCACACATAACTTATGTAAAAGCTATGTGTTGGCTTGCCTTGCTCATGTGGTCACATGAGAAATCCAACACAAGTAAGGCCAATTGTCACATGGTTCTCTTTAAGGCAGGCTAAACAAAGAGACTGTTATATAAGAGGACATAAGTCTGAAGTCTTAAATGATTTCAAGGTGAATTAACTGGGCTGTGAGGTACAGGAAAAGTTCTAGTCTCTTAGAATGTGTAGTGGTTCGAAAGGAAATGCCCCCCCACAGGCAGTGGCACTATTAGAAGGTGTGGCCTTGTTGGAGAGCATGGCCTTGTTGGAGGAAGTGCATCAATGTCAGGGTAAGCTTTGAGGTCTCCTATGTTCAAGCCACGCCCAGTATGGCATTCCCTCTTCCTGTTGCCTGCCAGTCTGGATGTAAAACTCTCAGGACCATGTCTGTCTGCACAGTGCCATGTTTTCCACCATGATGATAATGGACTAAACCTCTGAAACTGTAAGCCAGCCCCAACTAACTGTTTTCCTTTATAAAAGTTGCTATGGTCATGGTGCTTCTTCACAGCAGTAGAAACCCTAACTAAGACAGAATGTAAGAAAGATTTTCATTGGTGTCCGGGGTAAAGAAAGACAGGTCAATAATGGGGAGATCATAAATGAATAAATTTTTGTCACTCATACACTGTGAAAAGTGGTTGATTCTGTGAATTGTACCCCTACTATTGATCTTTCCTGTTACCTTCCAGTAATAGAAACATAAAAAAAAAGATACAATAGTATCCAAATAATACTAGTCTAGATTCTTGCAATAGGATGGTTCTGTGGTTTCAGGTCAGAGGAAAGAATGTAAGTTTGTTTCTACCTCCAAGGCAGCCCCTCACTCCATCTAGCCACTCATGCAGTCATTTGAAAATATGTATTGAAAGACTGTGGGTGAGCAGGTCTTCAGGGGGAAGATGAGGAATATCAACCTCCATTAGACACCCAAGTGGAGACGAGAGGGCTGGAAATACAGTTTAACAACACAGTATTTGACCAGAATCCTCGTTTTAATCCTCATCGTTGAAAAACAAAGGCCAACAGTCTCATCCCCACCTCTGCAGCAGGACATCCATGGGTGGCAGCCTTCCCTGGCCCCTGCTCCCATCTCCTGTGGATCCTAGGACTTTTCCCCTTCTTACCTTCCTCCACACACTTGTTGATTTGTCCCAGATCCCAATTCAAGGACCACTTCTCTCAGGACAACAGTAGGCTGAAGTCAGACCCCCACCTCTCCTACTGCTCCTGAGATCCAATCCCCCTTCCCCGCTCCAGTCTCATCCCCAGCTCTGTAGCAGGAAACCTGCTGAGATCTCCCTTCCTTTTTTGACCCTATTCCCAACTGATCTCAAAGACCTTCTCCCCTAATCTTCATTCCCCAAATAATCCCATTATCCCAGCAGCTGAGTAGGCCAGGAAAATAGGCAACATACAGCCAGCACATTCTCCAGAAATTCAGAGAGGAAACAGAAACCAAGGGACAAAATTCCCACCTAACAAAGACAACTGCAGAAATCAGTACCTAGAACTATAATCATCCCAAACCCAGATATGTTGATGTCAGGACAAAAACACAATCAATAACAGCCAGAGCACTATGTCTCCACTAGAGCCCAGCTATCCTACCACAGCAGGCCAAGTATATTACAACATACTTGAAGCACAAATAAAAGACCTTAAAACCAACCATATATGAAGGTGATAGAGGTCCTTAAGTGTAAAAAGTAGCTTTTTCTATGAGTGGAGCCTTTCTGCCCGCCTGGTTCTAGATCCGCAATAGTCCCAAATAAACACACAGGAGGCTATATTAATTATGAAGCTGTTGGCCTTGCTTGTTTCTTACTGGCTAGCTCTGACTTAAGTAATTACCCCATAATTGTTAATCTAAGTATTTCTCTTACCAGAGAATGGTTCCGGGCTTCCTACCTCCATGGCATTACATCTTGACTCTCCTGTGTTTCTCCTTCCCAGAATCCTCCTGGACTCCTAGTCCCTCCTATCTAGATTCCCTATAGGCCAGACAGTGCTTTATTGACAAATAACAGGCAAATAACAGGACTTCCCCAACATCTCCTCTTTTCTGTTTAAACAAAAAGAAAGCTCTTAACTTTAACATAGTCAAATCATATATAACAGAACAGTTATCAAGTAAGAATACAGTTACAATATTTTGTCTATCAACATTCAGCAAGATTTAAAGAAAATATCATCCATCCCATCCTTGTGAGTCTAAAGTTCTATATGTAGCTTATCTTTTATCATAAATAAGGAAAACTATAATTATAACTATCTGTCTTCAACTCCATCAAAGACCACAGAAGGATAATATATAAACACTAGGATTGACAGAGACATCTTGCTGCCTGGGAAGTCACCTGAAGTTCCTCTGTAACGTTGGGGCATCCATCTTCAGCCCATAGGCCACAATGTGTCTGTAACACTTCTCAGCAAAGCAGGAAATTTCAAACTGTCCATCTGCATTGGCAGTCTGTCAGTCATTTTTCTGTGTCTGCAGAAAGTCTGGTAGACTCTTCCATGAAGCAGGAACCTTGTAAGACTGAGTTTAGCAGTCACTTTCCTGTGGGTCCTGCATGTCCAGTTTATACAGCAACAGTCAGTCAAGGCAAGAGCAGTTTCTTGCCCAAATGGCTAATCTTGCCATGTTGAAAGCAAACTCCATAACAAGTTTCTTCGATGCCCATCTTCCTCTCAGACGTAATTGGTGCTGCCAGGAGCAGACATTTCTCATTGTCAAGAAAAACCCTAAACCATTTTAAATGCCATTTTCTGAAGGTCTTTGAAAGGTTTGAAGACTATCTATCTCAAATATATTTCTGTATATCTAGAAAACCTAACTTACCTAACTAAATTCTATTATAAGTAATTATCTATAGTCTGTATTCAACTCTGCATTACATTTTAAAAGATCAGTATAAGCACAATACTTAATCAAGAGGAGAAATATACACATCACAAAATTGACCTTGAATTTGTATCAATAAATGAAAAACAATACCCATACCATAATTCCCTTTTTTTACCATTAAAAAAGATTGGCTGTGATCACTAGCCAATTATAAACAACCCATTTAAATGAAAACAAAGATTTATAAACAAGATGGGAATTGGGACATCGCTCATTCCAAACTGCTTCATGCTGGAAGGGGGCGCTATTCATACCATAGGGATCATAACAAAACTCAGAAACCTGTATAAGTCCTTATTTTCGGGGTCTGTAAGACTGCATCATCTTAGTTGTTTCAATTGTTGGAACATCTAATCCACTGCTTCCGGGGGTCTTGGTTCGTCAAACCACAGAAGCCTGGAAGGAATCCTCAGCTTTTAATTTTCTGTAGAAACATAAGCAAAAACTCCTTTTCCGAGTAACATATCCTTATACTTAAATTTTGAAGTCAAGGCATTTTCAAAAGATAGAAGTTGGATTAATTCAATAAAACAAAAACAAAACACCAGTAGCCCTCCTGTATGCAAATAACAAATGGACTGAGAAAGAAATCAGGGAAGCAACACCTTTCACAATAGTCACAAATAATATAAAATATCTTGGGGATAACTCTAACCAAGCAAGTGAAATACTTGAATGATAAAAACTTAAATTGAAGAAGATATCAGAGGATGAAAAGATCTCCCAAGCTCAGGGATCAGTAGGATTTAAATAGTAAAAATGGCCATTTTACCAAAAGCAATGTACAGATTCAATGCAATTCTCACCAAAATTCCAACATAATTCCTTATAGACCTTGAAAGTACAATTCTCAATTTCATATGAAAAAACAAGCAAACAAAAAACCCAGGATAGGTAAAATAATTTTGGCCAATTCTAGAGGTCTCACCATTCTCAATTTCAAGTTGTACTACAGAGCTATAGCAATAAAAACCACATAGCATTGGTATCAAAGCAGACACGTCAACCAGTGGAATTGAATTGAAGGCCTAGACATAAATTCACACTTGATTTTTTAAAAAAATCAGAAATGCACACTGGACAAAAAGACAGCATCTTCAACAAATGGTGCTCATCAAATGGATGTCTGCATGTAGCAAAATCAAATAGACCCATACTTACGACAAGTGGATCAAATACCTGATAGAAGAGAAAGTGGGGAATAGACTTGAATGTATTGGCACAGAGATGACTTTCTGAACAGAATACGGATATAGTAAGCACTAAGACCAACAATTAATAAATGGAACCTCATGAAACTGAAAAGCTTCAGTAAGGCAAAGGACACCGTCAACTGGACAAAGCAGCAGCCTTCAGAATGGGAAAAGATTTTACCAACTCTAATCCAATAAAGGACTAATATACAAAATATATAAAATATTTAAGAAACTAGATATCAAAAAACCAAATAATCCAATTTTAAAATAGATATAAACAGAGAATTCTGAATAGAGGAAACTCAAATGGCTGAGAAATACTTAAATGTTCAACGCCCTTAGTCATCAAAGAAATGCAAATCAAAACTACTTTGAGATTACATCTTACACCTGTCCGCATGATAAAAATCCCAAGGGACAACTCGTGCTGGCAAGGATGTAGGGCAAAGGGAATACTCCTCCATTGATGATAGTATGGAAACTTGTACATACTTGTGGCAGTTCCTTAGAAAGTTTGGGATCAATCTACTTCAAGATCCAGCTATCCCACTCTTGGGCATATGCCCAAAGAACACTCCATCTAACCACAACTATTGGCAAAAAATAAATAAAAAGATTCCTAATGATATTCTGGTATACTCATAGATCAGTGCCTTATCCAGTCATTATCAGAGAGAATGGAAACAAATGCAGAAATCCATAGTCAGACATTATGAAGAGAGAGGTTCTAAATTGGAATGTCTCCATCAAATCCGTCCCCTCAGAACTCAGGGAATCCTGAGGAAGAGGAGGCAGAAAAGTTGTAAGAGCCAGAGGGAATGGAGGACAGCAGGAGATGAAGGCCCTCAGAATCAACCAAGCAAGGAGCATATGAGCTCACAAAGATAAAAGCACCAAGCACAGAACTTACATGGGTCTGCACCAGGTGTCTGTGTATAAATTATAGCTATTAGCTTAGAATTTTTAATGGGCTTCCTGATAGTGAGAATGAGCGCCTGCTTTTGTGCCTACTCTTGGGACTCTTCCTCCTGTTGGGTTTTCATGTCTAACTTCAATATGATAGTTTTTGTTTCTTCTTATATATTTTATTTTGTCATGTTTCCTTGTTATCTATTAGAAGTCTTTTCTAATGAGAGACAGAAAGGGGGTTAGTAGATCTGGAGGAAGGGGAAGAACTAGGAGTAGAGGGAGGTGAAACTGTAATCAGGATATATTGTATGAGAAAAGAATCTATTTTCAATAAAAGGGAAAATAATAAAAAAGAAAAAATCAAAAGCCAAACAATGCAACAAAACAAAACTCCAAAATAAAAAACAAAAAACTCCAGAACTACGACATCATCAACAACAACAAAAATCAACAATAACAACAAAAAAGCGATGACATGGAAGTCCCTTAAAGGGTTACACTCTGGGAAACCATTGCCTCCACATTAGTCTCAAGGACCCTACATATGGTGTACCTTGCTAGCTGAACCGCAAGACAGACCTAGGAAAAAACACAAAGAATAAAAAGAATGACTGGGTATATTGAGATTTGATATCACAGATTGACTACCAGAAGCATATGCCTTATATACTTAAGCACCCACAAACCTCAGTATTTCCCTTGTGTTGGAGTGCAGGGATTAGTATCCACATTGCCCTAATGCTGTGTGAGTTGGACATCCATTGTTCAGTAGCATCATTGGCCTGTGGATGACAGGGTGCACAGTAAGTCCATTGTATTCCCAGGAAATACACTAATTACCTGTTGCTTGGGAAATGAAACCTGTCCCACAGTTATTGTGCAATCTCATGGGATATCCAAAAACATGACATGAGTTCTTGAAAGTGGTTGTGGTTATTCTGGGATCCTCATAACAAACTGAACTAAAACTGTCATGCCCTGAGTAGCTGACAATGACACTGAGACACCATTGATGCCCACAACTAGAGTAAGGAGTTAAACGGGATCAATCTGTCAGATCTAGGCATGTCCTAGGCCTTAGTTTCTCTGTTTGTTTTTCTCTATGGATGGTCTGGGTCCATTGGCAAGAATCACATTCGCACATGTCTTTTGCCATGTCCCATTTCACAATCATCTTACAGACTTCACTCCATGTTCACATCCAAAGTGGACTTCCATATCCAGCCCATAGCTGTATTAGGTGACTGATCATTGTTCATAGAACATAAGCTTGACTGGCATGACAGTTCCATTTATGTTCATTTCAGAAGCTTTTCCTATGGCCATTCTTATGAAGGACACATATTTGTCCTTCTAGGCAGACAAGCTGCTTCTATAGTCCTAGCTACCACACAGGAAATTCCTTAATAGTCCATGTATCCTTTTGCCATACCAGATGGTCAGGCCCTTGGCAACAGCCCGTGAGTAAGTACACTCACTGTACATGGCAGCAGTAGGCTGCACATCCGTTACTGCTGCATAGAGTTTGGTTCACTGGGTGGGAAGTTTATATCCAGTCTCAGTTAAATGATGTCTGTGCACTGAGCAGATGTAGCCACTGGTAGACCAATGGACCCCACCTGCATTTAGTTTTTTCTGCATCATCAATAAATGTGGCCATAGTGCTGGCTGACACACCTTTAAATCTTGAGCCCCAAGGTTGTTGTTTGGGTATGAAGTGCCTCTCCCAATATAAAGGCTTATGTATTAAAGGCTTATGTATTAAAGGCTTGGACTTTGGCTAGTGACAGTATTGAAACATGATTAGATCATGAGGGAGTTCATCATCTATGGATTATTAGGAGGTGGAATCTGCTTGGAGCAAATAGGTCACTGGGAAGATGATCTTGAAGGTTATTATCTTGCCCTGACCCTTTCCCATCTGTTTCTCTCTGCTTCCTGCTTTCATGAGTTGAGCATCTCAGCTTGAGCATACCCTTTCACCATGATATTCCATCTCACCACCTCCTGTAAATATAAAGTCAGTCAACCTTGGACCGAAACCCCTGCAGCTACGCAGAAAGGCATACCTTCCTTTCTCTTAAATTGCTTCTCTCAGGTATTTGTTGAAGTGATGAAATACTAACATACCCAGAAAACAAGACATCTTTTGTGGTCTCTTGGACCCTTTGGGTAAAGCTGCCTGTTTGTCTGTGGGTGCTACTAGTCTCAGGGGTCCTGGTGAGGTCTGATGTTGAATGTTCTGTTTCTATTTGCTGATCAAGCTTGTTGAGCCTACCCAATTTTACTGATTGGATTTATAAGTACAAGTGAGAATGAACAGCTGAGGTCACAGTATCACATGTGTCATACTGTTAAAACATGTTCAAATGCAGTAGTGCATGACTAATCCTGTTGGGAAGCCCCACTGGTCAGATGTTGCAGTCTACCATAGTTTAGCAGCTCTCCTTGGGTTCTGCACAATGTGGAGGCCCCCTCCCCCACCTCCGCCAACAGGTCTTCCTGCTCTCTACCTAGCCTTATCTGGAGGATGTCTCTAGGTCCGGATGCCTGACTTATCTCAAGGATGAACCTTGACACCGTTCCCTGCAAACACTCTTCTGCTGCCCACAAGGTAATTAAGTAACAAGATCTAGCTGCTTTCATAGGGCGTGCCATATGACAGGAGCATACCACCTAATGCACCAATCCTATAGATCTGTTATTCTGTGCAATAAAAGTGATCTGTCACACTGAAAACATCTCCTGGAAAGGTATTCCTGCCAGAGTCACAGGCCGTCTAAGGCTCGCTGTTGTTGCTTTTGCCCCTTCATTCTCATGGACTAGTGGCCAACAGACTGCAAGGAAAAAGGGGACCCCACAAAATCCTGACACTCAAGATGTGGAGACAGGAGGGTCACAAATTTGGGGCCATCCTAAGGTGCATACCAAAACCTGTCTGGAAAAACCAAGGAGTGGAGATGTTGCTCAGAGGTAGGGCCACTTGTTTTGTATCCACAAGGTTTGGTCCTCATGAGTCTGCCATCCAAGAAGCAGTTTTCCAATGCTACAGTCCACCCAGCAAACACAGGTTGCAGACACTCACAGTTCCACCAGGCTAGCAAGCTTCAAAGGTCTCAAAGGTGGTGACACAGATTCTTGAAGAAACTTCTGAAACCTGCTGTCACGAAGGACATTGTCAAAACTGTTTTATCCTTAACTGCCATTTGGCCTGAGACACTTAGGCTTTGTCCCATTATCCCACAGATGCACCATCTATAGGCTCTGTGAGACTTCCTGGCTTTTGTCCTACAGCTTGAGACAGCAAGCACCTGTCCTTCAATTTTCATCTTTCTTTTCCAGAGAAGGATCTTGTCTTAGTTACTGTTCTATTGTTGTGATCACATGACCAAGGCAAGTTATAGAAGAAAGGGTTTACCAGGGGCTTATGATTTCAGAGGGTTAGAATATATGACCATCATGGCATGGGGCATGGCAACAGGCAGGTAGGCCTGGAGCAGTAGCTGAAAGCTTATATCCTAAACCACAATTGCAAGGCAGACAACTAGTTAGGAAAGCTATGGACTTTGATAAGGTCACACCTCTAATCCTTTTCAAATAGTTCCACTAACTGGGAACCAAATATTCAATTACATGAGCCTGTGAAGGCCATTATTTACCTATGTTTAATCTTTTTGGTTTTTTCAAGACAAGGTTTCTCTGTGTAACAGTTCTAGTTGTCCTGGAACTCACTTTGTAGAACATGCTGGCCTCCAACTCAGAGATCCTCCAGCCTCTGCCTCCCAAGTGCTGGGATTAAAGGCATGTGCCACCACCACAGCCCATGCTCATTTAAACCACCTCATTCTGCTCTTTGACCTACCTCATGTTTCCTTTTCAGAGAGGGACAGCATTTCAACAGTATTGTTTTCAGCAATGCCAATGGCAGTTTTATTTTGAATGATGATGAATATTTCAAAGAAGACTTTTTGTTTTTAGTTTGCCTACTTCTACTTGTATTTGTGTGAATGGATGCTGAACGTATGTGTGTCTGTGGAGGCCAGAAGAGTAGGTCAGATTCCCTGGAACTAGTGTTACAGGTGGCTGTGTGAAGCTTGATATGGGTGCTAGAAACCAAACTACAAACCTCCAGAAGAGTAGAAAGCACTCTTGACTATTGAGCAGTCTCCTTCGACACCCCCCTCCTTCCCTCAAAAACAGATCCTTGAGATCTGAAAGTGACCTGGACCAAGAGTACGGGTATGCCCTCTTGCCTTTCACATTGTCTATATGGCCTCTAGGATATATGGCCGTTGTGGGGATAGCCCTGTATGGCTAGAGATGCCAACATCTCAGTCAGCTCATCATCCCCTCCCCAGGGAAAAAATAACATCAGCTTGGGACAGCTTGGGACAGTGGAGACTGGGTTGCCTGTACCAAAGTGCTGAGCAAGTGTCTTCTATTGCTTGTTATCTCTGTGGCTTCAGCAAAAATAGACCCAAAGTTGGCAGAAGCCATGCCATCACCGATGGGATCAGCGCATAAATGTTTTGTAAATTCTTTATGACAAAGTCCATTAGAGAACCCCATCAACCTGGAAGGACCTGTGGAGGCGATGTTGCAGATCCCTGTGTTGGTCTTAGGGAGCTCTTGGGCTTCAGACCTCTCTCACTTTCACTATGCTTATTCTTATGGTAATTCTTAGTTTTGTTTTGTCAGCTGTGATTGTTGCTGAGTTACCTGGGAACAAAAGTTGATCTTAAAGAAGCAAACAATAAGCCTCTTTGTAGTCATTCACGGAAACTAGTTTCTCCAGTCACCCCTGGCTGCCTTTGCAGTCATTCTGAGTAAGCAGGAGGAACTCACTATGGTTAATGATTCTTGCTTACTTAGCTATCCCAATAAAGACATAACTATATTACAAAGAACTTCAGAACTTGGGAGATGGTTTCTTGAAAGATGACTATAAAATCTTAAAGAGACACATAAGGAAAAGATGAAGGATATGAAAGATCAGACATCTCTCTGGCACCAGGATATGAATGGTTAGATACTTTTTCCAGATAAAACTCCCAGTTCCCTTGGAAGTAAAAGTACACATAGAAACTGCCAGGAAGAATAAAAATTTAGTCCCAACAGTTAAAGCCTTAGGTAATCATTACCATTTTCAGAATGTATAAAGATTAGGATTACAACTGTTGTCCATATAAAGTTGATACACTGATTATTTAGAAATTGACACACCTGAAAATAATAACCTACATATGGCATCATACACTCAGCTGATTACAAAAGTATAAAAATATCACATCTTAAGGACTAATCATAAGGCTTGAGTCTCTATCTTGCTCTCTCTCTCTCTCTTTTGGATAACCGCATGTTTGATGCTGGCTAGGGTACAGTATCAATAAGATGTGCCTGGCTAGATATAATCATTTGGCTTGTAATATAAAATTTAATGGTATGGGGTAAAGATCAATGATGTCAATGGAGTGGGGAAGAGAGAAAGAAAATAAAATGGGTAAATGTTACTGGTTTTTGAAAAAGGATGAAAGAGAAATGTATTGCAATTGCTCATGCTTGAATGCATTAGAACTTGTATAAATAAAAACTGCTTGAGCTATTCGATATCATCTGTTTGAAATACAACCAGTAGTGAGACTCCTCATTTTTTGCTGACATCACACCTCCATCCTGTGGCTCAGAACTTCGATGGAGCTGAACTCTAACACAAAGTGAAGACAGAGATGCCCTCATTATAATACTGTAGGTCCAGGTGAGGGGTCAATATTTTTTTAAACAAAAACAGTCTCCTCTTGTCTGTTTCAAGTTCAGATTTAGTTTCCCAGAGAAGTGATCTCTTGAGTCCCTGCTGGGTAAGATCCTATTTGGGTATGACTTTTAACAGCTTACTCCAGTTTTGTTTTCTTTCACAGGTCATACTGACACAGCTATCAAATTGGTTGCATGGCATTCCTGATTCTCTGTGGGTTGTGAGAAGAGGTGCTCTATATTCTTTGTGACTCTTCCCAGTGCCTCTACAGCTATTGATAAAGAGCGTGTTCAGCAAACATTGTTGACTGCATCAGAAATCAGAGTCACAACACAGTTATTTTACTTGTCTGAATGGGTTTTTATTTGTAACTCTAGGAGTTGTCAGAACCATCATTCTATAAAGTAGATGTGTTTCTGTTACCCAATGTCGCCAGGAATGACAAGCCATAGGCATAGGGGTAAAAGCATTTGTCAGGCCAGGCATGGTGGTACATACCTTTAATCCCAGCACCAAGGAGGGTCTCTGTGAGTTTGAGACCAGCCTGGTCTACATAGCAAGTTCCAGGACAGCTAGGACTACATAGAGAAACCCTGTCTCAAAAACAGAAAAGTATTTACCAGACCAGACTAAACCAGATGTATGTATGCATATTGTATGCATATATGTTTGTGTATGTATATTATATAATATAATGAAGAATATAAGAATATACATTACAAGACAGATAGAGATGTGGTGAATAAATTCTCAGAGACAGAGAGAGAGAGAGAGAGAGAGAGAGAGAGAGAGAGAGAGAGAGAGAGAGAGAGAGATGAAAATATCCAGGAAATAGGTTTTTTGTTGTTTTTGTTGTTGTTTGTTTATAACAGTTAAGTTACCTGATTTTTTCTTCTATGCCATTTCTGAGGAGTCTGTACCCACATACATAAGTGAAAGTCTCATTATTTATCTGTATAGATTTGTGTGTATGTTAATTTTATGTGTCATGTTCATGCAGCTGCCCAAGGAGGCTAGAGACTGTTGGATCCCCATGGAAGTAGAGTTTACAGGCAGTTGTGAGCTGCCTGGTTTTTGTGGGTGCTGGGAACTGAATCTGTAGCCTCTGAAAGTAGTTAAGCACCCTTAGCCACTGAACTATTTCTCAAATGCATCATCTCACTGTCTTATAAAGAAATAAACGTTGCAACATCGGCTGTCTTTTCTTGAGATTGACCACTTGGGTTAGGTGCCATGGTTCATTAGGAATTAGGCTTTACAGGTTTTTATAATATCACAAGTCACTGTGGTGAGGCTCCACATAGTCAGGGTCTGGTTGCTAATGGGAGACAATTTGGGCTTTTTTGTGTGTCTGCATTCCTCTCCTCAACCCAGACTAGCGGCTTCGGAGCTGAAAAGGGATGTTGGGGAGCTCCAGCTGGCATTGCTCATCTGTCTTAGGATTTTAGAACTATACAGGATAAAAGCCTGAGTAGTATTTTGGAGAGGAAAGAACGTGGATACTGTAAGAGAATACACTGGCTAACCAGGGGCTTATGTGAGCAAATAGGAAGGATCATCAAGGATATCACCCGGGGCGGAGTTTAGGGAAGATAGACTATTGTAAGTAAACCTAGTAAAGCACAAACGACGTCTTACAACTAAGAGTTCTATGACAACGCTGCGAAGCTTTGGATGTAAGGAATTTCAGAGTCTTTTCCTAGATTACATACATGTCAAGAATGAGTGGTCTCCCAAGTGGGAGAAAAGCCATCCCTTACTCTTATGGACTCCTGGGGGTTGACTTCCTTTTTCTCTTGCCTTCACTTCCCACCAAAGTGTGGCCTTGACCTGGCTCCTTCAGCTGCAAATGGGAAATAAAGCTGCGTACAACAAGTCAAAGGAACCCTTCACTGTGGTGGGTTATTGTGACCTAAGTCACTTCCAGGAGGCTTTCAGGTTTCACAGGAGGCTGGTTCAGTTGACAATCAACCAACCATTGCAAGTTATGAAGAGCAAGAGGTAAAGGTGTTATATTTTAAAAATGGCGGGAGAGAGATTCACCCATGTTACAGAGCTCACATGGAGGGTTTATTGGGGAGAGGAATGGAGGGGGTATAAGAGACACATCTCCGGACATGGTAGGGATGTGGGGGGCGGTGGAAGAGAAGAAGAGCGAGAGCCCCCTTTATAAGGGGGCATAACACATGTGCACTGAGACTACCTAGCAACATGGTGGATGATATTGTCAGGACCCTGAGCAGTCCGATACTGCCTGAGTCCCCAAGGGGCAGGCCAGCATAACGCCTGAATGATAACCAGGAGAGGCAAGGAGAGTGTTTCCTTTCTGAGCTACCAAGATATTATGCAGGAAGAACAAGCTAGAGGTGCAAGGATAGGGTTGCTGTGGAATAATCCTCTTGTACACTGTGAAGATTTGACGCTCAAATTGGTTTATTATAATGCTGATTGGTCAGTAGCCAGGCTACCAAACTAAGAATTCTGGGAAGAGGAAGGGCAGAGTCAAGAGAGTTGTTTTCACATGCAGAGAACCAAGATGAGAATGCCAAACTAAGAAATGGTACCAAGCCATGTGGCTAAACATAGGTAAGAATTATGGTTTAAAGTATAAACACTAGTTAGTAATAAGCCTGAACTATCAGCTGAGCATTTGCAATTAATGTAAGCCTCTGTGTGGTAATTTGGGAAGTGGCTGCCAGGTATTTGGGAACGGCGGGGGGGGGGTCAGGACAGGAAATGTTCATTTACATTGGGTATTAACTGGACCAGAGTCAATTTAAAATAGACTTAATAAAGAATATATGTTGTATGAGACACAGGGGCACAATGAAGAGAATTATCAAGGGCAGAGAATGGGAATTACACTTATGGTGATTTGAATAAGAATGATCTCATATGCTCATATATTTGAGTGCTGAGTCACCAGGCAGAGGAACTGTTTGATAGGATTAGAAGGATTAAAAGATGGTGGAGAAAGTGTGTCACTAGAGGTGGGCTTTAATCTCTCTGTCTCTCTAATTGTCTTGGTCATGGTGTCTCTTCACAGGAATAGAACACTGACTAAGATAATGCTTGAGAGGGAATGGGCATTTTTGACTACAGTTACAGGAAGTTAATTGGTCCTGTCTTGTGTGTCATTGTGTGGGCTACATGTCTAGATAAGAAATAAATCTGTTGGGTGGTAAGTCTTACAATATCAGTTTTTGTTGTTGTTGTTGTTTCTGTTTTGGAGGTATTTTTGTTTTGTTTTGAGACTGGCCATTTGACTTAAGGCATAAGGAGTCATTAGGACTTAGTTTTTGACATTTTGATGTTTGCATAAACATTGCAAAGTCATGAGGATCTGGCTCCAGGTAGTCGACATCTGTTTGCTAAATTGCTGCCTTTATTTTTGGCATTTTTTATTCTACACTGAGCACTTAGATTCATAAATTCACAGCCTTAGTTTCCCTGAATAACAAAGAAATTAGGAACTGGACCTGATGAAGAAATTTGAGTTTATATACAATTTAGCAAAATCAGAGAGAGAAAAAGACTCTCAATTTCTCTCTACCTTCCTTGTGGCAGTGTAACAATCTTGTGGAAGAGATGGGTAGTTTGAAAATGCTAATTAGACAGATGGTCAGCACTGTGTAATACCTCTTCCTGATGAATATGTCTCCTTGCCTTTCCTTCAGGTTCCAGGACACCTGGGGAAAATTTAACTCTTTGGGGTCCACTTTTATAGGAGTCCTGATTTATTCTGAGATACTGAGATCAAGGGGTGGTTTGGAAGAAAGTGAGGGCTGAAGGCAGCAACAGAAAAATAGATGGTTGTTTCAAAGTTTTTCAACTTGTAAAAGTTAAAGCAGAGGTATTTTCTTGTCACACTACTCAAACTGGCCTGTGTAAGGATTCAGCTATCATCAGGGGTTCAGCTATTATCCCTCCCCACTTTAATTTCATATAAGGTAAAACAGACTACCGGTCTCTGCTTTTGACTTGGGATTTTAGTGTAAGTGATCCTATATTGTTGGACTGTTGGGCCCAGTACAGGAGCTTAGTCAAAACAAGGGGCCTCTGACAAATCTGTTAACAAATGAATGAAAACCCAGAAGGAAAAAGAGGAGGGAGGGAGAGAAGGAGAAGAAAGGAGGAATCAAGGAAGAAAGGAAGGAGGGAGGGATCAAAGAAGGAAGGAAAGAAGGAAGGAGGGAAGCAAAGAGGGAGGGAAATATGTAGTGTGTGGTATTTGATCAAATACCTGGGAGGAGACAGAAATTTACATTCCAGTCCTTTCCATGGTCCTGTGAGCTGAGTTTTGGGTGAAATGGATGGAGTTCCTAGTGGCATCTTGGGCTGTGAAGTTGAACATACACCCTTGGGAGGGTGGAGCGGGGTAGGAGTGTATATGACAGCTGCCTGGATATGACATACAAGTCCTGGATGTGACCTCCACATTTATCTGGTGTCAAAGTGTAAATCCTACATTTCAGCTGTGTTGGCCTGGGCTTGTTGCATGCTGCCTCATAAAAGACTGAGGCTCAGAGGTGTGGCTTGTCCATGGCTGAACTATAATTCCTGGAACAGGGATTTGGATCCTGGCCTGTTGAATTCTAGAGTCCACACCTTCAACTCCCAAGTTATAGAACTTCCAAAAAAAAAAAAAAGAGAAGAAAAGAAAAAAACTTATATTGATAGTAGAGAATGCAATGAACTTTGAACTTGTCACCAAGAGTCAAGATTGCCTTTTATTGCAAGGCTCAGGAAGAAAAAGTTTTGGCCTTCTTATCTTTATTATTATTATTAATTTAAACTGTTGACCGGTCTGAGGGTCTGAATAGACTCACTTTAGGCATTAGAGTGACTTGACTGTCAACTAGTTCACGGTTGTCCTGTGATTGTGATGGCCAAGTGCAGTGTCTGTTTCAGCTTTGTGCAGTCATCAAAGGACAGATTCCGATACAGTTAACACAGGAGCTCCCTGTTCAAGCTCCTGGATCTGTGGGAGAAGCATCGTAAGCAAATGTAGTTACCTATCTTTTTCTCTAATAAATGCATTTTTTGTTTGGGGTTTTCATCTTGCATTGCAATATTAGTTCTTTTCTCCCAGAAGAAGAAAGAAAGAAAGAGATAAACCTGGGAAAACATTTTAGTAAGTTTATAGTCTTGTGTCAAGCTGTATTCTTACTTGTTCTTGGCTGCCTGTGGCCGCTTGGAGCCCGTAAGCCACAGGTTGGACACCCTGTAAGGTAGCTGGTGTTGGAACTTGTGTGTATCTATTAGGACATCTAATTTGCTCTCCAGCAGAATGGGGACAAGATGATACAAAGGTCACCAGCAGAAGCAGAAGGTACTTCAATTCCTGTAGAAGTAGATTTCCTAGAACACAAGTGCCTGATATAATGTTCCCAGTAACCCTGTACATATTTTTCATACTTAAATACAGGATTAAATGTTTAATCTTATCATCAGAATGAATCTGGAAATACAAAAAGGGTTATATTAAATCTATTTTCTATGTTCTTAATGGGGAAAAATACAGTTTTTTAAAAAGGAGTTTAATCTCAACTAATAATTGATATCAATACTAAAATTGAGATTAAAAAATAATTGACTTGGGCTGGAGAGATGGCTCAGCTGTTAAAGGCTAGGCTCACAACCAAAAAAATAATTGACTTTAATCTTCAATCTAATTAATATGTTAGGTCTTTTGAAAGTTACACATGAAGCTGAAGGGAAATTTCTACATGTTTTTAGAAACTAGATTCCTAAATATGACCTGAGGCCAGTCCACATTAGAGTTGTTAAAGCTAGCTTATTTGGACAGTTTTTGGAGATCCATTAGAAGGGCTACAAATGTTAGCATTTGTCATGTTGAAATCAATGTAATTGCACCATGGACTATAAATGCTGAGTAAGTTCCCTGCAGCATGTGGATCGAACTTTGCCATTCTAAAATAGTGTGTGATAAGCTCCATGATAAACATTTTGACAAAACAATCATTTAAGTTGTTTTCCAATTAGAAGAAATCTCATGTGCGAAGATCACTGGCAATGTGTCTTCTCAGTGAGACTCAAAGGCTAAAATACATTAAAGAATCTAATCTGAGTAAGTTAAAACAAGACATCAATTTTAATACCAATTTCCTTTCTTACTTTCCATTTGACCCTCTGGCTTATGAATAGGTCATTGATGCTATCAAACGTTTAATTTTCATGAGTTTTATTTTCTTGTTCGTATGGTATTTGCTAATATCTATCTATAAACATTAGTTACACTTTTTCTAAAGATTTGTTGCTCTCTGAATTGTCTATTTCTTCTTTGTTTTTGTCCCCAACTTTGCTGTTGGAGCTCCTCAAATATGGAGTTATCTTTGACTGCCTGGTAAAATTTAAAAGGGAGGTATCAAAGGTTAAACCAAATATTTTTATGCTCAGGGAAAGAGCTTGACAATAATTGCCACCCTGGGATGATTAGACAGAACCTGGTCATCTCGCTAGCACTCACCAAATCATCAAAATGGACAGCCTTTTCTTTTGACTAGTCCTTTGCCCTAAATGGGCTCATTTCGGTTTGTCTGCGCTTCAGTGGCCTGATGATAGTTTTTGGAGCAAATCAGGAAGAATGCGCTTGGTTTGTATAATCCAGTTTCTAGCTTTTTTTCCTAATTTCCCTTCATTCATCTAGTATTTCATCTTCCTTCAGCTGTTTCCAGGGCCCTCAGATCTGGGGAATTGGCAGTCTACTGACTGAAGTAGGAGACCCGATCTTACGAGAAGGTGGGGGAAATACATCTGCCTGAGGGAAGATGAACCAATGTGTAAAACTATAAATAGATAGGAAGGTAGCTCAGTGTAAGAGTGCTTGCTTGTAAGCATGAGGAACTGAGTTCAAATCTTCAGCACCTACATAAATATGGGGCATGGCTTAAAGTGTCTGTGACCCCAGAATTAGGGAGAGGAAACAGTCAGATACTGAGAGCTTTCTGGTTAACTTCAAGTTCAGTAAGAAATGCTGTCTCAAGGGAATAAAGGAAGATATCTGACATCCTGCTCTGGTCTCCGAATGTGTGTGCTGATGTTCCCCCCACTCATGTGCATGCACCTTTCCAGAGACTCTACTTCAATGGTTTCTTGTTTTTGATGCTGTTTTCTATATTTCTAAGTAATTTGATGGTATGATTACAAGAACCTGTGGCCAGATAGGGGAGAACCAACTACAATTGCTCTGCTAAATGGGCACAGTATGAAACTGACTCTGAATAACATTATACACATTGATTATGGCATCTCTCTCACAGAAGAAGCTTCTTCTAGCAGTAGATGGTGGCTAACACAGAGACCCACCCACCACTCTTCACAGTGCAGAGAAGAAGAAACTGGGGAATATTCTGCTGTAAATGGGATATCTGTAGTATACGTTCGCTTCCACCCAAGGCTCAGGGATCATTGCAGAAGAGGGCAATACAGTTTTCAAGAGCCCAAAGTGATGGATAACTAAGAGAAAGCAATGGACATAACAGGATAGCTGCACATATGAACCCACAGCAGTTGTGACAGCATGCACAAGACCTGTGCAAGCCCAACCCAGACAAAATGACAACATGGAGTGGGGACATTGACACAAAGTCCCACCCCTAGCTGAGTAACTATTGGCAGTTGATAGCTGCTATGATGAGAGTCAGTTTTCCTTAAAGGTATGGCTCCTGGTAAGTTGCCAATGCTCCAGTAGATGTCCACATACCCAAGAATATATGGGCAACACAAGTTGCCCTAATAGATGAAAATAAAAAGGGTACACTATTTGTGTGTGTGTGTGTGTGTGTGTGTGTGTGTGTGTGTGTGTGTGTGTGTAAGGGAGGCTGGATCTGAGAGGAGTTGGGAATCATTGGTTAATATGATCAAAATACATTAAATGAACTTCTCAAGGAGTTAATAAAAATAAATAAAGCCAAGAAAAATAATTGAAGGGATATTTTTTAAGGAAACCATATCACAGACTGAGCAATTTATCACACTTCTGTCAATTAGAGTGGAAATTCACTATGTGTATTTCTCCACCAATTCAACAAATGTTTACTGGATATCTGCTTTGTATAAGACACTGTTCAAAGTCTCGAGGATATGGCAGTTAACAAGACAGACAAAGGTCTCCTGGGTTACATGGACTATGTGTTCACTTCACTTAAGTACTTGAGAGGCTACTGTTTCGCATTGCTGTAACAAAATAACCGAGACAATCAACATAGAAGGAGAAAATGCTTTTATTGTTTCATAGTTTCAGGGTTCTCAGTCCATAATCAATTGACATCATTGTTTTGGATGTCATTATAGAGACTGTGTTGAAGCAAAGGTGTTCCCTTCATTGTACTGGGAAGTAAAAGGGATAGAAAGAGGCCATGTCCCCAATGACCTAACTTCCTACCACTAGGCTCCACCTCCTAGAAATTCTACCACTTCCCAGTGGTACCACAGACTGGTGACCAAACCTTTGTATACACAGTGTTGGTGGACACTTTATGTTCAAACCATAGCACCTACCATATGGCAGGTTATGAGCTAGACACCAGGGATCCAAGGTAAGTAAGACTCAATCACTGCCCTCACTCAGGGTATCATGCAAGAAGGGAGAAGGAAGATTTGAAGGGCATCACAATGGTGTGCAGTGAGCTTGGACTGCAGAGGAAAGAAAAGGGATTCTCATCTGTGTGAGTCAGGCAAGTTCTCTCGTGTTGACACTGAATCTGCCACCTGAACAGTGCACAGGACTTAAGCGAGGAGAGGGGAGGCAGAGGAAGGGCTCACGAGAAGGCAGAAGAATGTGAGCAGCCATTGTGGCTGCAGGGTGGACTGAGAGAGGACAATAGGGAAGGACTGGTAGGCAGAAACCAGTGGCTGAGAGCTTGGTGGTACTCTGGGAAGAGCCGATGATGGCTGAAGCAAAGATGTGTGGAAAATGGTCCTGCTCTTGGAAGATGGATTTGATGATGGACTGAATTAGAGGAGTGAGAGGAAGATATTTAAAGATAAGTCATAGGCATCTAGCTTAAGTTACAAGGTAGATGCCTTTTTTTAAAAAAACAAATTCTCCCAGGCTGGCCTTAAACTTGCTATGTATGGCTGAGTGGTGGCGACACACACCTTTAATCCCAGCACTTGGGAGGCAGACTCAGGCAGATCTCTGTGAGTCCCAGGCCAGCCTGGCGTACAGAGCTAGCTAGTTCCAGGACAGCCAAGATTATTATACAGTGAAGCCCTTTCTCTGAAAACAAACAAACAAACAAATAAACCAAACCTTGCTATGTATGTCATAGTGACCTTGAATTACCGATTCTCCTGCTTGCTCCTTCTGAACGTTAGGATTGCAGGCAGGTGCCACCAGGCCTAGCTTTATGTGGTACTGAAGACTGAACTCAAGGTTTTGTGTACACTAGGCAAGCAGTCTACCCACTGAACCATATCCCCAGCTCTACATGCCCTGCCGTTAGCTGAGACAGTGATTTGTCAGGAAAGCTGGGGAGACAGTCCCATGTTTCCTAAGTTGAGTCTGAAGGACCTTGGGCCACCCACGAGGGAGTATGCAATAGGCATCAGCTTGGGTGAGCCATCCTTGTGTAATGCCAATGTTTGAAGCATGAGCACATTGCTGGAAAGGGGGCAGGGAGATTGGCCAGGAGAGCACTTCCAGGCTGTGAGAACCACCTGCGTAACCATGAGGACAGGGAAGGAAAAAGCCTGGCGAGTGATCTAGGCAGGTAGGCGGTAAAGACATGGATGAGAGAGCAGAAGGGCGAGAAAAAGCCACCCAACAAGAACAATGACTGAAGACTCCTACGGGTTTGCTACATGGTGGTTAATCTTTATCTCAGCAAGAGAGAGTGCAGAGGTTGATGTCATCTTCAACAGGCCCTGTAGAAACAGAGGGCAGACTGACTCCACTTTTCTGTTCAAACATCTCTGCCACCTGCTTAGCGTACTTATAGTAGCTCACACATCCCTGGAACTATCTGACCTCTCCATCTTCAAATAACCACCTCTGGGCGTCATCTTTGAATTCTGCTCAGCCATGCTGACGCCTTACAGTTGCTGGAAAAGCCAGTTTCCTGCCACAGGTCTCACACTGGCTCTTGGCTCAGTCAAGCATGATGCTCTTAGATTCTGCTAACCTCCATCTCTGTCTCCCGCAGATTTTCCTCATATCCTACCTTTCAGTGTGGCCTCAGTTGACGCTTATTTAAATCACAGGTTCCCTGAAAACTCTATTCTTAATCCACTTTTCTTTTTCATAGAACCATTTTACCATTGCTTTTAGAGTTTACCACTGAGTGAGTCTGCACCACAGTATGAGGACAGTACACCACTTTATAAAGGTTAGAAGAATGAATCAGTACATCAAAAGCCCTTTGTATAGATATTTGCACATCAAACGGACTCAAGCAGACTGACAATAACTGTTTCCTCCCAGTCTTCAAAGACAGGTTAAAAGACAACGCAGAGTTTAGTGTTTGGTGTGCTTTTACTGTCTGTGAGAACCTGCTGGATGTAGCTGACTCAATGTCTGCGTCCATGAAGGTGTGAATACAGCACTGTTAACTGTTGCTCATCCTTTCTCCAGTAACTGAGAATTAGTTTTTAGAATTATCTTTCTTCCCCCAATAAAACCTTCACCATATCCTTAACTGTAACTATGGCATCATTGACAAATTTGTACAATGGCGACTTCTACTAGTATTAAAGTTGAATAATTGTTCTATAGATAATGAAGGGAATGGAGTTTGCTGGCATTTGGTTTATGTTAGGGATTTGCATCAGCATAGGCGTGTTTCTGTCTTGAGAACATGCTCTCCTGTCATGTAAGTCACTGTTCTCCACTGTGGGTGGCAGAAACTGAAGATCAAGCCCCCACACCAGGGAAGCGTTTCCCTTGGCTGCAGTTCAATGGGCAGTTTGCACTGCATTATGCTCTAGCCTGGCTGAGTTCCACTGACATTGCTTGTGCAATGGGGATGCTTACAAAGCCAGCATGTCTCTGAGGTTGTTAATTAATCCATCTTCACTCCTTGGGAGGTGATGCAGGCATATGTATGGAGTGATCTTTAATAGGCAGAACCACATTTCTCAGAGTGTGCTTTAGCTGTAAGCATAATTCACCAGATGTTTACTAAAGATACTGACGTCCAGGTTTCCCCCAGGCCAACTCTCTCCGAACCTCAAACACTTAGTCTGAAGGTGTGCTCCTCCAAAATACGTTTGAAGGCTGGTTTAATACTTGATAACTCATCCCTTAATTCCTTAGACTATGGTTCTAGTTAGAAAAATCAATTCCAGACAGTCAAGTAGAATATAGTCACAGACAGAAATGGTCCCTTGCACTTCAACCCACAGAAAAGGAAAGGTGTGGAAGATGTCTGTCACATAGTGCAGGCTTGGCCAGGGGCGGCCAGACTATGCTAGAGCACAGGGGCATGTTACCTGGCCTCTGAGAAGAGAATGGCTCAGATAATAAGTAGATTCCATTTTTATTAGTTTTCCAGTAAGAGTGCAACCCCACATTTCTCCTCTGAACCTTTAATATCTATGTGTTTGGCTGCTGTCCTTACTAGAGGGGACTACTGATAACACACAGATTCAGGTAATTCTGCACTTATGTGAGGGTTCCCCTGGGCTTAGGAAGAAGTTCACCACAGTTAGCCTTGGTGTGGCTCACACAGCACTGTCCACACCAGGGCAGCACTTCCCAGGCATGGGGAGATCAAGAATGCCTAACTGCACGAATGTGTGATTGTCTATAGGTCCTGCGAAGATGTGATTTCTGATACCGTAGGACTGGGGTGGCTAAGAGACGCCAAAGTTGTATCAAGTTTTCTACTGCCATTGTCACTGTGCTGCTGCTGCTGCTGGTGGCTTACAACTTCACTGAGTAGTGGCCTTGCCTTTTCTTTCTCCTTCCTTCTTGCATTCTCTCCTCCCTCCCTTCCTCCTTCCTTCTTCTGTCCCTCCCTTTCCTCCCTTGATACCCACCGCCCCCGTGTGTGTGTGGACGTGCCGCGAGCCCAGTCCCTTCTTCTCAATTTTTTTTTTTTGGAGATAGAGTCTCTCAGTGAACCTGAATTAATTTTCAAAACAATTCATGGGCTGGGATGTAGCTTAATGGTGGTTTAGCACTTGTCTAACATGAGTAAGGCCTTGTATTTGGTTTCTCGAAACAAAATGACTCCCAGCGACTTTGAGCTTTGACCAGGTAACTTTGAACTTTGCTACTGGAACAAGTCCTTGTACATTTCCATCTTGCTTTTCTTACTCGACCCCAAATGAGGTAAGGCATTGACTAGTCACAGGAATTTAAGAAAAAATAAAAATTCAAGCAGTGTTTTAATCTTTGTTTTCTCATAATTTTGCCCTTTACAGGTTTTGTGTTATTAGAATGACAATAACTCTCAAGAGAGGTCCTGTCATTTGTCAGAGGTACCAAGCCTGGGTCCAAACTTATGCTTTATGGATTATAATTTTAGGTCCCTCTGTTTCTGCAGAAGATCACAAAGACTTTTCTCTATGTGACTCCAGTGATAAGTTGTCAGACCTCTACAATCCTGTCTCTGTTCCCAGGGTCCCACAACACCCTGAGAAATAAACCCCTAATATACATAGAAATAATGTATAAGATGTGAGAAGGGTATTTCTTACTCAGATGAGACTGGAAAGTGGAGTTTAGCATGTTAGAATTGTGATTTAATGTCTATTGTTCAATCAGCCATTCCTGCAACCCAGTATTGAAGGATAATGAATTGATAGCCAGTAGACTGCTGCCCCCTAGTGGTGAAGTCCTTTGTAGCGCTTCAGTTGTCACATGCGGCTAACATCAGAATTGCTTATGAATTATTATGAATTGGTGTCATGGATTGGTTTTGCCATGACAGTGACAACACATATATTTGTGATACTATTCACAATGCTAAAACTGTTACATAGTTATGTTAACAATGAGATCGATAATATCCAAGGTATTCAAAGCTCGCGTCTTATCTAACTTCTTTATGATTCACCATTTCAACCCATGAAACAAATTAGTTCTGATTTGCTGTAAAGAAATCTGAAATAAAGGCATGGGATTATGTCACTTGTTGTCTTAGTTAGCTGTGATTGTTACCTTCAAGTGGAGTCGGTTATCTGAAAAAAGAATCTGAATTGCAAAATCTCCTTCCCCTCCTTTCTCCATCCCCATTCAGGCCAGTAGCAGACATTTCTTAGGGGACATTTGTTATGCGCAGTACCCCTGACCAAGTTCAAGGAGGTGGGCCTTGTTTTCTCCTGTTTGCTCAACCCTGACCTCACTTTCCTGCTTTGAAAACAATGTCAGCTAAACACTTCCACACCAGCAATTTCCCTAGAAACTCTCTCTGGCCCCAGCATGTGATTACTGCTAATGATTTTATTGATAGACCCACCACTGCCGGAGCAAGCCTGTGTCGGGATGGGGTTGGTCCTGTGCCCAACCCTTTGTTATGATCCAATGAATTATTTGTGCTTCTGCCTCCAAACAATGTCATATTCATTGTGTATCCCCAGGGCCCAGCAGCGTGAAGGGGACAACATAATGCTCCCAAGATTTCTACTGAGAGGAAAGCTGAAATAGTTGGGTCTAGGGGAGAACAGAGCCGATGAAGCACAGAACATACCTGACGACGTTTTGTTAAGACCGACTTGTTAAAGGAGGGGGATGGGGGGCCCGATTCAAGGCTTGAAGCGTGATTGGATCAAGCTGACAATCTCGAAAAGTGCTAATCGGCACACAGACTGCGTTGCTGTAGTCTCGATGCTTTCAAATATATTTGAAATGTTCCCCAGCAAGAAGAAAAAGCCAAACCCACATCTGTTTGAGATGCTCAGGCGCAGGGAGGAAGTGGCAGAGCACTAATGAGCTAGGCTGTTCCTTCTTCAGGGAACAGCCTGTTTTCTTTGCCTTTTGACACACCAACCCCTTGTGGAGAACAATGACTATGACACCCGCCTCTTTTAGGGGAGAAGCCCAGATGAGAGTGCTTACTGTCTTGGCTCCCCAGCCCTTGCAATGGGTCTTGGTTTCCAGAGATAAAACCCCCATTCAACAATAAGAAGTAACAATTGGATCCTAAAGCTGGTATGATTACACGTCACCTTTTGGCTCCGATTCTGTAAACTGATTCCTCTTTAACAATGGCCTGAACAGGAGGTCACAGGAACTGATGGCATTGTCTGATGTGAGAAGCCTGGAAATTTCCACTACAGGGGATGATGTCATGGGACTTGATACACAATATAGCCATTAAAAAATTCAAGGATGAAAGAGATATACAAAAAAGAAATAGGTTTGATATTTCTCCATGTCAAGAGTATAGACTAAAAATAAGTGCATGGTGAATCTATAGATGGGGAACACTGTGATAGTTTACCTACAAAGGTCAAAAGGTCGAGGTACAGTGCAGTACCAGTGGATGAGCCTCGTAAACATTAGGCCAAAATGGAAATTATGACCATACAATCATACACTTACTATTGTATTTCTTTGGAATGTCCAGAATAGTCAGATCTAGAAAATGAATGATTGCTAGTGTCTGTGCACCAGACACACACACACACACACACACACACACACACACACACACACAGAGAGAGAGAGAGAGACAGAGAGAGAGAGAGAGAGAGAATTATTGAATTCCAGGATTTGTTTGGATAGCATTGAGAATGCCCCAGAACTACGGTGATGTTACATGATTCTACAAATATTCTGAAATCATTAAGTCATCCACTGTATTTTTTATGTAGTGTTTAATTATATGTGTGCATGTGGTCTGTAGTCCTTATGGGCTGTGTGCACGTGTGTATAGTTGTCTTCAGAGTCCAGAAGGCGGTGGTAGATTTTCTGCAGCTGAACTTACAGGTGTTTGGGAGCCACCCAACATGGGTACTGAGCACTGAATTTGAATCTTTTGCATACGCATAATACTAATTATGAGAAAAGTAGTAACTACAATGAAGAAACATGACTGCACTACTCATTGAATGTCAGCACCAATAGGAAGAGGAGACAAGAGTTCTGTGAGTCTTCTGTAGGATGGACACTAATCATTTTGCTGACCTGTGCCAAGGATGCAATCCGAGTCTAAAGGTGAATAGTAGGATGTCTAAACTGAGGGGAATTCTATTAAGGAAATCTGTGTTATTAAACAAGGTCATCAACAACAATGGACAAAGACCTTCCTGGTTTATTTTTGGTTGTGAGCCTAGCCTTTAACGGCTGAACCATCTCTCCAGCCCGACCTTCCTGGTTTAAAAGAAATGAATGAACTGCACAGCCAAAATGTAACCTGGGCCCTGCATCAGGGGAAAATATTAAAAAACCACAACTGTAGGGCTGAGGGGATGACTCCGTGGGTACAGTGCTTAATATGTAAGTCTGAGGAC
This sequence comes from Mesocricetus auratus, assembly GCF_017639785.1. NCBI lineage: Eukaryota > Metazoa > Chordata > Mammalia > Rodentia > Cricetidae > Mesocricetus > Mesocricetus auratus. The sequence goes on along the minus strand of NW_024429190.1, from coordinate 25,207,996 downwards.
CCGAGTTAGGATATTCAGGAAACAGGAGGGAACAGAAATGTGGCAACATTGATTTCTTGAATTTGATCATTGTACTGTATTTATTTAGCTTTTAGGAAATACAAGTTGAAGTATTTATGGGTAAGGGATGTCTGCACTTCATGCTCAAATGGTTAAATTAAAAAAATTATGTGTGTTGGTATCTAGGCACATAACACAAGAAATGTTATTTCGCAAAATCAGTGCAGAACTTTGAATAGCTTGCTTCAGAAGGAGAGGTCGACGCAGCTGGTAGACAGCTGGCACATAAGGAGGCACCTCCTACAAGGGTCGTGTGGGTGGCACCTGGAAGGAGCATCCCCAGCACACAGAGGCTTCCCTGAGGACAGTGTGTTTTTCTCTCTCTAGCAGTTCCAGGAAGCCTGCTATTCCCATGAACATCTGTTCACAGTTCTTTGCCTCTGACCTGTTGGAGTCTCTTAAGGTTGGGAAAATTGTTAGGAAAGGAGAAAAAAATGCATGACAACCAACGCATATTCTTCCCCAAGAGTTCAAGAGCAAAAGAAAGATTACTTCCACTGCACAGTCATTTGTCATTTTGACTACTAGTCCTCCTACCAAAAAAAGCTCTAGAAAAAATAATTACATATCATGTTTTTAATTTTAGTTTTATTAAACCAATAGCTTAGCTATAAATATCATAAAATATATAATCAAAATATAATAGAAATGGTGGTGGGAATCGTCTCACAATGTTGAATTTCCAGGGTGTCTGTGTGGCATCATCTTTTGTCACATTAGCCATCAGGTCATGAAACAGCCAGCATGAAGTCCAGCACAACACCATCACATAGGAGGTAGTGTCTGTTATAATCAGTGTATTTTATATGGCATTAAATCATCTTAAAGTTTTTAGAGTAGAAGGGAGAGAACAACTTAGGCAATTTCCTTGTTTTGTAGGTGAGAAAGTCATGCTTTTCATTATTTAACCCAAAGTCTGGCAAGGACAAACTACTTCTTGGGGTTTGTTTGTTCCTTCTTTTACTCCTGAGGTCTGGCATGTCATGACCCATATGAAGATGAAGTCATATTCCCATCACATTATGATGGTACCTGCTGACATTGTGTGTTTAGGTGGTTTAAGATGGAGCCTGACTTAGCCCATGCAGGACAACAACAAGGAACTCTATTTTCTCTACATATTTATTTTATTAAACCAAGTAACATAATACAAGTGAATTTTAAGACCCAGATAGCTAATCTCCTCTCTTCCTACTCCGCTAAATTCCATTTAGAAATATCACCCACAGTGCCTCTGTGAGATTCTCTTCAAACTGAACCTGATTCTCTTTGGAATATTTGAAACTTCCAAGAGGTTATAGATGCTTCTATGATTTCATTTTTTTGGGGGGAATAGGTTTTCACTGTATAGCCTTGGCTACCCTGAAACTCACTCTGTAGACCAGGTTGGCCTTGAACTCACAGAGATCTGCCTGTCTCTGTCTCCCGCATGTTGTGATTAAAGGCATTTGTCACTTCTATGATTCTTTCAAAAGCTATGGATCCTGTCACTAGAACCATGCAGGCTTACAGAGTCTGCATCTCCACGTACCAAAGCACATGCACCAGGATGCAGGCCATTCCCTTTTCCATAAGGTGGTCTGCACATGCCTGATAACAGTGACAGTCGAGCAGCAGACCAATGCTAACTTCCCTCCATCACAGACATTCTGCTCCTCCCAGCTATTCAGAGAGTGAGATTTTTGCAAGGCAAGGACTTGTACCTGTTTGTTCACTGCTGTATTTTGAATGTCTAGATCAGTTTCAAGCCTGTTGAATAAATAAATATTCCAAGTCCCTCCTCAAATACCACATAAACTGTTTTCAGAGTCTTCTGTGTTTTATGTTGATAAAAACAAAACAAAACAAAATAAACAAAACCCCTGGTCAACATGTCTTTGCATTCAATATAACATTTCCTCTTGTTTTCAACTCAGCATGGCTGTCCATTGCTTTCTTTTGGATTCCTCTCTTGTCAGATTAACTGGCTCATCTAGCCATGTGCCACCTATTACTCCATTGATGATGTTGAAGTTTGGTCTGGAATGGGAATGGAAGGTTAGAGAGGAATCATAGCATTTAGGACAGAGAAGGCACCATGAAGACTTTCTGAGGTCCCACTGCTAAAGACACCATGTGTTATGTTTTCAGGAGACAGAGGAATGAAGCTAAAATTGGTTGGAAGCAGCTTCCTTCCTCATAGAGAGGCCCCTGCAGTGGTTTGATTGAGATTATCCCCCAAAGGCTTGGATGTTTGAATACTTAGTTCCTTGTTGGTAGTGTTGTCTGGGAATATCTAGGAGATCTGGCATAGATGGAGGGAGTACATCACTGGAAGTGGGATTTGAGGTTTCAAAGCCTTGTTCCATTTCCATGTGGGTGCTGGGCATTGAACCTAGGCCCTCTAGAAGAGCAGCCAGTGCTCCCAACTGCTGAGCCATTTCTCCAGCCTCTGTCTTGTGCCATTTCCAATTTGTTCTCTCTGCTTTGTTTTATCACAACAATAGAAAAGTGATGAATATACTCCCATAGTTTATTATTATTAATTGCTCCCTTATTATTAATATACTCCCATAGTATATCATCCCGCAATTACCATAGTGCTGGAAGGTGCTTTAGGCTGCTGTGGGTGAACTGTCATCAACAGCCTTGCTCAGCTAAGACCCCACATGCAACACTACTGAGAGTCTAGCCAAAATGTGCCCACTGGTACAATAGTGACAAGTCTGTGTTTACAGGTGTGACCAACCACTCAGTGATTTAATTTGAGTCCCTCTCTTATAGGAGGGATGTCTTTAGTTGCCCTACTCAAAAGACCATGGTTTGTGATGTCAAAAGCTTTAGTCAGGGAAACTACTAATGCCCATCACATTGCTTTCTGAATAACCATGTTTATACCCATATGTTAAGAGAAGCTTTTTCTTTGCTAGCTGCTTTGGTTTATCCCCCGCCAGCAGCCTGGGCTCTGCTGCGATGTAGTCCCCAAATAACACACAAGACGCTGTATTAATTATGAAGCTGTTGGCCTTGCTTGTTTCTAACTGGCTAGCTCTGACTTAAGTAATTACCCCATAATTGTTAATCTAAGTATGTCTCTTACCGGAGAGGTTTCCGGGCTTCCTACCCCAATGGCGTTACATCTCGACTTTCTTGTGTTTCTCCTTCCCAGAATCCTCCTCAACTCCTAGTCCCTCCTATCTAGGTTTTCTATTGGCTCAACAGTACTTTATTGACAAATGCACAGGACTTCCCCCAACATCTCCTCTTTTCTGTTTAAACAAAAAGAAAGGTCTTAACTTTAACACAGTCAAATTGTGTATAACAGAACAGTTATCAAATAAGAACATAGTTACAATATTTTAGCAAGATTTAAAGAAAATATCATTCATCCCATCCTTGTGAGTCCAAAGGTCTATATGTAGCTTATCTTTTATCATCACTAAGGAAAACTATAATTATAACTATCTGTCTTCAACTCCATCAAAGACCACAGAAGGATAATATATAAACACTAGGATTGACAGAGGTATCTTACTGCCTGGACAGTCACCTGAAGTTCCTCTGTAACGTTGGGGCATCCATCTTCAGCCCATAGGCCACAATGTGTCTGGAACACTTCTCAGCAAGGCAGGAAATTTCAAACTGTCCATCTGCATTGACAGTCTATCATTCATTTTTCTTTGTTCTGCAGAAAGTCTCGCGGACTCTTCCATGAAGCAGGAACCCTGTAAGACTGAGTTCAGCATTCACTTTCCTGTGGGTCCTGCATGTCCAGTTTATACAGCAACAGTCAGTCTAGGCAAGAGCAGTTTCTTGCCCAAATGGCTAATCTTGCCATGTTGAAAGCAAACTCCATAACGAGTTTCTTCGATGCCCATTTTCCTCTCATAATTGGTGCTGCCAGGAGCAGACATTTCTCATTGTCAAGAAAAACCCTAAACCATTTTAAATGCCATTTTCTGAAGGTCTTTAAAAGGTTTGAAGACTATTTATCTGTCTCAAATACATCGCTATATATCTAGAAAACCTAACTTACCTAACTATAAATTCTGTTATAAGTAACTATCTATAGTCTGTATTCAATTATGCATTACATTTTAAAAGATCAGTATAAGCACAATACTTAATCAAGAGGAGAAATATACATATCACAAAATTGACCTTGAATTTGTGTCAATAAATGAAAAACAATACCCATCCCATAATTCCCTTTTTTACCATTAAAAAGATTGGCTGTGATCATTAGCCAATTATAAACAATCCCATTTAAATGAAAACAAAGATTTATAAACAAGATGGGAATTGGGACATCGCTCATTCCAAACTGCTTCCTGCTGGAAGGGGGCGCTGTTCACACCATGGGGATCATGACAAAACTCAGAAACCTTTATAAGTCCGCATTTTCAGGGTCTGTAAAGCTGCATCATCTTAGCTGTCTCAATAGTTGGAACACCTGGTCCACTGCTTCTGGGGGTCTTGGTTCGTCAAACCACAGAAGTCTGGAAGGAATCCTCAGCTTTTCATTTTCTGTGGAAACATAAGCAAAATCTCCTTTCCCAAGTACATATCCTTATACTTAAATTTTGAGGTCAAGGCATTTTCAAAAGATATAAGTTGAATTAATTCAGCAGCATTTATAATCAAGTGTACTTCAGTAGCTGTTCCTTCCTTAGCAATGAAAAAACTGAAAAACATAATAGCGTACAGTATCCAGACTCTCTGTGTATTTTCCATCTTTACGTGGCTTATTTATTAATCTATTATTATTATTACTCAATTTCTTTCGCTTTTATTTATTTTTCTCTGAGACAGGGTTTCTCTTTGGAAATCCGCCTACCTCTGCCTCTGGAGTAAATCCTACCGGCGTGCGCCACCACAACGCCGGCTTCTGTATTTATATACCACTTTGCCGTTTCATTTTCTCTCTCAATCTCACGTATATTTTTAAACACACTGTAAACCTTTAGAGGTTTTCCTTTATCCAAGTCTGACTTTACTGTAAATCTTTATGTTTTTCTGGCCACGTGTCTTATCTGTAAAACCACGGCTGTTTTAAACTGCCGTTTCAAGATGGCGGGCGTAAGCGTGACTCCAGCTTACCGCCTCAGTCCATGCTGACATCCAGCAAAAGCTGCCACTTCCAGCTGTACGTACACACCTTTCAATCGTTAGCAGAGTCTCTTAAAAGAACCTTGTTGGGTTTTTTTTTCTTTTTCTTTTTTCTTTTCTTTTTATGCCGAGTCAGGAAGACTCCAGTAAGCGAGCCGCGTGAATCTCGGCTTGTCGCTAGCAAAACAGAGCACACCTGAGAAAAATGCTGCTACCAAAATCTGTGCTTCTCTCAGTTCTTCTGTTTCTAAAATTCCTTTAAAGCTTTTGTTGTTTTGCGTGGAAATTCAATCCCACTCCTGACAACCATTCTGTTACGAGAAGCTTTTTCTTTGCTACCCGCTTTGGTTTATCCCCCGCCAGCAGCCTGGGCTCTGCAGCATTGTAGTCCCCAAATAACACACAAGACGCTGTATTAATTATGAAGCTGTTGGCCTTGCTTGTTTCTAACTGGCTAGCTCTGACTTAAGTAATTACCCCATAATTGTTCAGATTATTGATGCTGTTAATTTTGATCAAAGAAGCTTCTTCATGCAATGAGTACCAGTTGCTTCAGAGTCTCATCATTGGCCATTGAGATGGAAAATAAATGCCAGTTAATGTTCAGTCATAAACTAAACATCTTTATCACCTGTACCTTATCTCACAAGGCTCAGGGAATATCATAGCACAGGGGTATCCTAGTTTGTTTTCTATTGCTATGTTAAACACCATGACCAAAAGCAACTTTGGTCATCATGAAGGGAAGTCAAGGAAGGAACTCAAGGCAGAAACCTGGAGGCAGGAACTAGAATGGAGATCATGGAACTTTCTCTCCATGATCCACTCAACTTGATTTTTTTTATGCGACAGAGAATCATCTACCCAGGGATGGCACCATCCACAGTCAACTGGACCATCCTATGTCAGTCTTTAATCAAGCAAATGTCCCACAGACTGGCCTACCAGCTGATCTGGTGAAAGCATTTTCTCTATTGAGGTTGTCTATTCCTAGATGACCTTGACTGGTGTCAAGTTGACAAAACAAAGCAAAACAAAGAGTAACCAGCATAAAGGGGAAGAAAGAATGCAAGAGGTGGAGGAGGGGGAAGAGTAGTGTGGAATGTGGATGGGTAGGAATGGACCAGGTGATTACTGCATAAGATCTGTATAAGACTGGACCTGCCAACATCCTGCCATGGAACAGGGAGGGGCTCATCACTCTCTAAGGATTTATATGCAGTTAGTGGGTGCTGAGTGAGGGAAAGACATATTCTTCAGTAGTGTAGTCACTGGTAAGGTGCCTAAGCTTCTGAAAGCAACCCTCACCCATTCTCTTATGAGAGACCCTAGTATAACTCTCCATATCATCAAAAGACAAAAGAAAGCAGGTGAAAACTTCAGGGTTATTAGTTGGAAGAACAAGGGGGTCAATGGAAGTGGGAGGTGGTATAAGAGAGTGTAACTGTGAGTGGATATAATCAAAGTGCATCATATGAATGTGAAATGTTATAAAGGAGGGGTCCATTTCTTGTAACTGATATATGCTCTAAATGGATTTGAGTCTGCCATGGTTATGTCTGTACTGAACATGTGGGCATGCTTTTCCTTCATCTTCATTCCCTAAGCAACACAGCATGACAATTGTTTGCAGGGTAGTCACATTTATTAGGTTTTCTAAGTTGTCTGGAGATACATTAAAGTACATGCAAAGTAGATTATATGCAAACATCATACCATTTTATATAGGGGATTTGGGTATCGGAGAGAGGTCGTGATTGATTGATCCTTAGGACTTGGTTCTTGTGATTGTGGAGGATGACACACCCAATTTCTGCAGGGTTAGCTGGTGCAGCTGGGTGAGTAGGAAGCTAAACATGAGGGATTCAAGGAAACTGCAGCTGAATCTTGGGAGCTTGTCCCCTGGTCAGGCAGGGAGTTGGGAACCAAGGGAATTAACTGCACAGGTTTGCATAGATGTCTCCTGATAGTAAGAACTCCACTTGGTGGTCAATCATATCACTTTACATTCTTCCTTCTATGTAAAACACCGAGCCACCTGAGCACTTTCTCTTACATTTTTGGTTGCGAGCCTAGCCTTTAACGGCTGAGCCATCTCTCCAGCCCGAGCACTTTCTCCTTTACTATGTATGTGCAACAGTGAGGGAATCTGCATCCTCAAAAATAAAATCTGATCTCATAATATCATACGCGTTTTGGTCTTGCTTGTCAGGTTTTTAAGTACCATGGGAAGAATTACCCTGTAAAGTGAGCTTTGATTTCCCATGATGTGGGAGAAAAGGTTACCTCAACCCCATGAATGTGACACCCACTTCATAAGTATTTATAAACCTTCGTAAACCTTTTCAGTGCTTGGCTTACAGGACTGGCCCTTATTTGGGACTGCATATTCCATTCTCTCTTTGGAGTATACACTTCACTTTGTTTTGCCAAATAAATGCTTGCTTAAACTATCTGTATCTCTATCTTAAATTCTTTCCTTGGAGAAGACAAGAACTGAGAAGAAAGTTTCACCGGGTAACACCAATGGCTGGATGGAGACTTGGGGACCCAGTCCAAAGGCAGACTTCTCTCTCCTTAGGAGAGATCAGTTTTTTTCCATCAAGGCATTCAACTTGTTGGATAAGGCTCTCGAATTTATAAGGTCAGATGCAAACATTAACTTTGTCAAAAGTATCTTCAAAGAAGCATTTCAAACTTGGACCGACCAAATGTATGACTGTGGATGAACTCTCACAAACCGCTTCAGAAACGTCCCTCAAAACAGGTTGAAGAAGGTGACATTCTCATCTCAGCACTCTCATGGGTGGCCTCCCTGGGACCGCATGACTTTTGTGTTCCTTCATTACCGACTCATCTTGGGATTCCTTATCCACCTTGCATTCCTCACCACTGGAAGCAGCCTCCTCATCTTTCACAGTTCAGATCAAATGTTAGCTCAGCGAAACTTTAATACCACACTCCATCCAGAAGACTTCCTTCTGTCCTGTACGTCTGTGTCCGGGCTACTTTACATTCATACGTTGCCCCACTTGCATACCAAACTGCTGGTCAGCACACAGTGTAAAAGTATAGGGGGGGGGTTTCCTGAAGGTGGCATCTGTTGGGGGGGGAACTACCTATCCTAGGAGGAACACAGGGAAGACATTAGAACTGGGAAAGCTTAGCTCAGAGGTGGGGTACCATAAAGATGAATGACCTCAGGTCACTGTTGGCCTGGTTTTGATTTACCTGAGCTTGCTGGATGGGTTGCATGGGCAAGAGACCCTGACCCAACAAGAAGGGGCAACAACTGTTTGCTGCTGTCCGTGTCTTACTTAACTGTCACAAGTGTCTAGAGGTGGGAAATTTTAAGATATTTTGATTTGCTTTGTTAGTATGGATACTTAGTCTAATAATGTATCTTCTGTAGTTTGTTGTCTTTGCACAGTTTCTGTCATAATTAAACTAAGAAGTTTATATGATCTGAAAATAATATGATTCTGGTACCAGACTTACTAGATTACATTCCTCATCTCACCAAGCTATACAACTTGTCTGTACCTTGATTTTTCCATTTGTCAAATGGAGCTAGAATGGCTCTGGTTACTTGAGAATATGAAGAGGGTCTAGCTGGTTAACAGATGGAAAAGTCTTGGAATGGTGTTCAGGCCTGAGCTGTTGCTCAGTTGTACAGTACCTGCCTAGTACAGGCAAAGCCTGGATTGATTGGCACCACCAGGAAAAAGAAAGAAAAAAGAAAAAAAGGAGCCAAGTAACCAAGCAAATAAGCTAGTGCCCAGAACATAGTGGCCACTCAGAATCCCACAGTTACTCTCATTCCTGGTGTTATTGTTGCCAATTGTCTGTCATGTGGATATGTTATTACTTCTTGAGGATAAGGACATGATCATAGTTTCTTTGTACAGCTCCAATACTATAGAGAACAAGCTCTACCGAGTCTTATTGGAGTATATGTGACCTTGTTTGCAGAGAACCATGCTTGCAGCATCCCCAACAGCACCATTGGGACCTCACAACAAAGCCTGCAAAGTTATTATTACCCGCTTTTGACAGATGAGGGAACTGAGAATCAATCAATAAGTAAATTGTCCAGTGTCAGACACAGCTGATGAGTGCAGTCTCCAGTTCAGCTCAAATGTCATCAACAAGAAACACCCTGGTCTTTTGGGAGTTTCTCCTTTCTGACCCAGCCCCCCTTTAGTTCCGCCACAGCCTTCTTGTTACTACTAAGAACAGGGACATTGTGGATCAAGAAAGCTGGAAAAAATGAGGCCCCCGTTGATGTCACAGACTAATTAAGAGCAAGGTGTGCGCCGGAGTCGGTTATCAGTATAAGATGTCCTCGGGAGTAACTGTGGCCTCTTCCATTTTAGTCTTGATTTCCGGGAGAGGAATTTGACTGATTGCCACCACAACCAAATTTGCCGCGTGGGCCGAGGCGCTGGCCACGCATATCCAAAATGACTCTTCATACTGTTCTTCCACCACGACAAACTGAAAGAGCCTCTCCTGGAAGTTGGCAATTCTTTCTGTCAGGTCGTGAAATTTCACCGCAGCCATGAAGCTGACGATGGCTAGCGCCACGACTCCACCTGAAACCCAAAATAGCGCCTTTACTTACTGCTCCTCTTGGCAGTTTTAAGGTCCCTACTGAGGTGGCACTTCTGTGCCATGTGAAACAAAATCTTTGGGGCTTTGAAGAATTAATGCAGCAACACACATTTGAAATTGTGTTAAAAGCTGTAGATAAGCTGTATCTACTTTGATACACAGTATCAAAGGCAAGAGAGACAGCTGTCTGAAAAGAAAATAAATTAATGACAGATGAACTTGAATTTGCATGCCTCTCACTCCTCTTTCCAGAAGTATCTCCTTTAGAGGACCACTCTGTATTCACCTTCTGCCTTGTATAAACATGGTGAGCGATGTATAGGAAGACATAAGATCCAACTTTGAAGGGTGAGGTCTCATCCTCCGACTGCACTGCTCAACAGAAGGTAGAAGGTAGGGAGCAAACTCTGGAATTCCAGACCTCATTTATCTCCCTAGCAATTGATCAAAACTTTGAATTTGTTTGCTGAGTGCCTTTCCCATTTTATTTCAAATTGACAATCAAAAAAGACATAATAAACTGAATTTGGTAGTGCATGTCTGTAATTCCAAGACTTGAGAGGCTGAGGCAGGAGGATTATAAGTTTGAAAACAATTGACACAAAGAGAACTGGGGGGAGGGAGGGACGAAAGACTGGGCAGGGTGGTGCTTGCTTCTAATGCCAGTAGTTGGGAGGCAGAGGTAGGTGAATCCCTGTGAATCTGAGAGTAGTCTACATAGAGGTTTCCAGGCCAGCCAGGACTATGTGGTGAGGCCCTGTCTTAAAACACAAAAAAATAACAAAACAAAACCCTACCCTTAGTGGTGTGGGAAGACTCGCCACTCACACCTGTAATTGTACCACTTGAGAGACTGAAACAGGAGAACCACCATGAGTGGAGTTCAGACTGGGGTTATGGGATATGTCATTTGGTAAATATGTTCTTCTCATTGGTTAATGAATAAAGCACTGTTCGGCCAATAAGGCAGAATGATAGGTGGAACTGGGGGACAAGGAGAATTCTGGGAAGTGTAGGCAGAGAGGAGTCGTCATGTGATCCCAGAAAGAGAGGACATGAGTGAGGTATTCTCTGGTAAGAGAAGACCATGTAGAAATACTTAGACTAATAGAAATGGGTTAATAATTGAGACAGAGCTAGCCAACAAGAAGCCCTAACCGGCGGCTAACATTATTATAATTAATATAAGTCTCTGAGTGTTCATTTGGGCCTGATGCAGTTGTTTGGCCAAGGCTGGTGGGAAAGAGTATTGTAACACTGGGGTACATGTTAAGATCTGGTCCTTAAAAAACAACAGTTCCACCCTGAAGGCCAGTTTTACTTTGTACATATTAGTATATTTCATTCTTTTTAATACAGTTTAAAACACTCTTAATTTGATTGTAAATTTGGTTTCTTTTCCATTCACTTGAGTATTTCCCTGTACCTATCCTATAAGGCCATGACTTTAAAAACATGTACTGTTTTATTCTGGAGCCTCTCCTGCTTTTTAAAATGATGGTTTTGCTTCTGGGATTGTAGATGATAGAAACTGCGGCAGTGATGTATCTCTGTGTTTTTTTTCTTCCATTTCCTTACCATAAGCCCAGTCTATGGGATTCTTCAAAGAACAGCCAAAGGCTATTTATATTTTTATTCATTTTTGACAATTTTTCTTTTGATCACCTACTTGTTAGGATCTCATCAGTGGAATTAGAGCAGTGGTTCTCAACCTTTCTAATGCTGCGACCCTTTAATACAGTTCCTCACATTGTGGTGACTCCCCAGCTATACAATTATTTCATTGCTACTTCATAACTGCGATTTTGCTACTGTTATGAATTATAATGTAAATATCTGCTATGTGATTCCAAAAGGGTCACAACCCACAAGTTGAGAACCACTTAATTAGAATCCTAGGATTCTAGACATGTAGACTCTATGGAAACAAGTATTTATTTAATGAGTAGGACTGAATACTTTTTACCATGAGAATCTGTGCAGAGGTACAACACCTGCAGTCCTGGTGACTATACAGGAGAGTTAGCCTTTATACACAAAAGCAAATACATAGCAATTGATGCACCCAAAACCAGTACCTGTGTTTATACTTTGTGGTCCTCTTATACAAGGGTAAGGAGGTGAGAGATTATTGCCACATTGGAACCTTGACCATCTGATATGTGTTTTCTGAGGCAGTCCTTTTTCCATAGGATTTTGTTATTTTCATTATAGATGATGTATTAAGTACATAACTAAAGGTAGCTCTTACTTTCCAGGTGCTCACATAAACTATGTGAACACATACTCATACACTGTCTCTTTCAGCAAAGAAAACATTCCTTTCCACTAAGGTTTTGGACCCAGTGAGGTGCATGAGAAAGGGTGGAGAGTAAATATTTAATTTCTTCATACTTTCTTTTTTTTTAAAGATTTTATTTATTATGTATACAGCATTTCATGTATGCCTGCAGGCCAGAAGAGGGCACCAGATCTTATTACAGATGGTTGTGAGCCACCATGTGGTTGCTGGGAATTGAACTCAGGACCTTTGGAAGAGCAGCAGCCAGTGCTCTTAACCTCTGAGCCTTCTCTCCAGCCTTTCTTCATACTTTCTATCCAACTACTCATGTTACAGGACTTAATGGTCTTAGAGGCCATTAAGGGTGGATCCTTTCCCTCATGGCCAGTTTTGGACTTCCTCCCTCCTGATTGTCTTTGGACCCTACCTTCTGTTTCTCTTGTAATACTGGAAAGGGAAATTCTCTTTAGGAACTAAATGCCCATATGGATGGAGGTACCTTGTTGAGACCCATTAAGGGAAAGCTACTACTTCCCAATCAGAAGAATAGAATTTAAGTTCTGCCTCTAGCCCTGGGTGGAGATCTGCCATTCCAAACCCCCCAACCATTGCATCCCAGTGTCCTTTCTGTTTAAGAGTTAATCTAGCTGGGCCTGTCAATTACCCTACTAGGGGTCCACCCTTCCAAGCACCTTAGGAAATCTGACTTACATGTGGATGTGCCAAGGGGGTGGGAGGAGTAATTATCCCCTTTATGAGACAATTCACCCACCTTTCTCCAAAGCCCCTTCTTTGCTGCAGCCACGTCTACAGCCTGCCGGCCCTTTTGCAGAATCTAATTTTCCCAAAGTTCTCTTTAGCACTATTAGATTCAGTGTCCTAAGTATGCTTTAGGGGACACTGTGGGCCTCCTCACTCATTTGCTGAAGTTCCCCTCCCCTTTCACCATGCAGCTTACTGACCTCCAATGCTGAAGCTGCCTGCTTTCTTGAAGTCATGGACTTTCTCTTCTCCATCTCCCTCATCCTGGCAGTAGCCAATACTTACAGCTTGTCTGCTCTCTTGTTTTTTTTCCAAATCCAACAAAAATGCCCCCCTTAGCTTCCTTCTGGGTCTCTTTCTAAATTCTTCCATTAACAAGATTAAGAGTCTAGACAAGGAACTTTAGGATTTCCTGGTTAACACTTGGGAGGGCAGGCTGATGTGGACCCCAGTTTCCCTCCCTTGGGGGCTTCTTACCTGCCAGGACATTCCAAAGACAGATGCCACCAGGACCATTGACTGCTCTGTAGGGGACCTGAATGATGTTGAGAATAGCAAAGCCCATGCTGACCAGAGCCAGGGCCAAGGCCAAGAAGAGGAGTAGCAGAATCGTGACATGGAGGCTTGCATTGAGCTCCTTCACCAGATGTGGGAAGACTGTGGGGAGAGAGATGGTATTTCAAGGTCAGAGTGTGGCTGCTTTCACAATGCCAGCACTTGCTTATCCCAAGGTCAGTAAGCAGAGGGTAAGGGAAAGACAAAAAAATGCTGGGTTTTCAAAAACTAAGAGACGCCCTGAGATGGGTCCATGGACTCCAGAGCAATCGCTTGTTAGTTGTCTAGAAATCTTCGTTGTGGTGGTGGGAACACAAAATCTGAAAGTGCCCTACAGTGGACATTACACTGACCCTGCAGTCGTGGGATCTGATATAGACTGCTTCACTTCACATAAGACTCAGGCACTAGCTGGACAGGGTAGATGTTACTGTTGCAGAGTATCCAGGATGCTTAAAAATGCACGTTGTATAATACTTCATGAAAACATCAATTTTCCATATGAGTGTGGCAGAAGAGGTTGTGAAATACCTGTCTGCACTTGTTTCTCTATGTCTGCCACTGGTGCTACTAGAAAAAGTGAAATGATACACTAAGAACATTTCAAATATTTCCCTGGACAATCTGTTCTCAGAAATAACACCTGTGAGTATTGTTGTCATTATTTGTACTCTCTGACTTGGGAAAGGTGTGGGGCCTTAGTGGGAAGCTAGCAATAGTTTGTGTGAGAGAGAAGGGCAGTTGCCTTTTGCTGAGCACAGTTATGGGCTGAGCTGTTTGGAGACATCATCTCAGTCAGTGATCATGATAAGGCATCTGAAGGTTGTCGACTCCCTTCACCCACAAATTTGAAGGCATGGAGCTCATGTCTTTAGGTAAGGCAACCCTGAACTATATATGGAAATTAGAGTATATATAGAATAGACAGTCCTGTGTATCATGTGGTATAATGAGTTTAAAGTCAGTTTTTAACAATTCTATGTAGAAATTTAAAATAGTAAATACTAAAAAATTCCTTAGCAGACTCCAAGGTTGGCATCTCTCAAGCCTGAAGATTAGAGGGTATTTTTATTATTTTAGACAAAGTCTCATTATATAGCCCTGGCTGGCCTGAAATTGGCTGTGTAGACCAGGCTGGCTGAACTCCAACTCACAGAGATTCACCTGTGATTCACTTCTGTCTCCTGAGTGTTGGAATTAAAGTATGCATCACCATGCTGGACGGGAGTGAGAGCTTGTGTTCTCTTCCCTGCACTGTGGCATTCCCATTAGTAACTTCCCAGACACCACCTGCATTTACATCCTGGGTTCTTTTTTTTAATCTTATTACTTTTATTTTAGGTGAATTTTTGTTTTGCTATGGGTGTTGGGTCCCCTAGAACTGGGGTCACAGATAGCCATGAGCTGCCCTGTCAGTACTGAGAATTGAACCCAGATCCTCTGGAAGAACAGTCAGTGCTCTCAACTGCTGAGCCATCTCCCCAGCTCCCACATCCTGGGTTCTTATTCAACTTTCTTTCCAGTCCTGTGTTTTCATTTGTCATTATCTCTGCATGGTCATCTAACTGGCTTTGGAAACTTTAGCTGGGAAGATGGGCTCCTTTCCAAGGAGTTTGCTTTTTCTCAGTCATTGTTTTTTCTTTTGTGTTTCCATTCCAACTCCCTTCTTGAGACCAAGAATCCACTTTTCAAACCTGGAGTCTCTTCTTATTCCAGACACAGTATCTTATACCTAATTGTCAGTCTCATTATTCTTATTCTTGATCATGCCATCCTTAGGACACATGACTAGTATGGTAGTCCTTACTAAAACCTTAAAATGCAAAATAGCCACTCACATGATTGGCAAAATTTAAAACTTCTGTTGATGACAGTGTAGAAAAAAGGTACTCTCGAAGTTCTCAGTCCTACATCCCCATTAAAAGGCAACATGATCAAAGGCAACATCTATCAAAGCAATTTCATTGCTAGTCATTGTTGTCCAGACCAATGCATTCAAAGTTGTGTGCATACATTGACTGTTCATTACAATAGCAAAAGTTTGGAGATAGATTAATTTCTCCAGTCAACAAATTGGTTGAATATATTTAGTTATGAGATCATAATGCAGATTTTAGAAAGAAGCAGCCACATGCGCATGATGATACGAACCTCTATTTGGAGTTGATTAAATGAGAAATTGAGAACCATTTTGTGATGATAAAGAAGACAGAACCTGGGGCACAAAGAGTGATGTGGGAAAGAGGTAAAGAGTACTCAATCCACAGCCTCCCACTGAAGTGTCTTAATTGTACAGGCAGGCTATTGGCACCGGGTGACTCTCTTTCTAAGGTTCGCATTCATGCATGTTACTCCCTGCTCAGTTTCTTCCAGGGAACTAGGTTTTAATTGCCTTTTCTATGTCACTGCTTAGAAATTCAAGTCTTTCTTTAGGAGTTTCAGTTCAACAGTTCTTCCCACTAGGTCCTTCCTTCCTCCCTCCCTCCCTCCCTTCCTTCCCTTCTTCCTTTATTCCTTCCTTTTTTTCTCAATCCAGGGTTTCTCTGTGTAACTCTGGTTGTTTTGAAACTCATTGTGTAGACCCTTGAACTCAGAGACTGGCCTTCCTCTGCCTCCTGAGTCCTAGGATTCCATTAGTTTTTGAGAGGAACTGTACATTTAACTGTCACACTTGTACAGACTCCAGAAAGCTGTGGCTCACTCCTCTTTCATGCTTGTACCATTTCCAAGAGTTTTAGGCATCTCCAACTTAATGAAGTTGAAGTTGATGAATACAGTGAATCCATTGATAATCGAGTACAATCTGTGTGTAGGCGCTTCATACACATTCTTCTTTGTCTATGTCTCCTTCCTGTGTGTGTGTGTGTGTGTGTGTGTGTGTGTGTGTGTGTGTGTATACATATGCATGTGAGGGTTCATCCATGTGCTCATGTATGTGGAGGCCAGAGATCAGCCTCAGGTTGTTCCTTAGATGCTATCCACTTTGTTTGTTGAGAGATTGTCACTGAAACCCGAGGTTCTCCAATTAGTTCAGGTTTGCTGGCTAACAAATCCTGGGGATTCTCTCATCTCTCCAACCCCAGCATTAAGATTACAATGGTATGCCTCCATACCTGGGTTTTTACATGGTGGTGGGCATCGAACTGAGGTCTCCAGGCTTGCACAAGGAGCATTTTGCTGACTGAGCTTGCTCCCCAGGTCACCCTCTCTTATTCTTGCAGATGAGCAGATGAGAAAACTGAAGCTCAGAGAAGTTAAATAGTTTAACCAAGACAATTTAGCCAGGAAGTGATGCCTTAACTATTATGCTAAACGACTGGTAGGAGAAAAATAAAAAACCTTAGATAAACAAGAGTTTAAAATTTCTGGGCAGTGGTGATATGTCTTTAAATTCAGCATTTGGGAGACAGAGGCAGAGGCAGGCAGATCTCTGAGTTTGAAGCCAGTCTGGTCTACAGAATGAGTTCCAGAACAGCCAGAGCTGTTACACTGAGAAACCCTGTCTCAAAAAAATGTTTAAAATTTTAATCACAGTGTAGCTTAAATTCTAGAAGGCATACTTTAAATTTAAACTTTTTTAAACATAAGAAGCAATACTTTGCTTGGATATTATTCTATCAGTATTTAAACTTGGATGATTTGTTTGTTCCTGATTCCAGAGACATGTGATCTTTTTCCCTGGTGAGACTAATAAATAATCACAGGCTTGGAAGACAGACCCAGGCTTTAGCCCTTGGGAAGATAATTCTGGAGTAAGATGTAGGGAGAGGACTAGAAGGCTAAACTGCAACACACTACTGTACTTAGGTAAATTCACAGAAGTTATTTCATGTGTCGATTTCTCTAATTCCCAATTTCTTCTTTAATAAAATGTCATCATAAAATCAGGATAGAGGAAATGAACCACAGGGATGGCTTCAGAGATTCTCTAGTGACTAGAATCTAGTCCACATATGCTCCATGTCTCCCTTGCCACACAGCAGGCTTCTCTGGGCAGGTGTTTGTCTGCTCTGTTCATACCTCTTTTCCTGGTGGTACCTGGCTTGTATGTACTCAACAGTACACTTGTAACATGCCTTTAATTTAATGCTTGTTGCTTTCTTTCTGCAGCCACTCCAGCATTACTTTTATTTCAGAAGGTCTAGCTATAAAAAGGACCTTAGTGGTTGTTGGTAGAAAAAGTCTTGGTTTTCCCATGACTAATGTGGGATTTGAGTCTCTCAGAAGAGTCTCTGTGATGGTGAAGAAAGCTGTTTGTAAATGAGACTCAATGGAAATTCCCTAGTCTAAGGCTTACAAAGGACTTTCTCAAGCTCCTCTCTGCTGATTTGCTTAGTGGATAGGGAATATATTTTTTTCTGTGGACCTTCAGAAAGTGGGAACTCCTGTTAAGGGTGGGAAATACAAATATACTCCAGGGCTACTTTGAGTTACATTGTATTGGACTTGAGAGCTGTGCTTTGAAGGGACTTAGATCATCTCTAGAGAGGTAATAATACACATAATGTCCCTACAGCATGTGATCGCAGGAAGAAGGTGCACTTCCAAGGTACTGTGAATGAAAAAATTATACATCCTCTGGCATGGCCTGAGAGCAGCTGAAAACAAAACATTATCAAATGCTGCCTGACTCACAGATGAAAATGAAACACCTTCTCTGCATCTCACACATTTTTGATGCTCAAGACTAGATCACACTAGAGGAAACAGGGCTGGTTCTCGAAAGGAGCAGGAGAGAAAGGGACATTTGTTGAGTTTTTCCAGAGGGCAAACAGAAGGTACTCGTTCTTTTGGCTTCCCATGAGAAGCAGTTTAAGTTTTTGGGAGCTTGAGGACGCCAGGGCCTTAGCATTCAGGTACTACCAGCACATTAGGGGACACTGGCACATGGCTGCCCTGCCATCCACCCACATACTAAAGTTTTGTAAGTGTTGCACAGACATACCAGGAAGCCAGAACACCCAGATAAAAGTATCATTGTCATGGTCTCCTTTTAACACACCCTTTTCTTTGTTTATTTGTATGATTATTTTCAAGTTCTACTTTTTGGTGCATGCGTGCATGCGTGCATGTGTGCATGTGTGTAGTTTGCCCATCTGTGTGTGGGCTTTTGGAGTACCAGAGGAGTACATTGGCCATCCTACTGTATCAATCTCTGCCTTATTACTTAGAGATAGGGTCTCTCACTGAACTCAGAGCGGTGCCGACAGCCAGCAATCTGTCTGTCTCTACCCTTGACAGCACTGGAGTTACAGGCTTGCATGTGACCATGCCTGAGCCACCATTGGCCCCCTAGATTGTAGTAGTAATGGAGTTATTTCCCCAATACATAAGGTCCATTTTTAATTGCTGGGCAAATATAAACATACTCAGAGATTTTTTCTTTATAAATATAATGAACATGTCTTTCTTTTCTATATAGAAATGAAGACCATTTGCATTTTTTTGTCAAGGGGTACAACATTATATTTTCTGTATTTATTTAGTGAGAAGCATGTACTGGCCAGGTTTTTAAACATTACCACAAGTTCTGAGATATAGAAATAAAGTGATGGGTGAGATTCCTAATCCCCATGTGCTAATGAGTCATTGAGTAACTATAGTTTTGTAGGACACTATTCTTACTAATGATCTAATTGTTTGATTGTTTTGCTTGCTTTGTTTTCTCTTTCCTAGAGTATCTTTTTTTAAGCCTTTTTTGGACTCCAACCTTAAGTCTTCATGGTTCTACTTTGTTCACCCCTGAGCTCTGAACTCAGGCCATTGCTGCTGGCTGCTCATCTTTAAACCATCAGGTGCCTCCCTCAGTCTCCCTGCCAGAAAACGTGTCAGCCACTCTTCAGACCCAAGAAGTATGCTCCTAGTAAAGTCCTTCTCCTATGCACCAGCAAAGTCCTCCAGCTATGAAACTTTCACATACATGGATGTGGGAGCAGTTACCATGCTTCCTGGAGGTCTCTTTCTGCTGGCAGTCTGCACCTGTACATTGTTGTAGTGTAGACTACCAGAGTCTCGTGGCATGGTCTGGCATCTGGCTCTGTTGATTCTCGGCAGAATGAGTGACCTCAGGTGAATTATGTAACTTCTAAAGCCTCAGTGTACTCTGCTGAAAATTAGAGCATTCATTATGCCTTCATTATAATTGTGTTGTAAAGCTTGAAAGAATCAGGCAATGTGCAGCTTCTAGCGGGATTCCTGACACTTGAGCACTTGATATTTTACTAATCATTACTAGATGTAAACTACAAACTATACAAATTCCGACTTCTAGTATTTTTGTTTATCTTTTTTAGAAAAGAAAGAAAAATTTTCTTTGCATTGCTACACAGGAGCTGTTGGCTGCCTAATTACTTTGATGTCATGTCTTAGATAGGCAATAGTCGATCTCACTTAGACATAAGCACTCCTGCAAAACAAAAAAAATGCTCCAATATACTCACATGCCCCAATATACTCACTTGTAAATTGGGACTGGCGGCCTCCGAGCCCACACTGCCGTATTTTACAACCTCGGAAGAGCCCATAGTAAATGTCCCCGATGAATTTGACCAGTTCTGGGTCTGAGGCATTGACCAAATCCACTCCGGTTTGACACAGGATCTTCCCACTCAACCAGTGGGGCACAGCCAAGGCGACGATGATCAGGAGGAAGGAAGAGAAGCTGAGTAGAGACGCCAGCCCGTACCACGCCTTTTTGAACCATCCAGGCATGCTAGTGAGCGCAGATCATCCCCCAGGACTCTGGGCAACAGTTGGGCAAGTAGACATCTTTCAGACACTCAGCAATAGCCTGCTCCATACACATGAACTCAAGACTTCCGGCCCATCTCCTCATCCTCTTTCAGTGCCTGCCTCCAGAGTTTGTGTTTACTACGTGCACATCCCCAGCCTCTGCAGATGATGTTCCCCTGACTCTGTACAGCAGAGTGTGTTACCCAAGGAAGTAACCCTATATCTCCCACTGGATTAGAGTTTCAACAGAGGCTTTAATTGTTCCTCTGTTCAAGTATTTAAGTCACCATGATGTGGGCATCATAATGACAAGACAGTTATTACCAAACAAACCCAGGGAGAACTGCTGACAAAGGATGCTAACTAGACTTAAAAAACAAATTCGCATGGCAGAAACAAAGCAGAAATGGACCCATTAGCACTCACATGTGCTAGCGACAGCGTGCAGGATCAAATGTCTGATCTCTTCCAGGCATGCCCTGGCATTTCTTTCTCTAAAATGTCACTGCTGTCAGAATCCCCGGAGCTGTTTCTAATACCATGAATTGATCTTGGTTCATAAGGCTTAAACTGAAATGTGTGAATTAGAACTGTATGGATTTGTTGCTGGATGAACTGTAACATGAAATCTGTTGTGACTGTGAGGCAATCCTATCCCCTGCTCCCACTTTTCCATGGCATCCGACATAGGTCAGACACTTTTTTCTTTTTCTTTTTGTACATTATCCCAATGCATCTCAGACCTTAAATTTGCAGTCCTCCTTCCTCACCTTCCTGGGTGTTAGGATTGTAGGAGTGAGGCTCCTGCCTGACTGAGAAGTAAAATTCAAGATCTATCTATCTATCTATCTATTCATTCATCCATCCATCCATCCATCCATCCATCCATCCATCCATCCATGCATCTATCCATCCATCTCTGTTTATCTGCCTATATCTATCATCTATCATCTTCATCTATCTCTATCTACCTAATCTGTATCTATCTATCTGTCTGTCTATATATCTGTCTGTCTGTCTATCTATCTATCATCTATCTGTGTATGTTCTAGGTATTTCATTGATAACTTCATACATGCATATTATGTTACTTGATCATATTCTTCACTAGTTTCCTGCTCTGATCCCCATCTCACTCCCTCTAGATCCCTTATTTCTAGAAAGTCTCTCTGCTTCTTCTTTTTAATCTTTAGATCCCAGGAATGCGTCATTTCTATTTTCCATCTTATACTGTGGCTTTTAAAATTGTGACTTTTACTGTATTGTTGAATATCAACTCAAAGGTCCCACAAGACTGGCAAAAGCCACTCTGTGACTACTGTGGGGAGCAAAATTGGGCCAAGGCAGCACAGCAAACTTTCCACTGTTTCCTGTATCTGGAAGGGCTTCTGAAGTCATATTGTTCGTCAGTAGGAACCTGAGACTCTTTCTTGGAGTCATGTGGATATGTTAAGGAAGTGACAGGATCCCTGTTCATGAGGGGACTCACTACAGTGGCCTCCCCATAATGGAAATAAAAAGCAGTATTCCTGAAGCTTATGAGGAGCTCTGCCAGAAAGCAAAGGGCTTTACTGTATGATTTTGCATCTCTGTTACTTCGGCAACTGTGTGGACCAGGCTGTTGTTTGTCTTATCAGTAAAACAATGGTGGCACTGAACTGGACTATAGTGGCTTATCTTTACCAAAGTGGCCTGGAAATAGATAATGTTTATCTGCCAACCAGTGACACAGTGCATGTAAGATCCCTTGAAGGCTATTTGTCATATTAGTATATGGCAAATAATATTAGCTGACATTCTTGTTTTAACATTAAGAAAATATTTAGAAGGCAGGATGTACTTACCTTGGAGTTGCGGGTCTGTGTTAAATGATGGACTTATTTGCCTATATCAACTTTTGATGTTGTGAGGGTTTTCAGAAAAAAACTCTCTGAATTAACACCTGAGTGTTAGCAAGCTCCTGCCATGCTTACTGAAGTGCCGGTTGAGAGGATCTCCAGCTATTGGAGACCAGATTCAAAGTCTCTCTCTTAGGATGGTGTTTGAGACTCCCATGCCTTGTTTTTACAGCCAGCCACAGGATTAATGTGTGTAGAAAAGTGAACTTACACACACAGATTGCTTAGAACTGCCTGGCATGAGGAGGGCACTAGATTAATGTGCCTTTTCCCTCCCACGAGGTTTCTCAACAGTTCTGCTTTGGATAATACAGCTCCCGAGAGCTGAAAGTTCTGCCAGCCACATCCTAATGTCCACTGACACAGGTCGGCAGGTCTTGACAGTTGCAGGTAAAACTGTGTCTGTTGTCTCCAAGGCAACCTGTGGGCTGCAGGTTCAGAAAGAAGTTCAATATAGTATCTGTTTCCAAAGGCTACAACAGAGACAGATAATGGTTCTTAGCTAAGGGCGATTTTTATTCCTCAGAGGATCTTAGGCAATATTTAGAGTGTTTCCCCCCCCTCATTCCACTCAGCCCCCTGGCCCCAGGGATTGGACTTAGGTCCTTGGGCATGTTATATAAGTGCTCCATCACTGGGTAACATCATTAACACTCTTTTTATTTTGAAACAGGGTCTCGTTAAGTTACCCAGTCTGGCCTTGAATTCATTCTGCTCTCCAGGCAGGCTTTGAGCTTGTGGTCCTCTGGCCTGAGCATCTGGGATTCTAGGCTTGAGCTACCAGGCCTGGCTAGAGACGTTTTGATCTTATGACTGAGGGCAGGGGCTTCTAGGGTTAGAGTCCAGAGATGCTGTGAATACTGTACTCATACAGGACACTGTCAGTTCTGGTTATCTGATGCTTAATGTCAGCCATGCAGTTGTTAGGAAACTCTTAATTAACCTGCAGGTGGGAGGTGGCACCAGGATCTGCTGGGGATAGATGATATCATTTGGTGGGTCTCAAATGTAGATCTAGGATATTCCTTGCTTAAATGAAGCCAGAGAGGTGTAAGGACAGGCCTAAAACTTAACCATAGCTAAATTTGTGCCCTTACCAGACCAAAGCCTGTTGTGCTATATACTAATACTATTTTAAATATAGTAACAATTCCCCATCATATTCTTTGTTTTAAAGGCGTTGATTCCAGAAATGGAAACATTTAAACTACAGAGCACTAAAAATGTCATTACTGTTTTGGCAGATTTTCACTTTTAAATGTGTCCCCAGACTTCTAAGAGGCTCAGTGAATTTTAATAATCAGTGCTGATAAGACTAATACTGATAGCACGCACTGCTCGATGTACCTTTTACCCTTTTTTCTCCTACTCTAGAGGCACAGGCTATTAATCACATTTTATTAGCAAGGAAACTGAGGCACTGAACAATTGAAGGAGGTACTTAGGCCACACAGCTGTTAGGCAGTGGGGCCAACCAAAGTTCATACTCTTATTTGGGAGTTAAAATATTTTAGGTGGTCTGTTCGTGTCAGCAATTAGTTTGACCCGCTTGAGTCCTGCAGCAATTGCACAACTGGGGCTTAGCTTAGCGCTCCAAAAAGATCGCTGCCTGAGGGCGGAACTTTGTAGCGTCAGGCACCCCAGACAAAGCTCAGGGCTTAGAGCAGGGAATAAGGCACCCATGCCGGCCTACAAGCGAGGGCGGGCCACAGGGCTCGGTTTAGAGCACGCGCCTAAGCTAGCTATGCTCCTATTGGCTCATAGGCGGCGGAGGCTGGGCAGATGGGCGGGGCGCAGTAGAGAGCTTTCTTCGCGGGCTGAGAGTCCACAAACTCACCGAGGGGAGGCGTGGTTTATTGTATCTCAGCTTTAGGGCGGGACAAGTCGGGAATCACGCGCTCCAATTGACGCACTCCTATTGGCTAAGGTGAGAGGCGTGGCTCTGCAATGGCTCCGTCTCCGCCTCGGGGCGGAGCTTCGGGGGCGGGGCGCAGGTAGGGGCGGGCAACCTTCTCGAGTTCCTGGTGGTGCAGCGGCAGGCTCAGCCCTGCGATCCCGCTTGGCGTTCCGTACCGCGGGAGCCTGTCAGGAGCAGGATGGCGGCTTCGGGCGAGGCGCGCCGGGTGCTGGTGTACGGCGGCAGGGGCGCGCTGGGCTCGCGCTGCGTACAGGCCTTCCGAGCCCGCAACTGGGTAACGCTGCGGGACGGTCGCTGCGAGCGGCAGACACTCGCGGTAGGGGGTGGGGGAAACTGCCGGCCCTGTGCGCCCGTGACTAGGCTACACTCGCATGCATGCTCCGGTCTGTTCTCGGCCACAGGTGTCGGGCCTTTGCCCTGCTAAGAGGGTGTGGTGTAGTTGCTCCCTAGGCCTCCTCCAGGCCCAGAAGGTCCAGCGTGACTCGGGATGGGAGAGGAACCAAGTGAGCGAAATGGGAGGGAAAGGGCAGAAGGGAGACTCTGGAATTGGGCTGCCCGAAGTTATTAGCCCAGTGACCTTGAATTGATTAATATCCTCTAGCCTCAGTTCCCCGGTAAAATAAAATGACAGTGATGTTCTGTTTACTCTTGGGTCGGTAGTGGTGGTTAAATGAGCTAACAGGTTCTTACCTTTTAAGTGCTAGCTGTCACCAGTACTGCAGCTAATATTGTTACCAGTGTTGCTTTAGCCCTGTTTGACCTGGCGGTCGAAGGCTCAGCCCCGCAGTTGCTGACATCTTTGCTTAGTTAAGGATATTTCAACTACTTTGCCTCGTCAGGTGGCCACTCCCAGAGGACAAGTGGACACAGAGCTGATCTTGGTCCCAGCCTGTTAGCAGGGATCAGCACAGGAGACTTGAGTCAGCCCCTGGCTTGGAGCACCTACCTACCTACCTGGGAGTTTAGTTAGCAGAAGTAGTGGCCTGGGCAGGAGATCCTCTGAGACCAGAGAGAAGGGCCCAGAATTTTGTTCTGTCTTAAGAGTGATACAAGGGTAATACCATTATCTGTTTAGAAGCCTGGGGTGTCTTCCATCATCTGTGAAGATGGAGGGTGGAGACAAAGGCAGCACTGAAGGTGTGGGCTTTGCCTACCTCAACTGGGTCCTGTACTCTATCAGTTTCCTCTGACTCTAACATCATTGATTACCCCCTCCACTCTGCTGGTCAGCTTTTAGTGTCACATCGACAACCTAGAGTTACCCTGGAAGAGGGAACCTCAGTGGATGAATTGCTCAGATCCAGTTTGCCTGTGGCCGTGTCTGTGAGAGCTTGTCTTGATGGGCGATTGCTGTCAAGGACTTGGCCTGTTATGAGTGGCATTATTTCTAGGTAGGCAGGCTGCGCCTTGACTGCATAAGAAGGCAGCTGAGCATGAACCAGGGAGCCAGGTACTCAGCAGTGTTCCTCCTTGGCTTCTCCACTGAGCCTCGTGTGCTGACTTACCCCAAATTGTCTTTCGTGGCACTCAAGGGAGGGCTGGGGTGGAGCCAGCTTTGTCTCAGTATTATTCCCCATGGCTTGTGGTATACAGGTAATGAGTATTGTTGAATGATGCTTGCAATTAAAGGTAGATACTGACCTCTGGGGTCTTCAGCCTGAAGGACCCTGGAGGTTTCTGAAGTAAAACTCCGTGAAGCCAGGAGTGAGTATTCTTCATCTCAGTTTGTTCTTACTAACCCTGTTAATCATTCACCTGCTTTCTTTGATGAAGAAGATTGCCACATTGTGACTGAGCTAGTATTAATACCTCAGTCAGGCATCCACACTGAAGGCCATCTGTCTGCTGCAGAGCAGGGCGTCTTCCACCGGACAGCTGGACAGCTATCATCTCTATGCACCCAAGAGTTGTGAAGGGTTTACACTAGAAATGGTTTTATAAAATGAAAATAACAACAACATGTGGCATGTGTAGTTTATATTTCAGATCTGGCATTTGCAAGAATGACTGGTATGCCCCTCCAACTCCATTTATTTGTAGCTGTCTCCTGTGCTAGCAGGTTTTAGTATTTGTGAGAGATCATAGGCCAGCAAAGCTTTCGGTTCTCACTATGGCTCTTCACAGAGGCTTTGCTGAATTCAGTTACTACTAGATACGCGTAGACTTTGGTCTTGAGAGTCCAGAAGAGGAAAGAGCACGATGGCTTGGGATGAAGTGTGGTAGAAGGTGGATCAATCAGTCTGTGGTCCCTGAAGGGATACCTGGGACATCAGTTGTTATTTCCTTTCCCTAGTGGCTTTTTGTTTACATGTTAAGCAAAAATCTGAAATGCTTCTAAATCTGACACTTTTTAAGGGCTGTGTGATGCCCCAGTTGGGAAGTTTCATGACATGAAACCTATTGAATGCTTGAGATTATTAAAAGTACTGCATAAAATTTCTTTCAGACTGAGTATACAATGTATATGAAATGTGCTTACCAAATGTGAATTTTGCGTTTAAACTCCAGTCCTATCCCCAAGATAAATATATGCAAATATTTCAGACTCCCAAATTGCAAACTGGAATCATTTTTGGTCCCATGCATTTCAGTTTAAGCCTCTTCACTTTCACAATTGCTCCAATTTCTGGGTGTGGCTCTTTAGAGAAGTAACAGCTCACTGACTCTTAACCAAAACTGTTTTTCTTGCTCCAGTGGGTCGCCAGCATCGATGTGGTGGAGAATGAAGAGGCCAGTGCCAGTGTCATTGTTAAGATGACAGACTCATTTACAGAGCAGGCTGACCAGGTAATTCTAAAAGGTCCCTTATTGTGACAGGAGAGGCCCAGGGAGGGTTTCTCAGGCTGGGTTCTTTGTCTGCCAATTCAGAAATCCCCCAGAGAAAAGCCTAGAAAAAGGGAAAATCAAAACTTAAAGCAAAAGCAAAGATAAATTTTAGAATCAATTTCTGACTAGCTTATTTTGGCATGTCTCCTTGTCTTTGTATGCTGTGTGTTAACTGCTTCTGCCTGTCTTATGTTTTGTATTGATGGTTAGATTTTTAAAACTTTACCCTTTAGTTTAAATACATTATCTCACTTAACACTTTGTTGATGTATAATATTTTATTTTGTTGATTGGCTATGGCTTACTTAGTTCATCTTTATTGTATGCCTTAGGATTTTTCTTATTTAAGTTTATTTTTTGTTTGTTTTTACTATTTAACATGAGTAGTGTGGTTAAACAGCTGTGTATATCTGATATATTTTGAAAAGTGAAGTTACCCAAGTTCAAAGCATAAATACGAACAATATATTATTTTCAGTTATGAAATTATGTGCAAATTGTGAAACAGGAGAACCAATAAAACTCTAGAAATATGTAAATAAATGGTAATACCACCTTTTCCCCAAGATACTTCTACTCCCCAGAAAGATACCATTGCTACTTGGATGGATGTTTTAGTATGAGTATCTTAGAGGCTCGTAAGCAGTCCTGCCTCTAGAGGAGTTCTTCTGATCCTCTGGCTGGAGGACTCAGGGCAGTGCTCCCAACCCTCATCCCCAAGGAAACCCCCACCAGCTTCTGGGTGGTGCAGTTCTGTGTTCAGGACTCCTGGATAGGCAGGCAGGTGGGCCGTGTCACAGGGTGGTCACTAGGTTTCAGCCAGTAAGTGACAGTGTGAGACTCTAGTTAGTGCTAGCGTTAGGGCAGGAGCTTCCTGATATGAACTCAGTCTGTAAGTGGGTCTCCTTTGCTGTACTTTCTCTGGCTGATGTTGGATGTTCTTTGACTGGTTTGAGTCACAAATGTAGAAAAGATGTGCAGAAAGATCCTGGTGTAAGATTAGGCAAGTGGGTGAATGACGTAGCTATGGTTTGTGCCCAGGTAGTGGACCTTATGGTTGTGCTCTTACTTAATAGGCTAAACTGCCTCAAAGCCATCATGTGGATAAAGCGATAAAAGCTAAAACTCAAGAGAAGAGCACTGTGTGGACTTGGAGAGTCACAGTCCTGCCAGGTGTGGGTTCTGTTTTCAGTGTCTTCTCAGTTCTTGTTAAGTTCTTCTGGCAATGTGGGTTTATGTATTTATTATCATTATTGTTATTGTTATCAGAGGGGGAAGAAAGGGAGGTGAGTGCATTAATGAGAATGTTAATATGGGCATACATGCCATAATCAATGTGTGGAGGTCAGAGGGCAACTTTTGGTAGTTAATTCTTACCTTCTACAACTGGATCCAGGGGTCAAAGTAACAGGTCTGTACAGGAAGCACTTTTATTTGCTGAACCATCTTGCTAGCCACCATATATGTTGTTGAATGTCAACGTTGTCCCCACCTGAGACTTGACTATATAGACTGTAACAGTGAGGCAAAATGTGTTATTATAATCTTAGCTTTTAAAATCTCTACTTCCTTCCATTCCATTGTGAGTTTCAAAGTCAACTACATGATACTTAGATTTTAATTTTGAGGCACCAGAAGAGGAAAGTTAATCCCAGTACATGTGAAATTGGTCCCCTGGTCAAGAAGCTCAACCAGGGAGAAGAGACTCAGAAATGAGAATAGAACTGAATCTCTAGAAAATTCTTGAGCAGAAAGCAAAATTTGAGAGTAGAATTTGGAATTGCCCTACTGTATTATAAGAATGAAGCATAGGCGTTAGAGTCAGATGGTCCGTAGTTGCTGCTTATTCTGTGCTTGCTTGAAAAGTAGGCAGGGTGGCATGCATCCTGTGCCCATTCAGATGTGAGGAGTTGTTGCAGCCTCTGGCAGTCAGGGTCTAGTCAGTGTTTCTCAACCTTCCTAATGTGGGACCCTTTAATGCAGTTCCTAATGTTGTGGTGACCCTCCACCCTAGCCATAAAATTATTTCGGTGCTACTTCATAATTGTAATATTGCTACTATTATAAATTGTAATGTAAATGTGTTTTCTGATGGTCTTAGGTGACCCCTGTGAAAGGGTTGTTTCACCCCCAAAGGGGTTATGACCCACAGATTGAAAACTGCTAGTCTAGGTTTTGGCCAGAGAGCCTGGGCTTCTGAAAGAAGGAAGGCGCCTCTAGGATTGTTCAGGGTCATAGGAGGAAGGTCACCAAATAATATAGCCAGAGTAGGTAGAAGGCACAGGATTCTAGAATCTGCAGAAAAGGAGAGCACTAGGTGTACTGTGCAGGAAAGGCTTGCTTTTCACTGGTCGAGCATTCCCTTTGAAGGAACAGTTTGAGTCTTCTGAAAAGAAGTACTGGTTTGATGGAGATGTTGCTGGAGAAACTCTGGGTCTTGGTATAAATTTTCAAAAGATGAAGCATACTGAATACTTCGGAGGCATTACCTCAGGCATTCCAGCCAATAAGAGCCACAGTGGCTGGCCAGCTTGCTAGACTGCCCTTTTAATAAACGATAATGAGAGTATGTGGATATATTCTCCTGGCTTTAATATTTCAAATATAGAGACCATTGAAATTAACTCTATGTACTCAGCATGTACTAGCATTTTTCCAGTGGCTGTCATTTTCTTGCTCTTGTGTTTCTCAATGATATTTCTTTGTTAAAGATGTTTCTGTGCTGGGCAGTGGCGGTACACACCTTTGATCCAGCACTTGGGAGTTGAGGCAGGCAGATGTTTAAGTTTGAGGCCAGTCTGGTCTACAGAGTTAGTTCCAGGATAGCCAGGGCTACACAGAGAAACTATATCAAACAAAACAAAAACAAAACCAAAAATAAAAAAAAGATGATTTTGATTGGGGGTGGGGTGGGACAAGTGGAACGGAACCATCTCAGATCACGAGTCTATGGTTCCTGAAGAAAGTTTGGAAAGGAACATACCAGAACTTTACATATTTGTCATGAGGCTCTAGAGATTTTCTTAAAACTCCTTCCTCCCTTTTTTATATTTAGATTTCAGGAAGTGCTTATGCCTTTTAGAATAGTTCATGTAGAAGCTCAACCTTATGAAATCCATATCAAAAAGTTGTAGGTTTCAATGAGAGATTCACTCTCACCCTGGACTCTTGGGGGAAGGTTTAGGCCCTGCCCTGGATGAAATGACAGACTATGGACACCCCCATGGAGGGCCTCACCCTCCCTGGGGAAATGAGGGGATATTGGGGGGTTGGGGAGAGGGCATGGGAGAAGGGGAGGGAAAGGGAGAGGGACCTGGAATTGACATGTGAAACAACCTTGTTTCTAATTTTCTAATTTAAATTTCAAAATAAAATATAAAAAAAGGAAAAAAAGTTTTTGGCTTTATTATCCAAAATGTAGAGAACTTTTTCCATCTAATTTCGCCATCCAATTGCTGGGTACCTTGTAAACTGAAGGGAAACTAAAAAGAAGGGAAAGAGAAAACAAGGCCTGTTCAGCTCACCTTTTGCCTCTTTTGTTAAAGGTCACTGCTGAAGTTGGAAAACTCCTAGGTGACCAGAAAGTGGACGCGATTCTTTGTGTGGCTGGAGGATGGGCTGGGGGCAATGCCAAGTCCAAGTGTGAGTCTTTTCCGAGTTAATTATTGCTTCTGCTCTGCTCTTTGTCTTGCTGACATGGCTCTGGTCTAGATGAGGCACCAGGCTGGCTGGTTTTCTGTTTGTCTCTTGGGATCCTTGCCACAGCTCTGCCTCTTTATTTGGTTCGTGATGATAGAAGTGGGTAATTTGTAGGGATTGACTGCTCATGGTTCTGCAGGCTGGGAAGTCTGGAGCTGAGTTTGGTGTCCGATGAGGGTTCTCTTTTAGCGTTAGCCCATGGAGGAAGGTGGCAGGTGAAGAGACCATGTGAGAGCTAGGGTGTCTCTGTGGAGTACTGACAGTGTGACATGTGTTTTACCTGCTCCTTTTGAGTCTCTGGAAAGGCTAGAGGCTAAAACAGCTGTGAAATGGCTGCTATTTCAGCTCTCTTTTACAGACTCTTAAAGGCTCTCATTAACTTTTTCCATGAAAATGTAACTCTGTAAAAACCCTCTTTATGACCATAGGGTGATTGTTTCTTGGATTTTTATCAGGGGTAGAAGTCAGAATAGGGATAGAAGTTCATATTATAAATCTAATAGCCTTTATAAAGGAAAACCATTTTTGAAACTGTGACAGTCAGGTGGTCTGTTGACCCCAGGTTTATTTGCTAAAATTTATTGACTGTAATTTTGGCAGTTAGCAGGTGAGGAATCTGAGACCCAGGGGACAGTATGACCTGTGTTTAAACCTGTGCCTCTGACCATTGAGCCCTGTGCTGTTTTTATTAGACCGCTCAAAGTAAACCAGCAGGGCCTGGAGGGCTTCTTGTAGTGAGGGCAGTGTGAGTTGTGCTTGCCTTCTGGGTTCTTGTCTGGGAATGATGAGCACATTTTTGCCCTTTCCCCAGCACTCTTTAAAAACTGTGACCTGATGTGGAAGCAGAGTATGTGGACATCCACCATCTCCAGCCACTTGGCCACAAAGCACCTAAAGGAAGGAGGCCTCTTGACCCTGGCCGGGGCCAAAGCTGCCTTGGATGGGACTCCTGGTAAGCCTTCATCTTTTCCCCGTGTGCAGTGTGAATGCTTCTCCTGCTGGGACTACTGGATGTTGAGGAGGTGCAATTCCCGTTGTGCCCTCAGGAGCTTTCCCATTGGGTAGATTTCATTCCTTTTATGTTGGAGTTGTCTTATGGGGAGCAATCTTAATCATTTGCATTTGTCATGGTTCATGGTACTGTAATTTGCCACCTCTGTCTAGTTTATGATCTATGATCAATAGAGGGATAAACAGTAAAGTAGCTGTGTATTAGTTACCACTTTACATTGTAATCATGGGTTCCAGGGAAGTATATTGTCAGGTGTATTCTTGACCCTGATCCTCTGGTCAAATGTTTGTGTCAGTTTCTTTAATTGTAAAACAGTGACAATATTACCTAGCTTAAGAGCAACGGTAGAGTTGTTGACACGTAGATAGTGTTTACCACGTGGTAGGTCTTACAATATTCACATCAAGTACCAAGTATTATTACATATACTTTCCACTTCACATATATTTTTGTTGAATCATGGCATAGGCATCATTATTATCGTTCCTATTTATTGGCTAGAAAAACAAAATTTAGAGAGTTAAATAAATTGTTCAGATTTATTTAATGAATACATAGTGAATGTACTTTGAACAAGCCCCTGATTGTTTCTAAATTGTGAGCTGCTTTCATTCCACCACGAAAACCCTTTCTTTTGTATTTCTCATTCCTGTATTCTTTTCCTGGGCTGCCATGCCTTGGCTTACTCAATTAATAGACACGTGTTTGCTAATGATTCCAGAGGCATGATGTCTAAGACCAGGCTGTCTGTAAGGTTTGTTTCAGGGCCTTAATGCCTGTCTTGTAGGTGGTTCCTTCATGCATCCTAGATGGTCATCCCTCTGTGTGTCTGGGTCCTAAGTCCTACCCCTTAGAGGCACCTTGGTCCTTCTGAATTAGGGTTGCATACTAAAGACCTCATTTTAACTAAATTACCACTTTAAAGACTTTGCCTCTAAACACAATAAGGTTCTAAATTATAGGGAGATTATTACAACATACAAATTTGGGGAGTGGGGTGCATTTCAAATCATACATTCATTTAGGGCCAAGGCTAAAGGATTTAAATAAGGGGTACAGAGGGATGGGCACTAAGCCTCATCTGTACTACCTGGGTTTAAGAGGTACACTTCTTTGAAAGGTAAGTGGTAGGGATCTTGGGACGCCTTCTCAGTTTTAATGTAACTCACTGAACCATGAGGGGCTTGCTAATTAGTAATTTCTTGCTACTCATTACATTTCACAGAGCATAAGATCTAACAGGCAGTTGCAATAATTAAAGCTGTGTAAATGTTAGATGTCTGTCTGGTTGAGAGCTGGTTTTTATTAAAGGTGACATAGGGCAGAGGCACTAGAAAGTAAATAGAGAAATGAGTAATAGGTTGACATTTCAAAAACAAAACCCCGGGAATGAAAGACTGGTTTTTAAAGGACAAAGCAGGCTCCCATTTCCTTTGACTTACAAGTACAGATGGTCCCACATGATGGTTCATCTTAATGATCCTTCTGCTCTGCAGCCATTCCGGGATGTGGTTGGAAGCCACTCTTGAGGGACTGTATGATCACTTTATACTTCAGAAGAAAGTGCCCAGCATAGTTGTATGCACTTTTTTTTATATTTTGCAAATGAACTCATATCTGTGTTGTTCTGTTGAATTAAGCCATGGGTTGCTAGTTACTTATTTCTTTCCTCCCAAAGCTTTCTGGCTCTCACAGTGTTGGAATGAAAAGGTAGAGAGAGCCCATACTTTGCTGAACTGTATTTTTAAAACACCATTGGTTTAAGCTGAAGATGGTGAAATCCCCCTCTAAGTAACTTCTTGAGACCT
The DNA here is from genome assembly GCF_017639785.1 of Mesocricetus auratus. NCBI lineage: Eukaryota > Metazoa > Chordata > Mammalia > Rodentia > Cricetidae > Mesocricetus > Mesocricetus auratus. The sequence continues at coordinate 25,174,743 of NW_024429190.1, read as the reverse complement.
TGACCCTCTTTGGCAATCAGTGTTGTTGCTGAAGCAGGTCAATGATTGGTTCCTAGACTGGACTGTGAATTCCACCTCCCTGGACCTAGGTTGCCTCTTGAGCTATTGCTCTTGCAGACCTCCAATGTCAACAGCATCACTGACTTCAGTTAGTGGAGCCTGAGTTGTGGGGGGAGAGGAAGCTTAAGGGAGCCTGTGTGCTCATGTCAAGATGTACTCACCTGGGATGCCTGCATATGTGCAGCCTTTTATACATGCTACACCCTGGTAAATTACTGTCTAAGCAAATGTCCTCGACAAGTCAAGGGGATAAAATGAGAGAGAAAGGAAGAGTCTGTCCCTGGAAACATTGTGTGGAGGAGTTGAAGTGACTGAGTTTGATGAATAGATCTTAAAGGAGAAAGTGGGATGGCAGTGTATTTTTATTAGCCTGTTTTAACCCGTGCATGTAGGAAATAGTCACATGGTGCTGAAAAACATACACTTAATAGGGAGACTGGCACCTGCTCAAGTGCCTGATCTATCTCTGTGGCAGTCCTCAGGCATCATTGTGGAGCATTCTATATGTGTTCGTGTGTGCACCCATACCATACCTCTGTTCACATTCAAATATTTTAAATCAGAGACTTTTTTTTTGGAGAGGGGTTCATCCTGTGTAGCTTAGAATGAACTTGAACTCATACTCCAATTGCTAGGATGGCAGGTGTGTGCCACCATGATTGTCACATTCATATGAATAAAAAAATGTATTGAGTGCTGGGGAGATGGGCTTTGTGGGTAAAGGTATTTTCCACCAAGCCTGATGACCTGAATTTGATCCCCAGGACTCACATGGTAGAAGGAGAGAAACAACTTCCACAAGATGTACTCTGATTTCCACACATGTGCTATGGTGTGTGCACACATGCCCAGTCACACACAACATATAAACTATGTAAACTATGTGTGTCTGTGTGTCTGGGTGTATGTATGTATGTACATATATATATATATATGTATTTTTAAAATGTATTGTTATAATACCTCTTTCTGAAGCTAGGCATGGTAGCTCATGCCAGTAAACCATAGACAGAGTTGGATTGTTTGAGGCCAAGCCTAGTCTATGCAATTGATAGTTGTCTGGCCAGGGCTGTATAATAAGAACCTGTCTCAGAAACCAAACAGAGGCTGGAAAGATGGTTCAGTGGTTAAGGGTACATGATGTTCTTATAGAGGCCCTGAGTTGGGTTCCCAGCACTCACATCAGGTACTCACCACCTCCTCTGACTCCAGCTCCAGGGGAACTGATGCCCTGAGGCTCCAGGGCTACCTGCACTCATGTGTAGTGATGGCTGGTGGCTGGAAGGGCTACTGATTCTCCTTGGATCACAGTGCTGAGGACTACTGTGTGTCCTTAGCCATGACCTTCAGCTTGGATTGGCAGTTTTATCCTTGGAACCAGTGAGCTGTTTTGCATTTTCATGTGCCTAGCACTGAATCTGGGGATTCGTGGTCAGAGGATGCTCAATGACATGTGAGGGTTAAGTAGGGGTTTGTTCCTGGAAGCAAGCAGTCCTTTTCAAGCACTAGCCTTTATAGGCAGTAGAATAATGGCAATGGGCATGAAGATCGTAGAGAAATGATGTCAAGGTCAGAGTTGTAACAGGCAGCTGTGTCATAACACACGATCTGCTGCTGTGCAAGGTGGATATGGAAGAGAATAGTCCCAGTGGTACAGTAGATTCCTACTCCGCAGTGGGAATAACTGTGTACTAGTGAGGATGCCATGAATAGTGGGGAGAATGGGAAAATACCTTTCTTTGTGCTCCTGGGCAAGCAGCTTAGTCAAGCCGGTCCTATGCAAAGCTATGCTCTCATCAACTCGGCAGTACCTCATACCCCCTGGCCTCTTTGGCTTCCCTGCCTTTTTCCTGGTTGATTTCTGGTCCTCAGTGCAGCCTTGTTGATGGGTTGAGGCATATGCATGAACAATCAAGGCTAGAGAACCTGTGACCATTACAGTCATCAGGAAAACAGACACGAGAGCCCCACTTTCAAAGTGCGCAGTCAAGGACCTTTTGTACTCCCTGCCACCTCAGGAAGTGGAATGGCAATTGGCACAGTGCCCTTTAAAAACCTGCCTTCTTGGGACTGACCAGAGGCCACACCCTTGCCCAACTGTCCCATCTCCCTTTTCTGGTTGCTGTTATTTTGGTAGGGCTAGCGAGGGTCCCTTGTTTGAAGGAGGATGCCAGGTTATGTGACTAAAGTCTTAAGGGACAGACAGCTGAGGAGATTGCACCCATTGTCTACATAACCAATTGTTTTCTTCACTTTCCTAGGGATGATCGGCTACGGCATGGCCAAGGGCGCCGTCCATCAGCTCTGCCAGAGCCTTGCTGGGAAGAACAGTGGCATGCCACCCGGGGCTGCTGCCATTGCTGTGCTCCCGTAGGTGCTTAGGAGTTCCCATTGCTTACACCTTGCCTGCCTGAGTGGTGACATTTTGAGAGTCCCTTTTTATCGTGGCTTTGAATGTGTGTACCAAAAGCCCTTAAGCTTCTGTCTTACTGCATTCCTTTTGCTGTACACAATACCCTAGACTGGGTATTTTATAAACCACAGAATTATACTGATCACAGTTGTATGGATTGGAAGGTCCGATTTGAGGATGCCAGCAGGGTTGGTGTCTGGTGAGAGTTTGTTCCTGTAGATAGTGACTGTCAACCTACCTAATGCTGTGACCTTTTAATACAGTTCCCCATGTTGTAGTCACCCCAACTATAATTTTTTTACAATTTATTTATTTATTTTTTATTTTATTTGCATTGGTGTTTTGCCTGCCTGTATGTCTGTGTGAGGTTGTCAGATCTTGGAGTTACAGACAGTTGTGAGCTGTCATGTAGATGCTGGGACTTGAACCTGGGTCCTTTGGAAGAGCAGCCAATGCTCTTAACTACTGAGCTATCTCTCCAGTCCCAATTTTTTTTTGTTGCTGCCTTATAAATATCTGTATTTTCTAATGGTCTTAGATGGCCCTTTGTGAAAGGGTTGTTTGACACCCAAAGAGCTTGAGACCCAAAGGTTGAGAACTGCTGTTGTAGTGTCCCATCCATCTATGCCCCCCCCTGCCTAATTGTATTCTAAAGGCCCTTCTCCCATTATACTGCTGCCTAGGTTTCAACTTAGGAATCTGGGCTGGGAGGTACATTTATCCCGTGGCAGTATTTCAGGGTTTTGATGATCTGTCTTGAGGGATGCATCTATCTTTTTTTGCCTTTTGTGTTTTCTTTTTCTCCCCCATTCCATTACTTTTAAAGAGTCTACATACTTTATCTAGTTCTTTACATTGTTATAAAGTCAGTGTGTGTGTGTGTGTGCGCGCGCACTTAGCAAGGCAGGAGCAGCAATGTGGGGGAAATTAGGTAGGAGATCATGGGAATCTATCGGGACATTTCTAACTGACAGGAAACAAATCCCTAGTCAACTGTCTCAGGCAGAGGTTGCAGCCTTGGACATGGCATATTCTTTCTCAGTGCCTCTTGCTTCCTGCGAGTAAAGGGCCCTGGGGCAGCTCAGGGACTAGCTTGCTTTCCAGTTGTTCACTTGAGAGGTGTTGTGACTGAGCTGCCTTCTGGCTGTTCTGACTGATGTCTCAGGCCCAAATGTTTCATGCCAATTCATATTCTCTTCCTGAAAATCCCAAGTTTCTTGGAAAGCAGCCATATACTTAAAAATGATACTTTATAATTTTGATATTTTGAGAGTATTATTTCACATAAATCCTTAGAAATGAGTCTGCCACATTTCAGAGTGTACCCAAGAGGACTTAATAAAGGACTTGACAAAGGCTGTATTTGACATAAAGGTAAAAATGTGACTCTCCCTGTTTTGTTCTTGTCTGCCCTAGTGTGAGTCACAAAGAGTCTTATTGAATTTCCCTCAGCAGTGATTTTTGTTAATGTGGACAGCTTGCTGGTCTCTGATTATCCTGTCTGATCTCTCCATGTAAATGTCATGCTCAGTGCCAGAGGCTCCCAGTGGTGATGTTGTGTTTGTCTTTTCATGGTCAAGGACCAGGCTCCCATTATTAACCATTACGATGCACAAATGACACACTTATCTCTACATTGCAGGGTTACCCTGGATACTCCAATGAACAGGAAATCAATGCCCGAGGCAGACTTCAGCTCCTGGACTCCCTTAGAGTTCCTGGTTGAGTGAGTATCACAGGAGAGGCAGTCAGTAAGCAGCCTCTAGTCTCTGTCCCCTGCCCTTTGGGGACTGTCAGTGATCCTGGGGGAAGGATCTGGGTCCTGAGGCTCCTGGATTTGGAGAAGAGCAATTGTGTGGAGGGATTAATAGCCCTGACATGACTCCTGATTCCCTTTCTTCTCTCTGTCAGACCAAAGTGAGCATATCTGTAAACTGCTCTAGGACACAGATGGCTTGCCTGTGTTAATGAGGTCTAACATAACAGGGCAGAGAAGGAAACATGATAGTGTGTGTTAGTGCTTGGCAGTGTGTCTGACCCATAGCAAGTGCTCAGTAATCCCATCTCCTGGTTATAAATTGGCACTGTATCCAGGGGTAACTCTGAGGCAGGAAGACAGGGAGGAAGACTCAGTCATATGTCTCAGTCAGTGCTGAGCCACAGTTGTGTGATCTTCATTTACAAAGTCTGAGTCAACTGTCAGTGAACCCGGAGACAGTTTGAGAAAGCTCCCTGGAGAAGGAGTTGGCTTTACTGCTTGATGTTTCTTTGACTCAGTTCTTTAAAGTCTTCTATTTCGTAAGTTTGGGTTCACAGGATACCTACTATAGCCAGATGCTGCCTTCCATGGGGGATCTTCAAAGTCTGTCATATCATTTGCCATTTTCTACATTTTTTAAAAGATGTGTTTTCTTTTTAATTATATGTGTGTGCTTGTGTCTGATTGTGGGTGTGTGCCCATGAGTGCAGGTGTTGGAGGAGGCCAGAGGCTTGAGGTCCCTGGAGCTGGAGTTACAGAAGGTTGTGAGCTGCCTGGTGTGCATGCTGGGAGCTGAACTCGGGTCCTCTACAAAAGCAGTATGCATCCTTAACCACTGAGACATCTGTCTCTCTCTCCCCCCACCTCACTTTCTGAGACAGACTCATTGAACCTCACTATTTTCACCATACTGGCTGGCACATGAACACCAGCGAGCTTCTTGCCTCTGCCTCCCCAGCACTGGGTTACAGGCGTGTGCGGCTGTGCCTGGGTTACAGGCGTGTGCGGCTGTGCCTGGGTTACAGGCATGTGTGGCTGTGCCTGGGTTATAGGCATGTGCGGCTGTGCCTGCCTTTCTTCTACGTGAGTTCTGGAGATCTAAGTAGATCCTCATGCTTTCGTGACAGGCACTTTACCAAGTGAGCCACCTCCCCTGATCACACATCCTCTTACTTTATTTAATGCTCATAGAAAATTAATTTGATCTACGAGTTGGGGCTGAGTATCCTGCGCAAAGAATAACAAATCTAGGCTCTTATGTAGGCAGTATGGCTGTGGGCCTGTGGGCTTGTTGACCACATGGTGAGCTGGGAGCTTTAATATTTGATTGAAAAAGGAAGTTACAAAAGACACTATGATTTGATTTGTGATTGCTTTTACATTTCTCTTTAAAGGTCAATGTTCCTACAATGTTTGAGTGACATATTAACCTAGAATCTAGACTCTGGACTCAACATCAAGGCTCTTGGGCCTGAATTCATGCCTAACCACAGGTTTCCCCGGCAAGAGCTGTCAGACATCCTTTGCACTAGCAATCACTTTGCCCACTTGAAAACTCACTTGGCAAGTTAAAGTTTGTTTGAAATACTTGTGAGCACATTGCTTTCTTTACCCGCTATGGTAAGCGTACCTTCTCTTTCATCCACTCCACACTTCTGGAGAGGCCACAGGCAAGACAGACATGTGTTATAAATACAGAAAGCCCTGTCTCTCTCTCAAGGCACCCAGGTCAACTCTAGCCCAGAGAAGGGACCATGACTGTTAACAGTATTTCAAGGTGTTTCAGCAATGATTTCGGTTTTGAGACTATACACTTTCTTGTCTTGTACAATGTCCAGAGAAGGAGCCTGAGTGTCTGGCAGCCGACTATGAAATCTAGTTGGCAGGGTTGCACATTGGGAGCACAGAGCAGCATTTTAAGAGCTGAGTGCTTTCCAGTTAGAGGTCTGAGCTCCTGGCAGTGGGTGCTCAGGTGGATGGTTCTCAAATATAAATGTTTCACTGTTAGGAATAGTCCCCTGCTTGTTGCTGTTGCTTGTAAACTTTTGTGCTTTTTCTCTCCCTGCTTTTTAAACTTCATAAACAAGGTCTTCTTTGTTCCTGATAGGATTAGTTGCCTCTCGCCACAAACAGCTAGTTTTAAGTCCCAATATATTTTACTATCACAGCCTGCTTTTTGTATCTTGCCTTGGGCACCTCATACATGTTTGCTAAAATTAAAGAATGAGTTTTCATCCTTTTAAATTTGAGAAGGAATAAAGAAGACGCCGACTTTCTATATCTGTGGGTTCTCATGTGTCAATTCAGCCAAGTTCATATCAAGAACACTGAAAGAAACACTTCTGTACTGAGAAGGTGGAGACTTCTCCCCTGCCATTATTTCCTAAAAACAGTACACTTTAACAGCAGTGTGTGTCATGTGAGTTACTGTCAGTAATCTGGAGGTAATTTGGGGAGTATATGGAGAATATGTGGGGGTTATGTGCAGATAACATGTTCCTTGGGGTCCTTTGAGGTCTGGGAAACCAGACCACCGTAGGTTCGCAGGGATGACTGTATGGTTCATTTATTTGTCTCTTACAGTTAATAATCTAAAGTCTGTTTCATTAGTTAAACTCATAGTACTGTGTTGTGAAGCATTTTCACCATGTAGAAAAGGACAAAGGCAAAAACCGAGATTACATTAATTCCTAGTCAGGCACTGAGCTCTTTAGGGACCTATTTATATATCCCTGATGTCTAGTGGCTTTCTCATAGCTCTCCCCAGAAACCACCTTTCATACCCAACAACCACCAGTATGAATTTTAGCATGTATCCAGAGTTTTGCTTTAAGAATGTAAAATATCTCTTCTTTATTCTAGAACCTTTCATGACTGGATCACTGGGAATAAACGGCCGAACTCAGGAAGCCTAATCCAGGTGGTAACCACAGAAGGGAAGACAGAGCTTACTCCAGCATACTTTTAAGCTCCATCTCAGTGCCTGGGAGGCCCCTCTGAAACATCACTAACCTGTGTGTGGCCGCATCTGGCCCCATGTTTTCTGTATTCCTGTTTGCGGTACGAGATAACCAGTCCTGTTTGTCTCTTACATAGCGTTCCTTTGCTGTCCTGGGACAGTGTGGTGTCTATGGGAAATGAGCAGAGAGACTGTAGGTAGCACTATCAGTGCTGAGGGTCCCAGGAGGTATGTGGACAGCCAGTATCACAGTATCCTGGATTGCTTTGGAGACCCCTCGAATAGTCCTCTCATTTGATGGCATTTGGGACACTTTGAAGTCCAGCCTGTTTTTGAATTCCATGTTGGTGCCATAGATGTGATTTTTGTGGCCTGAAATTGAACTGCCTTGAGAATTCTTTTGTGATGTAAGCAAACCCATTGGACTCTGTCATGATATTCTTTTGTGTCCCAGCCTGGGCTAAGTGTGCAGGAGAACCACGTGTGAGTGTTGGAGTGTTCTTCCTAATAAACACACTTCATGTCTTCTGTTGTCTCTTTTACTCAAGTCCTGGAGTACATATAGTGGTCCTAGGAGAGTGGAACCATGAGGTGTGGGGTCTTTTCTCTTGGTGTCTTAAGAGTGTCTGAGATGCCAGGCAGGTGCCAGCCTGTCATGTGTACATGACTAGAGGGTTAGATGGTCCTGTGAGGTCAGAAGCAGCTCTCCATGTGACTGATTCAGACTGTTCTGGTTAAGGAGTTGTGATATAATACAGTCTGGTCAATTTACAGATGGGGAAACTGAAGCCCAGAGAGATAATTAGCCTTATCATTGCTGTTAGGACTTGTATAAGGCCAGGATCCCATCACCAGGTGGTCGCCAATTATAAAGAACTTTAGTTTGCCTTCTCTTTTCATGAAATGACATACCAGCAGTTATTTTAAAGGAAAAAGGTTCAGCTTTTAGGACACAACTGTGGTGTATAGCCATCACCTTTAGTTCCAAAGTATTTTCATTGACAAAGTGAAATCCAGGGCTCTAAAGCAGTTCTCAGTGCCCTCCTCCCTCTGGCTCCTGGCCACCACTCATCTTCATTCTGTTTCAGTGGATTTTTCTGTCCTGGGTATTTTATAACATCTGACATCTTATGTCTGGTTCACCCAGGACATAGTTTCCACACTCCCCCTCTCTAGACTATGTATGCATACATGTCTCCTGGCAATGGAAGAATAGAAGACATTTTGTTCATCCAGTTGACAAGTGGGTACACTCTTGGGGTCTCTCCTTCCTCAGGCTGTTGTAACTAATGCAATAAACATTCATATACAAGTACTTGCGTGTCTGCAGTCAGTGCAGGCAGTAAAGGTGACTAGAACAGCAAGGAAATGAGCTGTCAGGTGGCACTAAAGCTTTGCAAGGAAGATCAAGGATTGAGCTTGCTAAAATACAGAGAGGGGCTGGAGAATGACTCAGTGGTTAAGAGCACTGACTGCTCTTCCCAGAGGCCCTGGGTTTGATTCCCAGCACCCACGTGCCTCACAACTACCGGTACTCCAGTTCTAGGGGATCTGATGCCTTCTGTGGCTGGAGGTACATGCGTGATGCACAGACACCCATCCAGGCAAAGCGCCCTACACATAAAAGTGAACTTAAAAATGTAAACAGCATTAGTCCATCTTGTGCTGATGCAATGGGAATACTGGAGGCTGGTAACTAAAAAAAAAAAAAAAGGTTCATATTGCTCGCATTTATTGGAGAGTGGGTAACTATAAAGAAAATAGGTTCGGCCGGGTGTTGGTGGTGCATGCCTTTAATTCGAGCACTTGGGAGGCAGAGGCAGGCAGATCTCTGTGAGTTCGAGGCCAGCCTGGTCTACAGAGCAAGTTCCAGGACAGCCTCCAAAACAATACAGAGAAACCCTGTCTCGAAACCCCCCCCAAAAAGAAAATAGGTTCATATTGTTCATTTCAAGAGGCTCAAGGGCCCACATGTGATGAGGAGTCCGCACATCAACAGGGGACACAAACCCTATCCAAAGAATAGCAGACACTGATGGGGAACAGGCAGGGAGGCAAGAGAACTAAGGATGCAGTGCGCCGGGCTAAGGAGCACGTGTCAAGGAGAGGTGAATGTTAAATGCTGCTGAGAAAACTAAAACCCGGCTGCTGGCCCCTGGCTTGGCCACTGGCATTGAGGTCTTGAGGAGAGGCTTCAGCAGGGGAGCAGGTGTGAGAAGATGAGTGAGCATTAGTGTGGGTGGACAGGAGTTATACAGGCACCGTTAATTCATGCTGGGTGGAGTTTTGTGAACTTAGTCCTTGAATATAATCTAGAAGGGTCTACCAGGGTTCGGCTCTGCTTTGTTCTCATAGATAAGCACTTTTGCTAAAGTTTATTGAGGAGCTGGGCGGCTATATGGACTTTGGATTCTGGCTTAATGGGTTTTCAAGACTGTGTGCCCCTAGGCGCTCATTTTTAGCCACACTGGTCTCAAAATGGGTTTTGCTGGCTGAGAGGTCAGCCTGCATGGTTCTGGAAGTTGGGCATGATCACAACTTCTGGGAATGGTCAGAGAGCTGCGTGGCATGGCCATAGAGTGCTAGGAAGCAGCCTGTTATTGTCTGTTCCAGTAGGCAACTGAGACCCTTTCTAACATTCCCACAGCAGTGGGACAGAGGAATGGAGTCTGAAGAAGGCGGCCTGCACAGGACTCAGTTTTTCTGCTTATGTCTGTACAACCCTGAATGTTTGCATTAATCTCTCATAGGATGAGGTCATAATGATCTCCAAGGATGGGCTAAGATACACTTAAGTGTTCAGAGGGTGGTGTTAAAGCCCCATCTGTGTGAGAGTATGTATCAACAGCTCATTGTGTATGTGTGAGTACACATGTATAAGCAGGTATGTGAGTGTGTGTTACACATATAGAAGCCAGAGATCAAACTCAGATGTTATTCTACCGTCTACTTTGCTTTTAGAGACAAGGTCTTTCACTAGGACCAGGGATTCACTCATAGGGCTAGGCTGCTGGTGAGTGAGTCCCAGGATCCACCTGTCTCCACCTCCCCAGAAACAATGAGGTAACAGTAACCAGAGCTACCAGATTTGGGTGATTTTTATTTTAGTGTATGTGGGAAGGCCAGTTAGCAGAACTTTTTTGGGAAGTTATTAAGAAGTCTCCATCAATACTCTAAAAGCTTTACATCATCTGAGCTAATAATTCCACTAGATGCTAGGTAAGAACCAGGCACCAGGACAGAAACTTGTGGCAAATGTCATTCCTAGGTAAAAAGTACTGAAATCCTGGAAATAGCCTTGAAGACCTATAGTCAAATGCTGTTAAATAATCAGTACATTAACATTTCTCTAACATTTACCTGTTGTTGGATTTACTATGTGCACCTTCACTGATTCACAACTCCACAGAGGAAACTCAGTTCTTCTGCCTGTTTCACTGAGGAGAGTAAGGTATAGAGATTTCTACTGGCCCAACATCATACAGCTACGAAGTAGCAAAAGCCAGCATTTGGGAGGGCTTTCAGGGCACTGAACTCTACCAGACTGCAAACAAATTGTGCAATTATTTAGCACAACGGTGTAATATTAAACATGATGGTGCTGTTAAAAGTCTCAGTTTGAAATAATTCTTAGTGATATGAGAAAGTCCTATAGCATGATGTTGTATGGGACACACCTGATAGGTGATGTCATTTTAATTACACTACAACATGTTGCCATCATGAAGACACAGTTTTGAAGATTTCAACATCACTGAAAACATTGCTGTTCTGTTAAGACTTGTGTGTCAGGGTGTAACTGGCAGTGTTCTGAAAATTGCTGAGTCTATAACATGATTGTGAAAATGTGTGTGCATAGGTAGAAAGAGCCAAATGTAAATGTACCAATATCAACTGGAGCTAGGGAGCCCTGGTAGTAGGAGGTCTTTTTTATAGTTATTTTTTACATGTCTGTCTGTGTGAATATTAAGTGAGTGCAGTGTCTGCAGAGGCCAAAAGAGGGCACCAGATTGCTCTGGAGCTGGGAATTACATACAGATGAGTGTAGCTTGATATGGGTTCTGGGAATCAAACTTGAGTTCTTTTATTAAATTACTTTTTATTTAAATTAAAACAATATTATTTTACATACCAATCCCAGTTCCTTCTCCCTCCCACCCTCCCATTCTCCCCACCATCTCCCCATCCTAACCCCCCATCTATCTACTCTTCAAGGGAGGGTGAGGCTTCCCATGGGGGATTATCAAAGTCTATCACATCATTTGGGGCAGGACCTAGACCCTCCCCCATGTATCTAGACTGAGAGAGTGTCCTTCCATAGGGAATGGACTCCAAAAAGCCTGTTTGTGCACTAGGGATAAATACTGGTTCCACCACAAGAGACCCCATAGACTGCCCAGGCCCCTCAACTAACACCCACATTCAGTGGGCCTGGTTCTGTCTTATGCTGGTTCTCCAGCTACCTCCATCCCCCTCTCCCTGTTCTCCCACTTGCTCAGGTCAGCTGTTTTTGTGGGTTTTCCAAGCATGGTCTTGACACCTTTGTTCAGCACTCCTCCCTCTCTACAACTGGATTCCAGGAGTTTGGCTCAGTGGTTAGCTGTGATTCTCTGCTTCTGCTTCCATCAGCTACTGGGTGAAGGCTCTATGATGGCATTTAAGGTAGTCAACAATCTTATTATTGGAGAAGGGCATTTAAGATAGCCTCTCCACTATTGCTTAAATTCTTAGTTGGAGTCATCCTTGTGAACTCCCCGGAATTTCCCTAGTGCCAGGTTTCTCATTAAGCACATAATGGTTTCTTCCATTAAGGTATCTCTTTCCTTGCTGTCCTTCTCTGTTTTCCCCCAATTGGACCTTCTTGTTTCCTCATGTTCTCTTCCCCCCTCCTCTCCCTGTGCTCTCAATCTACTCAGGAGATCTTACACCTGTCAGAATGGCTAAAATAAAAAACACCAATGACAGTTTATGCTGGAGAGGATGTGTACAAAGGGAAACACTCTCCTCCATTGCTGGTGGGAATGCAAACTTGTACAGCCACTATGGAAATCAGTATGGCGGTTTCTCAGGAAAATGGGAATCAGTCTACCCCAAGATCCAGCATTTCCATTCTTAGGTATATATCCAAAGGACACACATTCATAAAACAAGGACATCTGTTCAACTATGTTCATAGCAGCATTATTTGTAATAGCCAGAACCTGGAAGCAATCTAAATGCTCCCAACTAAAGAATGGATAAAGGTAATGTGGTTCATTTATACAATGGTGTACTACTCAATGGTAAAAAAACAATGGCATCTTGAAATTTGCAGGCAAATGGATGGAACTAGAAGAAACCATTCTGAGTGAGATAACCCAGTCACAGAAAGACAAACATGGTATGCACTCATAAGTGGGTATTAGACACAGAGCAAAGGATAACCAGCCTATAATCCACAACACCAGAGAAGGTGGGAAACAAGGAGGACCTTAAGAGAGACATATATGGACTCCCCGAGAAGGGGAAAGGGACAAGATCTCCAAACTTGAGTTCTTTAGAAGAGCCACAGCGCTCTTACCTGCTGAGCCATCCCTTCTGTCCTTGTGGAGGTTCTTTTAACTTTATACACGTGAGCTGATCCTCTGTACCACATTCTGTCGGAGAAATTGTGGTTCATTTATTTTCACATTTAGTTAACTATTTGTCCTCATTTGTATATTGTCCATCTTTCTTATTAGCCGATGAGTAAACTTCAGACATTGTTTATTTTATGAAACTCTACACCCTGTTGTTAAGCTAGAGATGATCTTGCTAAGTGGGCTGGCAGGCCAGGTGTCACAAATGCCGAATCTTTTATTGACACTCTTTCACTGGTGGGTCTCAGAAATGACAATAACGCTTGGTGACGACTATGTGTCAGGTACCATTCTAACTCCTCACCCCATTTATTCACGATGGCCCTATTGAATAGGCACGGTTAGCTCCCATTCCACAGATGGCAAAAACAGGTACAACAAGGGACACCCACATACCTAGCATGCACTCACTCCCACTAGGACAATTTCACACTCTCATTCAGCATTTCTGGAATGTTCCCTTTGAGGAACCCTTTGGACTGGGTCACGGAGCAGATTTAGCTGCAAGCAGAGGTTTAAACAATTTACAGGAGGCTCCATTACTGTTTGCTGACCCAGGTACTGGGGTGGGGGGGGACCCATCGACTGCCTAGCACTGACTGAACTTGATAAAGTGAAGTGTGTTGGCCCCCCTGCTTCCCTATTATACCTCAGACCAGTTTTCCAAATAAACCAGTGCCCACAACCCTTATCTTCAGTGTTCCATTTGAAGGGTGGGTGCAGTGTAAACTATTTCAAAACTCTAGCACAGTCTTTGTTAAATTGTACGTGTGCTAAGTTTTGTCTTGTCTCTTCAGACTGCATGCTCTTGACAACAGAGGCTGCTTCATCAGTTATGTGATGGTTCATAAAAGATTAGTCCTGAGCAGAAAGATCATGAGTCTGCAAATAGCCAGCAGGGTAGGCACTGGGGGCCCTTCCTGAGATTTCTCCCTTGCCTCTACAACAACCCCAGGCGTCAGGTGTTATTAGTGCCCTTGTTTCACACAGGAGGAACAGCACGAGAGAGATTGCACAGCTTTGGGAACGAAGTGAATGAGTCCTGAACTCTAGTCTGAGTCCCAGGTTTACCCCATCTGTTTAATTACCAAAGAACCATGGAGATGTCTGCGGGGAGAATACAGGCCCACGAGAGGAGGACAACTCAGGAGGCAGGCGCTGCATCATGGAGTGTGTCTGGCTAGTGATTTTTTTAAAAAAACATTTTACTGATTCTTTGTGGAGTTCACATTAAGCATCCCCATCCCACTCATTTCCCCATACCCTTGCTTGGGCCTCTGCCCTTGTAACCTCTCCCCAAAGCAAAATTTAAAAGTTAAACAAACAAACAAAAAAACCCCAAACCAAAACAAATCTCAGCGAGGAAGCTATACCGTGGCTCGCTGAGTCACACAGTATACCTTCTTTTGTTCATGCAATGAGTCGTTGGCCCGGTTCAAGGTCTTTGATTTCTGCTACACCCTTGATTCTGGGACCTCACTGGGACCCTTCCTGGAGATCCTGTTGTCCTGTGTCATGGAGATCCTGCAGCTTTGGATCTGCAGATGCTGCCCCTTCACACAGCCCAGCATTTCATAGCTCCAGGATCAACATAGGTGGATGTTGGGGTGGGCTAACTGGTAATCTTGATTCTGGGACTGGGTGGCACCTGGGTTGCTCAGCCCGCCAACTTTCCCTCTTCAACGTCAACCCCCCCGGCCCCCCCCCCCGTGAGCTCAGTAGCACTGTCTCTGTTATCTACCCTCCCTTCCTTGCCCCCTGCCGCAGGTTGCAGGTCGAGAGCTGGCCCTGCCCCTCACCAACTGCTGCACATGGGGGAGGGAGCCCTGCATCTTACTGGGACAGCACCCTAGGTGACCATATTGTGTGTGGTGGTGTGCGCATGTGAGCCAGGCCTGTGGGTAAGCAGAACTGTCCCCATCCCCTCCATGGGGCAGCAAGGGTAAGGGATGTGTGCCCTTGTCCCTCCCACCTCTTGCCACCTGTGGCAGGTGGGAGAGTGGCCTCAGGGGCATGAGAACGGAAGAGTTGGCACTGCCCCTCACCAAGTACACCAATTTAGAGAGCAGGCCCTGTCCCTCACCTGGGAAAAACAGTAGAGCCGGCCCTGGTGGTCTGAGTGCGGGTGAGCTGGACCCGAGTGTGTGAGAGCAGGAGAACTGGCCCCACTCCTTGCTGTCTGCTACACTGGGTGAGCTAGCCAGGACTAGTGATTTTATCCCGTAGGTCACAGGGCAAGTTGGATCACTGAAGCCATTCATTTAATCAAGAGCATTTTGAAGGTTATATGCAGTTTAAAACATTTCCACAAGGGGGCAGGCGTTGGCAACAGATGCACACTGGGAGCCCAGTGAGAAGCTAGGCTCCTATTCAAGCTCTAGCTATGCAGACCTAGGATCCATAAGTCAGCTGGCAAGCTGGAGACCCATTCCTGTGCCTGCTGCCTTTTTTTTTTGTCCCTGTACCCTTCTACATTCCTCGTGCTTACTTCTTTCATTGAAATGAAAATTGGTTGAAAACGTAGTAAATGCTTCTTAAACATCTGAAAATAAGTGGCTTCTAAACCAGCAGTTCTCAACCTGTGGGTCGAAACTCCATTGGGGGTTGCATATCAGATATCCTGTATATCGGATATTTACATTATGATTCACAACAGTAACACATTTAAAGTAGCAACGAAAGAATTTTATGGTTGGGGTTTACCACAACATGAACTGTATTAAAGGGTCACAGCACTAGCAAGGTTGAGAACCACTGTTCTAGACCATCACCCTTGCAAGTCCTTAAAAATCCAATCCATGGAAAGGAAACACAGCACAGCACAGAGAATGGTCGTAGCCTCCACATCAGTGCACTGCTCCAGAGCACATCCTGACCCTAGAGAAAGATCTGATTCCCTGCTGTTTGTGTCACGGTCCATGGTATAGGTGCTGTCACTCTGCATACTTGGGAAATGGTAATTGCTCCCAGTTTAGATTCAGCTAACATACTGAATTCTTACTTTCAGGCTTGATGCTGGGAAATTTAGCAGAAATATCCTCTCCCCTCCCTCTTTCTCTCCCCATTTTCCTTTCTGTCTCTGATTAAAACTTACCTGGCCAAGGATGACCTCCAATACAATCCTGCTGCCTTCCACTTTCAAAGCAGTGGGATTATAGGTGTGCCCGACCACATCCAGTTTTTGTGGTCCTGGGGAGCAAACACTCTACCATCTGAGATAATTCCCCACCTCTCTTTTTGTAATGTTGAAGAAAGCATCCAGGGCCTTGCTCATGCTAGGCAAACTCTTTACACTGAATTACATCACCAGCTGAGCACATGCCATTTTGGGTTAATGCATTTTGAATGCATTAGGATCTACATTTAAAGACTAAGTCATTGAGCACCGCAAAGTTTAGTCCTACCATCGGCAGTTCCTGGCACCATCATTTAAGCCACATTTTTGGACTTAACATTATTGTGTTGTTATATGATTGTAACTCAGTGGTCCACGAGGAGAGGAGTGACATGCTAAGGAGCTGTTTTTCGTGTCAGCTGAATACAACACAAAGGAACTGCAGAAGGAGACATGAGAATGGGAAAACAGGGCTGCTACCACTGTTGCTGTCAGCCTCAGTTTCCCGATTCACATGCTGTTAGAGAATGAAGATGGGAGGGTTGTGCTTAGGGACACTGGCCTAGTTGTCTGTGATCTGCTCAGCCATGGTTGTTCTGGAGAGTCCTGGTGGCAGCAGGTCTGCCTGACCTGTACAGAGGAGGAAACAAAGAACTGAGAGTATCAAAGTGAGTCGAAGTTCAAGGGGAGTGGAAGAGCCTGTGTACAGATCAGCCACGGTGAGTGGGAGAGCCTACACAGAACTCTGCTCCCCCATCCTGAGAATCTGGACACTTTAGAGGTCCAGAGCTTTGTAAAGCAGGACACTTATCGCCATTTGGGTGATATCAGGAGGTAATGATAATAGACTTAATAATAATATTCATTTGACGTGTATTAGAAAAATACAAAACTGTGTCAAACTGTCTCTCTCTCTCTCTCTCTCACTCTCTGTGTCTGTCTGTCTCTGTTTCTCTCTGTGTGTGTATTTTTTTTTTTTTTTTGGTTTCACGAGACAGGGTTTCTCTGTATTGTTTTGGAGGCTGTCGGTCCAGCCTGGCCTCGAACTCACAGAGATCCGCCTGCCTCTGCCTCCCGAGTGCTGGGATTAAAGGCGTGCGCCACCACCGCCCGGCTCTGTGTGTATTTATATATGTATATGTGTGCATATGTGTGGAAGACAGGTCAGCTTTGGGTATCATTCCTTAAGTAAGTGCGGTCCATCTTACGTTTCTTTCATTGCCTACAGTCTAGACTGCATATTGGGTAAGCTCTAAAGTTCTGCCAGCCCACACAGTCTCAGAGCTGGGGCTACAAACACACACCACCACACCTTTAAATTTTTATTAAAAGATTTATTATTTTATTTTACGTGTATTAGTGTTTTATATGTCTATGTATCACTTGTGTCCTAGAACTGGAGTTGTGGATGCTTAGGGGCTAGGAATCAAATCTGGATCCTGTGCAAGAACAAAAAATGCTCTTACCCACCGACCCATCTCTTCAGCTTTAACACACCCTCTGTGTTTTTGATGTGGGTTATGGGATCAACTCCGGTCCCCTTGCTTGTGTGGCAAGTGCTTCATCTACTGAGCTATCTCTTCACCCTCTTGTCTTCTTTTTATTTACAGTTGTATTAAGCCAGACTGGCTAATTCAAGGTCATTTCACCATTTTAAACCTATTTTATTATATCTGTAAGGCCTTTTTTTGTGAAATAAGGTCACATACTCCCATTATGTATTGGAGGCATTATTGTATCCTAAAGTAGAGATGGATGAATATGTGGGGACAACTGTCAAGTGAAGGAAATACCTCCTTATGTCACAGCTGCCTCCTTAAAGGCCATTTTTTGGTGGCTCACTACCACTTTTCTTGGAATCATTGTGGATATGGCTTAGGCAGAGGAAGACATTGGTATCTAAAAACGTAATCATTCACTAGTGATCATAGGTCATGCCACTAGATCCCCTTTGGAGAACTGGTGACCTGGAGTTTAACCTGGAAGTCAATGGTGAAAAGAGCTGACCCGTCCACACAAAGGTTTGAGAAGAGTGAAAGGAAAGACATCACTCAGCTTTGTTGAGGTGGAGCATGATTGAATAACACTTAGGATGTTCATGATTTGTTTGGAGTGTTTTCATTTTTGCCAGCAAGTGTTTCCTTTGTTTGGGAAGATATTTAGGGTGCGTGCGTGCGTGCATGCGTGTGTGCGTGTGTGTGTGTGTGTGTGTGTGTGTGTGTGTGTGTGTGTGTGCATACACTTCATATGTGTTTCAAAGAAATGACTGATTCCTGCTGGCTAAAGTTTTTATTCCTGGTCCCTCCCTCTCCTCAGCTAAGGGAAGGCTGATTTCTATCTCTGTGTCTTGAGTGACAGAGAACAGTATCCATGCTGAGAAGTGACAGACATAAGCAAGCTGGAGAGCAAGCATCAGGGGAAACCCCAGCCTTCCTCACACTGAGGAATTTTTACCATGACCCCTTGGGTTCACAGAGATTATACAGTGACCTTTAAAGGACCAGCTAGAATTTTAGTTAACTCTGTGTGACTCCAAGGGAGTTCTGGAATTTATAACAAGCATGCTGGTGACTGCTTTTTGGGAACAGGCTAATC
This sequence comes from Mesocricetus auratus, assembly GCF_017639785.1. NCBI lineage: Eukaryota > Metazoa > Chordata > Mammalia > Rodentia > Cricetidae > Mesocricetus > Mesocricetus auratus. The sequence continues at coordinate 25,156,224 of NW_024429190.1, read as the reverse complement.
TCAAATCTTTCCAGAGCCTCAGCATTGTATCAAGTTGATCTTTCGGGGTCAAGCTGTGTAAGTGTTGCCTGATGGTGGTTCAGTGTGGAGAATGGCTTTTGATTGGCTGTCAAAGATCAACAAAAGCAGACACTGAAGTGTTAAGGACAGATTCAATCAGCAGTGTACTAGCACAATAGGTGGAAAAGTGAACTTCGAGTAGAGCTGTCTGGACATCTTAAAAGGAGGATGAAGGAGGAAGAAAGGGGTCTGAGGAGGCTCAGGAGAGTCAGGAAAGTGACAATTTATAAAAGATGGGATGGAGGACTTGGTCTCTGTGAAACCTATCTGGTTTTGCTAAGTGACACTTAATGAAGTCAGTCTCCTCCCTCCCACAGGACTTGGGAGATGAGCCCTGCCTGCAGACTCTTCAAACAGGCAACACATTCTTTTGGAAGCTTTGAGTTTCCTTTGGCACACACTTTAAGATGGTCAAGTGTTGGCCATCCTGAGGATGTAGCCTTGAGCTATTAGAAACTTTGTAAATGATTTTTTTCAAATCTTTATGGACTAAGCTTGATATAAAGTCAGGAAGCTTCAGATCTTGGTTAGGGTGTAGTTAGAAAGAATCTTCGTCAGGGGTATCTTCAGTGTGATCTGTGATCCTATGCCATGACCATGTTCTTTAGTATACCAGTGTGTCTAGTGGGAACAGGAGGCCATGACAGCAAAAGTATCACTGCCAAGGATAATGCCAAAATTTCTTCTATCTATCTATCTATCTATCTATCTATCTATCTATCTATCATCTGTCTGTCTATCATCTGTCTATTCTCTATCATCTATCCTCTGTGAATTGATCTATATCCATATATTGTCTGAGCTTCTAAACTACATCATCTAGTATCTCTTTATTTGTAATTATTTATCATGTATGTATGTATGTACATATGTATGATTATGAATGTATGTGTGACTGATTATATGCATGCATGTATCAATCTTTCCCTCGAAGAACTTCTGCAAGCCTCTGATATTGTACATTGTAGATTTCCAAGAAGGAGGTTTTTGGATGTCACTATCTAGAGAAGCCATGCCAAGCACTGAGCAAGTACTCTGTTAGGTGTATGGCATGAGTGAGTGAATACATGTACTAGATGACTGATTTCAGGAAGCAAAGGGAGAAAGACAATTTTTTTCCCACAGTCCAATGCAGCCTGGGCTATGGCAATGACTGAATTTATAACTATAACATTTGGGGCTAAAGAGATGACTTAGCAGTTAAGAGCACACACTGCTCTTTCAAAGGGCCTAAGTGTGGCTCCCAGAACTCATGATGGGCAGTTCACAACTGCCTAAAACTTCAGATCCAGGGGAGTCTGACATCTCTGGCATCTCTGAGCACCTGTCCTCATGTTTTCACCCTCTATCCAATCAACAGATATACATATAATTAAAAATAAGATAAACATTAAAACTGTAAATATTTACTATGCTGATAACTACACTTTATAAAGAACTTATTATGTGCCAGCAATGATGCTAGGCTTTTTTCTATTATATTTTTAGTTGAAATGGGATCAAGAAACATAATTAGCCATTTCACTGAGTAGATACTGTTTGGAGTTTCACTCAGTTGAAGTCATTATAGCAAAGCAGTTGTGATAGCCTGGAAAAGATGTCACCCAATTTGGTATCATATATGAAGGACCAACATCCTACTGTTCCCCGACCCCCAAGCTACTTGAAAGGTATGTAATTAATGATAGTGAGATGTGCAATTAGTCACCAGGAGTGTTCAGCTCTGACATGTGGCATTTACTCTGGATGTAGATCTTTCGTGTTTCAGGGAACCGTGATGTCTTGTACGTCATTAGGGGAAAGCAGGCTGCCAGGTTAAACTCTAATTAAATGTTACTGTTTTTATCTGAAAAATAACAGCTTAGTGTTGATGTCATACTGACTTTATCAGTGGATGGTATCAGAACATTTAGACATTATAGGCTGTGTAATGCATGTCTCACACTGCCCAGGAAGTCTTCCTTGACTTTAAAATGAAGTTGAAACAAAGACAATTAATATGGTGAGGATGTAAATGAAGATGTCAGTTAGTACAGGGAAGGGATAATGTTGTCTCTATTTTTCTTTGAGCCTCTCTATCAAGGTTTTGTGAGCAGGCTGGACATTTTCCTGAGCTGTGGGTTCCAAGTGGAAGTCACATATTTGGAGGACAGGTTGATGCTCAGTCCATCTTGTCTTCCTGTGTGTAACATTCATGGACAGGTTGTTTGTGTAAGAAGGAAAACAGCCTTTCCTAAGTGGGAGAAAGAAAACTTTGGGTCTGGAGACGACATCTGCTGAGGATGCTCTTGTTACATAGGAAAGTGAACATAAGGCAGAGTCTCCCATAAATGCAACTATTGGGGAGGCAGCATGATGGGCATTGAGGATCACAGAGGTTTCCCAACTGATTATGGACAGACTAACCATGTGATTGGTGTTGTGTCTATAGATGGTTACTGCCTTTGAGGCTTTTAGATTCCAGAACAGGACCTACAATTGCAGTGTCCACACCTCACATCCTTAGGTTTCTGAGTGAGGTTGCCAGGTTACTTCTCCTGTCTGCTTTTCCCACCCTTAACTGTAACATGGGCCATTAGTTGCTCCCTCCCAGGCTTGTCAAAAAGAAGGTACTGTATTAAAGTCCCAACAGAGTGCTCTGTTGATAAACCCAGCCCTGAACCACCTTCTGGCTCCATCTCTCCCCCTTTATTTCTTTTCAGAGTAAATAATAATGTAGGGCCATAAGACAGAGAGACATCTGGAGAGAGGTCATGCTCGTCCTAGGTGAAATAGAGCCAGAATGATAAAGGAATCTTGTTCCTTTTCATCATGCTGAACTTTAAGCCCATCAATTAGTCATAATTTTGTGTTTGGGAATGATCTTCCTCAGGACAGTGGTATTGACCTGTCTATCAAATTTAAGCCACAAATAAATGTTGTGTCATTTGTTCTTTTCCTTTTGTTCAGATTGCATGGAATTGTGAACTACATAGGTAGCTGGTCCTGATGGGTGTAGGGATGGTCAGTCTCTGAAGTCATATTATTTCCTGGCCACATGTTTAGGAAAGGTTTATAGACATGCTCCGCCTCAGTTTTCACATATGTCATGTTCAGAGACTAATTCCCTCTTCATAGGCATGTTGTGACAATTAAATGAGATAACATCTTAAAAATAGAATATACCTATGTATATATCAATCCATGTGCCTATTAATGATGTTGTAACAAAACATCCAAGGTTGGATAGTTTATAAACAATAGAGATGAATTTCTTACAGTTCTGGAACCTTATAAATCTATGGTCAAGGTACCAGAACTTCAGTATTCATAAGGGCTGCTCTTTGTTCTAAGCCTGAATGTTGCTGTGTGTCTCCGTGTGTAAGACAGAGGATCAGGAAGGGCTCAGCAGTTTCTCCAGCCTTTGGTGATGCCACTCATTTTATTCATGAGAACCAAGTTTCTCCTGAAGGTCTGCATCTTAGTATTGAAGTCTTGGGATAAATTCATAGCATAAATTTTGGCAGGGTCATAAATGTCTAAATCATAGCAATATTTTTATCTTTTTTGTTTTAGAGATGGGCTGCATGCATTTTGCATTATGACATGGTCATGAGACTACAAGGGCCTGGGGTGGAATGTTGAGGTTCAAAGTGGACTGTTTGTATTTCAAGTTGACCAGAGGTCAGCTTAGGATGGCTCATTGTGAGTGGCAACTTGACTAGAGTAAGAAAGGACTGTGACATCAGTAAGGCACCATTCCTAGTGAGTCTGTGAGGGCGTTAGACTTTTGAGGTAGGTTTAAGATACAGAAAAGAGACCAGCTGGACTCCAGCAGACAGGACTGTTTATTTCAGGCAGCTAGGGGCAGGCACAGCAGTAGAGGTGTCTGGCAAAAAGGCACATGGGGATACTTGGAGTTTATATAGGGGGTTTGGAAAGTGGAAGTTGAATGCATCTTCTGAAGGCTATGCACGAGCCTGCAATTTCTATTTGTTTGTCTAGACAAGGTCATTTCATCCTTAGAAAATGCCTTGCCCCAGCTATCGGGATGATGGTCATTGTGGGTAACTGAGTTTAGCAATGGCAATGAGGTGAAAGCGGCTGGACTTTCAACATGGGGTGGGGGATTTCAGCAAGCCTTAGGGAAAGAAAGTTCCTTGATCAGCATCTGGCAGAGTTTGCTCGAGGTTTATTCCAACAGAGGGCATTTCCAGAGAGGATTAACTGACTGAGAAAAACCTGTCCCCAACTTGATCATCCCATGTCATGGGCCAGAGGAAGAAAGGAGAAAACCAGCTATGCATCAGTAAGGTCTGCCCAGATGTGAGAAGTTCCCATTGCTACAGCTGGGAGCTGCTGCCGCTGCCATGGCTTCCCTTCTAGACAGGCTCTGTCTCCAGAACTGTGAGCCTGTGCAAATGTCATTTTCTCCTTCTTGTCAGGTGTTTGCTCACAGTAACAAGAAAAGTGACTGACACACGATGTCACAGGTGTTTGTGAAAATTCAGTGACTAACAATGGACTTCTGTGTAAAGGTGAGGGGATAGTTGGCCATACTTCCAAAAATATACAAGTTGGGAAAACTATTCTCAAAAATAACTTTTTTGAAGATACCAAGGCCAAGGCAGTAGTGGATTTTGACAGTTTTATTTGTTGCCTCTATTTAGTGCAAATTGATTGAGTTGTACATTCATGAAGGTGTCTGTGTGAAGGATATGTTTCAATAAGAACACTTACATGGAAATGAGATTGGATGTTGGAATCCCTGATTATAGTATGAGGAGAATCAGTTATGGGAAGACACACATGACTGTTGACTTGTCTTTCTGTCTCTTAGGTGTCCAGTCCTCCAGTCCTGCCCATGCACTTGCAAATCTGTATCAGATACTTACATATCTTAGTTGAACTGAAAGCTCCATTATTTCCTGATGCTTTTAGAAAATATAGCTTTATTCCCCTTCAGAAATGCCATTGGTGTGGCAATTTCTTCCCTGTTGGTTGTATCAAGTTGGTTGATTAAACAGTCGTTTTAGTCCTTGTCTCAGAGTTTCCAACAGAGTCAGCTTCATAATGTGGGGTTAGAAGGCCTCCACTGTAATGAGAAAACTGCCTGCTGAACTCAGGGCTGAGTTCAAACACACCTCGATCATGATGCCAGTGCATGAGTGATGTCCCAGCAGACACTCATTGTTATTGAGGAGGCTTCTCCACACCATAGTCAAGGGCAGCACAATTTGGCAAGGTGGAGAGAACCCTGAGCAGGGAACAATTTACAGTTTATGACTGAGTGAAGAAAGGATAATTTTTAATAAAGTTTAGCTTTCTTAAATAGAAGATACTGTTGTACTTCATGGCTCTTGGAGGGTTAAACTTGGAGGAGGTTGTATGTGAACAGGGACCCTGAAGGCTTTGAACTGAGTGTCTGAAAATGGGGATGCTTCAGTGCTTCTCATAAGGGCCAGACAGCCTAACCCTTGCACTCATTCTTTTGAACAACAAGGGCATCCTTCATAATAAGTGAAGTACGGCTCTTCGGAGTACAAGTCTTCTATTTAGGTAAAACTGAGGGTAAGAATTGAAAATTGGCACCAGAAGGAGAAGACAAGAATAGTAGGGCACTCTGGGATGACCCTCAGTTTTCTTCCTAGCTCTTCTCACACTCCAACCCAACACTAATTAATGCCCCTAGTCTATAGGTATTTAGTGGATGACTTAGAGTTACGGCTTCCAGTCAGCTCAGTGACCTACAGTTTTTTTCATCTTTCTTTTCTTATTTTTTAATCACCTGCATATGCATATGTAGGGCCCCCCTCCATTGGGTGGGTAAGTTTTTCAGCTACTATCTTGACAGAAATACGTCTTATAGCTAGGGACTAGTCAGGGGTTTCCAGTGAAACACAACCAACAGGATATAAAAAAGAGTTGACTCACATGCTGTGGTGACTGAAAGGGCATAAAATCTGCAGTGGGGAAGCTGTAGACCCAGGAGATCCAATGGGAGTTTCAGTCTAAAAGCTGCAGGCTCGAAACTCAAGTGGAGCTCATGTTTCAACTCACATCCACCAGCTGGAAGAGAATGCCCCAGCCCAGAGGGCCTGTCACAAGTCCTGCCTTATTCCATTGTTGGGTTCTCTTCAGTGCACTGTGGGATGTCCAGTCCACCCAGCCAGAGAGGACCATCGGCTTTGCATAGTCTGTGCATTCAGGATGTGAGTCTCACTCATAATGTCATTGCAGACATGCCCAGAAGAATGTTTGACCAAATGCCTGGCCTCCTCTGGCTAGGTCAACCTGACATTTGAAATTCATCACTGTGTAATAGTCAAGGGAAAGGAGGTCTCTCCTTCAGAGGGGTTCAGCTTCAGTTTTGGAGTTGTTTTGTTTTATATCTCATATCCTGTGTGACTTGGTCATTTATTCATTCCATAAATACTCCCTTAGAGACTACATGCAAGGCACTGCATTGAGTATTGGAGTACGTTTTTTGTTTTTTGCTTTTTGTTTTTGGATTTTGAGACAGGGTTTCTCTGTGTCTTTGGAAGCTGTCCTGAAACTAGCTCTTGTAGACCAGGCTGACCTCGAACTCACAGAGATCCACCTGCCTCTACTTCCTGAGTGCTGGGATTAAAGGTGAGTGCTGCCGTCACACTAGCTCCTGGGTTTCTTAGTTTAGTTTTGCTCTTCCATAACTGTACACAACTGATCATGTAAATTTCCATGGGTACTCATTTGAAACTGAAGATCTGTCACTTCAGACATGTGAATATAATTATCTTCCTATTTACCTTAGTTTTATTAGCTGACATTCATTAGCACTTTTTAAAAAGTTTTCATTCATTGTAATAGACTAAGGATCAGTATTCTGCATATTTACCAAACAAAATAATAGCTGATTTTTACATACACTTACTTGTTATGGGAATTTTATTGAGTGCTTACTTAATCATGGGCTGGGAGTCTATTTCTGGACCATGCTACAAGGCTGTATTTTGGTCAGTGAGCTATTAGAAGAAGTTGGTGTGGTGGCCAAGCCCACCAATACATGAGGGCTAATGTACAAAGGATATGATTAGCTTGTTTTCAAACAGAACTGCAGTCACACCGATGACTGGTCTCTTAATTACAGTTATCAGTTATCATATAATGCAGAGTATAACTATGGCTTCCAGCATTTACCTGCAAGTTCTACTTGATGTGGAGTTACTTTGTGGGGTTTCCTGTGAGTTGAACAGAGCGGGGTTGAGATAACCACTGGCTATCTCATTTGACTTATCTCTTTGAACTCCAGTTTACTTGAGTTCAAAATAGGAGTAATAATAACCTCAATGGGTTGCAAAATGAAATGTAAAGAGAGCTTAGTGTGACACTTAGAGCATTATAGTTATCTACAAGTACTTGACTTGCCATTTCTTTTTGCATTTAGATTTCTTTTAAGAATTTATGGGATTGTTGAGAGAATTGTTGTAGGTGCTGAGTTATGATATTAATGACCAAAAAGAAAAGTAAAATTAAGCCAATGAGGTGGACTGAAGTGTTATGCAATAGCAAACAGAACGTCAGACAATTTGTGCTCTGAGGGTTAAGAGAAGTCACATGAGCAGAGTTCTCATGAGTTCAGCATGTGTACATTTACGAGGACAAGCCACATGTGGCAAGAACATGATTTTTCGTAGAGGCATATAAAGGGCAGTTAAACATTTGGTATAACAACAGCAAGCGATAAAGAACAATGTGAAGTAAACTCACTCTTACCCACTCCTCCTGGGAGGAGCATGGAACAAATTCCAAGAACAATTTGGTGTTTTGTGAAGAGACTGAGATCATAAGACTCCTCTTTTGCTTTCCTGGAGTGTTCTCACACGCACTCAGAATCCTCCTCATACGACTTGGTTCCTGGGCTGTGTTCCCACAGCTTTTCAGTTGGGAGAAGGCTGAAATCTTCCCGAGTTTACTTTTGCTTTGTTTTCTGGTTAAGAAATATAAATGAGTGAGAGGTCAGAAAACTAGAAAGGGACCCATGAGAGGAGAGAAAAGAGCCTTTAAGAGAGACTACAGTGAGGGTAAGAGAACACATGTAATTTGACTGTGGGAGGGGAAATACTGGGAATGGACGAGTTTAAGCAGGGATGAGAACATGGAAATAGAGCAGATTGTGTGGGAGGAGAGTCAACCAAAGCTAGGTACTTAGGAAAATGCCATAAGGAAATTCACTACCTTGTAAGCCAAATAAGGAAAGAAAGAAAAAAAGATGGTCTGGGGAGAAAATTCAGTGATTAACAGAACCATTGTTCTTGCAGAAGACCTGGGTTTGGTTCCCAAATGGTTGCATCAGGCACCTTACAACCATCTCTAACTCCAGTTATAGGTGGCAGCCAAGCCAGGGGACATGCCCTCTTCTGGCCTCTATGATCACCTGCATGTGTGTGGTGCATATACATACATTCAGGCATGCACATGCAAAAAATGAATGCATCTTTTAAAAAAGAAATGAAATAAAATTAAAACGTAAGGTAGTAGGTGAGAAAGGTGGGGAGTCTATGCCTCCCTTATGCTTTGTCCAAGGGGTTTCTACTTCAGGGTATGTGGGGGACCTGCCCTAAATCCTCTGCTCAGATTAGCTTTTAATGGGAGCAGCAAGCAGCATCTTGTGCCTCCTTCTTTCTGTTAGGTGCCTGTCCTGGGCTGTTGTCCATGGGGAGTGGGCTGATGGGAGAATCACTTATACATAATTAACTGATAAGGCTTGTGTGAGCCTTTCTAAGTGGACATTGAGGGCTCACCAATCTGGTTTCTTTCTCTTCTTGGAGCCATAGAGGAATATGCTTCCCAGCTTCCTTGAAGCAAGCAGAGGTATGGGTATGTATGAATCTGTCTACAGTGCTATGGCTTATGCAATGTCACTTCTGAGCCTAAGCACAGGGTACAAAGACTCGACAACCCCATATGCTTCAATTTCATCTTAAGTCAGAGAGTCAGTGTGAGAGACACCTCTGTCACTGAGTCAAATGGATTGCATTCACCCAGGAGAGCTGCCGAACAAACAGTGGACTCTTCAAGTATGAGAAATAAACTTATATGGAATTAAGGTACTGAAACTTGAGAACTATTGTGACTGTCTTTTAAACCAGTTGATCCTAACCAGTGTAACCTTTTAGAGGAGATTTAAAACAAACTCTGAAATCTACATGCTACCAACTATCTTAAGTTTCTACCAAATAGTACTGTCTTAAATGATGGACGATCAAGACTAAAGGTGGGAGATAAGAAGAGCATTGCATTTAGACAAGAGACGACAGACGTTCTATGAAAAGTAATGCCTGATTATTTTTCAGGATTTTGAATTAGCCTGTAATCTTCCTGCATTCCAGATTCACAAATTCTGAGTGCTTTGCCTATTTCAAAGTAATTGCCCCTGAAGACCACTGTTTTCAAAATGCCTTGAAGGCTGCTCACAGCAAAAACCAGTGCAGTGTGTTGGCCCACCCCACGGCAAGCAGGGAGTAAGCACGAGACTCGCTTTCACTTGATGTTAACAAATTTGGGTCAACAAATACAGGTGGGAGATTAGCTCACATCAAATCATTGTAGGTGGCTCTTGGGACACGGAAATGAACGAGACTTGCATTCTGCCCCTGAGACACGCACAGTCTATGGGGAAAGGGCCGTATGGACAAAACAAGTTAACCCTGGGGAGTGCTTCGGGAGAAATGTAAAAAGATGAAAGATGCAGAGTCCAGAGGAAACGGAGAGCTATCCTGATTTGGGGAAATAAGAGACCATATAGTACTTGAGCTAGTACTTGAGGGACAGCCAAGAGCTCAAGAGTTTTCTGTGAGCTCTGTAAAACAGCCAGTCTTGTTTCTGAAGCTTTGGGACGTTTGTCTCCATGCCAAGGATACACTAGCTCAGGAGATGTGTGCAATTTGGGCATTTTCAAAGCCCACATAACTAGAGATCTAGGCTAATGGGGAAATAGTCACAATATTGTCACTAAATGCGACATATTGTTGATGTATTTTGCTAAATTGCCCTTATTGAGTCATCAATCCCTTTTGCTTCCTGCACTATAATAAAAAGTACTGCAGAATTAACTACCCCTCCCCAATACCATGTTCTGGGCTCCTCACAGCCTTCCTGATGTGGTGGTTATCTCCAGATGTGTCTTTTTAACACACATGTGGGCTTTAGAATCCTGTAATAGTGGATGCATGTGAGAGAGACAGGAGGCTGAGAGCCAATCTTCTATGTCATACAAGGATCAGTTTCTTAAACTGTGATTCCCTGGAACAGTTTTGGAAATATTAGTAGGTGCACTATATGCCGAAGCTTAGCTGTTTTTCTTTTTGTTTTTCAGAGTGCAGTTTCTATTTATTATCTCTCAGCTGCATGCTCACCCTTTCATGAAGGTTCATAAGGAACTATAAAGCCTTTCTCCTTTACAGCAAACTTGAACTTCATCAGTAGAGGGCGCAGGAGGGACATTGCAGGCGAAAGGAGTAGCTCCCAAGTGTGACTGTCAAACACTCACAGCCCCATAGTGCTCTCAACCGCAGAGCAGCTCAACCCTCAGGCACATGTACTCCAGGGAGATTTTCTATTTACCTCAACACAGAGGATCAGGCATTTCAAGGCCCTTCTGCTCTCTGGAGGGCCTCAACCCCGCCTGTTCTAATGATATCTGAATCCTAACCTTGCGGAAGAACCCCTCTTCCAAGTGCTTCCTTGGGTACTCTTCCCTGGCTTTAGAGTAATATTTCCATTCATTTTATATCTTTATACTTACTCTCTTGTGGTTAATAAGCATTTGTGTTAGACTTTCCCTGTTTAAGTTTCTATACAAATTTTGTCCTTAGGCTTTATTCAAGTTCTCTTAAGGTTCTTACTAACACAGTCAGGATACAACAATGACTCTCAAATATGCTTCTTGGGGTTCATTTATATTCTTAAAGATACCAAAGAGCTTCTATTTAGCTATTAAATTTATCGATATTTGTTATATAGGAAAGTAGAACTAAGACATTTTAAAGACGTTTTAAAGCTAATTCCTTAAAGGGGTTAAACCTATTACATGCTAAGAAATATTGAACAAAAAAACCCGACATTTTCAACACAAAAGGTGTTAGTGAGACAAATAGTAGCGCTCTTTTTTGCAAAAGTCTTTTGTGTCCGTTGATAGGCGACAGATGGCTTCTCATAGTCTCTTCTGCAATCTGCTAGGGTCAGTTATTTAGTTTGCAGTTTATGTAAGAAATCTCTAGCTCCTCCAAGACATGTAGCTATAAATGGGGGAGGATATTAATAGCCCTTTAGGTAAGTGTGGAGTTTTTCTTTGATGATACATCAAAACTCAACAAGTGAGGGTTTTGTTTTGATTGTGGATTGTGGTTACCTACTGTCCCTGCTCCCACCCCCACCCCATTATGCTGCACACAAAACACAAAGCCACGGTGGTAGTATCTGCGAGGTTGATAGTAAGGCTTTTATAGCTGAGAGATAGACTGCCATGTACAGGAAGCTTGGTTTTCAGTGTGGGAATGTGCAGGGTGAAGGAACCTTGGAGGTGGAGCAACGGTCACTGGGGCGTGCTGGTGTCCTGGGATGACTGCTCAAGATGAAAAAGAAGAGTATCATGAGTCTCGCCGGATTCCTGTTTTGGATTTGACTTGTCTACCTTACATGTGCTCTGCCATCCACATTGAAGTCTTTGCCAGAGCTGAATTGAGATGACGTAGGAGCCACGCCCTTGGGACTTCCCAGAGCTATAAGTGAAACAATCCCTCCTCTCTCATATATATGTACACACACACACACACACATAATTAGCTTGTACAAGGTATTTCATTATAGTAATAGAATGTGGACTAATATAATGTAGGCTCTGAAACTAAAATTTGTGAGTCTATGAGTATGTCTTTTGTTCACTAATGACTATGTTGTTGTTCAGTGCTCATTTAGAAAATGTTGGTTCATTGAGTTATATAGCTATTGTAATACTGTGATGTTTCTTTATACAATAAACAAACTATATCTGTACTGGCTAGTTTTGTGTATCAACTTGACATAAGCTAGAATCATCAGGGAGGAAGGAGCCTCAACTGGGGAAATGCCTCCATGAGATACAGCTGTAAGGAATTTTCTCAATTAGTGATCAATGGGGAAGAGCCTGGTCCATGGTGGGTGGTGCCATCCCTAGATTGGTAGTCTTGGGTTCTATAAGAAAGCAGGCTGAGTAAGCTATGAGGAGCAAGTCAGTAAGCAGCACCCTTCCATGGCGTCTACATCAGCTCCTACCTCCAGGATCCTGCCCTGTTTGAGTACCTGTCCTGATTTCCTTCAATAATGAACAGCAGTATGGAAGGGTAAGCCAAATAAACCCTTTCCTCCCAACTTGCCTTTTGCTTATGGTATTTTGTTGTAGCAATAGAAACTCTAACTAAGACAATATCCATTCATATTACAACTCATACCATTAAAAATTAAGTTTTAGGAGTTATTTAGGAATGTTTTTTTCCTAAATCACTTACGAATCTGTAGTTTATCATTGGTAAGAGAACATTTCCAAACAATTGACTTCAAATAGTCACAATTTGTTTGTTATTAGTCTTCTCAAATAAGAAAATAATTTTTAAGCGAAAATGTGGTTAATTTGTCTTGCAGTCAAACGATCCTCATGGCGATCATCAAGAATACTTTGCTATGTGGTGAGAGTTTTATGTTCAGAAGTAACATAGCTCTGCCACAGTCGGGGTTTGTGTTGATATCCATGGCACCTGTTACCTCTGAAGGGTGTGTGGATGCCTGGGATCTGGGCTGCCAAGTGGGGTTGTGTTGGGGTCTGAGGGATGAGCCACTGCTGGGGCCATGCCAATCTGAGTGACCTGAACTGCCACCTGGGGCCATAGTGTCATACAGACTGAAATGCTGCCAAGGGCCATGTGGCCCTACTGTAGCCAGGGTCTGTGTTGATGTCCATGGCTCCTGTTAGTGCTGAAGGCTGTGCAGATGCCTGGGGTCTGGGCCAACACCCGAGACTGTGTTGGTGTTCGAGGGTCATGCTGCCACTGGGGCCATATAGACCTGAGTTTCCTGTGTTGCCACCCTTGGCCATGTTGACGTCTGGATCTGAGCTGCAGCCTAGGGTCATGTCTTGGACTGTGTTAATATCTATGGATTCTGTTACCATTGAAGGCAGAACAGATGTTCGGGGTCTGGGCTGGCACCTGGGGCCATGTTGGAACCTAGGGAACATGCTGCTGCTGTGCTCATGTTGATCTGAGAGGTTATGCTGCCACCCCAGGCCATGGTGACATCCTGACCCAAGCTGCTGATGCGGTTCATGTCTATGGTCCTGCTGCATCTGGAGTCTGTGTTGTATCTGTTGCCCATGTTATCATGGGCCCCTTCGAACCATGTATTGAACTATGCATTGAAGTATGAGGGCCATGCTGAACTGGTCCACTCCTCACTGGAAAGCTGACCTCCCCCACCTTGCACACCCTGGGATAGTGACCCCAATGACTCATTCTCAAGAGAACTGGTCCTACTCCTCATAGGAGAGCTGCCCCTCCCACACTTGAGAAAGGCTTGTCCCACTCCTCACCACAGACATGGGAGATCTGGCTCTGCCCCTCACCTGACGGAGGTGGTCCCAGTGGCCTCGACTGTCTAACTCAGCTACCACCCAGACACATATCTAGAGCATTGAGTTGGCACTCCCCAACATCTACCCTACCTGCTGGAGTGTGAAGGGACCTAGCCTCAGGATCTCCATGATTGGGGCAACAGCAGGATATCTGAGAGGAGTTTTGGTGAGGGTCAAGTATTAATGGTGTACCAGAAGCTAGAGGCCTTGAACCTGACCAACAACACATTACACAATGAACATTTGCAAGCAAAGTTGTTTGGACAAAAGGGTGTACTGTATGATACACAGCAATTCCCAATGCCACTAAGATTAAAGAAAAGGCAATGGAGAAGCAGGAAGGATGGAAGAATAAAGTGTTTTTTGTTTTTTGCTTGTTTTTAATTAATATTATTTGTATTTTTATTTCTTATTTTATTTTTTAAGTTTTCCTTTGGGTGTAGGGATGCTATAAGGGTGAAGGGTGGATACCCAGAGACTAGGAAATGAGTTGGAGTGCGTGATGTGAAATTCCCAAAGAATCAATAAAAAACGTGTGTGTTTTTTTAAATAGTCAAAGTAGAATTTTCTTGTGTTTCTTTAACCAATGAAGCATTGGAACTATAACTGAGAAGGATGAAGAAGACAATAATGCTAAGTATAGTTTGTATAGTTTGTTGTTGCTGTTTTGACACATGTAAGGACCAACACTTTTAACCACAGTTAGTTCTCTTTCACTAATGTAAATGTCAGATGTGTCTCTGCATCATTATGAGAGTAGTTTAACTTCATGGGTACTCACAAAAGGTCTGAGGATGCACAAGGGTCTACAGAGTTTGAAGACCACCCTTGACAGTCATTGCTTTCATCATGCTGTGATAACGAATGACTATGGAACTTCATGGGTTTAAACTACCAGGGTTTACTTCCTGTTTATATTTCTTGCCTATTATGGGATGGTTTCTGATTGTTCTGTGCCATCTTCACTCCAGGACTCAGGATGTGGAGCAGCTTGCTGCTGGAATACTGATGACTGGCATGTTAAAAGGGAAGATGAGAGGAGCCATGAGCTAGGCCTTAAGATTTCAGTCCATATGTGACTACAGGAAGTGTTCTATACATTTATGCTGAGCCATTTCATAGACACTAATGTTAACTCTCTGTATGTTCTTAGAAGGGGCCCCTAACACACACACACACACACACACACACACTTCACACACACTTTTAGTTCTTGGCCATAATAATCTTAGTTATCGACTACAGCCTGAATAAATCCTCTTTTCCCTCCAAATCTACATCACATCCTATCCCATGTTGGCTATAGCTCATGGTACAGGTCTTTTTGTACTCAGGGATTATTATTCTGTGTGACTATTTCTTGTACAATTGAAAAGTTCAGGGTGATGATAAAACCACATCTATCTTGCTCATTACTGCATAGCTTAGTGCCCAGTGCTTGGTAGATTATCAGTAAAGATTCATTGGATGGGTGAAGAACATAAGTGGAAGCCTGGAAGTTCCCTCACCCATTTCCATGAGACTTATTTATGCTATTTAAGTGGCCCTTACTATTGATTAGCATCATCACAATCAGTGGGAAATTTTGTTGGGAAATGAGGCCCTGATACTTGCAGATGGTGACAGAATATTTGACAGCATGACTTTATTAAATAATAATAGATTTTTCCTACTCTCTACTATTATTATTTTATACAAACTCATTATCAGTTGAATCCTTGACCTCACTCTTTTATTTTGTTTCTTTTAGAGACAGGGTTTCCCTGTATAGCTTTGGAGCCTATCCTGGCACTTGCTCTGTAGACCAGGCTGGCGTCGAACTCACAGAAATCTGCCTGCCTCTGTCTCACAAGTGCTGGGATTAAAGGCGAGAACCACCAATGCCCAGCCTTGACCTCATTCTTGATAAAGAACTTGCTGCACCAGGACATTTTACAAAGTATAATCGAAGACGTCTGTGTCTTTTTAAGATTCACAATTGTAAAGTATCAAGTTAAGGTTAAGTAATAACTACAGTTTGACCTATAGGTGATGAAACTATGAGCAAAGATTGAGACCAGAGAATTCCCCTCAGTTAGCAAGTTAACCATGGTAGCCTGACATAGCAGTAAACATAAAAGTTAAAGGAAGGTTCTTGTGTGATGTACAAGTTGCATCAGGACAGGGTCATTTTTTTCCCTAAAGATTTAGTATTTTTCCTGAAGATAACTTCAATTAAGGTCAGAAGCGTTCCATAATTAAATCTTTGTATTTCAACCACATACATACAGGCAGGGAGATCTCTGAGTTCAAGACAGTCTATATAGTGAATTTCAGGCCAACCAGAGCTATACAGTGAGACTTTGTCTTAAAAAATTTATCTATTAAAAGTACAATGCCAGGGCTTTATAAAAGACCTGATTTGAATGGTGTTGTCCAAGCTATCATTAAGATTTAGAAGCCAGGCAGTGGTGGTGCATGCCTTTGATCTCAGCACTCGGAAGGCAGAGGCAGGTGGATCTCTATGAGTTTGATGCCAGCCTGGTCTACAAAGCTACACAGAGAAACCCTGTCTCAAAAAATAATAATAAAAATGATTTAGAGTAAGTAGAAAGGAAAACCCTGCTCCTCATCTAAGAGCAGTTACTCATGTTTGGGTGTGCTAAGTATTACATGATCTCTGTTAGATTTTCATTTTATCAGCTATCCTTCAGCTTATAGTAATTCTACAACTAATTATTTGGATTTATTTACTTACTTTTATTTATTTATTATGGTTCTAGGGATTGGACCTAGGTTCTTACACATGTGGGGCACGATGTACATTTGAGCTATGTTCCCAGCTCAAACAGTTTGTGCAAAAGCAATAATGTAGATGCAGGTTTGGCACAGCACAATTACAATGTAAGA
Organism: Mesocricetus auratus; assembly: GCF_017639785.1. Lineage (NCBI taxonomy): Eukaryota > Metazoa > Chordata > Mammalia > Rodentia > Cricetidae > Mesocricetus > Mesocricetus auratus. Next base: position 25,139,651 of record NW_024429190.1, on the reverse strand, counting down.
CAATCTTTTAACCAAATGATGAAACTTACAAGGGCAAATTATGCTTCAATATTACACTGTACATGTAACTTACTATTGTGCCCAGGTAAGCTGCAATAGTCTATTAATGAAAATAGAGGGCCAGCAAGATGTCTCAGAGGGTAAAGGAACCTACTATCTGACTACATGATCTTGATTCCTGGGTAGACCCACATGATCGAGGGAGAGATCTGATTCCTACAAGCAACAGACAGTTAAGAAATTGATTGGAGGGCTTGAGAGATGGCTCAGTGGTTGAAAATACTAACTGTTCTTCCAGAGGACTCAGGGTAGATTTCCAGCTTGTCTGTAACTCCAGTTCTAGGGTATCTTAACCCTCATCTTTCTTCCAAGTACAGTAGATGTGCACATGGTACTCAGTCATACATGCAGACAAAACACCATATACATAGGATAAAAACAAATAAACTAAAAAGGAATTGATTGGACTATTAGCAACACATAATTGATAATAATAATAATAATAATTATAGTGTGTGTGTGTGTGTGTGTGCAGCTGTGTGAACCTATGTGCATGTATCTGGTGACCAGAACAGGAGGTTAGATGCCTCTTCTATAATTCCGTGCCTCATTGTCTAGAGTCCAGTAAGGTCTGTCTCTGGACTGGAAGATTGTCCTATTGGCTAGGTAAGTGAGCTCTTGTGATATGCTAGCTTCCATTCCTCCAGTGCTATGATTATAGACATGCACACCAGTATTTGGCATTTTGTTGAGGTGCTGGTATTAAAACTCAGATCCACATACTTGCTCTACCCATGGAGCCACCTCCCCATCCATGTTTATTATTTTAACATCCAGAAACCAGTCCAAAGAGAATCCCTTCCCACCCATTATGCTCTAATGGTTGTGCCATTTTCTTTTGAAATGATTCTAGAATAGAGCTATTTTTTGGGACCAACCAATTTAACAAAGCCAATTTGTTGACTATAAAATACATATTCCAAAATTTTTATAAGCACAATTTTAAGGAATCCTTTAATTTTCAACATGCTCCACTGGAAATTTTGTCCCACTGGAGATTGATAAGCTGAGAGTGAGGGTTAGAGAAGATGGATGGATGCTCAGGAGGCTAGCCCTGCTATTGACTGCTTTGCAGCAGCGGCCAGGGCTGACGTGTGCTTACCCAGCCTTCCAGACCATAGGTTCTCTGAACCCCTGCTTGGCAACTCCATCACATAGCTTTGCATAAGCTTCCCTTAATGCCTTGAGAGCAGCCTAGACTGTTTTCTTTAAACAATTCTAAAAGCTACAACAAGCCTAGGTCTCAATTCATTCCTAAACAAATTCATAGAGCTTAAGTCATTATTCTCAGCAAAATGAGGAAAAATGGAACTGGGGCAGAAGCTTTCAAACAAAGCCCAAGGAAAAAAGCAAAAAAAACTGAAATATTTAATATGTACGCAGTGTGCATTCACCAGTTGTTTTTTTACTCCCTCAGTCCTCTGGGTTTCCCCCCCCCTTTTTCCAATAGTAAGCTGTAACTGCCAAAGTATAGCAGTCACTCCATTAATTATAAAGCAAAGGAAAAAATGGGTATTGATCTCAAGGAGTTCTATTCCACTTGCTCAGTATTAATTGAAAGTTATTCCTTTGATGTTACTTAGAAGAAATTCGAAGCAGTATAGAAAATAATATTTAAAATATTCAGGGTTAAGTGAACTCAGGGTGGCACTTCCACAAACATGGTATTTTAAGATCAGAGTTGGACTGTGGACAAATGACAAAATAACTTCTGAGTTCTCTTTCCATCTCATGGTGGACAAACTCACTTCTGATTGTCTGGAAGGGGTCAGACTATTGGTTCAGTAGCACAGGATGAGTGTGTGACTTTTAGCCCAGGAAGGCTTGCTGCACAAACAATATCCATTTTTTCATTTGTTGCCTTAATCAGTCATGACTTCCAGGCATAGGACTGTAACTGTTATCCTGGTGGGACACCAAGCTAGGTCTAAGGCTGACTGGCTAATTCTTGCATAGTACTGAGTACTGGCAGAATCTTGTTTTCAGTGCTTTGTAGGTCAACTACAATAGTGCACAGGATGGATGTAATCACCACCATTGCAACTGATAGAAGCAGAAACTGAGGTACAGATCAGAAAAAAAACTTAAGGTTACTCATCTGATAAGGGGTATAGGTAAGATTCAAACCCAACAATTACCTTTGAGTGCCATGTTCTTCACTATGCCCTGTGTTACAGCCATTAAAATACTTTCTCTTCTTGGACACAGTGGGGTCCCAGAATGTGAGGGATAGAGGTAGGTGGATCTTTGAGTCTGAGGTCAGCTTGGTCTACATAGCTATTCTAGGACAGCCAGGGTCACATGGTGAGATTCTTTCTCAAAGACCAAACAACTAGTCAACCAGCCAGCCAACCAACCAACCAACCAGTCAACCAACCAACATTTAGCAAGTTCTTTGGTGACAATAAAATGTTTTTACTGAGTCTATCTATACCAATAGTATGTCTTTGTGAACATGCAAGTGTTTGGGTGTGACTGGGAAGTATGTGTGTGTGTGTTGCATGTATATGAATGTGTGGGTGTCTTGTGCCCATTTGTGGTGCCTGTGAAAGCCAGAACAGGAGGTTGGGTATCATCTATTATTACTCTGTGTCTCATTTCCTTGAGACAGTGTCTCTCCCTGAATTAGAAGTTCACACTTTGGCTAAGCTGCCTGGCCAGCGAGCTCTGGGGCTCCATCTATCTGCTTCTCAGTGCAGTGGGTAAAAGCACATGCATCCATGCTTTTTAAAAAAATGTAGGTGCTGGGGATTTGAACTCAAGTTCACATGCTTATAATGCAAGAACTCTTACCCACAAACCATTTCTCCAGCCCTATGCCCACATTCTGGAGCAAGAATTGAAAATAGTGACAGGAGTGCTTTTACCATGCATGTTGATACAGGGAGTCTCTGAAATTTAGAATCAATTCTTTTTTAAAAGAATTGGTAAAAAAATATTATGCAAAAATGGTAAAGTGTCTCTTCAGTTCTGGATTATGTTTTTTATGTTTTTTAGTGGAACACATATTTAAGGATGAAGAAGACCTCTGTTTGCCTTCTATGTTCCATCTTTCATTTTCTTATTAGCAAATGGAGGACCTCTGCATTAAATCTGAAGTATAGTTGGGGTTCAAGACTATGCTGTTTCTTTGACTTCAGGGACAACCCACAATTCTTCTTGTTTGTTGGTGCTGGAGATTGAACCCTGGGCCTGTCAGAGGCCAAACACACACTTTATCAGTGAGCTGTGTCCCAATCCCTATAATCCATATTTTTGTGCTATAATTCAGTGCTAACAGTGCTACAGTGACTGTGCTATTCACAGCTTTGAAGAAGTATCTTTTATGCATATAGATTATAGATAGTGATAATAGGTGTCTATTGGATATCAGTTAAGTGATGAATGGAAGTTCCTAGCATATACTGTATTCAAGGCTCTGAGAACATGTTTCAAATTGAGGTAGTCCTATATTCGGTTCAATATTACAAAAGATATCAGCTAGGTGGCTGTGGGTAGGAAATTGTCATGACTTTTATAGCTGTGAACTTGTATTTTATCTTAGAGTTCTTCAATGAATGAATACAAATACTGGTTTCTTTTTGAAAACTTCCCCCGGTCTCTTGTGGTAAATGAAATTTAGAAGCAAGGCTTACGGAATGAATATCAGATGTTGGGAAGAATGAATACCCCAGAGACAATAATACAACACTCTTTCAAGAAGTGCTGTGTCATTAAGAATTGAACACTGAGGGGCTGGAGAGATGGCTCAGAGGCTAAGTTCATTTGTTCCTTTTTCTGAGAATCCAGGTTCAGTTCCCAGAACCACATGGTGGCTCGCAACCATCTGTCATTCCAATTTCAGGGGATCTAGTATCTTCTGTTGTCCTTGGGCATGAGGTATGCACATGGTGCATATATAATAAAACAGTGGAAAACACTCATACACATGAAGTAAATCTAAAGAAGAATTAGACCCTGAATGTAAGCATCTTAGGCACTACTTTAAGCCAGTTATTTTGCAGGCATATTATCCTTTTTTGTGTGCAAGATGATGATTATGGTTGGTCTCAATGTCAGTGTGATGGTTAGTTTTATGTCAACTCAATACAAGCTGAGAGGAAGCAATCTCAGTTGAAAAGAGGATTCTGTAAGGTAGAGCTGCCAGGCAAACCTGTAGGGCATTTTCTTAGTAATTTATGTGAGAGGACAAACCCATTGTGGGTGGGGTTACCCTTGGGCTGGTGATTCTGCTTCTAAAAGAAAGCAGGCTGAGGAAGCAATGAGGAGCAAGCTAGTAAGGAGCCTGCTCCGTAGCCTGTTTAACAGATTCTGCCTCCAGGTTCCTGCCCTGTGTGAGTTCCTACAGCTTCCTTCAATGATAAACAGTGATGCGGAAGCATAAGCCAAATAAACTCTTTCCTCCCAAGTTGCTTTGGTCGTGGTGTTTATCACAGCAATAGAAACCCTAACTATGATAGTTACCACAAATTAGAGTCGCTTGAGTAGGGAGCCTTAACAAAATAGCTGTCCTGATTGTCTTCATTGATTCAGAATGACCAACCCAGTTGTGGGTGGCATTCTGGTAGATGTCCAGATACAAAGGGTTTGGCGGGAGGAAGATTATTTGCCTTTTTCTAGCTTGGCCGAGTTGATTTAGTCTTACCTGATACCAGAACCAGCATTTCCAGGCCTTTCCCCATGGACCATCAACCAGTAGGAAACTTTTGAGGTTTTCTGCACCAGATTGGAACTGCTTAAGCACTCAGGCTTGTGAACTGAGCAACTACTAGTGTGTGTGTGGGGGTGTTGGCCTCCATGGTGAAAGAATACCATTTCGGGACTACTCCAACGGCTAAGACACCTAGCTTCAGGCACCAAGCAACTACTGGATTCTCAGCTCCTCAGATAAGATAGGGTTGCTGTCCTACTATTTTATGTAAGCTGACTTAGTGCATTCATAGGTATAATAAATCATATATACATATATATGAATATTTATGTTTATCTCATTGATACTGTTCCCCTAGAGAACCCTGATTAATATAGTGTTTGGATGAATCTGAAAACCCTTTATAAAGGCCTGAATGCTAAGTGGGCCTTATTGTTTGATTGGCATGGCCGTTTTACTTTCAGGATTGTGTATATTAAAAGATGCCTACAATGAGCTGGGCAGTGGTGGTGCATGCCTTTAATCCCAGCACTCGGGAGGTGGAAGCAGGCAGATCTCTGTGACTTTGGGGTCAGCCTGGTTTACAAAACGAGCTCCAGAACAGCCAGAGAAACCCTGTCTTGAATAAACAAAATAAAGCAAAATAAAAAGATACATACAAAGAATTGTGGGTTCTTTGAAATCACATGGGAAATATGAGCTCTTAGTTATAATTTAAAATTTGAGCATATATTCTGGTTATACTGAAAATGGCTTCTCTACAATGGATTCTTTTTTTTCCTTTTTCAAAATTTAAATTAGAAACAAGCTTCTTTTACATGTCAATCCCAGTTCCTTTTCCCTCCCCTCCTCCCTTGCCCCCTACAAGCCCCCTATCCCATCCCCTTTCTGCTCCCCAGGGAGGGTGAGACCTTCCTTGGGGGATCTTCAAAGTCTATCATATCATTTGGAGCAGGGCCTAGACCCTCCCCTTTGTGTCTAGGCTGAGAGAGTATCCCTCTATGTGGAATGGGCTCCCACAGTCCATCATATACTAGGGGTAAATACTGAGCCACTAACAGAGGCCCCATAGATTAACCAGACCTCCAAATTGGCATCCTCGTTCAGGGGCCAGCTATCAGTCTGGGGTCCATGACCGACACCTTCTACAGTGGATTCTATGTATACATGCAGCACACAAAACTATTGTCCTAGTCAGGAGTTCACTGTTACACAATTCACTGCCTGCCCATGTGTCCCACTGCCCGAAGTGTTGTTGAAAGTTAAGATGAGAGTCTCAGGCCTTCAGATCCTTTTGGGAATGTGTGTAGCAGGCCCTACCTGTTGGACTTCTTTTTTTCCATGTCCCCGAGTTTTATTCCGATATAACTGCACAGGAGGATAATGGCTCTTAACCAAGGATCTGGCGATTTTGTAATAAGGATATCTAAACAAAATGGGTATTTACTGTCTGGAAGGCAATTAGCCCAGGTTTCATTGCCTTTATTAAACTTCATGTAGGGTATATATTGGTTAGCTTTTGTCTATTTGACATAAACCAGAATCACCTGGACCAGGAACCCTCAGTTCAGGAATTGCTTTCATCATATTGGCCTGTGGGCATGTCCATGGGAGCACTTTCCTGCTTAAGGATTGATGTGGGAGAGCCTAGCCCATTGTGGGTGGTTCCATACCTGAGCTGCTGGTCCTGAGTTGCATAAAAAAGCAAGCTGAACAAGCCATGGAGAGCAATCCAATAAGCAGCACTCCTCCATGGTCTCCGATGCAGTTCATTCTTTCCTGGGCTTCTCTCAATGAGGGACGGTAACTGGGAAGCTGAGTTAAACCCTTTCCTCCTTAAGTTGTTTTAGGTTGTGGTGTTTATCACATCAATTGAGTACAAATGAGGACAGCATTTCTGTTTTGTTTAAAGCCTGGTAATTTTTCACTAGAGGATAGATATTGTAAATCTCACCTTTATAGTACTGTGTATTTCTCTACTCCTGTATATGTGTTTGATGTTTGTTTGTTTTTTTTCTCTCTATGAAATGCATTAATTTGATCTTTGCAGAGGTTCTTTTTAAGTTTTGTCAGACAGGATCAGCCTTACAATTGGGACACTTAATTCCTGGTAACTCTAGCTGACGCCCACCTGTGAAGTAGGAGACAGCACCTACTGCTAGTCTCACTGATGCCGGCATTGCATTTCTGTGGTTCCTCTCGTGGCTTTTGGTAGTTTCCTTATGCACCAGTGTTCAGCTGAAGAGGCCATGGGGATCTTGTGCAGATTTTCAGAGCATATTCTCTGCCTCATTGTTGCCTAGTGTGTGGTTTCCTTCTTTCTGGGACTCTGTTCTGCAAGGTGCAGCTTCTTTGCCTCTCCTGGGCTCCCAGGCTCTTCTTATGACAGAGAGGCAGCTACGACACCGCCCCTTCCTGCTCTTACTGAAAACTCTCCCTGAGGTGTCAAGTGGGGCATTTGTAGTCACTGTAGCCACTGCCTCTTTCTTATGGATCCCTCTTCTGCATCGATCCATGGCATGCAATCTTCTAACATATTATTAGTTTGTTTCAATGCTAGGTTTGGTTACAGACTCCAGTGCACTAGATAGTTGATTGGCAATTATCTCCATTGGTCATATTTCTTCATTTGTGACATGGGAATGATGATGCCTGCCTTGAGGAGTTGATGGGTAAATTAAATAAATAACTCATCAGGATTTAGTGCTTGCCAGGTTTTCTGAGAGCATCAACTAATCTAATCTTTGCAACAGTCTTCATTATATAGGTACTAGTATTTATCCAAGGAAGAATGAAGATTTTGTATAAGTTGGGTATGGTTTTCACATTAAGGACTTTGGCTACAGATCCAATAGTCTGCACTATGGGCATACTCAGGAAGTGATCATTACAGTTGTCCTGCCCAGGGCTACATGGGGCACGGATTCAGGGACCTCCTGTGAATACCATGATGATGCCTATTGCATAATATGGAATAATGCATTCAAGCAACTTATGCAGATCTTCCCTTATCCTTTAAGTCATCTGTAGATAACCTGTGATACCTAACATAATATGAGTGCTATGTGAGTGCTTATTTATGTAATAATAATAAGAAAATCTGTATCTGGGGTTTGGAGAGGTTCATTAGTCAGGAAAGTGTTTGACATACAAGCATGAGGACAGAAGTTTTGGATCCCTAGCACTCTCAGAAAAAAATCAAGTGCTGATGATGCATACCTATAATCCTACTGTTAGGTAAACAGATACAGGAGGATACCTGGAGCTCCTGGGCCAGATAGTCTTGCTGAATCAGAGCTCCAGTGCAAAGATAAACTTTGTCTCCTCTAAATGAGGCCAAGAGTGATAGAAGAAGTGAACTCGACTCGACATTGATCTCTGACCTCCATGTGTATACACACACACACACACACACACACACACACACACACACAGAGAGGTATATACCACATCCACTTGTATATACAAAGAAAAAGAGAGAAAATTCTGTATATGTTTAGAATATACTGTTTTGGAATAGTTATGATTTGCATTGGTTGAATCCATAGATGTAGAATCTGTGTGGAAGACTGGCTATATTGCTGTTATTAACTGTCTTGGATATCCAACTTTAATTTGAATTGAATCAGTGCTGATCAGAAATGTGAATTGGCATGGTGATGCATAAGAATCTATTAAAAAGTATGACTTCAGTGTAGCTCAGGGAGTGGCCTATTTCACAATGAGAGCTCCACGGGGGAAACTTCTCTCCATTTATGCGGCCTTAATCTTTGTAGGCGTGCATTATGATTGATCCATGTGTGTTCAAACTAATTAAAATTAAACTCAGTTCCTTTGGTGCCACTAGTCACATTTTCAGAGTGCAGTGGACTCCTGTGGTTAACAGCTATGACATGGGATAGGTAGACAGGTTTTCACCATCACTAAAAGCTCTCACAACAAGTTCTTGTCCAGGTTTTCATTGCTTTTCTTTAACATAGCCATATTCTAAAAAATTTCCTGGTTCTTCAGGATGCCTTCCTGGTTATTCTGTCACTGTTTTCTAGGCATCTCTACGTGTTGGCCCACACTGCCTATAACAATGGATAGAGCAGGGCTGGAGTCTCCCTTGCAATTCTTGCAGTCTTCCCTTAGCCTCAGATACTCATTAGGGTGCATTCTACTGAACCTGTGAGGGGAGGTGTTACAGAATACAAGTCTCAACGTTTCTCCTCTCCTGCAACCTTCCAGGAGAACTCTGTCTGTCATAGAACAGTCCCATCATCCATAGGATGTACAAGCTCCTCTGAGGCCAGGCTCCCACCTCCGTCAGAAGCTCATGTACTGTCTACTCTGGGGCTTCTGGGTGCTTTGATTTCTGTTCCCAGAGTCCCAGAGCTCTGTTGCTTTTACACAGAGCTGTCACATGGGTAGGGTGATGGCAACAAATTCTGGGACTTCTTCACCTGCCCTTTGCCTACAACTCCCCATCTTGTAAGAATTGCTCCCTCTCTACTAGCCACTATATTCCTCTGCATCCCAAAGGCACACTACCTGTTTTGTTCTTAATAATCCGGTGTCCCCTTCTTCTAGTCTGTGTTATGACAACTTAAATGGCAACAGCTTAGCCAATATTTGAGCACCTACTATGTACCAACACACCCTGTGAACTCCTGCATATGCAAAGCCTACCAAGACTGGTTCTCACTTTCTATAAGCTCAGCATTTAACAATGATGGATGGGGAGAGGCCAACTTATCAAACATGAAACAAAGTGAGATGTGTGTGGATGGAACAAAGAGCAGAGAGGTGGGACATCTGGAGAAGGTTAGTTTTGCATGGTTATCATGGCAGCTTCCATGGAAGCAGAATGTCTCCCATGGCAGAGTTTCTGCAGATGTGAATGAAGGAAACACAATGAGAGAGTGAGAAGCACATCTGTTTTATTTGTTTTACCATCTATTCCTCACTCACTATACCATATTCTTCCCATGGCTATCTGGATGTACACTGATAGCATTCCATAGAGAGGGTCTCTGATGCACAGACTATTTGCCTACAGTACCCTATCTAGTAAGTATCAGAGCACCTTTTGAACAAGAGTGCTTGACTCTACATCTTGGTCACCTTATCGCCTCAGTCAGCCTCCACTCATTATGAATATAGTTGGGTTTTATAGAATGTCCAAGAGCTTCTCGTGTCCACGGGGTTGATGGGTGTTCAAGGGTGGAGGAAAAGCAGGTTTGTAAAAGGTGGTTCACAAAGAGGTTAGTTATATTCAAGGAGGATTGAGAGTTTGAATATGCTTGAGCATTTGCTAAAAGCCAACGCTGGAGATGATGAAACAAGAAATAGAAAGATATATATTTTTGGTTGTAAACTCCCTTTTCTCTCCTCATTGCTATGTAAAAATGAAAGAAATATTGATTGGTACTGCAGAATTCACAGTTAGTAATGAGATTCCCTCTGAAAATCCTTTAAAGTCTCCATAATTAATTTATTTGGGAGGTGAATCAAACTGTGCACGTGAAATGTGTTAAAATTATTAGCTTGCCCTGGGTCAGTTGCCTGAGGCTGCCTGACGTGATGGAGGGTACAGGGATTTGGGTTCACACACGAAGTCTGCACTGCCCAAAGTCCTAGTCACCAAATCAGTTCTTGATCACCTCTGCTTCGAGCAGGCCTCTCCCAACCGGGCTCTGGCTTCCATGCTCGCTCTGATTCTGCCTGACCCAGTCAGCTGCTAGGGGTCTGGGGAGGAGATCACACCCATGATCCCCACTGAGAACACCTCTGACCCCATTCTCTTACCCTGCTCTGTGACCTAGCCTGTGTAATACGGTGTAACTGTTTTAGAAATGATATGGTGAGTTTAGAATGACACGCCATAGAAATGAGAACATGAATCAGGACAGGTTTGTGTGGATGATGACTGGAAACTGGGTAAGAGGGAGCCACGTAGGGAGACTCAGACATCTCTGGGTGGTGCTCCTCAGACTGTGATGGTGTTTATTTTGCTGTATATCCCTTATGGCTAAAAGAATAAGCTGGTCTTGTCCTCTACCTTTCTTTTCACTGAAGAAATGTTAACAGCAGTGCTGGCTCTGCCTGGGAAGTGCTTGCTACACAAGCAGAAGGACCAAAGTTTGACCTCCAGAGCTCATGCTTAAAAGAAAGTGTGCTAGTGCACACTTGTAATTCTAGTTCTGGGAAAGTGGAGACAGGGAGATTCCCAGGGTTCACTGAACAGCTGGATTAGCCTAATTGGTGTGCCTCATGTTCTAGAGGGAAAGAAACCCTGTCTCAAGAAACTAGGTGGATGACCACTGAAAAATGATGACACCCAAGGTCCTAACTTACACACACACCCACACCCACACACACACACACACACACACACACACACACACGAGCACACACACATGCATAGATAAATAAAATTGGTGACAATGGACTCTGAATGCTTGTTAATGTTGGGCATTGCTCCAAGCATTTCTTTTTCTTTTTTGAAGTCGTGACCTCACTATGTAACCCTGGCTGGCTTGGAACTGTCGTAAGTAGACTGGAGTAGTCTTGAACTCACAGTCTCTATCTCCCACATGTTTGAATTAAAGCCATGGCCAGCATTCCAAGCATTTCTTAATCTGCCTACCCCCCCCAACAACTCTGCATAGTGAATATCCTATTAGTAAAGCCATTGGATTACTGATGGCTTGCCTCAAGGAGCACAATGACAGAGTGAGGATGATGCCCCTGCTCTCCTCTACCCATGCCATATCTCGTCTAGCCCAGACTTCTGTGCTGTTGACTTCTTGGTTTCCAAGGTAAGTCAGTAGTACTTTGGCTTGACAGACATGTTTGGGGCTGGGGCTCAGAGGAGGAGGATGTTCATGGTGTTGAAGGGATGATGTGAGCCCCAACCCAGGGGGATGGGAGCCTTTGTGCTCCTTATTCCTGACTATCCCTACATGGAGGGATTCTAATAAGGAGACTGTACAGACAGCTGGCTTCTGAATACCCAGCATGCACCGTTGATTTAGTCACATACCAGCGAAAGAATCTGAGCAGCCCCTTAGGGGCCTCTCTGAGGACCGGAGGTACTTCCCCCACTCCTGCTAATGTCCTGGGACTTTAAGATGCTCATGTCAGTGTAAGCCTACCCTGGGTTAGCATCCTCACCGCTGCGGAAATATAAAAATTAAGAAATACTATCAGAGTAAAAGCTGTCATAGAAACAGCCATTGAGCTTTCACTTGGCTCTGCGAAATGTTTTTACAAATGCCATCATTTAATCTTAACAGCAGCTCTATGAGAGGGGGATTATCAGTCTCCACTGACAGATCTAGAGAGGATGAGAGCTTTCAGTGGGCAGATGCTGAGGCAGTTTTGAAATCCAGGAGGCCTAACTCCAAATGTGCTGCTTGTTTTCCTATACCAAGACGTCAGGAGCATCCTGGAAGGGGGAAAGCATGTCTGAAGGTGCCCCACAGGAAATTATCTTGAGACAATGATAACTCCAAGGCTAGCTGCACAAAGCCTATTTAACATAAAGGCTCACAGACCAAGTTATGAAGTGTGAATAGCATGATTTAGTATATAAACACACAGGCTGATGCAAGTGTGGGGGAGTTGGTAGTGAACACACTTCTTAAAGGGAGACCACAGAGTCTGGTCAGTGTATGTACAGAGCCTCCTATGCCCTTCCATCTCTGGACATCAGCCCTCCCTGATGGTGTGGACCTTACAAAGATAAGAGTTGAGGTTAGAGAAGGAGCTGGGCAAGAAAGGAGTTTGGGGCCAGTGCAATCAGAGAGAAACAGCAGGAATCACACCTGGCTCATGGGTGTAACTCACCATTACTCTGGTGAATTAGTGACTGCGGGTTTCATTTGGCGGAGGACTCATGTGGCCAGAATGGGTGTTGGCAGTGGGTTAGTGATAAACTCCCCTTGTCTCATGAGTATGGACTATGGCTATATGGAGACTCTGTTGTCTCATGTATATTTAATGAGTCACGGATATTGGATACCTGTTGGTTTTCCCATCTCTTTGCTTGTTCAGCACACACATGCTCATGTATTTGAGCTGTGCTAACACATCTCCAGAAGTTGCTACTTTAATTATACATGTAACAGAGTTAATGAATTCTGTGTCTCATGAGCAATTTACATATGTACTTAGTTTCACTTATTCTTTGTGTTTATGTTGCTGGTTTTTCTCTTACAGAATGGAATATCTTAAATAATGTAAGAGACATATTTGTAAAGAGGAACTGTTCTGGAGTTTCTTGCAGAGTCCCTGGGGGTTAAGTAGAGGGATGTGGTACCCTTTTGGACTAGTGGATAGTAGGGAGATGTCAGAATACAAGACTTGAGCTTGAATCCAGTTCCATCCTGACTGCTAGCTCTATTTCCACTAGGTAAGAAGGGCACAGTCATGTCTTCCAGCCATAGCTTTTTGTTGAGGTACTGCCTCAAGCTTGAGAACACGCTCTTGCCTGCAAGTGTGGTTCTCAATCTATGTGGAGAGTTCATTTTCTTCCCGTCCTTTGTAAATGCCATCCATAACTGCCTGGAAGAGAGGCCTCAATTACTCAAGGCCACATTTTTCAACAAGAGGATCTAGTAAAGAGAATGTTCATCTGTGCTCAGAGCAGATGTTCTGCAGGCACCAGCTGATCTTGCCCCTTGATACCACCAGGAGGAGTTCAAGGGCGGGAGACACAGCAAATGGAGGATCTGAAAAGGCTACTTGGAATGGGCAGGCCTTAGGTTGCAATTGGTAGGGCAAATAGCTAATTGGTTCATTAGCACTGTTTCAAGAAGGCTGGGAGCTCTGGTTTGGGCTGGTTCATGCGAAATGAAGCTCCTACCTCAAAGGGAATAGGAGATAGTCCACTCTGTAGGCAAATATGAGTAGCCGTGCTCCACAAATACAGATGCAGGCTTCCCCAAACTCCGTGTTTGAACATGATGATAGTTTCATTAAGTTTTTATAGTAACAGAACAAAGAAAGTCATGAATCCAGACACATGAATCTAGGCAATGTTGGTGGATATATCAGGTAGATGTACAAAGCGAGGACATCTGTTACAGGCCTCAGGTGCTATCTGGTGACATTCTTAACTTTTGTGTTTGTAGAAGTTAAGGTCTGCTTGTATATTCCAAAAGGATTTGCTAATTGTCACATATATGTTAAGATAGATACAGAGGTGGGTGGTAAGTGGTTATTAAGGGCTAATTATCCTTAGCCCTTAGCTAAATTGGTTCTGAATCTGTGTATTTCAACTCCCCAAAACCACAAGAGTTCTATTGGTTATATGTCTTGCAGATTCTTTCATGCAGATAATACTTTTCCCCCTGTGAACTTTATTTCATACAAAGTAGCAATGATAAAGGCAGAAGACCAAAGAGGGCCTTGAACATGATAAGGATCTGTGAATACTTTACCTGGCTGCAAACAGTCAGGTCATGAATGGGGTGACTTCTGGTCACATGTAGACAGGTCCTGAACTTAATGGCACAGAGAGAGAGGTAGAGTTGAAATAATAATGTATGTCCTGACTTGAATCTAAAGAGTAAGAACCGCAGTGAAATGAGATAATGAATAAGAAGTGAGAAATGTTTGTGGTTACTCAGTTATTGTAATTAAACTTAACAAAACAAAACATATGAGATGATTCTAGCCTACAGTTCAGACTCAGTTCAAGGGGATTCAACTTTATGCCAGGAAGACAGAGAAATAGTGGCTCTGAATTGTGTCTTCCAGGATTCTTAGTTATCGTGTACCAGGCTGAGTAGCAACTCAGAAATTTGAGAAGTCATTTCCTGAAGGGCTCATCAGAATAGCTCTGGAGAAAGTTAAAGGAAGGGCCACATGAATGAAGAACTGGTCTGAGTTGGGCTATGTGACCTCCTTGAATGACACTGGGCCTGGTCTGAGTCCTCTGAGCTAGTCTATGTGGCCCTCCTGAATGACACTGGGCCTGGTTTGAGTCCTGGGTTGGGCTGTGTGGCCCTCTTGAATAACTCTGCTTCTTTGTCTCGTTTTCTTGGTGTAAAGAAGGACTATGAAAACATCTGCTTTCTAAAGCTGTGAACAATGACCAGAGGAAGTATATAAATTGCTAATCCAGGGCCTAAGACACAGTTTCCATCTTCATGTGGGTGGGAGCAAGACTGGAAGATGTCTGTGTCCCAGAACCCAGTGGCCAGGGCAGAGCTCAAATCAACAACTGCACTTGTTCCCAGGCCTGCTTTGTGTGTGTTGTGAGGGATGGCTGCCGAGGCTCTGGCACAGTGGGGAGGGTAGATTGGGTACTACCAAAAAGTAAAAACAAAAACAAAACAAAACAACCCCCCCAGAAACCTGGAACAGAAGAAAGTTATAAAAATAAGGCATAAAAATGCATGTACTTTGAGAGTGTCTGGAAAACACTTCATAAGGAAAACTGTCACACACTGTCACATGTGATTTCACAGTTGTTTTGGTGGGTTTCTGTTGTCAACTTGACATGACCTAGAGTCACCTGGGAACTGCCTGGCTCAGACTGGCATGTGACCATGTATATAAGAGATTGTCTTGGTTGATAACTGAGTGGAAAGTTCCAGCCTGCTGTGGTCAGTGCCAATCCTAGGCAGGTGGGTCTGGGATGTATAAGAAAGCGAGCCAGTCATGATGCAGAGAGTGAGCCAGTGTCCAAACTTCTTTCATGGTATTAATTTTCTGGCAGGAATGTCACAAAAGTTATGCTGCATTGCCAGTGCATCCTCAGAAGTGACATGTAGTTTCAGTATGTCCTATGACCGAGGAAGCTCCCTTTGGCTGCTTGATTAATGTGGTACCCATTGGGCTTTTCTATAGTAAAATATCTCACTGCCTTTGGGATTAACAAGCATCCCAAACAAGTGATTGAGTGGCACTTTAGAGCTATGCAGATATCTCATTCTTTCTCCTCTTTCTGTGTTCCTCTCCCTATAGCCAGCTCTGCTTGTATCAGGTGGGCTCATATTTTCCTATTTCATTTCATAAGTATGGTCATTCATTATCGGCATCCTTAATGTTCAGATTCTTCCACACTGGCACGTGCTTCCCCTGTATCCTCTAGGTACTGTTCCTTACCTTTTGGAATAACAAATATTTTCCAGACTCACCTTGTGCTTTTCTTGTCCCAATACTGGAGTCAACTATTTCTGTAAGGTGTTCTGGTTCTTTCTAATGAGAAAGGGCACAAGTTCAATCCAGACCGCAAATGAATTGTTGGCCCTGATAGTATGGTATCGTTCCTCCTAGGCACTCTTAATGGATAGAACAAAGTGGTACACGTGCATATACATGCATTCTCACAGATACATAGTTCCCTTTATCTGCCATCTGTGTGCTCAGTTGCATTTGCCATTATCTGCCTGTGGACTAGGCACAAACCACGGATTCACATTGATGCCTCCAGTTCTAGCCTTACAACTCAGAGTTCATTTTTACTTTTCCATCTTCAGTAGTTTATACATTCCCCCTCTGCCAGCGAGACACCGACTTTCCATTGCCACCTATGCTTCCTTCTTTGATCAGCTACCCAGTGTACCATCAGCCTCCCTTCTCTGGCTGCCCTTCCTTGTGGAGACCTTTCCTGCTCTGCATGGAAATCCATCAGCCAGCATCAGAGACTCCATGCTGTGCAGTCCCCACTGTGCATACCTTCTCTTCTACATTGTTGTATTCTTACTGTGGTAAAATGTAAATCATATGAGATATACCATTCTAAACATCTTAGATGACAAGCCAGTGACATCAAGTGCATTTGCCTGGTTGCACCCATCACACCATTGTCTCTACAATCATCCCCAATTGAAACTCAGTGCCCCTTAAACTTTCACCTTCACTTCTTCCTGTCTAGAACAACTACCATTCTGTTCTTTTTCTGTGCATTTGACTATTCTAGGCACTTCATACAACAATTTTCCTTTTATATCTGGTTTATTTCACTTAGTGTCATGATTTCAAGATTCATCCATGTTATAATGTATGTCAGAGTGGCCCCCATCCCCACCTTTGTTAGGGTCTCACCAGGTTGGCCTTGGACTTTCTGTCATCCTACTACCTCTGGCTAGGATTACAGGTCCTTGCCACCACACATGAAATGCCATTCCTCTTCAAGTTAGAACAATATTATGTTGTCTGTATATACCATGTTTGTTTGTGTGTTGACTTGATATTTCTTCTGTTTTTGGCATTTTTCTGTGGTGCTGGGGTTTGGACCCAGGGTCTCACACATGCCAGGCAAGTAGTCTGCCACAGGAACCACACCCCTAGCAGTTCCTTTTGTTTTTAGGTTGAGGAATACTGCTATCAACATTGGTATACAAATGTCTGAATCTCTACTTTCAGAGCTACTAGGTTTACAACTAGAAGTGGAATTGCTAGATCATAAGAAGATTCCATCTGAAATACTTTCAGGAACTGCCATGCTATTCACAGAGTGGATATGTCATTTTAACTTGCTGTTAATACATAAGGGTTTTTCTATTGTACTAGATTGTTGCCGAGAGAATATTGAGGGAAATACCCATCCTAGCAGGGGTGAATGAGGGTCTTATTTTTGTCATTCTTGGCATTTCTCTAACAATTTGTAATGCTGAATCTTTCAAGCGTCAGTTGTCCATGTATCTTTCCAGAGAAGTGTCCATTTAAAATTTTTTTGTTGTTCTCAGTGTGTATATTCTAGACATTAACCTTTCGTCAGATTTATGATTTGCTACTATTTTCTCTTAGTGTAGCATGTCTATTTGTTCTATTGTTAGTGGGCTTTCATGCACAAAAGGTTTGAATTTGGATGGAGTCCAGTTTACCTACTTTTACTTATATTGACTATGTTTCTGGTGTCATAGCCAAGAACACTTTGCCAAATTCAATGTGAAGTTTTCCTCCTTATGTTTTCTCCTGAGATTTTGTAGTTCTAGCTTTTACATTTTAGGTCTTCAATCCACTTTGTGTCAACTTTTGCAAACAGTGTGTGTTATTTTAAAGTCTGGATGGTTCTGAAACTCTTCATGCTTCAAAAGATGTGCCAAAGTTATTTTTAAAATTACCTTATTTTTGGACCTTCAGGATGCTTGCCTATTTTTGCTTTTGTAATTTTATTACAAAAGAACCTCAAGCATCCCCAGAATTTGAAGTTTTTTTGGGGTTTGAATCAACAGAGGCAGACAGTGTGGCTCAGTGGGCTCAGTGAAGCCAACAGCAGAGATCCAGATGGTTATTGCTGTGGATGGGGCTGTTGTAGGTTGGCTGCTGGTCTCAAGTCTCTTCCAGTATCAATTAGTGAGAACCACATTTTCACCTTTCCCCCAGTTTCTTCATTTAGATGAATCTATCCCTGGTTACCTGGCAGCCTATGATTTTTTTCCTCTGTGATTATTTTATGTCTATGGTGCCCTTGGTGGTGCCATTGGTTGTGTTGGCTCTCAGAGGTCAGGGTTACTCAGTGATGGTAGAACTCTTTGGAGCAGGGAAGTAATATTTCCAGAGAGGAAATGGGGATCATTGTGCAATGCTTCATGGAGGGCGGCAGATTTTCCCCAAATAGCTAGTCCAGTCACAGTAATAGTAATGTTCATTTGTGACTGCTTGCCCTCTCTTATAGATTTCAAATAAAAAGGGAAGTATTCAAGGCAGACTCCCTCTATAAATTGACACTAGTAGATAGAACCAGAAACGACTGGGCTGTTATAGCTGGAAGTATCTAGATAGACTGCTAATTTCCACAAATTTTAGACACTGATTTATTTATGGATTCAAGTTCAGTAATATGACCAGTGTCAGTAAGTAAAATCAATCTTAAAAAAATCAGTGTGTGTACACCTCTCTACTTCCTTCCAGAAGCAAATCCAGCACCCTCAAGTGGAAGCCCAGAGAAAAGAACTGATACCATCCAGTGTGTGATAGGAACAAATGGGGCCAGGACTCATGTTTCTCAGTTATTAAGTTAAGGGCTCAGATGGAGGAAAAAGAGGCAGCAGCAACATTCATCTGCATACTGAGGGTTTCCTTTCCACTGATGAGAGAGAACAACTTAGCAAAGACTACCAAGCAGGTCTCAGTAAAGCTTTGAGTTAGGTGGTTGTGTTGGCTGGTACTATTTTTTTTTTTTGGTTTTACGAGACAGGGTTTCTCTGTATTGTTTTGGAGGCTGTCGGTCCAGCCTGGCCTCCAACTCACAGAGATCCACCTGCCTCTGCCTCCCGAGTGCTAGGATTGAAGGCGTGCACCACCACCGCCCAGCTGGCTGGTACTATTTTAAGAATGTATTCATAAGTCAAGAGTGGGACACCTTCAAGACATGGAGATGAATACACTAGAAAAGCAATACAGACTTGCCTGAGCTCAAGACACACAGATTCAGCATTCTGCTCTCCAAAGTAGCACTTCCTTTACATAAAACTGACTTTGCAAGCCCCTTGTCTGTGAGGAATGAGACTGAGCTGGTCATCTCAGAGCCACCAGTTCTCCTGGTGGAAAGTAGCTACCTTCTGATTCATGATGTTTGCTTGCTCAGAGTATGGCATGATGGAGCTGTACACCATGTGCAAGCGATGAGACAGGAGGGAGAGAAAGTGCTTGCATCCCCATTAGATTGGGGACTCTTGTTAAAGAAAGAAGAGTCCCTGGGGCTCAACAGTAACAGGGAGAGTTGGGGAATAATTTAAAGATGGAGAAAAGAACTAAAGTGAGTTTTTCTAGAGACTACCCTCAAATAGTTAGTATTCTTTATTTCAAGTGAAGATTCTGCTGGGGCCACTATAGTCAGAAGGGAAAATGGAGAAGTGGTACAACTCGGGAAAACAGAGGCTAGGAATTTTCTTCCTCTGGGGTTGACTTCTTTCTGAATGTCATTTTGGTTTCCCATGTCATCCAGTCTTCTGAGGAGTGCAAAGGATTTACCCTTTGTAGCTTTCAGCTTCAAATCTTCACACTGTAGTCTAATGTGGTGGTTTGAAGGAGATTGTCCTCCATAGTCTCAGGTGTTTGAATACTTGGTCCTCAGTGAGTGGTGTTCTTTGGGAGGTTAAGGAGGTATGGTCTTGCTAGCTCCCTGGTTGAGAAGATAAGATTCTTACTATAACTTCATTTGAGAAAACTTGATAAAAATTTTGGTTGATCAAGCCTAGCCACCTAACCATTTCTTACACAAATTGTTGTCGACCATTATGTTAAATATTTTTTTTTGAGATTTACTTATTTTTATTTTATATGTGTGGGTGTTTTGTCTACTTGTATGTCTGTGTACCATATGCATGCAGTGCTCATGGAGGCCAGAAGCAGGTGTTGGATCGCCTTGGAACTGGAGTTACAGACAACTAACTGTTAGGTCATCATTTGGGTGCTGGAATGAAAGAGTAGTCTGTGCTCTTAACTGCTGAGCTATTTTTTTAGCCTTTTAATTGGGATTAAATACTAAGATCCACCCAGTGTGGATCCAACATCAACCTCTATTTGTCCAGGGATATCAGTTTCAATGATCCATTGATCAAAGGGTTGGAGTTGGGAGATGAGACTGTTCAGTAAAAGTTTATTTCCCAGATGATGATCTAGAGAAATGCTGACACTTTTCTTGTAAACAATTAAACAATCCATCAGCCTATCTAATTGTGTGATATTGAGTGTAAGTACACTAGTTAGTTATATCTGAGCCATCAAACTAGAAATAACTGTCAAATTTTGGTTAAAGTAAGACCAGAGTTGACTGCTGAGGAAAGCAAAGTTTGGAATGAAAGGAGAAAAGACAAAGTATTGAGTTAAAAAAGAGAAATTGATCAATTTAAAAGCACAGTAATATATAATTTGGAAGAATAATGAAATAACAACAATAACAAAATGCTATCAACAATCAACGCTTACCGAGTCCTCACTGTATACTGATACTACTGAAGTACTTCACATAAATGTCATTGAATCATCATGACTCTTGGAGATAGTCATTAGAGCATAGGAAGACGGAAGACACAAGCTAGAGAGCAGTGGGAAATACATTCTGAATATGAGATGAGGCATATCACTAATAAGTAGTGGGAGGAAACTATTCATACAATATTCAACAGGTATTTATTGAGCTATGATTAGACCCCAGGCAGTGTGCAACTCTGCTGTATAAAAAATTCAGAAGGCTGTTGTAAGTTGGCTCTGACAATCTTTGCCTCTAATTTCCTATATTAGTCAGGTTAAGATAACTTATGCTGCATTAACAAAACACGCTCTCGACTCCAAATTTAAGTGATTCAGTTAACCCATTTCTTCTTTTTTCCAGTTAAGTTCTAGATATGGATGTTTCCAGAATGAAACGTCAGTGTTGTGGCATTTCCATGTCATCACAGATCTAGCCTTTGATCCTTGTGTAATTACCCAGCAGGGAAAGGGAACATGCAGAGTTCAGATCAAACTAGTCTCAAAACCACATCTAACTGTGAAGATGTTAAGGAAATGTGTCCTTTCCATATGACAGAAAGAGGGTCAACATTTTTGTGAGTACTCACTGTAATTATCCATGTTAGCTTTAGAGTGAAGTACTTAAGATGTAGTAACTTAGTCTGTCTCTCCTTTCCTATTCCTTTCCTCCCCTGTTCTCCTTTTCCCACCCCTAATATCATTTGTCTTCAGAATTTGATCTAGACTAAGGCTTTAAGCCTTGAACCTGACTTTCAGATCTCTGGGTAGCTGACTTTTGTTTTAATTCTACAGTTTTAAATTCAGAGAGTCTAACAACCGAACCAGGCTGAATTAGCTAGGGGATGCTAAGGGTGATGAATGACTTTGCTCATGTTCAACTACACAGCACTGCCCCTGTTTTCAATCATACCATGGATTGTGTAACTTTAAGATTAATGAGGTGTTCCAGCTCTTGGTGCACTGGTCTCTATGAGACATCTAGAGCTGCCCTGGGCTGAAGCTGGGTCACTGAGCTGCCAGAAAGTCACACTTCTGCAACAGATCTCTCAGCAACAGTGAGTTGGCTGGTAAGGACAAGGTTCTGGGACGTGGGCTCCTTCCTCAGAAGTGTTGCTGACATTTCTTCAGTGAGTCCTAGTGGAGATGCTGGCTTCCTGCGTTGCTTTGGTAAGAGTTTGTTTATATATTCAAATAGTATCTTCAAGTGCTTGTCCTGTTTATCTGAGTTTGCTACATATGCATTATTACAGTGGCTCTCTGTTTTTTCTTCATTCCATGTTCTCTTTTCTTCTGAGCACAGATTTGTGGGCACTGTGCTAGGTTCTGGGACCTCAAAGATATATGGCAAAGAAAATTGTTCAGTGAAAAATTGTGTGAGGCTTGGTGAGGCCATATTGCTCTTCTTCTGTGGAAGGTTTTGATATTCCAAGTATCCTCACTGGACAGGGGAAGAGGGCGAAACAAGGGTTGTATGAGAAGACAGTAGCCAGAAGCCTGAGACCATTTACCCTTGCTCAAAGGTAAATCCAAGAGGAAACAATAGTCCCATAGGAAGAGACTGAGAGTAGCAGAACAGATCTTTTGTAAAGCTCTTTTTTTCATATTATTGAATTTTATTTTATGTGTTTGATTGTTTTGCCCAAGTGTATGTATTTGTATTATAGGCATACCTGGTTCTGAAGTCCTGGAACTGAAGTTATGAATGATTGTGAACTACTGTGTGCTGGAAATGTGTGGTGGTTTGAAAGAAAATGCCCTCCAAAGGGAATGGCAGTATTAGGAGCTCTGGCCTTGTGGGAGGAAGTGTGTTACTGTGAGGGTGGGCTTTGAGATCTCTTTTCTCAAGTTTCATTTAGTATGACAGTGAGTTAGTTTCCTGTTGCCTCTAAGCCAAGATGTAGGACTCTCGGTTCCAGCACCACATCTATCTGCACACAGTCATGCTACCCACCATGATAATAGTGGAATAAATCTCTAAAACTGTAAATTGCCACATCAATTGAGTGTTTTCTTTGTAAGAGTTGCCATGGTCGTGGTGTCTCTTCATAGCAATAGAAACTCAGACTAAGACAGAATGGTGCCCAGGTCTTCTGCAAGAACAGCATGTACACTTAACTGCTGACCAATTTCTCCAATCCCAAGAAGAGCCATCCTAAGAAACACCAATAATAGAATCTCCGGGTCCCTACTGCATGACAGGTAACAAGGGCGGCACTCAGGAAGTTCAGAGATTACAATAGCTGCTTTCCCAGACTAGAAGTAGAATCACATGGCAAGTCTGACAGGAAGTAGAGTTTGTTTTCAAGGCTTTCTTGATATAGCCAGGGTCTCTTATGTATGGTTCCTAGTCAGTTATGCATTTTTGTGGATTTGAAGCCATAGTTTCTCTGGGCATCTTGGTGATTTCTTCATCTGACCGAAGGGCATCTGTTTGTCTCCCTGTCTTTGCTCAACTTGTTTTAAACTCAACTCATGCACAATCTTCTTGGATTACCAAAAGAAGCAACTGAAACACAAAGCTGTTCTTCTAAGTACCTCAGAGAACTTCATACCCATGTTCATTCACTTGGAGGTGGCCCAGCTGCTTGAAACCGTGAGATTTATTCCCTTTTGTTAGGACTCTATTGACAGATGACGGAAGAATGAAAAATTGGTTTATGGACTCAGATATAGGTTACATCAGTGTTTGGTGACTCACTATCTGTGTTACTTTAGGAAACTGGCTTATTGAACCATAATTGTTTTCATCTACAAATGGAGGAAATGTCAGTTTGATCTCATAGAGTTACTGTGATGGAGTACATTAGTGGGTAGGAAGAACTTAGTGTAGAGCCTGGTGTTTGCTAAGTGTCCAGTTTCCATCAATGATTTCTATCTACACTGCTCATAGAGATGTTCAGTATTCACCTGAGTCTCTAAGAAAACTGTTGGAAAAAAATTTTGTTTCATAAACAGTATTTGTTCATTTGGATTAATAAAAACCTGGAACCCAAATAGAAGTCCTGATGGGTTTGTTTTAGTGGATCACAGATTAGAAATGACTGTCCTGGGCAGGGAATAGAGACCACAGTCTCGGAGCATGTCCTCTGGAGGGGAGGTTTTGTTTTTGCTACAGATAGTTTTGATTTAGCTGTTAATGTTTAAGAACCAAGTGATTTTTCACATAAAAATGAATATCTCTTCCTGGACTTATATCTGGCCTGCTTTACTTTTTTATGTGTCTACCTATGTAGAAAAATGGTTCCCCAGTGTTAACCATATCATGATTCCTGGGATTTATGAATATACTGGGTAACAGAACAGAGGGAAACCAGTTGTTCATGGGAGAGGCTGTAAATGTCTAAAATGAGGAGATGACTCTGGCCATCTAGATGGGGCTAATACAATCTTTCCGAAGGGTCCTTACTAGTAGATGGGAGGGCAAGGAGGGAAATACAGTTTAAAATAAATTACTAGGGTAAGGCTTTGAAGATGAGGGAAGCAGCCATAATTCAAAGAATATAGAGGAAAGGCAAGCATTCCTGTTCACACCTTGATTTTTGCACAAAGAGACCTGTCTGTACTACAGAAAGAGAAGATAAGAAACTTGAATTAGTAATAACTTGGTGGCAATTTTACAGAGGCAGAAATAAGCCTGGTTAAGATGCGTAAGCTCCTTGGCTTCTTACTGGACAATGCCAATTAACAGGGATCCATGTTGCTTCTGAAGTGCAGAACAGGGGTTGCCATCTATGAAGGGCCTTAGCTGCGCATGAAAACGACATTTGTGATAAAAAATTTAAGTAATAATTTTTACTGTGGATTTCTTGCAATCTGTGCAGTTAGGATGTTAGCATGAGCTTTTCACCTGGATAGAGTAGTTCAGCATTTTTCCACATAGGAGGGGAGAAGGCAATATCTCATTTTTCTGTGCACAAATAGCACAGGAGCTCTTGGGAGGATCTAGAACCAAGGGTATGCTAAATCAAACAAGTCAGTTACAAACAGACCAGTCCTGATTTTATTCATATGAGGTACCTGGAGTAGGCAATAATCAGACAGGAACTAGAATAGCAGTTGACAGGGGCCAGGGAGAGGGAGGAGTAGGAAGTTTTATGCAATGGGCAAGTTTGGAAGGTGAAAGGATCTTGAGATGGATGACAGTGATGGTTGCACGTCAGTGTGAAGTGAATGCGCTTAGCAGCAGCAGACATTGCACTTTGAAATGGTAAAAAGTAGTACATCTTTCTCCTCACGAAGACTCTTCCTGGGTATCCTGTTGTTGCCTTGTGTTGTGGAGATACTATAGTTTTGGGTCTGTGGGTCAAGTTCCTTCATGTGTTCTAGCAGATTATAGATGGGGTAGATGTTGGGGTGGTCCAAGTCATAACCCTGGCTCTGGGCCTGGGCAGCTGCAGGGTTGGTCAGCCATCCAGTCCTCCCCTTTCCTCACCACCAGGGTGAGCTCTCCAGCATTGCCCCTGGCTAATTCACCCTTGTAGCAATGAGCAGGGGTGGGACCATCTCTCCTGCTTTCATGTCCCCAGGGTCAGCTCTTTTCTACCTAAACCATCAGGACCATCTCTGCTGTGTTGCCCAGGCAAGGTGCAGGGGCAACTCTCCTGAGTGCTGTTGCTGGTGAGAGGCAGGGACAGCCTTCCCTCTCTTACATATGACCCCAGGGCCAGCTCCTCTACCTGTCTCAGGCACTGATGGGTGGGGATGGTTTGAGGGGGAGAGCATCTCTTCTCTGCCCATGCCTCCACATGTCAGATGAATAATGGGGACAGCTCTCCCTTGCTCGAAACATTAGACCTGTGTCACCCATACTTCTGATAACAGGGCCAGCTCTGTTGTGCTGCCTAGGGGAGGAGCAGGCCCAGCTTCATTGAGTGCTGCAGTTGGCAAGGGCAGGATCATCTGGCTTGTCTAATGCAGGCAGTTACGGGGTGTCGGAGGCAAGGGGGCTCTCCCACCCACACTGCCACATGATAGATGAGTAGTAAGGACAGCTCACCTGCACCTCCACCAAAGGATTGGCTCTATTGTATTGTCCAGGAGAGGTACGGGGTCATTCTCTCAAGTTTTGCAGCTGGTGGGGGCAGAGACAGCTCTCCTGCTCTTGTGAACTCAGGGCCAGTTCTCCCACCTGCCTCTGGCATCTATAGGCAGTAGAGGCAGTTGAGACAAGAGCTTATGTTACTCACGCTGGCTTTGAACTTTCTATGTAGCTGAGGAAGACCTTGACCTTCTGATCCTTCTGCCTCCACCTTCTGCGTGCTGGTGTTATATATATGTGTGGTGCTCGGTTGAATTCAGAGCCTTGTAAACATTAGATAAGCATTCTAGCAATTGAGTTACATCTGTAGCCCACCTTTCTTATCTTAATCTTGAAAAAATTGTAGTACAGAGGGAAAAGAAAGAATGACCACCAATAAACAATGAGGATGATACCTTAAGGTGCCAATGCTAAATATCTCAATTATAACAATCAGTTCATAATAAGTAGAGTTTTGCCCATTTCACAGTTCAATCTTAATTCATTTATATTCATTCATGTTCTGTCAAGTTATATATTTGTGGGATGTTGGTGAGTACAATATCAAGAGGTTCTTCAAGAGGGCCAGATCCTAAGATGTGGAGGGCAGAGTCTACTTGCCAGGCTTCTTTTCCTTCTGGACTGCCTCACTGTCCTTCCTCTCCTGGGTGCTGACTCTCTTGACTTGGATATTTTTTGTTTTATTTTTTGAGGTAGTGTCTCACTATGTAGCCCAGGCTAACTTTGAACTTGTGGCAACCCTCCTGCCACAGCTTTTGAGTTTTGGGATTGCTAACATGCATAGCTGTAGCTCTAGACTTGGGGGGGGTAAGTGATGGTGATGGACTTCTCAAAAGCAGTGCTTTTCCTTAACAGAGATGATTCTAAGCTTCTAATGCCTTACGAGTTTTTAACTTTATGATGGCGTACAAGTAATATATTCAGAATAAACCATGCTTCTAGTCCGAAGTTAGAACTTTTCCCTAGGTGACTTACTGATGGTATGACATTCATGGTCTTATGCAGTGCCAGTGAAATGCAGCTTCCCCTTACCTAGGTGATCACCAAGGGAAACAAACAGCAGCCAACAGTGTTTTGTGGACACAAATATTCAATAAGTTACATGATATCCTATACCTTCATATAAAATATGAATTATGTTAGATATTTTTGCCCAACTATATAGGGCAATCTGGGTTTTCTGATCATACATAAGGCAGACTGGGGTAAGCTGCGATATTTGTCAGTAAATGCTTTTTGACTTGTATTTTCAGAGTATTATGGGGTTACTGGGACATAGCCACATCATGAGTAGGGGAGCAGCTCTATTTTTATTTCTCCACTGCTAAGACATAAGACTCAGGGACATTCAAAGCTCTCCAAACTGAGGATCTCCTATGTTAATGATTTGACTGTTGCCCCATCCACAAGTTGAAAATTCACTCAAATGTATAGATAATCTTGCTGCTAAAAGGAATGTTGGTAATATGTCTATGAATTCTGAAAGCATGCAGCTTTAAAATTTCTTCCTTTCCCTTTGGCATTTGCACCAAAAACTGGGCTTTATTTTGACACTTACAATCCCTTCCTTCAGTGTGACAAATTTTAAATGTACTTTTCTCGACACAGTCTATGCCAGCGTGATCTCCAGTGACGTCTCAAGGCAGACTGAATAAAGAGCCTGGCTTAGTGACTCAAAAGTGCTTGAGCAGTGGCTTCTAGAGGCTTGACACATAAGCCTGGGTTCAAATCCATCTTGTCTGGGAGAAAACAGGGAGAAATCTCTCACACAATGATTCCCTGAAGCAGAGAGCTCCTGAGCCAAACTGTCATCTCCCTTCTTCCTTCCTGAGGCAGGTGATATAGCAGGTGGGAACGAAGGATGTGGCATAAAATAAAACCCAAACAAACATGGAGAAACAAGAAAAGGAAGGTCTCACAATCCTTACACTTCACCCAGACTCAAGTGACCTGAGGTCTCTGGGTAGGAAGATGGAAATCACATGAGAAAGGAAGCTGCCAAAGTGAGATTTAGAAAGTGAATCCAAGAGCCAGGCTTGATGAAGCAGATTTATGCATGTTGTCTATGTCTCAGCAATTTAATTATTGTCATTCTCTGCCTGGAGCTATGACCCCTGGTTTCTGGGAACAGGCTTAGAATATTTTCAACTTGATGACATTTATTACCACCTGCTTCATACCCCAAATTCCTCAATCCCTCTGTCCCTCACTGAATCTTATATTTAAGCAACACCTTAGTGTTGCTGTTTCCAATTGTTAGCATATCAAGGGGGCAAAGACTCTTTTTAACAGTATCATATTGAGGGATATTTCTATGTCTCAGTCAAATGAGAAGTTGCTGACTGGTTTGGATCCCAGTAAACATTTGGACTGAACCAAAACAGGAACCTCAGTATGTCAACAGGCCTGTGTGGTGACCCTGGGAGACATGCTCCGGTTCATGAATGCATCATACTGGGTATGCGTTGCTGGAAAGGACTCATTCACTGGAGGTGAAGTTCTCATCTGTGTATCCCCTTTGTCTCTCTGTCCCATTCTTCTCCCATTCAAAACTGGTTGCTGTTTGGTGTTCAGGCATGTTTTTCAAGCTCTGAGCTGAGGAAGGTCTGAGGTTCTACAGATGAGTAATAGCTGGTCAGTTTTCAGCTCTTATAGATAGAAAGCAGTGATTGATAGATATAGAAAACTGGCCTTGATCCTCTCCCATCAGCCGTACCATCCTTATTTTCATTCCCTCATCACCAGCAGCCTACCACCACCACTGCCATCATCATCATTAGAAACATCATTCCTAGAATTTATCAAAATAAAGTGTCTTGCCAGGCATGTTAGAAGTATAAGCTCATATAACTCTTATGAAAACACCATAAATAAATTATTATTACACCCACATGGCAGAGTACATATGTGGCCCAGAGAAGTTGAGCATCTTATGACTGGTTGTAAAGTGAGTGATAGGCCATGAGCCTTGAATATAGAGTTGTTTTGATATCAAAGTTGGTGTCTTTCATACTATGCAATGCTGACTCTGAAGGTTTAGATAACTTTTTTTCTCCCTCCAAAATAGAGGTTTTGCTGTGCTTATGTTCAGTGAGATTCATAAAGCTGTGTCAGATAAAACACTTCCTTCAAGCTTAATGCTAAAATGATCCAGTAGGCTCCTTCAAGGTGTCAACTGTTCAGTGAGTAGGGCACACTTCATTACTTCCTGGGATACAAATCATTTAGAACCCAACTTTATTACTTAGGCTTTTGTCACTTGGACCTTTGCACACTTAGAGCAAGCTTCTTCAAGTGCTGTATTTGTACTAAATATTCCTCCACAGAATAATGCTGTGTATGGTATATAAATGTGATTTTATTATTCTTCCTTGCTTCCAAAAAGAGAAGAGTTGGGAATACTTTTTAATATTTAAAAGACCATATATGAATCCATGACCAGGAATGTCAAAAACAAGCAACAAACAAACTCCTCCAAATGCTGTTAGTTATTTTCCATCTGCTGGATCAGTTAGTGGAAGGTTGGCAGAGCTGGAGGCTGGAAATGCCTGTAGTCCTGTTGGAAACAAAGGGGATTCTGGAGCAATGCAGACTAATTCAGGGGATAAAACGTCCATGGCTTATACTATTTTCCTATGAGTTATTTCCCATGAATGCTGCTATTACATCTTGACATGTTCCAGAGTGCTGTCACCAGTTTTATAAAAGAAAGAGTGAGTTAAGGGATGAGGGAAAAGGCATTCCAGAGAGGGTGGAGATTTGATTAGAAAAATGCTTGGGAGAAACATATAACCTAGAATTTGCTCTGGTTTTAGTTTTTTAAGTATTGTATGAAAATAATAAGCTTAAAAAGCAAGTCTTAGCGATAACAATCTTTTTCTTAGTAAGGAGAAGACCATGTTAGCTAGTGAGAATCTGCTGGTCCTAATGAAGTCTGAAATCTGTTTTCTATGTTGGAGAACTCCTAGATTTTCCTTCTTAAGGGGAGGTAGGAATTTCATCAGTGCAGAAAATAAAACTCAAGCAAATATTTGAACCCTCAAGGGGACACTGTTTGCAAACATTTTTCTTCTTCTCCTAGTCAATTCACCATGGAACTGAAGTTGGTTTTACACTCATGGGTCTAAAGTCACTATCATCTGTCATTCAAACTTACCTCCTCGGGATCCCATCTTCTACCTTTGACCATCCCCTCTCCAACTTCCCCTGAGACATTTCCCTAATTCGGTCTAATATTGTTTCATTCCTACATTCTTTTATATATTATAGTATCAAGGAGTGGGAAGGGGCCCCATCACCAAGGTAACTGTACTCTTTTGGTATTAACTTGACATTTTGCTCAAATTTCTTAGACTATTTGTAGAGTGTAACTTCTATGAAGTATAAATGTTTTAACTCTGTAAGTGATCCAGAATGATACAGATCTTCCAGCATCCCTGAAGGACATCTGAAGGACAAAGTGTCATGAAAAGTCAGATATGAGCAAGGACAAGTTCTGTTTTTCCCTGATGTCTGGAGCCCATATCAAGCACCTTCTATACATTCTATACCACTGTCTAAGGGTCATGGACATTTGAATTTTGATGTAAAAATTTGTCCTTCAAATTGCACCCCTTTCCTTCAGGGTCCTAGAAACTTTACATTGTATAGTCACTACTTTTAGGCAATTTATTATCAGTTGATTAAGGTCACGGAATGATATTCACTCCATAGTACCTAGCACCTAGACATAGCTTGGTTTATAGAAGTATTTGGCAAAGATTTGCTTAGTTGTGTTTAGAAAATCAATTCTCATCTTTATTATTCTGAGACACAAGCAACCAATTCACAAATCAATAAGTATTTAACCATCTACTATTTGTTGGGATCTGTTTTCAGCCCTGAGGGTATAAAGCAGAGATGATTTTCAAAAATTTGAATACTGGTGAATTATAGATAGGTACCACTCAGGACCACTCTGGAGTGACCAGAGAGAATGGCTGTTGTAAATAATTGGACTATGTGCAGGTGTTCACACTGGCTCAATTTTGGGTCCCCAGTTGACTGACCCTAGACCTCATGCAATATTTAGTCTGAGGGAGAGCTAGTCATGACTGAGTGATTCTGAATATGGTGGGTGCTGGAAGGATTAGGCTTCTTATAGAGCTACAGTGGCAGGGGTGTGGGGTGGAGGGAAGCTTAACCTGGTACCAGTGAAAGGTGGGATAGATGCTACCATTCAGAGGTAAAATTTCTGACACAGGCTCATGGGTTTGAACTTGATACTCAGCTGGTGGTGCTGTTTTGGGAGGTTGTGGAAACTTCAGGAGTGAGACAAAGCTGGAAAAAGTGTGCAGCTGGGAGATGAACATTAAAAGTACAGCCCAGTACTGCTTCTCATTCCAGTCTCTCTACTTCTTATGTGATCAAGCCTCCATATGTTTCCACTATCATGAAGCTTCCAGGAAGTTTTCCATACCTTCTTCACCACAGTGGACTGATTCATCTTATACCTTGAGCTGAAGTTAAATCCTTCTGTTAGCTGGAATTTAGTTAACAGCCACCTGTGACGAAGTTTCTGCACGCTGATTGTCTGATTAGAACTTCCATGACTGTAGTGAATTGGGCTGTGTTGTAAACGTAGAGCCAAAATTATCTTGAACTACCTTTTTCACTTTCATATTCATTTATCACCTCCCCCCCACCTCTGCTCTAATAGCCGGTCAGCTATTAGGTACAATCTCTGGAATGTCTGAACCCAATAGACTCACCAATCCAAAAGTTAAGTTTCTCATCATAGAACATCTAAAACCAACAGCAGAGACTTCCCTGTTTTGTTATCACCACCCACCCTATGTCCCCACCAGTGTATTTGGTGAATGCATTAATTTATAGCTTTCTTTTGTTCTGTGACTATAAAAACTCATGTAACTGCTTCCACAGTGTAACAGGTCATTTGGGATAACCTGCATCCATATTCCTGGAATGTGGTCACTTATGATTGGCTTAGCACAGCATGTTCCTTATTTTACATAGAGCAAGAGCTATGTTCTACACAAGCACTCACTTGCTTCTTGTCCAGACTTGGTCACAGCGACATAAGTAATTAATTAATACATTAGAAAGTTATTCGTAGAGAAAATGCCACTATTCTTAGCTCAGGTGTTTATTCCCATGGTCCAATATATTAACACAGGAATTATCTCTCTTCCTCTCTGGAGAGATGGGATTTTAATTTGTCTTTTCCCTGTTCACAATGCTCTGAAGACTCTTTGTATTCAGTTTTAGAGATGTCATGAAAATTGCCATGGAATGGTTGGTTTAAATAACAGAAATTGACTTGTCTTAGTTATAAAGGCTGAAAGTTCAAAGTCAAGCTGTCAATAGGTTTGCTTTATTTTGAGACCTCTCTCCTTGGTTGTAGATGGGTACCCTCTTGGGGTGACTTCACATAGTCCTTCCTCTGTGCACTTACATCCTTGGCATCTCTTATAAGGATCCAAGGAAACGCTGAAGGATGACTCCAGTTTCAAATGCAGGGTCGTTCACCTGTACAAAATGGTGATGACTCCGATAGGAGTGTGCAGGCTCCTTTTAACCACAACTAAAGGGAGTTTCAGGGACAGTTAGGTCATCTTATTCATAACTGGTTAAACTAGCAGCAGTTACACTAGTTTGCTTTTACCTGGATGAGGTTTAGCCTTATCATTTTTGGACATAATTGCACAAGCTTGAGTAAGTCTGGACATGACTCAGAAGGGGACTGCTAGATTTGTCCTTGAGACACAGTGAGACTGACTTAAGCATTGTGTTTATTCTCTCCCTTGTGCCTAAATGCAAGGTATTGTGGATAAATAGCCCTTTGTTGGGAGAGACAACTGATTTGCTCTTCTCAGAGAACTGAAACCTAAATTTAGTTATAAAAATGGGCAAGTAGGAGTTTAAATGCTCCACTCTCTGTATGTCCTCTTTTAATAGAGTATCAATCAGACTGGGTTGGGGTGCCATT
This sequence comes from Mesocricetus auratus, assembly GCF_017639785.1. Taxonomy (NCBI): domain Eukaryota; kingdom Metazoa; phylum Chordata; class Mammalia; order Rodentia; family Cricetidae; genus Mesocricetus; species Mesocricetus auratus. Next base: position 25,106,996 of record NW_024429190.1, on the reverse strand, counting down.
GTGTCCTAGTGGTTTCTCTTAAGAGCCTGTCAAAAAATACCATCTATTTTGAATTACAGGAGTTTAGGACTCCAATATAGGAGATCCAAGGAGAAAATGATTCAGTCTACAGTGTCCCTTCCAGTAACTACCATTATCTGAAAATATAACATTGTGAAATTCATTATATTTTGTGGAAGCACAGGGTCTTTCATAATTAATATACATGTGATAGGATCATATGGGAGTATTGTGTGACATTTTTCCTGGGGAGAAGCAATACAAAACGTCTACTCACCCTGGATAGGGAACCAATAACAGATCAAAGCAAAGATAGTTGGCGAACCAGTGAGTTTATTGGGATTATTTACATGAGCATGGATAAGGGATGGAATCAGAGATGACTCAAAGGTACTTGTATCATCAAAAACCTACCCCAGCGTGCCTGACAGCGCAGAAGAGTTGAAACCTCTGAGCTCTTTGCTGCCAGCATGACAGGTCAGAGAGTCCCTTTTAGGTAACTCACCTTGGCTGGCTTGAGTCTCCTCAGTAGTCTTCACTACTTATATAACCTTGGGGAGGTAAGGGACTTGACATATGGTCAGTTTCAGGGACTTCTTGAGGATCCTGTCTTTAGAACTTCCCCAGTCTTAATGAGCTTACCTCTAGGATGGAATGTTTCAACTCAGAGGAAACTACTATTCAACAGGTAAAATAAGATAGGACCAAAATAAACCAAACAAATGAACATCTATCATCTAGGATTAGGAAGGGCTCATTAATAACAGTAGCCAATCATTATGAAGCATCTTTTATTCATTTAACTATTGTTTGTTAAACCCATAATATGCAGTGGAAAGTATTTGTAGATACTTCAAATAGGCATTGAATGTAACGGAGAAACTTCTGTGGCTTTCACAGTCTAATACCCTAACTCTCTTTATTACAGTTAGTAATAATATTATAGCTAATTGCCTTGCCTACTCTGGGACTCATCCTCCAGCTGTTGGCCAGTGTTGAGTTGATAGGTTAGAGGAATTTTCTTTGAAGATTTCTGCCTCCCCTAATCTTATTATACTTTGTGGGGACAGCCCACATCCAGTAACTGACACTTGGGAGTGCAAAGGACAAGTACTTTACCTCAGTTCCATACAACTCTGAGGGGGTCATTCCAGCCTTCGATCTTCCTGTGGAATTGACTGTGTTCTATTCATGACTATATGCCTTATGCCTGTGAAACTCCTCCACTTGTCCAATCCTGCATTTCTCATCATCACATAGGTGATGTTTTATGAAAAACTGTAATTTCAATACCCAGAATTCATTTCAGAATCTATTTTGTGGTATCTCTCAGTGTTGACCCAACAACTTTTCTTTGTCCATTTTGTGCTCCTATAACAGAATACATGAAACTGGCTAATGTGTAATGAACAGAAAATTTTGGCTCATGTTGCTGGAGCCTGGGAAGTCAAAGATAAGGTGCTTGCACAGGATTGATGCTGGACACTCCTAGTGCTATCTTATGGATGGAAGGACAGAAAGCACACAGACAGAAACACACACACACACACACACACACACACAGCGATGATTAATTTAGCCTTTTATAAGGAGCCATTACTCATATCTCAGCAAGCCCTACCTTTCACCACTGCTATGGCTGCCCTGAGTATTTAATTTCTAACACACACTCTTTAGAGAGCACATTCAGTCCTTAGTACTGACCTAAGATACATGTAACTTAGGAAAATTCCAAGTGGCAGCTTATGAGGCTAGGGTATTTTTCTCATAATCATTTATCAAAGTAGTAAATGGAGACTTAAGGAGGCAGAGATACTTGCTGCAGGTCACAGACCAAGTCAGAGGTTAAGATGGGGTATGTCAGATTCTGACTGACTCCACAGCATGTTCTCTTGACCTTTCTCTTCTTTTGCCTTCCCTCCTTTTTTCCCCCTCTTTTCCTTTTCTCGAAGGTAACAAAAAGTTGGACCTTGAGAAACCAGAGCAAATCTTGGGGAAGCCTAAGAACCAAGGATGACATCTCTCAAGTTAATCTGGGTGTGTTTTGCCCAGGTAAGAATCAAGTCATTTGTTATTGATCCTAAAAAAGCCAATATCCCTTTCCTCCTAAAGTAGCTCTGTAAATGCAGCATATTGATTTCAGAAAAGGCAGTTTAAGCCAAGTTAAAAAAAACTATGAAAATATAGGCTTGTTAAAAACTTAAATCCATAAAGCCATTTTGATTTCTCATGATTTTGGCCTAACTGCAGCCTCCAATCAAATAAAACAGATGCTAACAGAGTACAGGAAGGCTGGATGCTATTCATATACTTTGCTTACATGAGTCTGGATTTTCTCCCTTAAGCATGTAGGATGTCTTATATTAATGTGTGTTCTAGCTAACAGCATGTTTTTATTTCTGTTTATTGTTTCTCCAGCTAGGAGGTTTGAAGATCCTTAATTTGTAGGTAAGGACACTGGGATCCAAAAGGATTCAAGTGTGCCAGGTCACATAGCAAAGAACATACTCAAGAATGAATGTATTTCCCTGATGGCTAAAGATGTTAATCACTCCAGTCAGAATGGCTAAAATCAAAAACACTAATGACAGTTTACGCTGCAGAGGATGCAGAGAAAGGGGAACTCCTCCACTGCTGGTGGGAATGCCAACTTTTACAGCCATTTTGGAGATCAGTATGGATATCCTCAGGAAAAGGGAAATCAGTCTACCACAAGATCCAGCAATTCCACTCTTAGGCATATACCCAAAAGATGTACATTCATACAATAAGGACATCTGCTCAACTATCTTCATAGCAGCATTATTTGTAATATCCAGAACCTGGAAGCAACTTACATGCCCCTCAACTGGATAGTGGATAGAGAAAATGTGGTACATCTACACAATGGAGTACTACTCAACGGAAAAAAAATGGAACCTTGAAATTTGCAGGCAAATGGATGGCACTAGAAGAAACCATCCTGAGTGAGGTAACCCAGTTATAAAAAGACAAACATGGTATGTACTCACTCAAATATAGATTTTAGACATGGAGCAGGGGATTGCCAACCTACAATACCCCCCCCCACCAGAGAGTCTGGGAAACAGGGAGGACCCTAAGAGAGATATGCATGGTAACCCAGAGAAGGGGAATGGGACGAGATATCCTGATTGGATTGAGAGCATTGGTGGAGGGGAGTGGAGAGGGAGATGGGAGAAAGAGACAGGGAGAAGAGGATAGGGAGAGGAAGACATGGGGGAGCAGGAAGGTTGAGTCAGGGTAAGAAGAGAGGAGAGAATGATGAAAGATATCCTGATTGGATTGGGTGCAGGGAGGAGGGGAGGGCAGAGGAGATGGGAGAAAGAGAGGGGAGAAGAGGATAGGGAGAGGAGGACATGTGGGAGCAGGAAGGTTGAGCCAGGGCAAGAATATAAGAGAGAAGGATGAGAGATACCATAATAGAGGGAGCCATTATAAGTTGGAGGAGAGATCTAGCACTAGTGAGATCTTCACAGGTCTCCAAAAATGACACCAACTGGCATTAAGGCTACCTTAAATACCTTCCCCGATAATGAGATTGATGACTACCTTATATGTCATCCTAGAACCCTCATCCAGTGGCTGACAGAAGCAGAGGGAGACACCCACAGCCAAAAACTGAATTGAACTCCTGAAACCCAGGTTGCAAACAGGAGTGCTGAGCAAAGGAATCAAGACTTGGCTGTTGAAGCCCACAGAGGCAGCTGATTTAAACAAGGGGGAACACATGGACCCCAGACTGATGACTGAGAGGCCATCATGAGACTGATCCAGATCTGCCCCCCCCAACCTGGGTGTCAGAGAGGAGACCTTGGCAATCTATGGGACCTTGGAAAGTAGATTAGTATTTATTCCTGACATACAAATGGACCAGGGAAGTTATAATAGACTCTGAAAATCCCTCATGGAAGGCCTTATCCTCCCTGGGGAGCGGAGTGGGGATGGAGTTGGGGGCTGGGGGGTTGGGGGCTGGGGGGTTGGGGGATGGGGAGGAGGGGAGGGAGAGGGAACTGGGAGTACCATGTGTAAAAAGTTAAATAAGAAAATGTTGGGGAAGTCCTGCGCATTTGGCAATAAAGCACTGTCTGGCCTATAGGGAATCTAGATAGGAGGGACTAGGAGTCCAGGAGGACTCTGGGAAGGAGAAACACAAGAGAGTCAAGATGTAATGCCATGGGAGTAGGAAGCCTGGAACTATTCTCCGGTAAGAGAAATACTTAGATTAGCAATTATGGAGTAATTACTTAAGTCAGAGGTAGCCAGTAAGAAACAAGCAAGGCCAACAGCTTCATAATTAATATAGACTCCTGTGTGTTTATTTGGGACTGATGCGGCTCTAGAACCAGGCTGGTGGGAAGGCTACTTTCAAAGAAAAAGCTTCTCTTAACAAGAAAAGAATGAATGAACATACTTGTCTCCCACCTTCCTACAGACAGGTGTGTGAGCAGTAAATAAATGATCCTCAGTCTTAGAGTATTGCCAAAGACCAACTTAAAAAAAAAACCCTAGAAGAGAAAGTGGGAAATACACTTGAACGCATAGGCACAGGAGACCATTTCCTAAATAGAACACCAGTAGCACAGACTCTGAGAGCAACAATTAATAAGTGGGACCCCCTGAAACCGGGAATCTTCTGTAAAGCAAAAAACACAATCAATAAGACAAAATGACTCCCTACAAAATGGGAAAAGATCTTCACCAACCCCACATCTGACAGAGAATTGATCTCCAAAATACACAAAGAACTCAGGAAACTAGATATCAAACTACCAAATAATCTAATTAAAAGTGGAGGTACAGCTCTAAACAGAGATTTCTCAACAGAACAATCTCCAATGGCAGAAAGATGCTTAAGGAAATGCTCAGTATCTGTAGTCATCAGGGAAATGCAAATCAAAACCACTCTGAGATTTCACTATCAGAATGGTTAAGACCAAAAATACCAATGACAGCTTATTCTGGAGAGGATGTCGAGAAAGGGGAACACTCCTCTATTTCTGGTGGAGTGCAAACTTGTACAGCTGCTATGGAAATCAGTATGGTGATTTCACAGAAAACTAGAGATCAACCTACCTCAAGACCTTGCAGTACCACTCTTGGGCATATACTAGAAAGAGGCACAGTCACACCACAAGGACATTTGATCTACTATGTTCATAGCAACATTATTTGTAATAGCCAGATCTTGGAAACAGCCTAGATGTTCCTCAATTGAAGAATGGATAAAGAAAATGTGGCATATTTATACAATGGAGTAATACTCAGCAGTAAGAAACAATGATATCCTAAAATTTGCAAGCAAAAGGACAGAACTAGAAAAAAAACATCCAAAGTAAGGTAACCCAAAACCAGAAAGACAAATATAGTATGTACTCATTCATAAGTGGATACCAAACATAAAACAAAAGATATCCAGCCTACAATCCATAACTCCAGAGAAGCTAGAACCCTCTTCCAGAAAAAGATGGAAGCAGATGCAGAAACTCACAACTAACCAATGGGCCAATCCAAGTACAATGAGTACAATCAAAGTGAGAGAGGAGTGAGAATATGAACAAAGGAGTCAAGACCATGATGGGGAAACCCACAGAATCAGCTGACCTGAGCTAGTGAGAGATCATGGACTCAGGTTTGACAAATGGGGAACCTACATAAGACCAAACTAGACTCCGTTAATATAGGTGACAATGGTGAGACTGGGACAATATATGAAGCCACTGGCAGTGGATCCAAGATCTAACTCTAATGCACAAACTGACTTAGTATATCCCATTCTATGGAGAGATACCTTGCCTAGCCTAGACACAGGGCTGTGGGAGTGGAGAGGTGCCTTGGTTCTGCCTCAATGAGATGATGGAACAGACTTAGTAGAATTCCTATGGGAGGCCTTACCCTCTCTGAGGAGCAGATGGGAGGTGGGGGGGAAGAGGGGGAAGAGAGAGGAGAGAAGGGAGGGGTAACTGGGATTGGAATGTAAAAAATAAATTAATTAAAAACAAAACCCTTCTGGATAAAAGAATAGAATCTCCAGTCTGGGCAGATGCCTAACTTTTTAGCTGGGCTGGGTTCAGTTACCTGGCCAAGGGGCCACCCTAAGGAAGGGAGGCTCACTTTAAGTCATGCTAAAGAGATAGGAGGAATAATCAGCTCTTTAATGAGCTACTGTACTTTTCTGTCTACCCTTTGCTGTGGACAAGAAATTGTGCTATCATATTGCATGTGTGTTGGGAAAGGTATAAAGTTATGACTTTTTTTCTCAATCAACTATAACTTTCATAATCATCAAAGGGAAATTTAGAACAGTCTGATTTTTACATTTATGTGGTAGGTAATTACTAATTTCTTAAATAAGGTTTATTCAACAGTGGCATAGGTGACCTCTGAGTCAAACTGTTAAAAAAGTGTTAGCTCTCTGTTTCTGTAACAAAATAGCAAGGGCAGCTTTAAAAGATGAAAGGTTTGTTTTGGCTCACAGTTTCATTGGCTTGTCTAAGTGTGTGTATGTGTCTATAATTGTGTGTGCTTTTACAGTCTGGTTTAGTAGAGGGGATTCTATGATAGTTCAATAGGATGATTGATGTTTCTTCATCCTCTAAAATAGTTTTCATCTTTTTTCTAAGAAAGCAATTGTATAAAATAAGTGTGAGTCTAGTTTTTGTCTTGGATCTTTTACTGTCTTCCTAATTTCTTCCTTAATTATTAATCCACTTTATTTTGCTTTTTATCCAAACCCAGGAAGCTTGGCTCTAGATACAACTATCATTATTTTAATCTGTGTGCATTTCTAGGTAGGCCTGTAGTCTTTATCCTAAAAGCTTAGTTTTAGTTGTATTGTACAAATCCTTTTTATTAAATGATAAAACCTTCTCAAATATAATCTGTTTTATATTTATAATCAATCAAGATAATCAATTTATTACTGTTGTGATTTTTTTAAATCTAAATGGCCAGTTTTCCTTTAAGTCAGTGTCCTAGTTAGCATTAACTGTCAACTTGACAGCTCAAAATTCCCAGTAAAGAGTGTCAATTGTGTAATTGTCTTATCAGGTTGTTCTATGGAAACATCTGTGGGGGAAGGTCTTAATGATTTTAACTGATGCAGGAGGATCCAGACAGCTGGGGCAGCACCATCCCTGTGCAGGTGGTCCTGGCTTTTATGGGGAAGTTAGTGAGCAATACAGCTAGCAAGCGGCATCCTCCGTGGTTCTTCTGCACTTCTTTGACTGTGAGTGAGTTCCTGGTGGAGGAGAGTTCCAGGGCCGAGGTAAAGCTGCACAGAATATCTAGTAGTCCTGCCTTCAGCATCCTGTCTTGAGCTTTTGCCCTGACTGCTCAAATGGCCTGTGACCTGGAAGAAGAAACAAACCCTTTCCTCCCCAAGTCAGAGTGTTTCATCTCAGCAACAGAAAGAAACTAGATCATAAACTCAGATTATTTAATACCTATTTTATATTCACAGTTGTTTTACATTCCATTAATTATTTTATATATTGAATGCCTTTGTGTTTATTTACTTTTAATTATTTGAATTAGATAACAGAGAACTTAAAGCTATTGGTCTCATTAAAGATCTCTGAATGTCACTGAGGCTACATCTCAAATGCCTGAAGGCAGGCAGAACCAACCTGTCTCTAGTGTGTAAGTCCTGTGACATTTGGAGCCCAGGTGCCTCTGGAGTTTAGGGCTGTGGAGTTTGTTGAAGAAAGGCTACAACCAAAAAAAAGTACCAAACTCATTTAGAGGCTTAGGGAAAAAGAGAGAAGAACCTAGCCAGCTGGGTGATGTCTCTGTTGGGACCCTACATGCAGTTCTGGCCTGTGTTTGTGGTTGCAAAGTCACAAGCAAGAGGCTTTTTCATGAATTCATGCCTTAAAGTTGGGTGCCAAATTTATCATGAGTTCTAATAGGTCTTAGTAATAAAAAGCTAGAGTCAGGTATCCGGGTAAATGCTGATAAGTAAAGGAGCAAGCCACAAGAGAAACCTCTTAACCTCTACTGAATTCTTAGATCAAAGGGGAGAATCTGTTCCTACGAATCCTCAGACTGACTGCCCTGAGATCCTGCCTTCTCCTACCTTATATTCCTCTGTCCGCCCAACTATATCACCTCTGTCTCCAGGTGGGAGCGAGCATCACCTGGCTCTGTTCTTCTTTTAGACTGGATCAATATCGTGAAGCCCAGGGTGGCCTTGAATTCAGAGAGATCACCTGCCTCTGCCTCTGAGACCTGGGATTAAAGGTTTGTGCTAACACTGCCTGGCTTATATGGCTAACTAGTGTAACTAGCTCTAAACCCTGAACTTCAGGCAACCTTTATTTGTTAGATCACAAACAAAATATTATCACACTCAAGGACTGTGTTGTATAATGCCATTATCAATGTCACTTTTGAACAAATCTGTACTTTTAATTTTGCCTTTATTTAGACGTCTCCTCGAGAATTTCTGAACTGCTATTTTATGGGCTGGCACATTATCTTTTGCTGTAAATTTCAAGAGTCATTGGATTATGCGAATATTTCTATTTTTGGAGATGATATATCAGTCTGACCAGTATTTTAAATCTTTCATGAGTCTTTAAATTGTCTAGCCTCTGTTTGTATACCCTCTTGATGTAAGTACTTAGTTAAACTTGTTAGCAGTAAAATCCAAGCTCCTACTTCCACAGAAAATGGCAATCATTTTTGAATTCTACTACGTCAATGGATGACTCTCACCTGTGTCAGCTCTTTAACAACTTTACAGCCTTATGCAGTTTGAAACTATTTTGTGTGACTATAGCTGTTTCGTGGATTTTACTTTTACCAACATAAAAAATTTCTTGTGTTTCTCTTCTGCCTCATATCATCAAAAATTTTAAGATCCAATTCTCTATACCCTAGTTTCTTTGTTTTGCCCATTGCACTAGCAATATATGAAAGCTTCATCATGGCTGGAGACTGAATGAAACAGTTTATTGCTTTCTTGTCAACCTTCCCTTCCCACGTTTCTTGAGTATTTCAAACCTCCTTTCTTCTCTCCTTTACTTCTTTCTCCCCTCTATTTCAACTATTACTATTAGTTACTGAAATGCTTTCCCTGCTCTTTTCTACAGAGAAAACTGTTTATGCGAGGAATAGATTTTTGAAGAATTTACATAATTCAAAACCGAGGTAATTAGGATTAATTTCCTCACAGATCTGACAATAGTATTTCTGATAGTGGGTATTTCTGTTTACTGGATGAAGTGAGAGTGTGTAAACACAGCCTATAACCCACTTTGCATAACAACATCAAGAATAAACAATTGCTGATGAATTAAACAACCTTTTTGAAATTGCATAATTTTGAATTTTGCACATAACTTGGGGGCTTTATTAATATTTTTGTACCATATACTTTCAAATTAACTCAATGTTTCATAATATGCAATTGCCCTTCATTACCCTACCACCTCTGATTTCTCATTAGTGCTTGATTATATTTGCGATAATAATTGCAATCATGGCAGCAGGAACCTTCACTCATTCTCTCTAAGATAGGAACTGTACCTCTGATTGGGTGGTACGCTCTGTGCAGGGCAAAGTGAATGCTTAACTAGGAAGGCTGAAATACCATGCTTAACTAGGAAGTGTACATCCCTAGGGCAGCTCTGGTTGGTCTCCTTGGCCTCCTCATGCAGCCCTCTCTGGGTCAGGACACTTTAGCAGCAGGATTCCTTACTGACATTGCTCTCTGTACAGCTAGTACCCTGGAAGCAAGCGTCTCTGGACAGGCTTCTTTCCCGTCCTTTGATTCTGCCTTGGCAGCATATATGGTGGAGAGAGACTGCTTGCCTCATAGCTAGGAAACAAAAGAGAAAGCTGAAGGAGCTGAGGTTGCACAATTCACTTCGAGCACAAATTAAGATGATCTAAAGTCCTCCCACCAGGCCCCAATTGTGTGTGTGTGTGTGTGTGTGTGTGTGTGTGTGTGTGTTTGTGGTGTGCAGGTGTATGATATTTTTACATGTGTGTGGGTGTTGTAGAATATTATTTTAAGGGGTGTTACATTTGTTTATGCTCTGGAACATTTGTTGAATGATGTAAAGATATGTTGCCTTTGTTTATGCTGCATTTGTTTAATTCTGTGAAACTGTGCTTCTTTGCTTGGACCTGATGGTTTAATAAAGAGCTTAAGTGCCAATAGTGAGACAGGAGAAAGGACAGGAGGAGCTAGGAGGCAGAGATTATAAACAGAAGGTACAACAAGGAAGAAGGGGCAAACAAGAACAAAGAGAGGAGGACATCAGGGGCGAGCCATTCCGTCAGTCAGCCACAGAGTAAGAATGAAAGTGAGCTATACAGAAATAGAGGAAGATAAAAGCCCAGAGGTAAAAGGGATAATCTAAGGAAAGGTGGTAAGAAACAAGCCAAGATAAGGCTGGGCATTTATAAGTAATAAGAAGACTCCGTGTGTGATTTTATTTGGGAGCTGGGTGGCAGGCGCCCAAAAGAGGCAAAGACCAAAGAGTAAAAAGCTTAAGAGTTAAAAAGCAAAACAAAACAATCAACTACATTTTGGTGTCTAACGTGGGGCTAGAGTAAAAAGCCATACGCGGGCATATATGTGTGTGTCGGCACGTGCATGTGGAGGCATGGGGTTGAAGTCAGTGATCAACCTCCAAGCCTCTTCCACCTTACTCGTTGATGTTGGGCCCCCCAATCAAATCCGGGACTCTGAAATGGCTAGTCTTGCTAGCCAGCTTGCTCTGAATATGGAATTTTGGGGTTGGGGTGAAGTTGGGTCCAGGATGAGCCATGCCTACTCAGCACTTAATGTGAGTTTGTTAGGAACCAACTGTAGTCTTCAAAGCTCTTACAGCTGAGTCATCCCCAACCCATGCTTTAACAGTTCAAATCTCAGTGGCCACATTCCAGGAACCAAGCCGCTAACACATGGACCTTGGGGGGCCATTCAAGGACCAACCAACAGCACTGTCTATGAGGAAGCAGATGGGACAAAACTGAGCAGACAGAAATTCTAGCCCAACTTTTAGAAAATCATTATTTTTTAATTTTAGTGTCTTTTTTCCAGGTGAAGGCACATTTTTTTCTTATACATCTTTAATAAAGGGATTTTATGAATAAGCAGTTTTTCAGGTCCTCACTGCCTGCCTCTTTTCTGTTCCTGAAACTAGTCCAATGCACATACTACAGTGCCCAAAGAGAGCTCCTGCCAATCATTCCACTGATTCCCTTTCTGTTGCATCCCATCTTTCCTTGCTGTGAACTGAACTTTGGGTCAGTGGCCTCCAAAACTGCATGCTCATCATTTCTGGCATGACACAACCTCAGCGGTTTATCTATTGGCTAAACATTTTGCGCATATTTTATAGCATAATAATGCATCAGTATATCTCTGTACAGTTTGAATATGGTCTAGGTATGTACCATGCTCAAAAATATTTCAAAGGATGTGTGCACAATAAAACAACACTGGAAGTCTGTTGTCCCTTTCCTTGATTTGGTACTGGGATCTTAGCTTTTAACCTGTTCAGGTCTTACAATCTATATTTCTACATTTCTCTAAGCCAAGTTAGCTCCTGACCCCACTTTAAACTCTGAAAATGCCAACACCAGGTCTCTTTGTTGGTGCCTTAAGAACTCAGACACTAGAGCTCTACTTCTTTTCACAGACTGGAGATGTGGGTACCCTTAGGGATTCTGGGCTGGAAAACTGATCACATTCAATTAATTTATTTACTTACTGAGTTGTAAGACTAATTTCACAGTAAGGTAAAAAAGCAGTGAAGAGCCAGCTGAATGATGCAGAAAAGATAAACTATAGATTAAAATTTTCATACAGTATATTATGGCTTCTTTGGTCCAGGTGACTGTGTTTGCAGAATGTTGAGTACCACGACTCTGTTTTTTCTTTTATAAAAGCACATATACATACACACACACACACAATTTATATATCAGTATATATACACTAACATATATATATATTAAAAAGTATATATAGAAAGAGGAGGGAGAAGAGGAGGGGGAGGAAAACATGAGGGATCAGGAAGATTGAGTCAGGGGAAGAATAGAGAAGGAGAACAAGAAAAGAGATACCTTAATAGAGGAAGCCATTATAGGTTTCAAGAGAAATCTGGCACTAGGGAAATGTTCAGGGATCCACAAGGATGACCCCAACTAAGAATCTAAGCAGTAGTGGAGAGGCTACCTTAAATGCCCTTCCCCTATAATCAGATTGATGATTAATTTATATGCCATCATGGAGCATTCATCCAGTAGCTGATGGAAGCAAAAGCAGAAATCCACATCTAAGCACTGAGCCTAACTCCTGGAATCCAGTTGTAGAGAGGGGGGAAGTGATGAGCATAGGGGTCAAGATTATGCTGACCTAAACAAGGGGGAGTTCATGGTCCCCAGACTGACAGCTGGGGAACTAGCATAGGACTGAACAAGAATCCCTGAACGTGGTTGTCAGTTGGGGGTCTGGGCAGTCTATTGGGCCTCTGACAATGGAACCAGCATTTATCCCTAGTGTATGAGAGGACTTTGGGAGCCCATTGCCCATGGAGGGATACTCTCTCAACCTAGATACACAGGGGAAGGCCTAGGCCCTGCCCCAAATGATGTGACAGATTTTCATTATCTCCCATGGTAGGCCTCACCCTCCCTAGGGAGTACATAGAGGGTGGCTTGGGAGGTTGGTGGAGGATATGGGAGGATGAGAGGGAGCTGGAATTGATATGCAAAATAAGATTGTTTCTAATTTAAATGAAAATTTAAAAAAGAAGAAAAATAATACCACTAAAATTATACAAAAAGTATACACACAGTACACACAAAGTATATATATGTATGTATATATATACTATTTAATATATGTGTTATATAGTATATACTACTTAAAATTATTTGAGAATTTCATACATGTATACAGTGACTTTTGATCATTTTACTTGCTACTTCCCTTAATTCTCCCTGGATCCACCACCTCCTCTTCCAAACATCTGCCAGCCCCTTATCACCTTTTAATAAATAACCTACTAAGTCCAATTTGCTTTGCCCTTTTACTCATGAATGTTGAACCATCCACTGGAACATGGCTAATCTACCAGGGAACAGAACCTTAAGGAAAACTGACTTCCATTCCTCTAATAGCTGTCAACTGCTTCTAGCTCCTCTGTTAAGAGAGGGGTCTGTGAGCTTCTCTCTCCATGCTGTTATAACTGGCTTAACTTGTGCAGACTACCATAGCTTCTGTAAATTCATGAATACATTGATTCTGCCTTGTTCATAAGACCCTGCTTGGCCCTGGTCCTCGCTAACCTATGTCTCATATAATCTTCATGTTCCCTATTCCTAGATGGTCCCTTAGCCTTGGGGGCAGGAGTTGGGATAAAATGTCCCACTTGTGGCTGAACACTATGTGGGAACTTGATGACACATTAAACACTCATGTGCATTGCTCTGCTCTGGATAACACTCTTTGAACCTTATTTTATCCCGCACAGGACTAGTTATCATCATGCTATTCTAGCTGATTTTTTTTGGTCCTTTTGTTGACTGTTTTATTTTGCTGAGTCTTGTCTTCCTGATCTGAACTGATCTCTGTTGATGAGGCTGTATGTAGCTTTGCAGCTGGGTAAACAGAGGTTCAGGCTTTTTGGAAAGTCTTTAATGAGATTGAAAAGTCTTGCTGTGTGGATTTTTTAAAAATGTAGAATAGCCAACATTCCTACCTTTTAAAATCCAGGGCCTTTGGGTGGTGTCCAATATTCTCTTCTAGCCCTCATTTTGACTTTCATAGATTTTTAATTTATGAGCCTGGAGAGGCCCTGGAGTTCAAGGAGTCCTACCTTTTCATTTACTGAAAAGCATGAACCATAAGCATATGACTCACTCTGAGATTTGCAGGCAATTAAAGTAGAGCTAACCTCAGGCTCTACGTGTTTCAATTTGTCCTCTGGTTATCTTTTTATTTAATCAACTTTACCAAAGTGTTGTTTCTGAGAAAAATGTTTCTTTTGTCTGATAAATTTAGAGAAGGATGAGATAATTAAATTTAAATAGTTTGTCTGCTATGATATTCTTTTAATAAATTATTTAAATTTTTGAGGTTTTTATATAGGAATGCCATGTTTACATAATTTCCATTGCACTCTCTCCCTGCTCCCCTTCCTTCCTTCCTTCCTTCCTCCTTTCCTTCCTTCCTTCCTTCCTTCCTTCCTTCCTTCCTTCCTTCCTTCCTTCCTTCCATTCTTCTTCCTTTCATTCAATAAATTTAATTATTTATTTTACATCCCATTTTAACTCTTACCATACCCCTGATAATTCCTTCTCAAATTCCCGGCCAGTTCTTTAATTATTATTTTACATGTACCTAAAAACACTCATAACTTGCTGATACCATTTGGCTTATGTGTGCATGTGTTTGGGGCTGAGGACTTTGGGTTGGATAACCTTTTGGGGGCTCATTCATGGAGAGGACTGACTTTCCCTCTCTTGGCATCTGTTAATTTCCTGCAGTTCTTGATCTAGGTGTGAAGATTTATGAGATTTTTTTCCCTGTCTACTTTGATGTGCCAGCTGGTATTGTTATTGCGCCTGTCTTGTTTAGGTAACCCTATTGTTAAAATTTCATGTGTGCAGCGCTTCCTGTCCCATACAGAAGATATCTCACAGCAGATGTCCTGGTCCTCTGACTCTTACAATCTTTCCACTCCCTCTTCTGTGACAGGCCCTGATCCTTAGGTATAAGTGTATCAAATGGGTCTGGGCACACCCATGTTAGTTGTTCTCTGAGTTTTGAACAGTTGTAGATTTATGTGATGGTCTCCATCTACTGCAAGAAAAACTTCTTTGATGAATGGTGAGAGCTATAGCTATAAGGATTGGTATTTAGAATTAAGTTGGGAATTACAAAGTGGCAGTAGTAGGTCACTGTCTAGGGTTCATGATCTCTCCAACTATAGGTAGTTGGCTAGATTTCTAGCACCAGGCATGAATTCCACCCTGTTGAGTGAGATCTGATTAGATGACTAGTGGTCACCTCCAACAACCCTTGGGAATATCTTACTGGGATGGCTATTGTTGTGGTTCCATAGATACCACTTCTGGGTAGGACCATTGATTACTTTTCTCCCCTGGCATCTTGCACAGCACCTTCAGATGCTATGAGAGCTAGTTCTTGGGGAGGAGGCTTCTAGGCCAGTTTCAGCTTAGTTCTTCCAAGTCCCATGTTGGAAGTGTGTGGTAAGAATGTAAAGGTAAGACCATATTGCTTTAAGATTCTTTAAGAAGGGTCTTTGGGAAAGAGATTTGTGGTTTTGTAGCCCAGAGTTGAGTAAGAATATACTGCATACAGAAACTCCAAATCATTTGAAAAAGGAATTCCATGTTAATACAGAACTATGTAAATGTGGCATTATCATTTCTTTGAAGCCAGAGGCTCTTGTGTATTTTCACAAGCAATTAAATACTCTCTCTCTCTACACACACACACACACACACACACACACACACACACACACACGGAGTTATTTTAGACTCATTAATTTTGGGGCCATCTTTCTGTGTTTCTGTGGTAAGGTCAAAGTGCCAAGCATTTAAAAAAGATGCTCTTGTTTGGCTTTAAATATTTCCCCTATAGGGCAATATGTGTAGGGCTTTTGGCATTTGGCTTTGTGTTGAGGCTGGATTCCTATTTATGAAACCTTTAGATTTTCTTTATAAATGTCAAGGTTAAATGGAGGTGAAATCAAACAGTTCCAGGAAAGCCATGAGGCAAATGCTCATCGTTAATCCAAGTCTATTCTCAGGCACTTAGCTTTTCCCAGCCATTAGCATTCAGACACTGTTATTAGCACATAGACACCCAATCACCCATGTGCATTAGCCAAATTAGATGTGTTGATTAAAGATACAAATTATGTGATATGTGTTTATATATCAAAATAAGATGGTTTTAGCTCGACAGGAGAATGTTACTTTGCACGCTCGCTATCTCTCTCTGTGTTCACATGTACATGAGAGACACAAAGAATAATATAAGCTAGCAGAAGTCTCTTTTTAATTTCTTTTAAAGGAAGATTGTGCCAAAAATCTATTTTCTCCTATTTGTCATGGCATTACAAGGAGATTTAAAAATATTAGTGTGACTATAATGTGAAATTCCTAATATATGTGTGAAATCAGTCAAGACATCAAATAAATTAAACATTGTAATAGCCAAGTGGGACATTGTAGTGTACTTACCAGCAGTGCAGCTTTTTAGTTTCTGTGATACTCAGCAAAAGTGTGGTTCTAGCTGGAACCATGTCACTTTTAAGGGACAGTCTCATTTAATAAGATGTCTTCAGTGGAACTGGCAAACTGCTTACCACCTTTTCCAAATACAGCTACAGATATTGGTGGCCATCAGGCAGAGGAAGGAGTATGTGGGCTTTGTAAGATAGTTATATTTTTGTCTCCTATAAAACTCACAAGACAAAGTAGAAGAAGTGTGAGATGGTCTGTAGTAGAAAAACATCACACCACAGTGGAGAAGCATCCCAAGTGTTTCCATGTGTCTGCTGCATCCCGTCTCCCTCATCACATTGCATCCTCCAGGCTGTCAAAGCCAGGCTTTCTCTGCTCACAGTTCATCAGCTATTCACCTTAGGCTTCCAGAGGTAGGGGCTCCCTTCTAGGACACTTGCAACCTTTAATTTTTAATTACTTGCTGCAGAAGAGATTACCACAGTCTTCAGACAGGTAGCCTTTATACTCTCTGATATTTCCTCCAAGGAAGAAATGCATACACAATAATTGGTTTTTCTTTGACCCTTCGACCTTATTTCATCGAACCTAGACAACCATGGATTACAAAATACACCACTGTTAATATATGCACAAAAGATGCTTCTGCTTACACAATGACGTGTTGTGGTTTATAAGAGGTATTTTGTGACTTAGGGGCAAAATTCTAAAAATCATGATGATTCCTGGACCCATGCTTGTCTGTGATGTATTCCCTGTGATATTTAGAAGTTTGTTTGCCACTCTGATGTCACACACAGTTGGTGACATGTGTGACAGGGTTTTTCTTTTTCTGTAATTATGGATCTTTTAGAATCATTCAACTTTTTATCCATGTAGAATTTATCTTCCCAATTAGTTATATGACTTTTTTTTGGTTCCTAGATTTTCTAAACTAGCACATAGCAGTTAGCAATTTTCCTGAAATTCTGCATCTTCTAAATGGAATTGGAACCCATGAATCTATCCTGATAATCCTGTTTTGCATCAGGACAATTCCTCCTTACAGTCAGTGGCAGACAGAGCATATTCTTGCTAGAGTTACACCTATGGAACCCCTTGCTAACTTACTGGTTGTCCTGATGAGTAGGGGGTATCCCATTCTCTCTTCTTACTATGACATGTGCCAGGTACTAACAGGAGATGAATGAGCACTGAAACTGATCCCATGTAGAACCAGAAAGGAAAGCAGTGCGCATTCCAATAGGATAGTAGAGCTACTCACAGCAGCCTAGGACCTGCCCCAGGCTGGCCTTTACCAAATTAGATGGGTTGAATAAAACAACAAATTATAGGTACACACGTAATTTCTAAGTACAAATCACATGTGTTTATATATGCTAAGAAGAACTGTAGGTTTCTTTTTGTCCATATCTTGGAGGTGTCTGTTTCTTAATCTCAGTTGTCATGCAGTGAAGCTTTTGCTTTTCATGGCTTGTTTCAGAACTTAATAAATGAAATGGGTTTTTCTGATAAGAACCGACACAGGTTTTCCTTGGTGATGTTTTCATGGTGATGTATTAGCTGATCATTTTTATTGTAGAGGAAGAGTCTATTCCTTTTAAAAGCTGTAACTGAAACATTCATTTGGAACAATACTGTAAATTGTCAGTCTCATTATTTTTGAGTCACCTATGAGACACGTAGCCAGGTATGCCTGTGAGAGTGTCTCAAAAGAGAAGGTATCAGAAAGCCTTATAAGTACCAGTGTTCCTATCTTTCTGCTCCCTGACTGCCAGTGCAGTGTGACCAGATACCTCACACCCCACCATATTGGACCATAGTCATAAAAATGCATGCCAAAATAAATACTTAGGTTGCCTTCTGTCAGGTGCCTGGACACAGAAATGAGAAAAGTCATTAATGTAAGCTATGGCTGTATGACTATGTGGTTTGTAAGCCTTTGGTCTGGGTCTGTAGAAGAAATGTGGAAGAATTTGCAACTGTGGACTTTGGTAGCCCCAGAGCCCATGGGTGCATTCTGGTGGGAATTAGGAACACTAGAATGCAGAAAGAAATTCATAATGACTTCGGGAGGAGAAAAGATTCTACCAGGAATTGTACAGAGAAACCCTGTCTCGTAAAACCAAAAAAGATTCTACCAGGAAATGAGATAGAGGCCATTTATATTATATTCAGGCAAAGAACCTGTCAGTGTTCTGCTCATGTTCTGAAAGTTTGAGTGATACTGAATTAAAAAGTAATGACTGTTATGTTTGTACAGTAAATTTCAATGTAGCCCTATATTATTCAGGGTGTGGAATGGTCACTTCTCCAAGCTCATAGCCAGATTTATAGTGAGGGAGAACATGAAGTGGAGCAGAAGGACTCGGAAAATGCACAACATGACTAGAAAAAGAGAATCAGAGGGTTTAAAGCTGTGGACATAGTGGCTGTGCCAACGTTGGAAAAAGTTCCTGTGACCAGGCAGTGTGTGCCAGTGTTGGATTCCTTCAAGGAGGACCCTGTGGAACCGTGAAGGTGAAGTCCCATTGTCAATGGAAACTTCAAGATGTTGATGTCAGGACTGTGTGATGCCAACTAAGTAAAGTTTCAGGTACAGAGTGGGCATGGTCCAAAGGGTAGTCTACATGTGCTGCAATCTACACTGCTGCAAGGATGGGGTTATCCAAACCCATTGGAGTCCAGATGGTGCCACCATGTGCCATTGATGCCAGACATAGAGCTGCAGCGTTTGTTGTTTCTCCTACTGAGTTTTAATCTTGCTTTTGTCTGATCTCTCCTTGCTATCTCCTTTTTCTCCCTTAGCAATGGGATGTCAAATATGTTGCTAGTGTGTATTAGAAGTGAGTTAATTTCTTTTTCTTTTTTGGAGACAGGGTCTCATGTAGCCCTGGCTGGCCTTGAATTTTCTGCATAACTGAGGATGATGTTTCATCCCCTGCCTCTGTTCCCTAAGGGCTAGAATCAGAGGCATATGCCCTCCCCTTGCTTGGTTTTATGCTGTGGTAGGGATCAAATCTAGGCCTTAACGCATGCTATGCAAGCACTCTACCAACTGAGCTGCATCTGCAGACCATGTAACTTGCTTTTGATTCTAAGGGTGCATTTGGATTGTTAATCTTCCCTTTATTGGATTTAAATCACATCAGAGAAATATTCCTGATCATGCCCATGAAGGCATTTCCAGAGAAGTGTAGCTGAGTAGGGAAGATCCACTCTAATATGGGTTGTACTGGCCCATAGCTGGGAGCCTAGACTGAATAAAATGGGAAAAGCAGAAGGCCCGATCAGCACATACTTGATACACTGTGACCAGTCAACCTCACACTCTTGCTGCCATACCTACTCTGTCATGATGAACAAGTTGAGCTACTCATGACTTTCAATTGCCCTGTCATCATTATTAAATGAGAGTGAGTGTGACAACAGACAGTGCAGAGAAGTTGGTGGAAAGGTTAGTCTTATTAATTGTGATTGTTTTTATTAAAACTTTAAGTTAACATAAAAAATGGGCATCATTGTGGCTGTCCCACACGTGTGATCTTTTCACTTTGTTCACATTTACCCAATAACCCTTATCTCTTTCCATTGGTCTCCTTCTCACCAAGCACTCTCTGTTCTGCCTTCATGTCATTTATAGAAATCTTGCATATGGGAGAAATCACACATATCTGTCTATTTTTTCTCCATTACTCTCTATTGCACTTTCCCACCCCCTTTTAAAATTTAGACATGGGAGAAAATGTATGTTTGGATTTCTGTGTCTTGACAAGTTTTCTTAATATGATCTCTTGTTCCATTATTTTCCTGTGAGTAACATAATTGTATTCATCTTTACAGTTGAATAACACACACACACTCTCTCTCTCTCTCTCTCTCTCTCTCTCTCTCTCTCTCTCTCTCTCTGTGTGTGTGTGTGTGAATCACTGATCCATCTGCTGGAGGGCATCTGTGTCAATACTATAACATTGCTATTGTGAATAGTGCCACAGTAAAGTGTCTCTGCAGTGTGCTTGCCTAGGTTCCTTTGGTATATACTCACAAATGTTATAGCTGGATCATAAATTGGTTTGATTTATGGGATTTTAAGCTTACAGTAGGGTTATTAGAACGTAAACTTCATTGTGAATGAATCAAGGAGTATATGTAATATCAAAAAATCAACCAGACTGGAGAGAATCCTGAATCCACATGAGACATTTAAGTCAAAAGTATTGATGTGGCTCAAGTGTCATTATGTACAAACTTCTGGTCATTGTCATTCGGAGACAGACAAATTCAGACAATGTGACAAGCCACAACCCTCCAAAGGACATTTATACATCACTTCTACATGAGAAACATTTATACCCCCAAAAGACCAGTTAGCTATGAACATGTAGAGAACTATGAAAACATATTACTTGGCCATGAAGCTCTCATTTGTATTGTTGCTCATCATTATAGAATGCATAAATAACATAAATATCCAAACTTAAGTAGTTTGATGAAGTCAAGTCTTACATTTAACTTTTATTGTAGAAGAATATAGAAAATACTTGCTGATAAGGAAATAAGCCAACAATGTATCAAAGGATGAAACATATACATTATAAAACAACATATACTAAAGGTAAAATAAAAATAGAAAAATAGGGGCTGGAAAAATGACTCAGTGGTTGAGAGTATTGACTGTTCTTCCAGAGGTCCTGAGTTAAATTCCCAGCAACTACATGGTGGCTCACAACCATCTGTAATAAGATCTGGTGCCCTTTTCTGTTATGCAAGGGTATATGAAAGCAGAACACTGTATACATAATAAATAAATAAATCTTTAAAAAATAGAAAAATAGCAAAAAGAACAACATGGGAAATTCCTGGCCATAAAAAGCAGATGTGTGTGTGTTCACTAAACCTGGATCCTCTGGAAGAGCAGAAAGTGCTTTTAACTACCAAGCTGTCTCTCCAGCCCCTCCATCCCTCCAGGGTGTTTTTTGATTTTTGTTTTTGAGCCAGGGACCAGGGTGTCTTCACTGAGTCTGGAACTCAGTGATTAGCTAGACAGTCCCCTGACTCTGCTTTCCCAGCACTGGAATTACAGGCATTCACCACCATGTCTGGGTTTTTCATGGGTGCTGGAGATTGAACTCTGGTCCTTATGTTTATATGGCAAAACTTTTACTGACTGAGCCACCTCTCCCTCCCTATATAGGTTTTTCTATTACTGACTATTACAGCAGCACCTAAGTCTTGTCTGATAGCCATGGGTATGCATGTGGAATGATCTTATACTAATTTAAAAAGTGGAAAATTTCATATAAAAATGAATATTAAGTGCAAATAGAAAATTAAGTTGAAATAGACTTTATTAATGTTTGTTTTGGAAGCTGAGGGTATAGAGCTTTGACTATTGGTTTAGTGCTTGACTAAGTAAATCAGTGAATGGAAAGTAAGATAAGACTTCTTTTCATCTGCCTTTGCTGACTTTGGGCATATTTTAATTTCCACTGACTTTTCTGGAGGCTTTTCTTTCTTTGAGGATGAACCAGTAGTTTGTACTGTACTCTTGGTGTGTCCCAAACATCTAATATATAATCTAAATCTGTGAACCAGTGTACAGAGATCCCTTTTAAAGTATCGGCCAAAGCCTTTAATGCACTCATTTTAGAGTGATAATCTTTCTTTAGGGATAAAATATCACTTACAAATTTTAGTTTAATTTTACAAGATTCCGGGCTGCTCCAGAAGCCCCTAATGTTGACATAAAATGATGAGATGAAGCAAAGAAGTAAAATGGCCATGCAACCTGGCCACTTTGCTCTCAGAATTTGAGAGTGAAGTCCTCAAGCTGATGGCAAAAGATTTATTTTCATTTTTAAAAATTAATGTATGTATGCATGTGTGTGTATGTGTGTGTGCAAGTGCTCACAGAGGCTAAAAGAGGGTGTCAGATGCCCTGAAGCTGGCGTGACAGTTGGTGCTGACCTGGGTGCTCGAATCTGAACATGAACTCTCTAGAAGAGCAGCAAGCACTCATAACCACTGAGTTCTCCGTTCTCTAGTTCCCTGTCCCAGTGAGTTCTCATTAACTTTTGTTAAAAAAATTTAGCTGGCAGCATGAGGCTGAGAAGCGTTGTTGAGATTCTTCATAGACAAGTTGAAACCCAGTGTAAATAGGAAGCTTCCTTTCCCACTTACCTAGCTAGAACTGACTTACTAACCTCTAGTTGTGGTTTTCTTTTTGTTTTTTTGTTTTGTTTGTTTTTTGCTGATCAGAAACTACTATATGACTTCTAGTGTAGGATTCATGAATGCTCAAATGGACTCCAAGAGATTTTGATGTGCTTGATTTTATCTTGTAACAACCCTAAGCACGCATCCTGAGCAGAGCTAGCAACAAGCCCAAAGCTAGCTAACAGTCTTGGCTCAGGGCTTGCTGACTGTGGGAGCCAGTGTGTACCACACAACCTTGCTAAGCATATTTTCTCACCTCTTACACGTTCGATGATTCACCTTGAGGTGAGTCCTAAGGAGTTGCAGCCTTGTTCAGTCCCTTCTCTTTGAATGTGCGAGCAGCTCGTCTGTCCAATAGAATATGGCAATGGTGATGGGTAGGTGTCAGTCTCCAAGACTCTTCCTTAGCAGCCTGCAGAAACACATCATCCTTCTTGGCTTTGACAATGAGACCTGTCCTATTAGAAGAGTCATGGAGGGCAATATGACTAGGAACCTACAGAGGCTTTTAGCAGCCGAGAGCTGCCCCTAGGTGACAGGCAGCAAGGAAGCTTGGGCTTCAGTTAGGAGGCATTTGCTTCCTAATTCATGCCTGTTTCTGGTTGTTTCCTGTGGTTATGTTTGAAGGGTTATTGGCTAGAGGCTGCTCTTAGCTTCACATTCCTTGTGACAGCCCTCCAGAATTAGCCACATGGGGAAACTGCTTCTTCCAGGGTAGTAGAAGAGAAGGTCTTGAAGATAAGCCTGACAGTGACATCTTAGAGTCATAGAAGGAGCATCCTGCCACATGCTACAGCCTAGAAATAGTCACAAATCTGTCCTCATGGAGGTGACACAAGGACATGTCGGCCAGAAGACATAGACTATGCAGGATCATATTATATTAAACAAGAAATGTAAATATTAAGCTTATGTGGGACTTTAAGCAGTTTTGTGCTTCCCAGAGAGGCCTACACATAAGATAACCCATGGGGTTACACAAAGGAAAAAAAATAAAAAGCTCTTTGAGGCCTGTACCATAATTCTCTGGTAGAGTTCACTTGACGATAGGTAAAAGAGAATAAGTGATTGAATAAGTTCAGGTGGATTCAGATGTGCAGTCATGGTTCTAGTCACATCTTTCTATTAAAAGTTTTTTTATTATGTATAAGTGTGTGTGTGTGCATGCACGCTTGTGCATGTGGAGACTCGATGACAATTGCAGGAGTTGCTCCTTTCCTTCTGCCACGTGTGTCCAGGGTGGGGAGGGTGGTACTCAGGTTGTCAATCTCGGTGGCTGGGGCCATTACACCAGGAGTCATCTTGCCTTCCACACCCCTCTTTTTACACATGAGATACTTGGCCTGGAGTGGCAAAATGATCAGCCTAACTTCTCAGAGCGCATCTGGGCAGCTCCAGGCCAGAACAAAAGGATCCCAGTTTTCATTCAACACTTCCTGTTACATTGTGCCTCCTTCTTTACTTAGAATCTGTGGTCCAAAGTTTTACCTCTTGCCAGCTGCTAGAGGAAGTTGACCAGCAAGCTCTGTGTTGGACTGGAACTGTTGGTCCGTACCTGCTCTGAAGATTTCAGTTTAGTTACTTTACCTTGGGAGCTCAAAACTGGCCACAACAGACTTGTATGAATCACAGAATCAGCAAATGCTGTAAACTGAACATTTTCCTCCTCTCTCCTTCCTTGACAACAGCTAAACTTTTACCCATAAGCCATTGTTTCTTATTATTTGAAACACAGGGGTGATTACATTTTTACAATAAATATCATAAAATTGTGTTAACACTTGGATAAAATACCTGTGTAAGCTAACCATGTGAAAAATAATGCCAAAAGTAAGATTTGTTTTTTCCTTAAGACACATAATAACCCTCAATGTTGTTGGGCAGACACCTGGATGGACCATGAGGGAATTTATTTTCCATCTCTTCATGTCTCCAAAGCCAGTGTGGGGTGGTTTCTGAGGCAACTAGTGAATTTATCCCCAGAGTGGAGTTTGCCTCCATTTCCCTCTCATTTTCAGCCAGAGTTTCTGGTCTCTGCAACTACTGACTTTATGTTGAAACATTGACTGTTTTCTAGCTGCATCTCCACACACTAGGTCTTGAAATTGATGCCTGTAGGACCCTTTGCCTCTTTGTCTGGGCAGAGTCTTTGGGAGGTCAGGTGGGACACCCCAGCATGTTGTTTACCAAACATAAAATCTTTGTCAGGTTCAAGGGGTGAAAATTTCTCCTACTTCTGCCCTGTGGGAACCTTGGGGAAGTGATTCTGTCAGTTCTGTTTCAGGGCAATGAAGTGAAGCTTGGATCTTTGACTTCCTGGGACTATCGTCAGCCAGTGGCTGCAGGATGGAGTGGCAAGCCAGCCCACCCCTGAGAATGTGTCTGAAGAATTTTTCTTTCATGTCAGTTGCTTGTTCATTCCATGGCTCACCAGTGCTTCTGACTCCAAATTGTGAACTGCAACCCAGTATGGATCTTTCTCCTTCCCCCCGCCCACTTATTGATCTTCCTCTGCCCAGAACTTCTGCTTCTCTCTGTGTCTTTGAGGGAAGTCAATATCAAGAGAGCAGTTTCAGGACTTAACTGAGAAAGCAGGGGTTTGATGTGAGGCAGCCAGCGTAGTTCAATTCAAACAAGAACTGTGAGACCCAGATCAGGTGTTCCCTGAGCCCCTGACTTAAAGAATGGGACCAATACTACCTGTTCTTCATGGAAACTTCTGTTGGCAGGATTAAACTGGAATTAGGTATCTAGTACGGAGCTAAATGGCTGTCACGATGGTAGAGACTTAATGAATGATACTTCCCTCTAGTGGATAGTCCTTTTAATAGCAATAATAAGCATTCACAGAGTATTTCCAAGCTTTATAAAACTACTCACTGGTCAGTATTTTACATTCTTTGATCTCATTTTCACTTCACAATATTCCTGTAAAGATTAGGAGGTAAAATTTTATTTTCTCGATAATGCTTTACTCTCTTTTCTTCTTCCCCAGTTCTCATCTTCTTCCCCTTTCCTTTTCTCCTCTTCATTTGAGGCAGGGTTTTACTTTACAACCCAACAAGATTTTGAGCTTTCCATTTCCCTGAATGCTCATAGGCATGAGTCACTATGCCCAGGTATGTAAAGCTTGTCTCAATAAACATTAAACTTTTCTTGCTATGTCAGCCACTGCCCTGGTAAATTTTCTCTATAGCACTGAATAGCATCTGGAATAGCATTTTTCCCTACATACTTATAACATAAGTGAGGGGATAAATGACCAGACTCTGTTCTTTCAAATTATTTTATTATTTTTAATATATATGAATGGTTTGCCTGTATGGATGTCTGTACAACATGTACATGTAAGGCTATCAGTGGCCAGAAGTGGGAATCAGATCACCTGGAATTGGAGTTATTGAAGGCTGTGAGATGCTGTGTGGGTGTTGGGAACCAAACCTGGGTCTTCTCTGAGAATAGCCAGTGCTCTTAACTACAGAGTCACCTCTGTGCAGTTATCTAGCTTACTTCCTCCTTCTCTTCTTCCTTCTTTCCCCTCCCTCTATTTTTCTTTCTCACACAGTCTAGTTATGTAACTCAGGCTATACATAAAACTTGTTACTAAATCTGAAATTGGCCTTGAATTCACAATCCTCCTACTCTAGCCTCTCTAGAGCTAGAGTTATAGCTGTGCACCAATATGCTACCTTTTACTGTCTTGATCTTAACCGTATCCTCAGTGCTTAAAACATGTCTTTTTGATGAAGGAGATAAATACTATTCCTATCTTCATTTTGCTAAAACCTAAACTTTAAATAGTCAGTGTGTAGTTATGGTTATCACTAAGAGATGGAAAACCAGACTTTAATTTTTCTTGAACTCTAATTCATGTACTCAGCTGCCATTCTCCTAAGTCTCATGCTCCATGGAAGAAGTTTTTATAGATAGCCAGTGTGTTTCTCAAAGCCTATGATAAATCACATCACAGGAACTCTGTATTCAGAGTGTGAAATTTGGAAAAGAGAGCTTAGAACAAAGGTCTAGTTCTGAGAGATCTTACACTCTAATCAGGAAAACAAAGTGTATGATATAAGTTAGAGCAATTCAAGAATATTGCTCAAATGCTCAAAGGTTGAAGAGGAGAATATGGGACTATGTTTGGACAACGGTCAGTGCCAAGGCCAGAGTTATTTCTGCTTCAAGCTGTTTCCAGATGCTGAAGTCCCCTGTATCAAATGACAGTGTTGCATATTCTCTCATGCCCTTTAAAAATGTCTGAGTTACTTTTAAAATCAGATACTCTGTAGGCCATTGCTATGTTGTTCAAAAATAAAGACAAGAAAAGGGTCTGCACATGTTCAGTAGACATATAGTTGCTTCTTGGTTAATTCTGACCTTCAGTTGCTTGAATTGTTGAGGTAGAATGTTGTGACACAGAGGACTGACTGTGCAGAGGTCCTTCATACCCAAGGAACTTATGGTGCATGGGAGAAGTAGAATTAGTTATGATGCAATATATGGAGTATAATACTAAAGACTTTTGTAGGACTTCAGGACATCACAATGAAAGCAAGGAGAGGGGATGGCTAGGAGCCAGGAACTTACTGATGAAGTGCCATTTGTTTCATCAGAGTGTTTTGACTTCATTTTCCAGGTGACAAGTTCTTAAGAGAAAATGATCTTGTACACTTGGAACATTCCTTTCTTCAAGCTCAGAGGGTACTATTGTCTGCTTATGGGACAAGGACAGGGATGTGGTCTAATTATCTTACGATGTAAGGATAGCTACCGTAGTAAAGAAAGTTCTGCTTTCAGCAATTAGTAGTGCTGAGGTTGAGAAATCCTGCTTTCAGGAAGGGTAGCAATTAGTGGTGATTAGAGGGCAGATTGGAGAATGCTAAGGATTGAAGCAGGAGGCTAGATTCCTGCAGGAGTAAACAAGGGGGACTGATATCCACTATGGCATTTTCAGTACGATAGAAGCTAAAGTTGAATTTGAGGACTGAGTGATCATGGGACATAAGTAAAAAAGAAGCAGTCATGTTTCTTCTTTGTGTGATAGTGCAACTGGCTGCCCTTCATTATGTGAGGTCAACCAGAGAGAAAGAACAGTTGCTAGGGGGAAGAAATAAAAACAACTTTGATCTTCCTATGGGGTTGTGGTTTGGGTGTGACATGTCTCCTGTAGGCTTATGTGTTTGGACACTTTGTCCCCACATAGTTTTGTTGTTGGAGAAGGTTTCAGAATCCTTAGAAGGTGAAGCCTTGCTAGTGGAAGTAAATCACTGGATTTTATTGTCTGGACCTAATTTCCTGTTCATTCTTTGCCTCCTGCCTTTGGATGTTATATGACCAGTCAACTTCTTATTCCTACTGCCGTGCATTGCCTCCATTAATGAATACATCCACCCAGACTGTAAATCAGAATAAAAGCTAGAAAGGTAACTAATGCATATGGGTAATCCAGGCAGACATACAACAGACTCTGAGCCTGTAGATTCAGAACTCATAGAAAAATAGTCTTGTAGTCATTAGTATAGAATATTGGATGGAGTTATTATAGATTTCTTGGGGGATGTAGAAGATGAAAATTGGAGTATGTTTAGAATATTGCTTTCAGAAATATTCAGAGGGAGGATAACCAAGGGAGAAGAGCTGCTGAGAGACCAAAGGGCAATGTTCTGGGAGGAAGAGGTTTGGGGATAGGCGTGTCAAAGAAGCCAAGGGAGGACAGGATTGCAAGAAGAAATGAATGCTTGCTTGAGTTCTATGTTACTGCCAAAAGAAGAGCTGGAAAGCATCTTATTAGCTTCTTGTCTGTTGTAGAATAATCTTTTTGTACACTGTGAAGATGTGTCTTTGCCAAGACTCATTCTGATTGCTTTAATAAAGAGCTGAATGGCCAATAGCTAGGCAGGAAGAGGTTGGGTGGGACTCCTGGTCAGAGAGAACTCTGGGAAGAAGAGGGGGAGTCGCTAGCCAGACACAGAGGAAGTAAGACATGCAGAAGCAGAGGTAAAATCCTTGAGCCACATGGCAACACACAGATGAATAGAAATGAGTTAATTTAAGTTATAAGAGTTAGTTAGAAACAAACCTAAGCTATAGGCTGAGCTTTCATAATCAATAAGAACTTTCTTGTCATTTTTCTGTGGGCAGTGACTCAAAGAAAAATCCACTTACACTTGTCTTACAATTTGACAAAAGGAACTTAAGCAGAGACACTGTTGTTTTGGCTTACAGCTTGAAGGTACAGTTTATCTGCAGGAGAAGGCATGGTAGGAGTATGAGGCTGCTTATAACATTACATTACAGATAGAAGAAGGGACATGGAAAAGGAGTGTTTTCATGGTGATTTCAAATTCAGCTAGATTGATAGTGAATATTAACCACCAAATCCATTTGGTTTTTCAATTCACAAACATGGGTGGTCTTGAAAAAGACATTTTATTGGTTTGCTGGTGTCTGAAACTGAATTTCAATTTTGGGTTGAGTAGATGGAAATAGCAAATTACAGATGAGAGACTATAGAAGTTTGGTTCAGAAAGGCAAGAGAGAGAGAAAGAAGAGAGAGAGAGACAGAGACAGAGACACAGAGAGAGGAAGTAAGAGAAACACACAGAGAGAAACAGAGACAGAGAGACAGAGATAGAGAGAGAGAAAGAAAGAGAGAGACACACACAGAGAAACAGAGAGAGAGAGAGAGAGAGAGAGAGAGAGAGAGAGAGAGAGAGAGAGAGAGAGGTAAGATTGAATGATGTTATAGACAACTTTTATCAGTAAGGTCATGCCCAATTCCTTGGTGTTCTTTGGTCAATACTGTCAGAGTATGTGAAAACAACAACTCTTCCCTTACTATCTCATTACCAATGAAAGCAAGACTCAGACCAAATATTAATATACATACAAGCATGTGTTGACTAAGTATGTATTATCCAGCAAGCAGAGGGTTCAAATGTCCTGAAGGTATCAGGAACTCCCACCTTTCAGACCTTTTTAGTGACACTATCTTGACTTAAATGATAGGTTTGAGGCTGATGTGACACTATTCCAGAGGTATAACTTCATTGTTCTCTAGTAATTATCAGACAAAAATAACTCACTGACCCAGTGGCTGATGGGAGTCAAGTATAACTCGGCATTTCTAAAATTAGAGGGTTTTATTTTATTTTTTGAGTTTTATATTGCTTTCTGTTGCAGGATATTAGAACACTGTGTGAAGATGTATCATTGTGATTGGTTTAATAAAAAGCTGAATGGCCAATAGCTAGGCCAGCGAGGTTAGGCAGGACTTCTGGGCAGAGATAGAAACTCTGGGTTAGAATCTGGTGTGGGGGGTTTCTCCAGTGAGACATGGAGCAAAACAGACATACATTATGGAGGAGAGGTAATAGCACGTGGCAGAAGGTAGATTAATATAAATGGGTTAATTTAAGTTATAAGAACTAGTTGGAAATGAGCCTAAGTTAAGGCTAAGCTTTCATAATTAATAATAAACCTTTGTGTCATTATTTGGGGGTTGGTGATCCCAAAGGAAGTCTGACAAGAAAGTCCTATAATACTCTTCAAACATGGCTGGTATCATATATCAAATAGTGTCTCCCCCAAATTCAGGTCCACAGTGAACCTCAGAATTCGACTTTACTTATAAAGAGATGTTGAGGATGTAACTAGGTAAGATGAGATGGGTGAGGATTAATCATAAATTCAGTGGCCTCATAGAAGGACAACACAAGAAACATGTAGTACCAAAAAGCAGCTCAGGAAGATGGAGGGGAGACTGGAGTGACTTTAATTCCAGCACTGAGGAGGCAGAGGCAGGTGGATCTCTGTGAGTTTGAGGCCAGCATGGTCTACAAATCTACACACAGAAACCCTGTTTCAAAAATGAAAAAAAGAAACAACAAAAATCAAATACAATACAAGAATAGAGAAGAGTCACCAGGAGCTACCTGGCACTAGAAAGTCAGGGAGAGCATTTTCCAGAGTCTTCTGCTTGAGCACGGTTGTGCTGATAATCAGATTTTAAGCCAGTAGCTGCCAAAAGTATGAGAAAGTTCCTATCTTTTTAAACTATCCAAAGTAACTGTTGATGGTACTTGGCATAGCAGCCCTAGGAAGTGGATCTAGTTGGGGTCTGGCTCTAAAATATTTAAGCCACCTCACATGTTGGCTTGATACTATATATTTCACTCATCAGCATCAATTTCTAATATTAATGTTATTAATTAATGATTCACTACTTCTACTAAGTGACATTCATTTCTATAGCATAGCTGAGACTTCTGCTCTGAGACGTATACAGCTATGGTCAAGGCATTAGTCTTGCTGTGCTTTTGACTGAGGCTTGGATCAAGGAAGAGCCTACTTTTTTTTCCTCTAGATTTTTAATTTAAACAATCTTATTTTACATATCAGTCCCAGTTCCCTCTCCCTCCCATCCTCCCGTGCCCCCCAGCGACTCCCCATCCCATCTGCCTTTTGCTCCTCAGGGAGGGTGAGGCCTTCCATGGGGGATCACCAAAGTCTGTCACATCATTTGGGGCAAGGCCTAGGCCCTCCCCTGGGCCTGGTTCAGTCATATACTGGTTTCCCGGCTGTCAGTCTGGGGACCATGAACTCCCCCTTGTTCAGGTCAGCTGTTTCTGTGGATGTGGATTTCCTCAGCCTGGTCTGGACCCCTTTGCTCATCACTCCTCTCTCTCTACAACTGGATTCTAGGAGTTAGGCTCAGTGCTTAGCTGTGGGTCTCTGCTTCTGCTTCCATCAGCTACAGGATGAAGGCTCTAGGATGACATATAAGCTAGTCATCAATCTCATTATACATGAAGGGTATTTAATGTAGCCTCTCCACTATTGCTTAGATTCTTAGTTGGGGTCATCCTTGTATATCTCTGGATATTTCCCTAGTGCTAGATTTCTCTTTAAACCTATAATGACTCCTTCTGTTAAGGTATCTCTTTTCTTGCTCTCTGTTTCTATTCTTCCCTGACTCAATCCTCCTACTCCCTCGTGTCCTCCTTCCCTCTCTTCTTCTCCCTTCTCTATTGCCTAACACCCTCCCCCTCCCCCTGTGCTCCCAATTTGCTCAGGAGGAAAAGCCTAATTTTAAACTCCATTAAATTGCTGGCTCTTCTTATGGCTATGTGACTGAAGGTCCCCACTCTTTGCTACCTGGTATATAGTGGCCACCTTCCTTACCATATGGGCTTCCCCAACATAGTATCTTATTTCACTAAGAAACAAGGAGCATGACACATATAACCTAGTAACATAGAGACACCCATCATATTAGAAGCTGTGCTACATTGATTAGAAGCAAGTCACTCACTCTCTCCCCATCCAAGGGGAAGAGATTATAGCCATGCACAAATATCAGAAACCAGATGCATAGAGGGTCAGTTTATTCACTGTACCAATCCTTGCACTAGATGATGGATTCTGAAGACAGCTGGAGAAGGGACTGTGAACAGTGTTGGGAACTTCAACACTGAATAAAAACTTTGGCAGAGAGTATTTGATAAATGCTGATTGAATGAAAGCATGGCTCCCACCAAAATCCTGTCGAAACAGGATAGAGTTCTTTTGATTTTGTATTAGCGATAATAATGCTTCTACTATTAGCATTCCTAGCTTGGGGACATTGATATTAAGATTCATCAGTGGGATTAGGATTTTAAGCAGAGTCTTATATTTACTCTCTGTTTCTAGATTTGTGTTCACAGCTACTCATTGGGTGAATTAGGAATCAAGAACATTTTTCTGTATGGTACATAATGAATGATTCAAAGTGTACCCCAGTCAGTCAGTTGAGAACACAACTGAGATATAGGAGTCCACCTTCATGTTCTAAGGAATGCCAGTGTGGTAAGAATTCACAGAAGGGATTTTGGAAGAGTTACCAAAGGCAGCTTCAGTGTTGATAATTTCCATGAATGAGTGGAGCTGAAAACAAGGTACTTTTTATTGATACAAGAGCTAGAAGCTTTTAAGCAGTATCAGGAAGGAATGGAGATCTTGAATGTGAATTTAGAATAGCAAAAAACAATACTGAAATAAGTGTCTGGGGAGTGAACACATCTATGGGCAGAAGCCTTGGAGCCGCCAGCTCCTCCCTAAAGCTGTCCTGCCTGATGGAAACACATGGAGTCAATGCCTTAACACCTGTTCCATCTGCCTGCCTCCATCAGGCACCTATGTCTACTGCCATCTACGATAGTGCCCATTGTGTTATCCATCTAATTACCTGTCTGTGCCTCCAACTTCTACTTTATGGCTCTCTTGATTATTTCCTTTCTCATTTTGGGATGGATTTGGGGTAAGAGTTCCCTTTTATGTAGTTTGTTTTGCATCCTGATTGTAACAGATGTTTCTTAAAATGCACATCTGGTTGTGGACTATAAAAGAGCTCAAACTGGGCTCTGTCAGTGTAAAAGGCTTTTGTTTTTGTGTTTGGGGAATATCCTATTTTGTTGGGATTAAGAAAAAATCTCTTTTAATAAGTAGACTGAAATTTTAGACTCAAATGGATCAATGGCCCTTTGTTAGCTTTAAGGCAAGTTGCTTTAGGTACCATCTTGCCAACTCTGCTTTGAATACCATCTCACCAATGCAGGGAAGCAGAATGAACAGTGTCCAGGAGAGAATGGCAGTATATCTGAGTATACGATTTTTCTAGGCTTATTTCCACATCTGTTCTTTGATATACCAGAACTAAATCTCCTTTAAAGGTTCTTCAAGCCCAAACTCTATGAAGCAAGGATGCTCAACAGAATTTATTTACAAACAACATGGTGATTTCTGGCAAAGTTGAGATCTATTTCTATTGATTTTGATTAGCTTATTAATTTGCTTTAGTACAATGCATATACAACTAAAATTTTATCTGTATTATTAAAATTAACACAAAAATAGTTTTGCTATTGTAAATGTTTCTTTCTCCACTTCACAATCCATTATACCAAGGGAAATAATTTTTTAAAAGATTTATTTATTCATTTAAAAATTATGTATATTTGTGTACCTGCATGAGCTGAAGTGCAACATGTGAATGCAGGTGCCCACTGAAAGTCAGAGGGTGTTGGATCACCTGGAATTGGAATTGCAGGAGGTTGTGAGATAACTGATGTGGGTGCTAGGAAATGGTCTCTAGAAAAGCAGCAAGTGTTCTTAATCACCAAGCCATCTTTCTAGCCACAAAGTAAGTGACTTTTAAAAAAATGTGATGGTGTTACTTGGGAAAGCCATTATTATACAAAGGTAGAGTGTTCTATCACATATATTGGCGGTTCTGAGCTAAAGAAAGTATGGACTTAGTTTCTTCTCTTAAATTTGTTCTTCACAAGGTTGTCAAGGGTGTGGATGTTCCTTGTCACTTTCCTGTTCAAAGCTCTTTGGTATTGTCCTTGTTTCATCCATTCATTCCACAGATGGTTACTGAGCAATTACTG
Source organism: Mesocricetus auratus (assembly GCF_017639785.1). Classification (NCBI taxonomy): domain Eukaryota; kingdom Metazoa; phylum Chordata; class Mammalia; order Rodentia; family Cricetidae; genus Mesocricetus; species Mesocricetus auratus. The sequence goes on along the minus strand of NW_024429190.1, from coordinate 25,073,088 downwards.
TAGCCTCGCATTGCACTTGACTCGAGCTTCTGACTTCCCAGGCGGCATCATGAGCTATCTGCCTTCTTGGTCCATATTTACTTTCTCAGAAGAATTTTGATAGCACGTCTCTATACAACAGCATCTTGTAGATCTTTTCAGATTATAACAAGAGAAATGTGGGGTAGTTAACTTCCTTAAAGACGGATGCAGTATATTCTCCCTGAGAAGGTCACATTTGAATTTACATGTGAATAGTATGTGAAGATGGAGACAGAGGGAGCATAGCAACATCAGGAGCAAAGGGCTTGGGATGGCAAGTGAGTGTCTAGATAGAATAAAAACATAGGCATCAAAAATAAGTTTCTAAAGCAAAGGGGAGAAAAATACGAGAAAAGTCAGATAGGTAGGTAGAGCAAGTAGCAACTTCTAGGCTGAGGCAATTTGATCTTTCCTGTAATGGGTACTCATGAGAATTCAGGTGAGTTACCTACCTTCTAAAGATCCTATTTTAGAAGCTCTGAGGATAACCATTGTATTTGTATGTTGGTTGAGTGAGGTGAGGAAGAATCATAGGAGGCCAAATAGTTTCTGTGACTGAAGTGTGTCTTTAAGAAAATCCTAAGTGGTGGCTTGGATTTGAGTTGTGAAGCAAACAGGTGTTCCAGTTTCTTTTCTGTTGCTATAACCAAAATAAGCTTAAAGGAAGAAAGGGTTTATTCCATCTTATACTTCCTGGGCACAGTTCATCACTGAGGGAAGTCAGGGAAGGAACTGGAAGGCAAAAATCATGGATGAATGCTCCTGGTTGACTCAGTCTCAAGACCACCTGCCTAGGCCTGGCACTGCCCACAGTGGCTTGGTCCTCCTACATCAATAAACAATCAAGACAATTTTTCATTGCCATTACCACAGGCCAATCTGACATGGGCAATCTGCCGATTGAGACTCCTTCCTCAGGTAACTCAATTCCTCAGGTTGTATCAATTTGCTAGTTGAAGCTAACTAGGACAATTAGCATATATGGATAGATCTTAGATGCATTTTCTAAATAAAGCTACTGGGATTCATTAACGACTGAGGGATAGGAGGGAAAAGAAAATAGTCAAAGATGGTTCTAGGCTGTTAGCTTGAGTTATTGTTATATACTTATTTTTTTGAGATGGGGAAAATTGAATGAAAAATGCTTAGAAAAGAAGGTAGACTCTCACACACACAAACCTCTGCTTTGGCTTTCAAACCAAAAGAGCATAGACCAAACAACATAAAAATAGACATATATTTCTCACATTTCTTGTGTTTAGAAGTCTAAGGTTGGGATTCTGGCATAGTTAGGTTCTGGTAAGGGTCTCATTTCTGGTTTGTAGGTGGCTACTCCATTTCTTTTTGAGAAAAGGACTAGCTATGTATCCTAGACACCCTGTAACTCATTATCCACTGCTTGATGACTCCCTAGTCCTGAGATTTGAAGGTGCTCACCACCACACTGAGTGACAAGTGATGTAACCTCAAATGACGTGGGGAGAAGATTTAAAGAAGGTGTTATAATGCATCTCTTGGGGTGTGGGGACCACTAATCTCATCCACACTTTCCTCTGACTAATCTTCAATGACTTAATTTCCAAATATCATCATATTGTTATAATTTCAACACTGGAACTGGAGAGAGAAAAATTCAATCTATCCTATTCCCTGTCTTTTAAGGCTCATCAGGGAGCTAAGACCTTGCCCCCACTGTTTCAGATTAAGAACACCTGGGATACACATCAACTGGGATTTTGGATACAATATATTTTTCAAACGTATTTGTCCCCTGCTCCTTCTCCAGGGCAGAGGATATGACTCATACAGTACTGAATACCCAGCACAGAGTGGGCTCTTCAAACTTCACATAGTGGACTCTTCAAGTAATAACTGACTGAGGTGGAATCCACAATGAATACAATAATAATTCAGTCTATTTAGTGCAATGGCAGATGCCTGCTTAGGTGAGTGGAGATTATTAATTCAATTTCTAGAGCTATTGCTAGACTTAGATCCCCAATATAAGTATTTGGAGGTAAGAGACCAGTGAGAGGTGATATTTCATGAGGGCTCTGCCTTCATTAGTGACATGGAACCTTTATCTCGGGAGTGGCTAATGTTAAGGTTTAGAATTTGAATTGTTTCTCAATCTCAAGTTTTGTGTGCTTCTTCCTTACCTAGTGGCACTATTATGAGTTTCTGTCAAAGGTAGAGCCTAAGAATTTGAAGTAGGTCACCAGAGAGTATCCTTTGAAGGTTATTACAGCCCCTGGTTCCACTCTCACTCTCTGTTTCTTGGTCCCTGGTGATGTGAGCAGATCCACCACCTGCTCCTTACACTGTGATGTGAATAGTGCCGCCGAGAACTAATGACATCATTTATATTACCCAACATTTAACCCTGCATGATTCAGTTTGACTGTCAAGCAAAATGTGCCTACTGGCACAAAGGTGGTAAGATTGTTTATGGTGATAGCCAGCTACTCTCTTGGCTGGTTTTGAGGTCTGCTCCACAGGAGGGAATTCATGCCTGCTACTGCAAGCCTGCCCATAGCTTGTGGATAGGGAAAACAAAAGCCCTCTGGAAAAACCTATTGATGTTGTTGCCCTAAATAGTAATGATGTCCAACTGCCTTCTAGGTATTTTATGTTTATATCCATAGATTTGTGCTACTCCCTACTTTGTCAGAGAAGCTTTTTATTGCAGTGGGTAGTGCTGAGACTCCTTATTGTTCAAAGTGCTGAGAGTGAGTGATGATGAGTGCTGAGCTGGAGAGGGGGCAACTATATCAACTCCCTCCCTGCAAAACTCTGGGGGAATCATGGGAGAGGCTGCAGAAAGAATGTGAGAGTTGGAGTGTAGGGAGCAGAGTGGTGAAACAGTGTCTTCTGGACATGCCTATCACATGGTCTCATAGCAGCCAGTTAAAAGTTTCAGCAGGGTAGTTGTAAAGATGACTTGGCAGTTTAGAGCATTTGCTGCTCTTCCAGAGGACCCAGATTTGATCCTCAGTGTACACTTTGGATGGCTCCGGGGAGAATTTTCATTTTCCTTATAATCTATCCCAGGGTTCCAAGGCTTGGACTATCCCTCCCCTAATGCCCTCAGGTGACCTTCTCTAGTTCTCTGCTTCCACAAGATTTTAGAGAGGCCATACCTTGTTGTTTCACCTCAAGCCATTTCTTTCTGGGCTCTCTCACAACAGCCTTCTTTTATTTATTGCTGTAGCCATTACTTTTCTCTGGCTGTGATAAAAATCCATGACCAAAAGTGACATAAAATGCGCTGTTTATTAGGGCTTATGGTTCCAGACAGATAAAAGTCCATTACAGTGGGGAGGTGTGACAGCAAGAGAAAGGCATGGCATCAGGATCAGGAAGTTGAAAGCACAAGAACAAAGCAGAGAGAACAAAGGAGAAGGACTTTTAAGCTCAAAGCCCTCCCAGGGTGATATATTTCCTTCAGCAAGCTGCACCTCCTGAACCTGCCCACATAGTTCCTGTCTTATTTAGGCTTTCTAGTGCTGAGAAGAGATACCATGATCATGGAAACTCTTATAAAGGAAACCATCTTGTTGGGGCTGGCTTACAGTTTCAGAGGCTTAGTCCATTACTATCATGGTGGGAATCATGGCACCGTGCAAGCAGACATGGTTCTGGAGAAGGAGCTGAGAGTTCTACATCTAGATTGGCAGGCAGCAGGAAGAGAGGATTCCAAACTGGGTTTCGCTTGGGCATCTGAGATCTTAAAGCCCGCCTCCAGTGACACACTTCCTCCAATAGGGCCACAAGACCACACCTTCTAATAGTGCCACTCTCTATGGGTCTATGGGGACCATTTTTTATTTAAACCACCACAGTGCCAGTAAGTGGGGACTAGATATTAAAATACTGAAGCCCATGAGAGACATCCTCAGCTAAGCCACCACAATTGCTATGTGATACATTGCCACACATTTATTCATAGTTTCTGTGGGTCTGGAATTGAACTTTGTTTTCTTGTGTTCTCCATTTCTCAGTCTCTCACAAGCCTCTAATCAAGGGTTAGGACAGAACTGGAGTGACAACTCAGGTTTAACCTGCTGCAAGGCTTGCATCATTATTTCTGGATTTTAGTTAGGCGTGCCTTATTGGACTGAAACAATTATTTTGCTAGCTGGCTTGGCTGGTGGTTACCTTCAGTTCCTTGCCACATGAGTCTTTCCAACATGGCAGCTTGCTTTGTGAAAGACATCAAGGGGCAGAGTCTCTAGCAATATGAGAGTCATCACCTTATAAATGGAACCCTGGTGGCAATGGGCCCACTACCATTTTATCATGTTATATTGTTTAGAAGAAGTAAGTTACTGGGTTCAGATCCCTTCTAAATGTGGATACCAGGTGACCAAGAGTCATCTCACCATCTCTGTGCCATGTTTAATTCAAATTGTGGTTGTTGTGGGCTGGCATGACCGTTGTCTGACTCTTCGAATAACCTTCCCTGCAGACAAAGTTTGTATCCAATTCTAGTCATAGGGTGGTTATAGAGCCTGCCATTTGGTGTTTCTTATGTGTTAAGTGAATGAAGGAGTAGTTCAGGGTCAGTTGGGCATCAGCAGCACTGGCTGAGAAGTTATGTCTGTCTGTCCGTGATGCTCTGCTCTTTTCACTTATCACTGCCTCCCACGAGCACACACATACAAAAAGACAAAGTGTTTTAGAAGAACCATTGTGTTATCTGATGAAGACCACTCCAGACCCCCTTCTTGTCAAGATCATAAAAATGTGCACTACTTGATAACACTTTATTTACTTCCTGGAGCTTGGAAAATTGACTTTGGTGTTGGTTAATTAAAGCAATGATTTTCCTTATTTTTAATTTGTTAAAAAAAAGCTTTTATGCTTTTTTTCTTCCCTTCTTCCCTGTATGTGTATGTTTGCCTGTATGTACTGTGTGTGTGTGTGTGTGTGTGTGTGTGTGTGTGTGTGTCCACAGAGGTACCAGAGGACTAGTGCTATAAGAGGGTATTATATCTCTTGGAACTGGAGTTAAAGATGTTTGTAAGCTACCATGTGGGTGTCAGCAATCAAACCTGGCTCTTCTGGAGGATCAGTATTCTTCTATTTTTGGTTGTGAGACTAACCTTTAATGGCTGAGCCCTCTTTCCAGTCCGAAGATCAGTATTCTTAACCACCAAGCTATCTCTCCAGATCTCAACTTAATTTTTTATTTATCAAATGTATAGAATTTACAAAAAATAAAAATAATACTTGAGGGATAAATCTACTATTTTTGTTTTCTCATAAAAAATTCTAAAAGATTTAAAAAATTTGTGTGTGTGTGTGTGTGTGTGTGTGTGTGTGTGTTGGTGTGTGCACATGAGTGAAGGTAGTCCTGGGGGTCAGAAGAGGGTGTTGGATCCTGTGGATATGGAGTTTCTGGTCTATGAGCTGCCTGATGTGGGTGCTAGGAACTGAACTTAGGTACTCTACAAGAGCAGTACACACTCTTAGCTACTTAGCCATCTCTACAGGCCTCTATAAAATTTAGCATTATTAATTCCATTAGTATCTTCCAAGATTTAATTTAGGATTTATTAATGAAAATACTTATGGGGGAAGCATAGAATGCCAGATGGAGATGGTCTTAACCCAAGTTTCAGCTGTTTCTCTGCGGCCTTAAGGAAATTCTTAACTTAGAATTCTATGCTTGTGGAGATTCCTAAGAGTCTATATGTGTGCTGCTGCTTATTAAGTTTTCAAATAAATGGCAGATGAATCTGTTTCTATCAAGACTCTAGAAGATAAAATAACTTTAATATAATGAGAATATGGAACACATGAAAGAGAAGGCAGGATGTTAAATTATGTCTTCCCATTCTGGAGTGAATATTCTTCAGAGCTTTGACTTGGGAGGGAAGATAGTTTCTTTAATGATGGAACAATCTAGAAAACACCCTTTGGGCTCCGGAGATTGGAGGTGTCCTGTGTGTCTGTACTGAGAATTGAGCAGTTCTCAGATTACCTGAGTTTTTATTCTGTTGCTCAGTGAGCCATCCCAGCAACCCAGGAGGATGGCCCTGTTTTGCAGAAAGCATCAGCTCCCAGGAGGCTGAGGATGCTGCCTGCCCATCATCCCTTCCCCGTGGCAGCTTGCAGCACAGTATCTGCAGCAGAATAAAGTTTGAAACATGACTTGTATTTTGTTTCCATTGTTTTCTGTCTCTGTTGTTACCAGGTGAGCCTTCAGCTTCATTGCTTCTGGGAAATGTGACTTACTAGGAAATGCGCTTCCTATTTGGGCCTCTGTTTTTGCATGGTATGAGGTCCTAATGGGGAACTGAAGAGAAATATGAACATCTTTGGGAGTAGGAAGGGCAAAACTCAGGGCATGGAAGGGAGACAGATACAGGACCAGAAAAGGAGAGAAGGTGTTGGTTTCATAAGTACAAGACCCATGTTCTCTGCTGTCACTGTGCCTTGGACAGGAACGAAGCAGAACCCAGACGTGAGCCTATGACTTCAGGCTGCTGTAGAGCTCCCAGGACCCATCAGCTCTCTCTCATATTCAGTCTCTGTATTACTGATGCTTTGGTGGCAGTGGGGTTGGGGTGGATGGGTATCTCCAGACCTTGATCCTTTTGTATGTTTCTGTGGACTTCCAGTCATCTGCCTGTATGTGTCTCAAAAATCCTGAAGTATCACTTTGGAATCGGACCCTCTACCAATGACCCAAGAGGTTAAGTATAATTATTCCAGTTTTCTTGTCCCTTAGATGGAATACCTCTGGACATGACATTTGACAATTACTCCTAATTTCTCCTTTTCCCCTCCGATGGACCTTGCACCTTCTGAGCAAATGACCTATTCTGGAATCTGCATCTCAAGTGCTCAAAATAAATCACTAGGGAAACAGTGGAAGGCCCTTGCTTCATTAACACTATGAGAAAGTGATGAGTAATCAGCAGTGATCTGAGTAGAACAGACGCTGAAGGGTACTGCGTTTTCTGTTGTGTCAGGTCTCTGAGTTCTCATAGATTTCAGGTTATAGGTGGACTGCAAAGTAAGGTGTGCGTGTGTGCGTGCATGCGTGTGTGTGTGTGTGTGTGTGTGTGTGTGTGTGTGTGTGTGTGTGTGTGATGTAGATTCTTAGGAGTAGATTTTGGGGCAAAAACAGACAGATGATGGAGAATTTCTTCCAAACATACCTTGCCTAACATCTCTGCCATTCATAGTCTTCAGCTGGTTTGCAGATCTGTAACTTGAAGAAATCTGATGTTCTTGGAAGGATTACTGATTACAGAAATGCAAATTAGGTGGGATGGGATGTAACTGATTTTTGCCCTATGACAGGTCCATTTTGCATATATTTATGAATTCATTTTGGCATATTTTTTCTGTCTAGATATGTATGTAATTGTTCAAATTCCCATTTCAACCAATTCTGATAACATTACTGGTTTCATCATTATTTAATGAGTTATATTAAAATTTTGTCACATTATCATCTTATTAATATATTTGTATAAAGTCATGATTATACCTCAAATTATTCTTTAACACATTAAGATTAAATTTTCTGTGTCTTAGTATAGCAGGGGCAGAGTCGGATTTAAGAAACCTTCTGGAGGAATGCACATACCTTTGACAGCACTGGTCATTACTTTCAGGGATGGAGACTGGAGACAGAACAGAGGAGAAAGGGAATTTATTTTACTTCTTTTGAATTTTGGACATTGGTTGTTGATACACATTAAGATTATCAGGGAGAAAAATGCAAATTAAAATTTAAATAAAACAATTTTGAACAAATATAGATCAAGGGAGAAAAACAAGAAATCAAAGAATTTATTTTAAAATTATGGTTTTTCTATGGTCTTCTTTGGCTGTGACTTTGGAGTGTAGAAAGGGTTGAACAATTTTTTCTTATGTTGGCTATTGGGATTTCTTTTGTGGAAATCTTCTCACAGTATTATAAGTTGTGAGTGTTTTTTTTTTGAGACAAGGTTTTTCTGTTTAACAGCCCTAGCTGTTCTGTAGACTAGGCTGATCTGGAACTTACAGGTATCTGCCTGCCTCTGCCTCCTGAGTGCTAGGATTAAAGGTGAGCGCCATAACCGCCCAGTGAGAAATATTTTTTTTTTCTCCAGATTTATTTTGGTAAAAAAAAATCAGATATAACCTTTCAAAAATTACATTAATGTTTAACATGCATTCAAATAACTTTCTTTTTTTTCCAGTTTAAATTTAGATAAGAAACGAGGTTGCTTCACAAGTCAGTTCCAGGTCCCTCTCCCATTCCCTCCCCTCCTCCCGTGCCTTCCCCCCCCCTCATTCCCCCAGGGAGGGTGAGGCCCTCCATGGGGGTGTCCATAGTCTGTCATTTCATATAGGGCAGGGCCTAGACCCTTCCCCAAGAGTTCAGGGTGAGAGTGCACCTCACATTGTTCTATGGGAGTCCAAAGTCCGTATGTATACTTGGGATGGGTACTGATCTGCTGCCCAAGGCTCAATAGGTTCCCTAGGCCTCCTCACTGACACCCAAATTCAGGGGGTATTGATCAGTCCCATGCTGGATTCCCAGGCTGATGCCTGGGATTCAAGAGTTAACCTTTGTCTGGTCAGCTGTTTCTGGGGGGTTAAACCAGCCCAGTCTTAATCCCTTTGATCATCAGTCTTCCCTCTCTGTTACTGGCTTCCTTGAGTTCAGCTCAGTACTTAACCAGCCACTAAATGAAGTGTCTGTTTCCCAGACTCTCTGGCCATAGGATTGTAGGCTGGCACTCCCCAGATCTATGTCTAAAATCCATATATGAGAGAGTACATGCCATGTTTCTCTTTTTGTGACTGGGTTACCTCACTCAGGATGGTTTCTTCTAGTGTCATCCATTTGCCTGCGAATCTCATGATTCCATTATTTTTTTCTGTTGAATAGTACTCCATTGTGTAGATGTACCACATTTTCTCTATCCACTCTTCAGGTGAGGGGCATCTAGGTTGCTTCCAAGTTCTGGCTATTACAAATAAAGCTGCTATGAACATAGTGGAACAGACATCTTTGTTGTATGAATGGGCATCTTTTGGATATATGCCTAAGAGTGGAGTTGCTGGGTCTTGTGGTAGGTTTATTCCCATTTTTCTGAGGAATCTCCATACTGATTTCCAAAGTGGCTGAACCAGTTGGCACTCCCACCAGCAATGGAGGAGTGTTCCCCTTTCACCACATCCTCTCCAGCATAAATTGTCATTGGTGTTTTTGATTTTAGCCATTCTGTCAGGAGTGAGATGGTATCTCAGAGTTGTTTTGATTTGCATTTCCCAGATGGCTAAGGATGTTGAGCACTTTCTCAAGTGCCTCTCAGCCATTTTAGACTCCTCTATTGAAAACTCTCTACTTAGTTCTGCAGCCCACTTTTTAATTGGGTCCTTTGCTGTTTTGGAGACTTGCTTCTTGAGTTCTTTGTAAATTTTGGAGATCAACCCTCTGTCAGATGTGGGATTAGTGAATATTTTTTCCCATTCTCTGGGCTGCCTTTTTGTCTTGCTGACTGTGTCCTTTGCCTTACGGAAGCTTCTCAGTTTCAGTAGGTCCCATTTATTAATTGTTGATCTCACTGTCTGTGCTACTGGTGTTATGTTCAGGAAGCTGTCTCCTGTACCAATTCGTTCAAGGGTACCAACCACTTTCTCTTCTAAGAGGTTCAGTGTGGCTGGATTTATGTTGAGGTCTTTGATCCATTTGGACTTAAGTTTTGTGCATGGCGATAAACATGGATCGATCCGCATTCTTCTACATGCCAGTCTCCAATTATGCCAGCACCATTTGTTGAAGATGCTTTCTTTATTCCATTGTATATTTTTAGCTTCTTTGTCAAAGATCAGATGTTCGTACGTGTGTGGGTTAATACCCGGAATTTCAATTCGATTCCATTGGTCTACCTGTCTATTTTTGTGCCAATACCAAGCTGTTTTCAGGACTATAGCTCTATAATAGAGCTTGAGGTCAGGGATGGTGATGCCTCCGGACGTTGCCTTGTTGAACAGGGTTGTTTTGGCTATCCTGGGTCTTTTGTTTTTCCATACAAAATTGATTATTGTTCGTTCAAGGTCTGTGAAGAATTGTGCTGGGATTTTAATGGGGATTGCATTGAATCTGTAGATTGCTTTTGGCAGGATTGCCATTTTTACTACATTGATCCTACCTATCCAAGAGCATGGGAGATCTTTCCATTTTCTGAGGGCTTCTTTAATCTCTTTCTTTAAAGATTCAAAGTTCTTGCGATACAGGTCTTTCACTTGTTTGGTTAGCGTTACCCCAAGGTATTTTATGTTGTTTGTGGCAATTGTAAAGGGTGATGTTTCTCTGATTTCTCTTTCAGCGCGCGCACACACACACACACACATACACACACACACATCTTTTTTAAATGTATGTATATTAAAATCTGAAGAAAGGCAGAAAATAGAAAAGCTGGACAAACAGTCAGGCACTACCAATACAAGCATTACCAACAGAATAGAAGAGATGGAAGAGAGAATCTCAAGTGTTGAAGATACACTAGGAGAAATGGATTTATCAACCAAAGAAAACCTTAAATCCAACAAATCCTTAACACAAAACATCCAGGAAATATGGGACACCATGAAAAGACCAAATCTAAGAATAATAGGTATAGAAGAAGGAGAAGAAATCCACCTCAAAGGGGCAGAAGGCATATTCAACAAAATCATAGAAGAAAACTTTCCCAACCTTAAGAAAGACATGCCAATGAAGGTACAAGAAGCCTACAGAACATCAAATAGAGTGGACCACAAAAAAAATCCCCTTGCCACATAATAATCAAGACCCCAAACATACAGAATAAAGAAAGAATATTAAGTGCAGCTAAGGAAAAAGGTCAAGTAACATATAAAGGCAGACCTATCAGAATTACACCTGATTTCTCCATGGAAACTCTGAAAGCCAAAAGGTTCTGGATAGATATTCTACCTACACTAAGAGACCATGGATGCCAGCCCAGACTACTATACCCAGCAAAGCTCTCAATCACTATAGACGGAGAAAACAAGATATTCCATGACAAAACTAGATTCAAGCAATATGTGTCCACTAACCCAGCCCTACAGAAAATTTTGGAAGGAAAACTCCAACCCAAGGAAGCTAACTACAACCAGAAAAACATAAGCATTAGAGAATCCCTCTCTACCAACAGCCAAAAGAACAAAGGGGTGAAATTCCACCCATAATTCCACCACCACCAACCATCGCAAATCGAAGAAGGATGAGCAATCAATGGTCATTAATATCCCTCAATATTAACGGCCTTAACTCACCCATAAAAAGGCACAGACTAGCAGAATGGATTCGAAGACAGAACCCTTCCTTCTGCGGCATACAAGAAACACACCTCACCCTCAAAGACAGACATTACCTGAGAGTTAAAGGTTGGGAAAAAATTTTTCAATCAAATGGACCCAAGAAACAAGCAGGGGTAGCAATCCTAATATCTAACAAACTAGACTTTAAAATAAAATCAATCAAAAGAGATGAAGGAGGTTATTACATACACATCACAGGTGAAACCCACCAAGATGAAGTGTCTATCCTGAACATCTATGCCCCCAATACAAAGGCATCCACATTCGTTAAAGAAACATTATTAGAACTTAAATCTCATCTAAAGCCCCACACAATTATAGTGGGAGATTTCAACACACCACTCTCACCACTAGACAGGAATACCAGACAGAAACTCAACAAAGAAGCAAAGGGTCTAATAGAAGTAATGACCCAACTGGGATTAACAGATATCTATAGAACATTTCATCCACATAAAAAAGAATATACCTTCTTCTCACCACCACATGGAACCTTCTCAAAAATCGACCACATACTTGGCAACATATCAAACCTCAGCAGCTACAAAAAAATTGGAATAACTCCATGCATCTTATCAGACCACCATGCCTTAAAATTAGAATTCAACAACAACACAAATTGCAGAAAACCTACAAACTCATGGAAATTGAATAATGCTCAACTGCACCATCCCTGGGTCAAAGAGGAAATAAAAAAGGAAATTAAAGACTTCCTCGAATTCAATGAGAATGAAGACACAACATACCCAAACCTATGGGACACTTTGAAAGCAGTGCTACGGGGGAAGTTCATAGCACTAAGTGCTCACATGAAGAAACAGGAGAACAGTTATACCAGAGAATTAGCATCACAGCTGAAAGCTCTAGAACACAAAGAAGCAAACTCCCCCAGGAGGAGTAGACGCCAGGAAATAATCAAATTGAGGGCTGAAATCAATAAAGTAGAAACCAGGAAAACAATACAAAGATCAATGCAACGAAGAGTTGGTTCTTTGAGAAAATCAACAAGGTAGACAAACCTTTGTCCAAACTTACCAAACAGCAGAGAGTGAACACGCAAATTAACAAAATCAGAAATGAAAAGGGGGACATAACAACAGACTCTGAGGAAATCCAGAGAATCATTAGGTCATACTTTGAAAACCTGTACTCCACAAAATTCGAAAATTTAAAGGAAATGAATGACTTCCTGGACAGCTATCATTTGCCAAAACTAAATCAAGAACAGATAAACAATTTAAATAGACCTATAACCCCTATGGAAATAGAAGCTGTCATCAAAAGTCTCCCAACCAAAAAAAGTCCAGGTCCAGATGGCCTCAGTGCAGAATTCTACCACAAATTCAAAGAACAGCTTATACCAATTCTTCTCAAAGTGTTCCACACAATAGAAGCAGAAGGGTCTTTGCCAAACTCTATGAGGCTTCAATAACCTTGATCCCCAAGCCACACAAAGATACAACTAAGAAAGAGAACTTCAGACCAATATCCCTCATGAACATTTATGCAAAAATACTCAATAAAATACTGGCAAATTGGATCCAAGAACACATCAAAACAATCATTCACCACGATCAAGTAGGTTTCATCCCAGGGATGCAGGGATGGTTCAACATACGAAAATCCATCAACGTAATCCACCATATAAACAAGCTGAAAAACAAAAATCACATGATCATCTCACTAGATGCTGAAAAAGCCTTTGACAAAATCCAACACCCCTTCATGATAAAGGTCTTGGAGAGATCTGGGATAACAGGGACATACTTAAACATAATAAAAGCCATATACAGTAAACCAACAGCCAACATCAAACTAAATGGACAGAAACTCAACGCAATTCCTCTAAAATCAGGAACAAAACAAGGCTGTCCACTCTCTCCATACCTTTTCAACATGGTACTTGAAGTCCTAGCTATTGCCATACGACAACAAAGGGGGATCAAGGGGATACAAATTGGGAAGGAAGAGGTCAAACTTTCACTGTTTGCAGACGATATGATAGTTTACATCAATGACCCAAAGAACTCTACCAGGGAACTCTTACAGTTGATTAACACCTTCAGCAAAGTGGCAGGCTACAAGATCAACTCAAGAAAATCTCTCTCTCTCTCAGGCCCATAGAGGTCAGAGGCTTTGGTCCCCTGGGACTGGAGTTACAGGTAGTTGTAAACTTTCCTGCATGGGTGCTGGGAACTGAACATGGGTCCTCTGCAAGAGCAGAATAAGCTCTTAACCACTGAACAGCATAACACACGTTTTTGAGAAAGATAACTTGTGCAGTTGTACAGATAGGGAGCAGATACAATTTTTCTCAAGCTAAACATAAAAATATTTTTAAAACATTATTTTCACAAAACATGTTCTGATTTTTATCATCAAAATTTTTAGTGACTATATTAAAATGTCACAGAATTTAAAAGAAGTAAAATCATAGTGTAAAATACATTGCACGGATGATAACTTTTTTATTTCAAAATGTTATGAAACTTGCATTTGCTTCATAGCGCAAGTGTCCCTGATACAAAATAGACGTGGTGTTAGGGACTTTGGCACATCAGGAACTTGAGATTGGGTTTTTGTCTCTTCTCATCACCTGGCACGGAGTTCTACCTGTCAGAAGGCTGGGGAGATCCTGTGTGCTGAGGAGCAACCAGTCTCTTCACTTCTCACTTTATTATTTTCTGTTCATTAGCAACAAAAGTAAGTGAATTAACTAAAGTCATATAGGCCGTGTTAGTTTTGAAAGAAAAAAGGAGTTTTATGTCATCACAATTTAAATAATTAACAAATTATTTTGGTCATGATTTACTGGTTGAATAACTTATTTGGTAGTTTCACTTCCATACCCTAACAACAAAAACAAAACCCTCAAAACACCAAAACCAAAACTGTATCTCATTCTAGGTCCAACTAATTGCTGGCTGCTTTTAAGATGTAATGGGTTTTTATAAATGTTCCACAACTATAATGTGGGATTGTTTGGGGTTCTATTTTCTTATGGGTAGGGATTCTAATTTTCCCTTAACTGAGTAACATAAAGCAATAAATTTGATTTTTATTGTGGAATACTAACTAATTGATAAAATGGCATGATTCTGATACCAAAACAGTACTGTAGGTTAGATTTTCCAATCGTATTGATGTGTAGAGGCAATTAGTATTTATCAGAGCTGGCTTTTAATCTAGAACACTTAAAGTTTACCTTTCTTCTTGCATTCTTACCCTAATAGCTTTGCATTTAATTGTGCAGCTCTCCTTAAGTGCATCTTAAAAGTCTTTCTTCTAAATAATGGCATGCTTTAAATGTTCATATAGTTATTTAGTTGAATGTTTTTGTGTAAGTACTCACATATAAATAGTTAGAACCCGCCAAACTCCAGCAATCAAAAAATGTTTATCTGTAGAATTTGGGACATTAGGAGATTCTCACAGATCTGTTTGTAGGTTAAAATGATGTGATTATATAATGCGCTTAAATTATGCTAAGTGTACATGTTTGTTAAATTGTTATTGATCATAATAATTTCCTTTGAATTTGTAGGTAGGATGGGGTAATCTATTTTTTGGTTATTATAAGAATCACAGCCAACATTCCCATAACACAGGACAGGCTAATAATAAAAAAACAGGACAGACTTAATCAGAGTTTTATGTGATATGAAGCTTTCCAATAAAATACTCAAAATACAGGAGAAACCGATGCTGTACTTAGGTTCAACCATGCAGGGAAGTGTGACTGGATTGAGAGAGAGGGTGTGTACAAGGGTAGTAGACTGAACAGGGAAGCCCCGGGTGGTCAGTCTAGATGTTTCTTGACTTCTGTGTGGAGCTGTCCTTCCTCCCTGGTATAGACCCCCTGGAATGAGGGTCTTACTCTTCTTATGGACAGAAAGGCATGGGAACCTTAGAGTAAGCTGTTAGACCTCACTGGCTGTGGGTAAAGGAGATCAAGTGTCTGTGACTTGCCCTGGGGAAGAGGAACTTCAGTGTACTGATTTGCCAGAAACAAGAACTGGGAGGTGGGTGTCCAGAAGCAGAAGTTCTGAGAGGGATTTTGCTTTTTTTGGGGGTGGGGAGGTTGCTTCTGAGATTTCAATTTCTTTTAGCTCTAAGCACTGGGCACACCACATATTGGGTAATGCTTCTAAGCTCTAGGACGTGGTGTTGGTTAAAGATCAGAATGGTGGGAAAGTTCTGGGAAGTGATGCATAAATTTAATTGAAACCAGAGAAAGAAGGGAAAGGGCTAATAAAGTGAGGAAAGGTACGCAAGGCCAAACACAGCAGAAGGCAACAGGCTCTGTGTAAGGAAGAAAAGGAGGGGATACAGACAAGAGTGAGCTCAGCCAGTATAACTGCAATTTAGCCTCTGAAGCAAGGGGAGCCATTAGAGGATTCTCCATAGTGAACACTAAACACTTAGCATTTAACCTAAGGAATAAGGCATGTTCAACAATGCCCACAAGGTGTTGCCTAGAATAATATATATATATATACACACAAACATATATATGTATATATATATATATATGATGATCTAATCCACCAATAGAGGGTTTTTGAAATAGCTTATCTTGAAGCCATGATGATTTTCACATGTCTTCATATATTAACATAGTTGAGGGAAAGGCAAAACAGAAGCCACCTCCCCACAGACACCTCTTGAGTTAGCTATGTCATTGTACTGTGCATGTGGAAGTCGGAAGGACATGTACCAAGTTAACAACATCACTCTCACTTGTAGAATTCTGGGTGATTATAGTGTAATCTTTTCAATTTTTCTTCTTCATGCCAGTTATTTTATGATGAATATAATTACTCATTTGATTACGCTAACAGAAAGAATATCATGTGGCTATATCCTATTGGTGTTCATTATTGAAGGGAAAAAGCCTCTTTTGCCCTGGAGGGAACCGTCTCAGGAGAATGGAGCTGGGGAGAGCAGATTGGGTGAGTGGGAGGTCATAAAATGGAGACTCGGTGGTGTGGCAGCAGCTAGAGGAAGCCTGGAGTAGACGGAGGGTTGTGAGAGAGAGAGAGATAGGAGGAAGAAGCGCGATAGGTTTCAGACTGATGCATTTAGACCTCCTGGGATTCTATTTGCCGTCTGTGTTTCTTGACAACTCTCCCTATTGAGATAGATTCTCAGCTTGCCTGCTGGTAACATATTGTCAACTTTCTCAGGTGTACTGCCAAATTTTGATTAGAGTGTAAAAAAAGATATTTTCTATGGCCTTATAGAACCCGGTGAGGTCTGTGAAATGAGATGTGTGGCCTTCTAATTGACACACGCCTTCGTTCTGTCTGCTACTTTTAGCGTTTTATATACATTCAGTGGCATTATGTACTTGAATCTCAGAGACACAGGTGTAGGTTTGTGTCCTATAACCAAAAGGGACTTCAGTTTCTTTAACTGTAAAATGAAGAGTGTAAGTGAAAATACCTGTTGTGGGAAATAGCTTAAAGCTTAAACACCATACAGTGTATGAAGGTAGTTAGAAGCCCCAATTCTAACAAGTCTCTGTGCAGTGTATTGCAATCAGGTCATTTTGAGTATGCTTTGTGGGCTAGAAATGGCTTACGGGGTAATGGTCACAGATAGCTATATCAGTGTCTTCTGTTATCTTCAGCCAGTGTCTCTCATGTGACACAACAAAACTGTGTGCATATGGCAGGCATCTGTCTATTAAGTGTTTAAAGCTTAAGTCAGTGACTTTGGTGACACAAAAACCGCAATTCTGGGAAAAGATATGGTTTATTTTGGAGCTAAATATGAGAAGCACAGATTCAGGCTACCTCAAACATCATGTCCCAGTGTGCTAAGAGTTTCATAAAGTTTTTGTAGAAACATAAGACAGTCAGTCATAAATGGTTACTTTTCATTTACATTGTTGAGAGCATCAGGTAGCTAGGTTATAGAAGCTAACTGCTTGCATTTTTAACTTCTGGATTGATAGAAGTTGGGCGTCTGCTTGTATAAAACAAAATCACAATGGTGCCTGATGTGTCTTCTAACCTATGATTCCCTCTTCCCCCATCCTACCCCCCCCCAGTCGACCTTCCTGTTCCTCCATGTCCTACTCTATTCCACTTCTTCCCCTCTCTATTTCCCAGGTCCCCCTCCCCCATCCTCGCCGTGTTCCCCATCTGTTCAGAGGATCTTGCCTCATTTCTCATCTCTTGGGTACCATGTATATCTTTTAGGTTCTTTCCTGTTTCCCAGACTCTCTGTCAATGGAAGTGCAGACTTGCGCTCTCCTGATCCATGCTTAAAATTCATATATGAGTGAGCACATACCATGTTTGTCTTTTTGTGACTGGGTTACTTCACTCAGGATGGTTTCTTCTAGTGCTATCCATGTACTTGCAGATTTCAAGATTCCATTGTTTTTTTCTGCTGAGTAGTACTCCATTGTGTAAATGTACCACATTTTCTCTATCCACTGTTCAGAGAATCGTTGCCCTCCACTTAGGTTATTGATTTCGAGTCCCCCCTAGTTTCTATCTTATCTCTTTGATGTGGTTCTCTCTCATCTACTTGCTCTTCCTGTGGAAAAAGCTATATGTAAAGAACTTCCTATCTCTCTATCTTTTTCTCTCTCTGCAAAAGGATTGCCTTTAATATTGCTTTTCATACTCTCCTGAGGCATATGTGCTTTGCATACCAGTTGAAAAATATGATTTTGGGATAAACATAACATTGTTAATTAATTAAATAAAATTGTCCTAGACAAAAAAGAACCAAAATAACACAGGAGTGAACTCAAAACAATAGGGTTCTCAACCTGTAACATCCCAGCTTTTTCTACTACCACGTGTGTTACAATGTCAACCAGCCTTGAAGAATGCTTAATGTAGGTGTACATGTCTCTTTAAAATTTGGGGAGGGGGCAGGCACTTCAGATTACAATTTTTAAAGACACATCATGATGGTCATGATGTGTAGATTGCTTAGACATCGAGTCTCAGGAATGGACTCAGTGATGGCACAGGCTAATCTCTTCAGTGATTTTCAGAAAACGTGAGCTTTGCAACCATAGATATGCAGCATTTTGTGATCTAGATTTTCACATGTCTGTCTCTGACAGAGGCAGTGTAGGATGATGAGTTATGAGTCAGGCATGGTAGAATGTAAGCATCAGAACACATGCTTTTGTTGGAGCATGTGACCCCAGTCATCCTCTCTATCTGAGTTAACGACAATGCTCTGGGGTGGCAAGAGACAGGGTAAGGGCCCACAGGATGCCAGCAACACTTAAGATTTATAACTACAGATACTGCAGCTCTGAATTGGTAATTGGACAAGCCATATTTTGAAGTGCTACGGAAGCAAACTTTGGAGCTTGTTTGAAAATTTACAGCTTCTGCATAAGGTCTAACCCACCGGGCTGTGGTATCTTTGGGTAACAGTGTGGACTTTTCAAGAGCAATACCATTACATAAATGCCAACTCTATAGCAAACACTGTTTTAAATATTTTTCATTGATTTATCAACTTAATCTTCATAACTACTTTATGGTATCAGAATTTCATTTCTTTCAAGTTAACGGATAAGTAAAGAGCTTAGGGAATGATATGCATTTAGAAGGTGACAGAGACGAGACCTGAACCTAGGAAACTCGGCATCTGATCTCTTAATCAAGATGACAACCTGCCTTCAAAGTTAAATATTCACAAGGAAGCTCGAAGTAGTATCAGCACTGTAGTCATGTTTAAGGGCCAGGAATGCCAACTAAAATGACTCAGATCAGCAAAAGTCAGTGTTCCAGAGCATGTCAATATGCAGTAGGCTTTTTTTAAATTGTGATAAAATGTCTGACATTGACAATGAAGAAGGATTTGTTTGGACCTATGGTTCCAGAGGATTCAGTCCATAGTCTCTTGGTTTCATGCACTTGGACATGGAACATGTGACCTGGGAGAGTTGTTCATCTCACATCTGGTAGGAATCAGAGAGCAAGACAGGAAAGACATGGACAAGAAATCCGTATGTACTTACCCTAGTTATCTACTATCTCCTGAAGTTTTCAGATCCTGACAAAATAGTGCTGTCACCAGGGACCAAGACTTTAACCCATGAGATAGTGGGGAGGACATAGACAGTTCATAATACAAACTCAGTGTTTTCTCTAGAAGAGGTCTGAATTAATTCCTTTTGATTACTGTGAGTCAGAAACAAGTCCCACTGTGGGTTTGTATGGTAATGCTGTGGAAATATGTAGAGCCACGCCCTTGAATAGGTGACTGGTCAAATAAGAGATGGACATGTATAGTCTTTCAAATATTTCCTCATGGTGAAAAATTATGACTCTATGGTGATAACTGCTTGTAGTTTAAAATTTGTCCTTTTTGAGTATTTAAATAAGAAGGGCATATTTCCAAATGCAAGAGCTTTTTAGGCAAGACGTTTTCAGATTTCTTCTCTCAGGACAGTTTCAGGAGAGGACAGAGTGACCTTAACATTCTCTGGTTACAGGACCGATAGTCACAACCCAGTGGACTCATCCATTATAAGGAGAAGGGAAAACATAACATAGTCTTAATCACCATTGTGACCTGTGAAGGGTGTCCATCAACAGTCACAAAAGTAGTAATTGAAGGAGCTGGTACATTCCTCATCTGTTGATATTTCAGTGAGTTCCAAGTGCCTTTCCTGAACCTTTTTAAATAGGTTTGCCTGCTCAAAGGTACAGTGCTCAAAGTTCTTTTGTGGTAGAGTCACCTTAGCTTTTTTTCTAGAATGAAGTTTTTCAGTGCTTGACTTTGCCATTTTCAACTTTCCTATGTAAGTGGAAACTATCTTATGGGGCTGCTGGGATGATTAAGGCATTTCTACAGTAAAGCACATGGTAAGTGCAAGAAAAAATGACATCAGGGACTCCATTTTCACTTTGGTGGCCACTATTAGGAACTTGAAGCTGAGATGCAGGATGCATTAGACCCCCACTCTTTCCTAAACAGTGGTGTGCTTTGAGTTGGTCTGTCCAGCTATACAAAGGGCGGGATGAATTAATTATCTCTTGATGAATAACCCATGCAACTGTCCTTCTTTTCCCTTTATAAGGACCCAATAACTCCCTTGCTAACATGACACCATATTGTGGTTACTACTGGTAGCTGGGCTCCCAAACTTACAATTCTAGGATCCTAATTAAGCACCTAAGTTTTCATTTTTTGTTGTTGCTGTCATTTCTTTTCTCAGATTGTCAGAGCCTCTTTGGATGATGTAAGTGTTCAGTAGTCATCAGCTTTTACTATTATGAGTTGAAAGGGAACTGATATCACCATGATTCATTTTCTTTTGGCTTACTGGGCTGTGAGATACCCCATCTATCTGGATAAACATTTTTTTTCTGAGGGTGTTTCAGAGGAAATTAGCATTTGCCCTGGGGAACTGGATGCAGAAGATCCATTCTCACCAGTGGTATCTGTTTAGGGCTTGAACAGGACAAAAAGGTGGGAGAAGATTGGCCTCTCTGGCTACCTGAGCTGGGACGTGGATCTGCCTTTGGTGTTTTCAGCTCCTACCTTTGAGTGACATGATCAGTTTCCCTGGGTCTCCTGCTTGTAGATGGCATACTGTGAGACTTCTCAATCTCTAAGAGTTTGAGTTAGTGAAGACTTGCAATACTTCTCTCCTGTATCCCATTTGTTTCTCTTTCTCTAGAGAACCTTGACACAGGTCTGTTTTGAGCATATGCTCTAAACACCTGAGATGGACATTCTGCATTTTTATATTATACATTACTTAGGACAGTCTTTGGAGGTTGGCACAAATACCATTATTTAACTAGAGTTGAGGCCTCTGAAGTTAAGTGAACACTTGCAAAAATCTTGTAACTACTGGTCTGTCTGCAAAATCTGCATGACTTCCATTTCTCCATGCCATCTCTAATTGTTCTTGCTAGAAGGCAGCAATGAGAAGTGCTTAGAGGAATAAAAATCACAATCTTTTTCCACAAGGTCTTCCTTTTGCAGCAATAGTTCAAGGGTTTGGAAGGAGATTCTGAGGAAACAGAAGGCAATGTACATACATCAGCAAACATGTTGCACAACAGGAAAGATACTGTGGAATCAGAAATGCTTTGGAGAGGCCAATTTAAGATTGAAGGTGTTTTGAGTTATGAGGTGTTGAGGCTCCACAGCTGACAAGAGATGTTATTAAAGGGCATGGTAGGTGTGATAGGTATAAAGATGGTGTGAAGCAAAGTAGGTGGGAGGTGGTCTGAGGTGAAACAGCTATGAAATTCCTCCTCTTAGGCTTCACTGGACACCTGAGATTTTTATTTTGCAACGTCTTGTGTTTCAGGGTTATATAATACTTGGCTACAAAGCTTCATTCTTTGTCTGCCATCACATGAGGCAGATATCTGCTTGAGGTCCTGCAAGCCTATTGAATAACCGAGATGACAAGACTAGATACCAGCAGCCTCCTTAGGTGTCTATGTGTGATGTAGGCTATGTGGTCAGAGGATAACCCCACAGCTGATGCCTCCAGGCACTCACTATACATGCACTGCTGGTGTAACTATTACCTGCCTTGCAAAGTCCCTTGGTCTCTCTGCTGAGATATTTTCCAGACAAACTCATGTTACTCTATTTCTCTTATTACAGATTCTTGATTCCTCAAGCTAAGTGTGAACTTCTGTAAGCTCAATCAACTTTGCAAAATTATTAATTTTGAAAGCTGGCATACAAAGACATGGGTTTAATCAGAGTCTTTGTACATATGTATAAATATATAATCATATGTATACATATATACATATATAAATACATATACGTATATATATGTATGTGTATCCTTATTCTTTGTCCTTTTCCTCCACTGCCCTGCCCTGTTTCCCTCTCCTGCTGGCTGATTTCCAGTTATCTTTCTGTTTTCTCATCAATATATTCTATATTACACGTGTGTTCATCTTTGTTTTAATATCTTTCCTCCTCTTTTATTAGTCTCTTTCCAGTTGTGTCACAACCCTCCCCCACATGTCATATTTCATGAAATTAAAAAGCTCCTGCAAGGTTAAGCAAGCAATCACTAGACTGATGAGACAGACTACAGATGGGAGGAAGTCTTTACCAAGTACACATCAGACAGGTGATTAGTAGCTAAAATATATAAAGAACTCTGAAAATTAAGCAACAAATCTAAATTTTTCAATCACTAAGTGGACTTATCAACTATATGGATCATTCTTAAAAGAAATACAAATGAACAATAAATACCTGAAAATGCTCAATACCCTTAGTCACCAGGGAATTATAAGTTAAGATGGTTGAGATTCCATGTTGCTACAGTCAAGACGGTGATTGTTAAGAAAACAAGTCACAAAAATGCTGGTGAGGATGTAGAACCCTTATCTGCTTCTGCTGGGAATTTAAACTGCCATTATGGAAATCGGATTCCTCAAAAAAAAAAAACTGAAAGTAAAGCTACCTATGGCCCACTCTTGGGTGTGTACCCGAGGCACTCTGGGTCAACAATGTAGAGATACTTGCACATCTGCGCTAATTGTAAGAGCCAGGAAATGGACCAGCCTAGATGTGTATTGCCTATTGAATAAAACATGAAAACTTGATAAGTATATACAACAGAGTAGAAAAATGAAATAAGGACATTTCCCAGGAAAATGAGTAAAACTGGAAATCATTATGTTAAGGGAAATAAGCCAGATTCAGAAAACAAATTTTCTTTTGTGTGTGTGTGTGTGTGTGTATGTATATGCATAGTCCAATTCGTATCAGCTCTGTTCTTCCAATTGCTCTAGAGCATAACAGGGTGTAGCTCTGAAAGAAGATATAGCATATTTTCACATATTTCCATATTTCTTTACTGATTCCCTCTATGTCAATGTTTTGGGCACTATTTTGTATCTAGTTCTAGCCCAAGCATCTAGTGTTCTTAATTTACTCTGGAGAAGTTGATTACTAATCAGAGCTGTGATTGTAGACATATAGAGTGTGAACAACATTGTACTCTTGTGTAGGAAGGAGACACCAGATCAGCATGGGGGGTGGTGATCAAGGCTATAGTTAGACTGAGATTTCAGAGACTCACGGGATTCAGTATAGGAGAACATTCCCAGGCTGTGGTGTCCCCAACATGCACCCCCAAGATCTATCTATTCCTTTAGGATGGTTTTATCCCAGTTGAATTCAATTGCCTCAAGGTTTATTTTGAAATTTTCCTACAATGTTTTTCATTTTTCCATCCATATTTGGCTGACATTTGGAAAGTAAATTGCTCACTTGGTGACATCTCAACAACTCAGCCTCATGTTTTGGCACAGATATGCTATGACTATGGAGTTACTCTGTCACCACTACATCATTAACCTCTCTCTCTCTCTCTCTCTCTCTCTCTCTCTCTCTCTCTCTCTCTCTCTCTCTCTGTGTGTGTGTGTGTGTGTGTATGTGTGTGTGTGCTTGTGTGTAGGTTGTATTTTTTGCAATTTTATTACACTTTTTATTTAAATTAGACACAATCTTGTTTTACATGTCAATCCCAGTTCCCTCTCCTTTCCCTCCTCCCCTGACTCCCATCCCCCTAACTCATCCTCTTCTGCTCCCCAGGGAGGCTGAGGCCTTCCATGGGGGATCTTCAAAGTTTGTCACATCATTTGGACCAGGGCCTAGGCCCTCCCCTGAGTGGAATGGGTTCCCAAAGTCCATTTGTACACTAGGGATAAACACTGATCCACTACCATAGGCCCCAGAGACTGCCCAGTACTCCTAACTGACTCCCACATTCAGTGGGTCTGGGTCGGTCCTGTGCTGGATTCCCAGTTATCAGTCTGTGGTCCATGACCTTCCCCTTGTTCAGGTCAGCTGTTTCTGTGGGTTTCAACAGCCTGGTCTTGACCCCTTTGTTCATTACTCCTCCCTCTCTGAAACTGGATTCCAGGAGTTTGGCTAGGTGTTTACTGTGGATCTCTGCTTCTGCTCCCATCAGCTACTGGATGAAGGCTCTAGTATGGCAAATAAGGTAGTCATTAAAGTCATTATAGGGGAAGGGCATTTAAGGTAACACCTCCACTATGGCTTTTATTCTTAGTTGGGTACATCCTTGTAGATCTCTGGACATTTCGCTACTGCCAGAATTCGTTTTAGACTTATAATGACTCCCTCTACTGTGGTACCTGTTTTGTTGCTCTCCTATATTTTCCCCCCAACTCATTCTTCATGCTCCCTCATGTCTTCCTCTCCCCTCCTCTTCTCCCCTTCTCTATCTCTTAGTTCCCTCTCCCCTCCCCCCATGCTCCCAATTTGCTCAGGAGAAATTGTCCCTTTCTCCTTCTCCTGGGGGACCATGTATATCTCTCTTAGTGTCTTCCTTGTTTCCTCGATTCTCTGGTGGTGTGGACTGTATAGGCTGGAAATCCTTTGCTCTATGTCTATTATCCATATAAGAGTGAGTAAAAACCATGTCTGTCCTTTTGTGACTGAGTTACCTCACTCAGGATAGTTTCTTCTAGTTCCATGCATTTGCCTGAAAATTTCAAGATTCCATTGTTTTTTTCCCCACTGAGTAGCACTCCATTGTGTAAATGAACCACATTTTCTTTATCCATTCACCAGTTGAGCAGCATCTAGGTTGCTTCCAGATTCTAGCTATTACAAATAATGCTGCTATGAAAATAGTTGAACAGATGTCCTTGTTATATGAATGTGCATTCTTTGGGTATATGCCTAAGAGTGAAATTGCTGGGTCTTGAGGTAGACTAATTCCCATTTTCCTAAGGAACTGCCATACTGATTTCCAAAGTAGCTGTACAAGTTTGCACTCCCACCAGCAGTGGAGGAGTGTTCCCCTTTCTCCATGTCCTCTTCAGCATAAACTGTCATTGGTGTTTTTGATGTTAGCCATTCTGACATGAGCAAGATGGTATCTCAGAGTTGTTGTGATTTGCATTTCCCTGATGGCTAAGAATGATGAGCACTTTCTTAAGTGTCTTTCAGTCATGTTAGATTCCTCCATTGAGAATTCTCTATTTAGTTCTGTACTCCACTTTTTAATTGGAATATTTGGTGTTTTGGTGACTAGCTTCTTGAGTTCTTGCATATTTTGGAAATCAACCCTCTGTCAGATGTGAGGTTGGTGAATATGTTTTCCCATTCTGTGGGCTGCCATTTTGTCTTGTTGACTGTGTCCTTTGCCTTACAGAAGTTTCTCAGTTTCAGGAGGTCTCATTTATTAGTTGTCAATCTCAATGTCTGTGCTACTGGTGTTATATTCAGTATCCTGTTAAGCGGTTTCCTGTATCAATTCATTCAAGGGTACCTCCCACTTTCTCTTCTAAGAGGTTCAGCATGGCTGGATTTATGTTGAGGCCTTTGATCCATTTGGACTTAAGTTTTGTACACGGTGATAGATACGGATCTATCTGCACTCTTCTACACATCAGCATCCAGTTATGCCAGCACCATTTCTTCTTTTTTCCATTGTATAATTTTAACTTCTTTGTCAAATTCAGGTGTTCATAAGTGTGTGGCTTAATACCTGGATCTTCAATTCGATTCCATTGGTCTACCTGTATACTTTTGTGCCAATATTAAGCTGTTTTTAGGACTATAGTTCTATAATAGAGCTTGAAGTCAAGGATAGTGATGCCTCTGGAAGTTCCTTCATTGTACAGGGTTGTTTTGGCTATCCTGGGTCTTTTGTTTTTCCATATAAAGTCAAGTATTATTCTTTCAAGGTCTGTGAAGAATTGTGCTGGAAAGCTGGGCAGTGGTGGCACGTGCTTTAATCCCAGCACTCAGGAGGCAGAGGCAGGTGAATTTCTGTGAGTTTGAGGCCAGCCTGGTCTACAAGAGCTAGTTCCAGAACAGCCTCCAATGCTACAGAGAAACCCTGTCTCAAAAAAAGAAAAAAACAAAAAGGAGATTTTGATGGGTATTGCATTGCATCTGTAGATTGCTTTTGGCAAAATTGCTATTTTTGCTATGTTGATCTTACCTATCCAAGAGCTTACTGTATATTGCTTTTGTTATGTTCAGGTATGTTCCTGTTATCCTTGATCTCTCCAAGACCTTTATCATGAAGGTTTGTTGGATTTTGTCAAGGGCGTTTTCAGCATCTAGTGAGATGATCATGTGGTTTTTCTTTTACATTTTGTTTATATAGTGGATTACATTGTTAGATTTTCTTGTGTTGAACCATCCCTGCATCCCTGGATGAAGCCTACTTGATCATGATGGATGATTTCTCTGATGTGTTCTTGGATTTGATTTGCCAGTTTTTTATTGAGTATTTTTGCATCAATGTTCATGAAGGATATTCGTCTGTAGTTCTTAGTTGTGTCTTTGTGGTAATTGTAGCCTCATAAAAAAAGTTTGGCAATGAACCTTATGCTTCTATTGTGTGGCACACTTTGAGAAATATTGGTATTAACTCTTCTTTGAATTTCTGGTAGAATTCTGCACTGACACCATCTGGCCCTGGGCTTTTTTGGGGGGGAGACTATTGATGATTGCTTCTATTTCATTAGGGGTTATAGGTCTGTTTAAATTGCTTATCTGTTCTTTATTTAATTTTGGTAAGTGATGTCTATCCAGAAAATTGTCCATTTCCTTTAAATTTTTGAATTATGTGGAGTACAGGTTTTCAAAGTATAACCTGGAGAGTCTCTGTATTTCCTCAGTGTCTGTTGTCATGTCCCCCTTTTCATTTCTGATTTTGTTAATGTGCATGTTCTCTCTCTGCCTTTTGGTTAGTTTGGATAAAAGCTTGTCTGTCTTGTTGATTTTCTTGAAGAACCAACTTTTTGTTACATTGATTCTTTGTATTGTTTTCTTTGTTTCTATTTTATTGATTTCAGCCCTCAATTTGATTATTTCCTGGCTTCTACTCCTCTGGTGTTACTTTTCTTCCTTTTGTTCTAGAGCTTTCAGTTGTGTTGTTAGTTCTCTAGTGTGACTATTCTCCAGTTTCTTCATGTGGGCACTTAGTATTATGAACTTTCACCTTAGTACTGCTTCCAAAGTGTCCCATGAGTTTGGGTACGTTTTGTCTTCATTTTCATTGAATTCTAGGAAGTCTTTATAATTTCTTTTTCTTTTTTATTTCTTCCTTGACCCCCATTTAATGGTCTCTATCATCTTCATGAAGTTGTTTTTAAGTTTGTTCTCTTCTGTGTCATCTGTGTTGAGATGTTCACGTCTTGATGGTGTAGAATTCCTAGACTCTGTTGTTGTTGTATTGGTTTTTCTGTTGTTGAATGTGTTCTTATATTGTCATCCTCCCATCCCTTCTTCCAGTGGGTACAGGTGGAGTACAGTTTCAAGGTTCCCTTCTGGTGGGTGCAAGCAGGTCCAATACTCCAATGGGTCTCATGGTGGGTACGGGTGTGTCTGAGACACTCCCTCTCCTGGAGGGTGGAGGCAGGACGACCACCTCGATGTCAGCAGACTCTGGATGCTTTGGTCCTCCTGGGGCGAGTCAACCTGACTACAGCACCCAGTCCAGAAGATCCCAAAAAGTACAAGCGGAATCCTGGCCTGAGTCTCAGGTCCATGCTCACCTCCTCCCTGAGTGGAGTTGGGACTAGCACCGTGATGTCAGCAGATTCTGAACGGTTTGTTCCACCAGGGGTAAGTTGACTTGCTTGTAGTCCCCAGGCCAGGAGACCTAATGTTGTAGTTTTTGAGGAACCTATTATCAATCATTCCCAGGATTTTAAAATATAAACTGAAAAATGCCTAAATGAAACAAATAGGTTAAATTACATCACAACTTGAAGGAAAGGTACTGAAATGTACAAAAGTATAGGAACTAGGAGCCTATATGAATAGTAAACTACAGGTAAACACATTCATGAAATAAGCTAGATATTAAATTGCATTCATATGATTTGAGATCATGTTCATATTCCTGCCACAAGAAGGCAAATAGTGAGAGGAAAGTTTATCCATGGGAGTGACATGACTAACTGCATGAACTGTGACTCCCACATCTCTGGACAGATGGACCAGGGGGCATGGCAGGAGGCATAGTTCTGGGTTGGAGGAAGACAGCAAGGCCTTGGCTGGCACTGACTAGGAAGGGCGTCACAGTTGTGAGTCAGGAGAAGCCCACCATCTGCTTCAGGCCCTTTGACCTTCTAGAAAATTACTGACTTGTGCCAAAACTACAGCAATAATCCCCAGAGTTCTCAATAGAGCCTTTCCCTCTAGCATGGACAAAAGACTAATATTGCTTTTTGGCACACTCCATATTTTCACACCGACATGAGAAACTCCTGCAGTGTCCCGAGAACATAGGGTCTCTTCATTTCTCTTCACTGCATTTCCAAAATCCAATATATTTTGGGGAGAGAGAAACAGTGAGGGGGAGAGTTGGCTGAGTTAGAGCAGGTACATTTTCTGCCTCCTTAGCACATTTAGCAAACAAATGCTGGTATGATTGGTTATTAACTTTAAAAGTCATATATCACAAATGATACCATTTGTGCAGAGCAGTATGCTTTAATTTTCAGCGAGGGTGCTCTTCAGTTTATGTTGAAGATGTAAATAAGACAATGCTTGTGGAATTACGTGTGATTTTAAACCTGACATGCTATTTAGGGAAGTATCAACTCTCCTTCCTCCTTTACCTATTGAAGCTACAAATTAGTGATTGCCATTGTTTTGGTGTATTGATTGTGTACATCAATTGAGGAAACAGTGGTCACCTCTCAGATTCTGTGTTCAGCAAGCCTGCTGAGCAAAAGAACATATACTAAGAGGGTAGTAGTGACAACCTGGAATGAGGGACCATTTTTGAACTTTCAAGAACTTGTCTGAAGGATTGAATGGCAGGCAGAAACCTGGAGGTTACAGGCTTGGGGTGAGGGGACAGGTGTCTCAGACAACTGAAAGACATGACTTCACCACTATTGAGGAGGGGGAGCTTGGGGGATACCCAACTGAGCTTGCTACTTCCTCACCAGATGCTGCTTTCCAGCAGCAGATGGTTCACCCTTTTTAGGGGTAGGTGCCAGGAAGAGCTTCTTAAGTCAGAATGAAGCAGGTCAGATATTTATGGGAACTTCCTAGATGAAATCACGTTATAAAGTGAATACTTTTGCTGAAGTACACTAGTATACATATGTTCATGTTTTCTTTCTCAGGATCTCCCCCACCCCTTGCCTGTGGCTCCTGGGGCATTTGTACCTAATTGCCGCAGATGTGATGCTTTGAAATACCAGAAGTGTGTTCTGCAATAATTCTAGAGAAGGTCTGATATCTAGGTGCCAGCAGGGTCTGTCCACCACCCAACACTTTCTGGAGACAGAACTCTTTCAGGATACCCGGCAAGAGGAGGCTCTAGGAATGCCTGTAGACACATCCCACCAACCTCTGCCTTTGTCTTCCCAAGGTCTTTACCTCATACCTTTGGGTGTCAAATCTCCTTCTCCGTTCTCTTAAAAAGATAATGGTGATTGAATTTAGGGCCTACTCTGGATCCAAAATGATCTCATCCTAAAATCGTTAGCTTAATTAAAGCTGCAAAGAGCCCAGTTCTAAACTGAGTCACATTCAGGAGTTTACCAAGGTTAGGATTTGGACAGACCTTTCTGTGTCTTCTGCACACACCACACCATCCTACCACTAAAGCCAAGAATTAAACACAATTTCTCTACCTCATGTACTGGACTCTGCAGGAGTGAAAAAAGGATACAGAAGAATGTGTCATAGCTGCCATTAGTCTAGGGATTATGTGCAAGTGGTGTGGCATAAATTCTAGTTGGTATTAATAATATAAACCCAGAGACAGATATTGGGGTTAAAGCTGAAGATCAGAGAAGCAAAGTGACCAGTCACTAGAGAGTTCTCACCTCTACCAATGCTGAGACCAAAGGGGCAATCCTGTCCTCAAACTGCTATCTCCAGTCTGCCTCTACTTCTCTCTCCACCAAACCTCAGACTGCTTCCAACTGTACTGTTCCTCAGACTGCCTTACGTTCTTCTCTGCCCAGTCATAGCATTCCTGTCTCTACCTCCCAAATGCTAGGATTAAAAGCATGGAATCACAACTGCTGGGATCACCTTTGGGTGCTCTCTTTTTCTTTTTTAGACAGGATCAATTTTGTGTAGTTCAGGGTGGCCTTGAACTAACAGAGATCCATCTGCCTCTGTCCACTGGGTGCACTGGGTGCTGGGATTAAAGGTGTGTGCCACCACTGCCTGGCTTCTATGGCTAACTAATGTGGCCAGCTTTGCACTCTGATATTCAGGCAATCTTTATTTGTTAGATCACAAAATACCAGCACAGTGTGGCCTGGCCTGGAACAAGGTGTGTGAGATTTGCTAGGGGAGACTCCAGCCTCATTCTGGAGTGGAGCTGGACTAGACCTGGATGTGTTTCTGGAAATAAACAGCCAAGCTCCTAGAGGTAAATGAACAGAGAGAGGAAAAGGATGTAGGTCAGGAGTAGATTGGAAGATAGGCTTTGAGACTGGGAGAGGAACAGCGGGAGCCACAAGGGAGGGCCAGGTTGTGAGAAGCCTAGCCTGGTAAAGGTAGACACTGAGGCACTGGTTTAGAGGCAGGCACTGGAAACCCCTGGAGGGCCTTGGAAATGACCAAGTAATCTAGAAACAGGAATCACATCCCTGATACTTTGTGCTGTGTGCTGCACATTTGTACTTAGGACAGAAATTCCATTTGCTGGAAATATGATTTTGGCACTAGAAGGAAAATATGAACTCTTTGGTATTGCTGAAATTACTTTTCTGTACCAGTCTGACATTAAGTTAGAGGAAAACTATTTAAGAGAAATGATGGGAAATGCCCTCTCTCTTAGGATACTAGGGAAAAATTAAGAAAGGCGTGTGGGCAGAATGGGCAGAATGGCAGTTGTATGTTCAATAGGACAGGAACATCAGGGCAAGGGCTGTAAGGTGGGTAAAACTTCTTTGGATTTCCAAGTCAAGGACAGAGGTCAGTGTGGAGCCTGAGTTCTTAGAAGCATATATTTCTGGATAGGACTACTGGGTTGGCTATAGGAGATTTAGTCTTAGGATTCATCCCTGGTTTGGACTCATATAATTGACTGAAGTTGCTGATATTTAGTGGTAATTAAGATTCCTTTCTGCAGATAGTATGGCTTCCATTGTTCATGGTCATGAGTATTCACCCTCAGATACACTAGGGCACTGGCTAGAAAACTTCACAAATCATATCTGTCCTTCCTCACCATCCCCAAATCATGTCTATCACCAGCCACCATGTGTTTCAGGCAGCCCGTGTTCTCACATGGACGTTGTTATCATTTTCTAATTGGTCCTCATGTTACTAGCCACTCTGTACATCCAATGTACCTTCCTGCAGCCAGACTGGACTTTCTCAGATGCTATGTTCCATGTCCTCTGCTGACTCTGTCATCCCAGTAACTCTCATAGACTCTGGATGTAGCTTATGACACCTCTAACCTACCCTCTGTTCCAGAGAGAAGCTGCACTGTTGTGTACTTATTGCCTGTTCTATTTCCTATGCCAAGTTCTCGACTTACCTTTAGGAGCAAGTCAGTGTCACCCCATTCAGGAAGTTTGTATTCTCTCAGTGTCCCATGTCTTCATGGTCCATGTCTCCTACATGGGAAAGCTCATCTGCTTTCAACTCCCTATCTTCAACTGCCAGCCAACTGACAAAACTATGATGATGGCTGATTAAGTCTTAGACAAGTTAAAGGGTCTGTATTTCCTTTCTAAAGAGGCACCTTTACAATCCTAATATGATGATGTGAGAATGTTTAGGCAAGATGTACAGTCTGCGGGATTCCTGCATGGCAGTTGCTGCTTCTGCTGCCAGTCTATAGAACTGTCCTGCTCATTGCAGGACCCACTAGCCACATGTGCCTATTGACCTTTTAAATGAGATACTAGGATGAATGTGGTTTTTACCCTGAAGGCACATATTTTATATAAACCTGGTCTTCTATGTGGCAGTGCTGAAGCCGTGGGACCTTTAAAAGGAGAGGCCATTGCTAGCCACCTCCCTCTCTTTGGCTTCCTGTCTCTGTCAACTGTCCCTCTCATACATGCTCATGCCTTCTGCTATGAGGCAACGCAACCAAGGGGACTACATCATAGCCAGCATTGGGGGTGATCACATTTTTGGCTTCCAAAACTAACTAAGGATTGAGCTTTTTTTGCCAATGTTTTCCAGCCTTGAGTTTCATTATGGAGACAAACAATGGGCTAATACATGCTGTAAGCAGGAAATGCAACCAATTCTGTAAACATATGGTACACACCATGTTTTGAGGAGTAAGCACAAAAGAAAGAATGTAAATATATCACTATTTTTTTATTATATTCACACGAAAACGATAATATTTTGGCATGTTGGGTTAAATTAAATATATTATTAAAATAAAGTTTACCTGGTTTCCTTATGTTTTAAAGTCTATGGTATGATAAAAAAACTTAGTTACCTGTGTGCTTTGTACTTTATTCCTATGAGACATGATTTAGAACCTTGGAAAGAGAAAATACTTAAATTGTTACAGTACCATTAAAAAAAACTGACCATGGATGTTTTTATTCAATGTAAAGCCACTTTGAAAGAATAATAAGATTAGAAATCTTTAGAAATGCCATTTCTTTAAGAAAAGCAGATACACATTTTGGGAAATATTTTCTTTCACTATCCAGGGTCTCATGTCTGCTATCTCAATCAGCTAATGTGGTGCCTCTGCCTCTCTCTGCCAGGCCCTTCATCATATAAAAGGAAACCACATATCCTGGAGCATGAAGTTGTTTTCACTTGCAACTGGACTGTAAATATGTTGCTGTCTTATTGCATATTGCTAGAAAAAATGATTTCACTGTACATAGAGTATTCTGGTAGAGTTTTGGGGTAATAGTCTTTCACTTTCTCTGTTTCAGCCAATGGAGTGCATACCTAGAGATTGTGAGTCAATGAGGAACTGTTAAACTGTTTTTTTAAATTTATTTATTTATTTATTGGTTTTTACGAGACAGGGTTTCTCTGTATTGTTTTCGAGGCTGTCGGTCCAGCCCAGCCTCGAACTCACAGAGATCTGCCTGCCTCTGCCTCCTGAGTGCTGGGCTTAAAGGCGTGCACCACCACCGCCCGGCTGTTAAACTGTTTGACTAAGTAATGTTTGGGCAAGTTCCAAACTATGCATCTTTTATCACTGATTGAAAGATTTATTGGTTAGACCTGAATCTAAATCTGGAGATATATATGATTTGTGTGGTGTAGCGGTAGTGATGGTGTGTGTGTTTGTGTGTGTGTGTGTGTTTGTGTGTGTGTGTGTGAGAGAGAGAGAGAGAGAGAGAGAGAGAGAGAAGAGAAGAGAAGAGAAGAGAAGAGAAGAGAAGAGAAGAGAAGAGAGAAGAGACTCTACTCTGGACCTATTTCATGCCTGGTTCCATGAATAGTACCATAGTTGAGGACCACATGGAGAAGCCCAATGTGATAGGAAAGCTTCACTTCTGTATGTAGTAATAGAACGTTCCCAGATATGTCAACCACATGGAAGCTGTAAAGTTCAAAAACTCATGATGATCTGTTCTACCCAAAGAAGGAGGTAAAAGAGAAAGTAGGAAAAGATTGAGTGAGGAAAGATCATTAGTCATTATCATAATGCAATGTGACCCACTGAATGTTCAAATGTTCCCAATGTGTTAGGTAGGGCTCATCCCTAAAGTGACATTACTGAGAGGTGCTGTGAACCTTTAGGAATAGTAGACTTAAGGGAATTCTTTGGATTATTGGTGGATTACCAGCAAAAGGGATGATGGGACTCAGACTTGTCCTCATCATTGTTTGTTGGGGAAGTCCTGTGCATTTGTCAATAAAGTACTGTCTGGCCAATAGGGAATCTAGATAGGAGGGACTAGGAGTCCAGGAGGACTCTGGGTAGGAGAAACACAAGTAGTTCAAGATGTAACCGCCATGGGGTAGGAAGCCCGGAACGTCTCCGGTAAGAGAAATACATAGATTAACAATTATGGGGTAAATACTTAAGTCAGAGATAGCCAATAAGAAACAAGCAAGGCCAACAGCTTCATAATTAATACAGTATCTTGTGTGTTTATTTGGGGACTACAATGCGGCAGAGCCCAGGCGGCTGGCGGGGGATAAACCAAATCAGCTAGCAAGGAAAAGCTGCCCTTTACAATTGTTTCCTGGTTTATGTAAATGGTTTAATTCCACCCTGTTCTTTGATAAGTTGCCGTTGCATGAGGTCTAAAACAATGGGGCTACCTTCAGAATCATGAGCCAAAATAAAATCCTTTCTTGTTATGGAGTTAATTACTTTAGTTATTTTGTTACAGCAGCATGAAGCTGACTAAAACACACATTCAGCATTGTCTTATGGTTTTAGGGGGTGTTACTTTCTTACAAGGCAATAGATCCCAAGAGAGCGTTTGTGGTGATACATATTTATATTTTATTAAAGCTTGCTTTCAGATTCAGAAAGCAACCCCAGTCACAAGTCTTAGAAGCCAGGTACATACCTTTAATCCAAGTCACTAGAAGCTAGGAGGTGGTGGTACACACCTTTAATCCTAGGACTCAGGATTAAGAGGTAGCTGAATCTCTCTGAGTTCAAGGCCACCCAGGGATACACAAGATTGAATCAGTCTAAAAAAGTAACAGATCACATGCCTTTTTCAATACCAGCACTAAATGGGCATAAAAGATAGAAGCAGGGTCTTCAGTATGAGTAGGAGGCATTCATTCTCCAGCCACACTGAGGAGAGGTTACAGTCTGAGGCTTGGTGAGAGCTCATGGAGACAGAATTAGCCCATTCAGCCTGAGGTAGAGGTAAGAAGTTAGTGGCCAGCTGCTTACTTTTATGATATTCAGACTGAAGTTTGAAAACCAGTATCAGTCTCAGGGTCTTTTATCATTCAGGTTACAAGCATTAATTTTTCCCTTTTCCATGAGGATGTTCTTGGGTGAGACAGTGAAGCCACATGGGTTTTGTTGTTAACATTAACATTTAATAGTAAGTAGGACAGATGAGTCATATGTCCAGTCTCTTGATTGTGATGAGGCCTTAGCTCTCTGCTCCTTGGCATTCTCAGATGGCAAGCAAAGATTGCTGAAAGCACATGTGGTGAGTGATAGGATTAGCTAGCACGCTAGCTGGATCATGGGAGAGAATTCTCAGCTAACTGATGCAGAAAAGATTCAAAACAAGGTCTAAGGTTTTTCCACTAAAAGAGATCATTGGGTTCTTCAAAGTGCTTCGCTAAACCATCGTAGGAGCTAAAGTAAAACTGACACATACACAGTGCAGATATATATTATACATATATGTCAAAAACTACAGATATTAAAACCTGAAAGTCTTAAAAATTGGAGCATTGCACAACTCAAATTCATTTTTCAAAAGCCTTAAAAATTAAAGAAATTGATCAAAAACATTATAAAAATAGATTTATTCATGTGTGTCTTGGTTCAAACCATGAACTTTTTTTGTCAAAATAGAGCAGTTTGAACATGAGTGAGTGATTGCAAGAAATGTATTTTCTGAGTTTTCCTTTTCCAGCCCATTTTTTATTTTCAGAAATTTGAGGGGGGATCAGGGATAAACTGTTATGTTTGGTAGGGCTGGAGAAATCCCTCAGCAGTAAAGAGCATTCAAAGCTTTTGCAGAAGACGTGGGTTCAGTTCCTAGCGCCCACATGTCACATCACAACCACCTATAACTCCGGTTCCAGGGGAATCAATCAGGTACACACATGGTACTCATACACAAACAGGCAAGATGTCCATACAATACATTAAATAAATTTAAATTTGTTTTAAAATTGCATTTGGAAATAAAGTAAAACAAAAGCCATCTGAGGGTAACAAGGTTAGGGGTATGAAAAATGCAGCCTATTGCTTCTTTTCCAGATAAACTGTCTGTGCTGTTCACGTGGTGTAGCTGCTGTTCTTCAGCTTCTACCTCTCATTCTGGGGACAGGCAAGAGAGTTAACTGCTGTTAGCTTCTGCCTCTCGGTTTTGCCTGAGATTCCTGGGGTTAGAGTGGCTCTATTCTTTTTATGAAGTAAGTAATTAGTTAGCCTGGTTTTACTCTCAGAAAGGTGCTGGGGCTGAAGAATTACCCTCAGTGCTTCTCTTACCTGGCTGCTATAGAAGTTGAGAGATAAAGTCTATGAAAGTGCAAAGTTTGAATGGCTATTATTTCCCATTATTGTGATTAGCAACGACTTCATAAACTCTTAGTATCCTGGCTGTGTGCATGCATTTTATTAATATGCTTGCATAGACCATTGTTTCAGGATAATTTTTTTGTACACTATGAAGATGTGTCTTTGCCAAGGCACCTTTTGATGGGTTTAATAAAGAGCTGAGCCAAATGGCTGATACCCAGGCAGGAGAGGATAGGTGGGATTTCCTGGGAAAGAGAGGAAGAGGAAATGAATCTAGGTGTACAGACATGCCAGTGAGATGAGACCAAGTCGTTCATACAGAATGGAGGAGAGGTAAAAAAAAAAAAGTCATGTGGAAGAACATAGATTAGTAGATGTGGGTTAATTTAAGTTATAAAGACTGGTTGGGGACAAACTTAAGCTAAAGGTCAAGCTTCCATAATTAATAAGAAGTCTCTGTGTTATTATTTGTGGGCTGGTCAACCCACAAAAAGAAAGCCTGACTACAGACACCTCCCACTTTAAGGTCAACCAGTAGCCATGTACTGAGGATGCACTAGCAGCTACGACCTTGGTGCAGGGATAAAATCTGATTTCTCTCCTCAAAGCCATGGACACAGCTGGAGAAGGGAAATGTATGCAGACACCTCTTGTGAACAAAGCAGCAATTGTTTAATTTGCTCTTTGGCTTAAAATTAGAGAAGATTCATCTTAGAGGGCAAAGTAGGAGGGAACATATCCCAAGTAGTTCATTTTTATTTTTAATATTTTTTCCATTTCTTTCTCCTGTTTCTTGGGAGTCGAAAGTGGACATCTGGGATGTATTTAGAGCTGGTTCTATTTTCATTTTCCTGAGTTTTCTCTGAGAATTTTCCATGGGCAGGAGGGCGGACGGGAGTTTGTTGTTTCCTTGATTTATGTCTGTTCCTTCCTTCCCTCCAGCAGCCACCTTAGGTCATCTGATTTCCTGGTCAAACAGCAGTTCCTCAGGACAGGACTCTTTGCCTTAATCTTTTACCTTCAGCTTCAAATCTTTTTCCGTTCTGCTGTTTGGTGTTTGATGAATCTTTCGGAGATTTAGTGGCAGTTTTAAGCCCAGTTGAAATCCATATCTGGAAAGAAGGTATACAGGTTACAGAGAGGTGGGGAAGTTTTCTGGATGAAAACTCTGGTGACACCATAGATTACCTGGGAAAGCATGTGGGGGTGGGGTGGGGGCAGTGTGGTCCAGGGAAAACAGTGAGTTTGGCTTTTTCTCTCTGCTTTGGATTCTCATTACTCTCTCTTTCCTGTTGAACATTTCCTTTCTGCTTCAGTACTTTCAGATCTCTAGTTATTTATAGAGGAAGCTTAGTAAATGTAAAGCCATCCTGGCTTATACTAATGCTTTTATTACTCGTTTGAAAAAAACAAAAATGAGCACTTACCCCCAGGCCAGGTAAGCAGTGGTCCCCTAGAGCACATTTCAAAGAGTTTGTTGTCTACGATTAACTCTCACCAACCCTACCTTAGCTCTCTTCCAGTTTCGCCTGCCATCTGCATCACTTGACAGGCTGGAGGGAATGTTTTTGAATTATGTCACTCTGCTAGCCTTGACAAGTGTGAGGGTGTTTGTTTTTATATGTTATCTGCAATGCTCTTCCAGAGAGCTTGTGGTGGCTTTGGCCTTGACCAAGGAGAAACTTTCTAGGTATCTGGGCATCAGGGTACTCCTGTGTATTCCTTTATGGGTTGGCCATCACAGATTAGGAGAATAGCTACTTATTTAGCCACCAACCCAGTCTGAGCACAGTCTGAGCACAATGCTTAGCAGAGCCCATGATACTCACTTTTGGCCATTGCCAGAATGCCAACCTCATAACTTGTAGGGCTCTTGTATCTTTCATCTGTCAGAAGAGAGTGTTGTGAACATCCTGTGCATATAAATTCAATGAATTCACATAGACCCTGTGTTCTAGGTTCCTTTCTATTTCTGTGATAAAATACTCTGACTAAAAGCAACATAGGGGAAGAAAGCAGCCCATCAATTAGGGAAGCCAGGAACTTGAAGCAGAAACCAGGGAGCTGCTTTCTGGCTTGCTAGCTCAGACTCATGTTCGGCTAGCTTTATTACATAGCTCAAGACCATTTTCCTAGGGATGGTACCACCCATAGTGGGCTGGGGGGTGGGCTTCCTATATCATTTAACAATCAATGCAGTTCCCCTAGACATGATCACAGGCTATTCTGATTGTCTTGGCAATGCTTCAATTAACTCCAGGCTGTGTCAAATTGACAGTTGAAGCTAACTGGGAAATCCTCCTATCAACTAGGATTCTCAAATAATGAGGGAATGTGACTTGTTACCCAGTTAATCCATTTAATGCTAATAAATTGACAAGAGGCAGTAGTGTCTGGGCAATTGTTATTAGTTACCTTTGTGCAGCTGTTCCAAAATATCTGAGAGAACAACTTACTAGAAGAAAAAATTTTTTTATTTTGGCTCATGATTTCAGAAGGTTCAGTCTATGACCAAGTGTGACATACACTTGGGCAGGCTATCCTGGCAGTGGGAGCATGTGGTGACATTATCCATTACTTACCTTGCTTTTTCCACTAAAGTCCTTCAAATTCCTTTTACTTTTTTTTATTGAAAACCCTTTTGATCTCTACATTTTAAAAAATTCTTCTCTATTGGGGCAACATCCTAAGCCTGGTTGTTGTGCACCTTGCTTCTTGGTTTGATCCATTGTTTTACTTTTTGTAACTATGAGTAAGTTATCAATGAGCATCTTTGTTTGTAAGATACTACCTAGTAACTTACAGTTAGTATTTCAGTTTCGCAAATTGGTAGAAGAGGAATTGTAGGATTCAAAGAGTAATATTTGTTAGTTTCAAACTGGTACAAGCATGCTTTTTAATGATGGTTGCGACTATTTTTATTAACATTTCTATCTTCTCCTAGAACATGGGACTTATTGGCTCCAGAAAGAATGCCTCTGGTCGACAAAGGTTAACTCTTGAATCCCAGGCATCAGCCTGGGAAGCCAGCATGGGACTGATCAAGACCCCCTGAATCTGGGTGTCAGTGAAGAGGCCTAGGGAATCTATTGAGCCTTGGGCAGCAGATCAGTACCCATCCCAAGTATACACACGGACTTTGGACTCCCAACAATGTGAGGTGCACTCTCACCCTGAACTCTTGGGGAAGGGTCTAGGCCCTGCCCTATATGAAATGACACACTATGGACACCCCCATGGAGGGCCTCACCCTCCCTGGAGAAAAGAGAGGATAACGGGGGGGGGGAAGGGAGGGCACGGGAGGAAGGGAGGGAATGGGAGAGGGACCTGGAACTGACTTGTGAAGCAACCTTGATTCTTATCTAAATTTAAACTGGAAAATAAAATTTAAAAAAAAAAAAAGAATGCCTCTGGTCAGCCTTGGATCAGAACTGCATGCTTGTAAATCAGTCTGGCCTCGTGTTTCTGTCATTCCTATTACCTGCAATAACTTCAGCATCTGCACTGGGAAAATTCCAGATGATCTCCATGGCGCTTGAGGCAGACAGAAGGTTGTTCTGTCTGTGCCTGGGAAAGAGCTGCCAAGTGTGGTCAGTGCCCTACTGCGCAGGGTGGAGGGGGCAGGCTCAGTGCCCTGGTGAAAGGACACAGATTGAGAGGTGTCACGGAAAGGTGACACACATGGTAGGTGACTGGTGTTGCAGTTCTTGCTTTTTAATCAAGTCAAAGGGTCTGGTTTTGTTTTAGGGAAAATGGGATCTCCTGGGAGCAGATTGAATTAGATGGTGCCCCTCCCCACACTGGTGTACATTCATTGTCCAAAGTGACAGGTTTATTAAGACCATTTATTCCCAGTCAAATTTATTTCAGCTTTGACTACATTCACTCTCCAGGCCCTCTTCCCCTTTCTTCTCACCCCCTTACTCATTCTCTCCAGTTTATTTCTTTCTCCTAGTCTCTCTCTCTCTCTGTCTCTGTCTCTGCTCTCTGTCTCTGTCTCTCTCTGTCTCTGTGTGTGTGTGTGTCTCCCTCTACATGTATTCTGTGATCTTCAAATGAGAGACAATATACTATATTTGTCATTCTGAGTGTGGCTTATTTTGCTTAATATGATGGTCCCCAACTACATCCTTTTTCCAGCAGGTGACATAGTTTCATTCTTTTTTATGGCTGGATAAGGAATATTGTATTTTCTTTGTCCACTTTTCTGTTAATGCATACCTAGCATCACTCCATATCTTGGCTGCTGTGGTGTGTCTCTGGTGGTGTGTTAAAAGTCCTTTGGATGTACACCCAGGACTGGTACAGGGATTTTAAAAACTTCCTTCCTTCTCTTGAAACTTTGGTGGTATTTGAGTTAAAAGTCAATTGCATCTAATTTGAAAATCTTTCAGTAGTGGCAAAACATGACATCAGACACAACTAAATGTATGTAGGATGTCATGTTTAAAGTTTATAGAGACCCCAGGGCTCTCTTTAACTGGTTTGGGAACAGATTTTGGAGGAAATGTCTCTGTATCTCTTGAAGAGGGCTTGAAGAGGGTCCTATGGTGATACTTTGTTTGTGTTGTAACAAATAAAGCTTGCTGAAAGATGAGAGAAGGAAAGGAACCAGCCACTAGAAAGACCTTGCCTCTACCAAATCCTTAGACCAAGGTAGGCAAGATCCTATCTCCAGGAATCCTCAGAGCAAATGCTATGAGATCCTGTCTCCTCCCACCTCATATCCCTCTCTCTGCCTAACCATATCCCTTTCTGTCTCTACCTCCCTAGTGCTGGGATTAAAGGCATGAGTCACCACTGCCTGGCCTGTATGGCTAACTAGTGACTTAGTTCCACATTCTGATCTTCAGGCAAGCTTTATTTGTTAGATCACAAACAAAATATCACCACAGGGTCCTGAGCTTAGAAGCACATTTTGAAGTTCTAGAGAGATAGTTCAACAGATGACAGCACATGCTGCTCTTGCAGAGGGCCAGAGGTAGGTTCCCAGCACCCATGTGTGATATCCTGGAATTCAGCCACAGGGGATTTGCTGTATTTTTTCTGGCCTCTGTAGGCATTGCACTCACCCCTCCCCCACACACATATAAACAGAATTAAGAAATTTAGAAATATCTTAAAAGAAGTGCATTGATGTTTGAACATCAGCAACTTAGCAATGCTGACCGCCAAACTTAAATAAACTTCTTTCTTGGGCTAAATGAATCCTAAAATTCATGTTATAGGATAACCAAAGCTGTGTATAGAAATGAGACCTAATGCTGCCAACACGGAGTGGAGCTCTGTTTCCAACCCAGGGTTGGCCACACAAGTGCCCATGTTTTGTTGTCTCTAAGCATCCAGAGGGTGTTAGATATGGGATCCTTGTGGATATTCAAATCTGTAAGTCATCCAGTCTCTCATGTGATGTGTGTATCACCTCTCTCATCTTCTTATATATATATTCAAAGTCATCTTTAGGTCACTTGTTCCTCTTAATGTATTACTGCAGTGCAATTGGTTTCTTTACTGTGCTGCTCAAACAATAATCATAAGAGGGAAATGTATTCATTTATGCTCATTTCAGATCCCAACCCCCACCCCTGGAATTTTCTTGATGCACATCACTTGAATCAGCAGCTATGGGGACTGCAGGTGTTGAGCCTGACTGTGTATGCAGGCAGACACCGGCCTTTTTTTATATTATGTATTCATTTTGTTTGAAGGAGGTCTGTACAAAGGACCCCATTAACACCAATATCTTCTGACTCTACACATAGACTTTATTATCCAATTTGATGGCTGGGCAAATTGAGACATTCATTAGTAAAACTGTATGAAAATAGGTTTTGCAATTTGGTTATTGCTCAATTATAGACAAGTGACTTCATGCCCATGGGCCTTAATTTTCCTGCTTGTAAAATGGGAACAGTAGTGTCTGCTCTGTGCTGTTATAAGGGTGGAAATCCAATCCAAACTACCCCTTCACTCAAAGGTCAGCCTCTGGGAGTAAGAATCTAGTCTGCGTTTATCAAATGCTGTGTCCTCCTCACTCTTTGCCATGACTCAGTTTTCTGTTTCTTGGTCAGTCGTGGGTACAGAAGGGAAAAGAGAGGATGTGCGTTAGGAGTACAGGCGGCTGAACGTCGACTCTGCTAGGACTGTAGTCTCCTAACTAACTGCCTCAGCAATCCTTCTTTTGTGATCTGGAGAAACAAAAGCCTTCCCCCTCTCCCTTAGGAAACCAAGATCTAGAAGCACAGAATCTTTAGGAGCATTGGTTCCTTCTTGACGACTTGCAAGTGCTGTGTGGCCTTTGGAACACAACTTCACTCACTCTGCCTCTGTGAAAAAAGATGGTGGGGTGTAGGCCCCGAGGAGGACGTTGCTCAGTGTTTTGAATGTTTCCTCACCCCGTGTGAGGTCTTGAGTTTGAGCCTCAGAAATGCAAAAAGAAAAAAACCAAAAAAACAAAATAAAACAAAAAAACAACCAATAAAATAAAAGGAGGTGGGTAAGCTAGGTGATGTTAAAGATTCTCCCAGCTTTGCGGTTTTAAAATTCTATCCAGGTTTGGGAGTAAAATCTTGAAGTGTGTTTCTTTTCTGCAGAACGAAGGGTATGTGTGTGTGTGTGTGGGGGGGGATGTTATTTTAAATTGGCCACTTGGGGTCGCTAGCGACCCGAGACTGGCTGATGAAGACTGCAGAGTGCTTCAGGGAATGAATTCCGGCGGTGGGGGGTGGGGGGTAGGGGGTGGGGCGTGGGGGGAATGGCTGAGGAAAATTTCTTTTTTGTCTCTCTCTCCCTTTAGCTCCAGAATTTGGCAGAAAACTTGATCGCATCATTAGTGTTGAGCAGCCCTTAAGCACGTGCCAGAGGAACTGTTCAGAGTCTGGGCCATGGCAATCATGCCCACCCCCAAAGACAAGAAAAAGAAAAACAGCAAAGTAAAGGTGAGTGAAGGAAAAGAAAAAAGAAAAGAAAAGAAAAAACAGACAAATATCCAGCATACAGCTGGCCCTGCCTCTTGACTCCTCCTTGGTGTGCCTTGACTTGAAAAGCAGGTTCTGCAAAGTTGAACTGGGTGGCATAAAACCTGACTTCATGGTAGAGTAAATCTTTGTCCCGTAGAATCCCGAGTTATCAAAAGCAGGGCGCATGGAATTTCCGCCGCTGAGTAGGTTTCTTGGTGG
Organism: Mesocricetus auratus; assembly: GCF_017639785.1. Taxonomy (NCBI): domain Eukaryota; kingdom Metazoa; phylum Chordata; class Mammalia; order Rodentia; family Cricetidae; genus Mesocricetus; species Mesocricetus auratus. The sequence goes on along the minus strand of NW_024429190.1, from coordinate 25,029,420 downwards.
GCTCTGCAGATGGGGAACATGGTGGGGAAAGATTCGAAAATCCCCGTGGAATCCAGTGAAGGATCATCTAGCAAGAAATAAACAAAAGAGGAGTATGAAAGCCCAGCATCTTTGCACGCAGAGCTGTCAAGCCTCACATAACCCTCTTCAGAAGACGCTCGCGCACCCTGCCCAGGGCGGGAGAATGTCTTTCTGCAGTGCTGTGCATATCTTTTCCCACCAGCGTTCCTGGTTGCTCAACCGGGAGCAGGAGAGGAGTTTGAGCTGAGGAGGAGGAGGAGCAGCGGAGGAGGAACGGGAAGGATCTTAATGGAGACAGATTTGGAGCTCCTACTGTCCCCCTTTCAGATCATGAATTATTGTTAATTTTGTTATCTCTACCCCTCCTGTCTTAATAGTTTTGGAGGCTGACAGCAAAGAGTCCTCAAAAAGTGTGGAATACACCTTGCCAGGCCAGCCAAAGAGACCCTAACTAGGGACTGTTTCAGCTAGAGCTTTTCAGCAACAGAGGCTAAACATCTATGCCCCAGGTGCCCTAGGGAACCACCTGCTGTAACTCTTTGTAGTTTTACTGTTGGAGGGCAGCTCACAAGTGCTTCCATTCCTACTCAATTGAAAAGGGAAAGGGTTTGTGTGTTTGGTGGCTTTCCATGTTATGTCCCTCCAAAATCCCCAAATCCAGTCCCATGCCCTGTTGGCTGATGATGACTCTGAACACTTCATCATCTTTAGGGTTATCTCATCCTCATTGTCGGCATGCCTTTGATGTGCAAAATTCCCTCAGGTATGTGCCTAACACAGTTATAGAGACTTACTAAGTCTGAGTATACTCAGGACTGAATTTAAATCATACGTCTGCACGCTTTTCAGGGGTTAAATCTTTTTATGTTGGTATCCTCTGTAAAATGGAATAATTCTGTTATTTTCCTAAGGATGTGATTGGTTTGATTCTAGCAATATTCATGTGTAAAGTGACCCAGACATGGACCCACTTTGATAAATACTGTTCCTTGACTTTTGCAGTCCAAGACTGTAGCATGTGTAACTACAGAACACTCAAAATTTGGCTACTTGTGCACTGGGTACCCAGACAACCCTGAAAACAATGGGCAACATCTCAACAATTTTACCCACTTCTCATGTCGAAATGGCAACTTGTTGCAAATATTGGGCTGAGTAAAATACCTTTTAAAAGTTAATTTCATCTATTTTTTGCTACATTTTAAAAACATGGCCACTAGAAAATTATTGTATAAATAATTATTATATAACAAAGAAATGGCTTATATTTGTGGCTCACACTTTATTTCTGCTTGATTTTGATATCCTGATCTCTCCAAGACTTGTCCCTCTTTGTAAACATCACCAGTCAACACTGTCAAATTCATTCTGCAGAACCAACTTTACTTGATTTTAAAAAAAGACAGGAAGAAAGGAAGAGAGAGAGAAGAAAGAAACGAAACTGTAGGCAAATTTCTTGTTAATTATAGAAAAAGATTTCAATAAAATACTTGCAAATTGAATTCAAGAACACATTAAGAACATCCTACACTGTGACCAAGTTGGTTTCAGTCCAGGTGCAAGGTTGGTTTAACATATGCCAATCAGCAAAGTGCAATTCAACACATGAATGCAAAGGGACAGCGATCCTATGGCAATCTCAATCTGTGGCATAAAGACCTTCAAGAAAGTCTAACATCCCTTCCTGATAAAAGCTGTGAGGAAGCCAGGCATAGAAAGAACATAACTCAGTATAAAAGGGCTGCATATGAAAACCATACAGCAAATATTGTATTAAATAGGGGAAAACTGAAAGCATTGCCCCTAAAATCTGAAACAGGACAAAGATGCCCTTTCTCTCCACTCTCTTCACTATGTGAAGTCTAAGCTACAGCAGTAAGACAAGGGAAATACATAAGAGATACAAATAGGAAAGGAAGAACCCAAATTATCTCTATTTGTGAGCCATATGGTTTTTATACTTAGAAGAGTCTAAATTCTCCACGAAAAAACTCTTAGACATGATAGACATGTTCAGCAAAGTAGCAAGATACAAAATCAACATACTAAAATCCTTAGCTTTTCTATACATCTAAAATGATCTTGTTTAGGGGAAAAAACCTCATCCATAATAGCTTCAGAAAGCTGGGCTGTAGTGGCATGAACCTTTAATCCCAGCCCTCTGGAGGCAGAGGCAGTTAAATCTAGAAGAAAAAGTCATCCTGAGTCAGGTAACCCAGACTCAGAAAGACAAACTTGGAGTGTACTCACTTATAAGTAGATATTAGTTGTTAAGTAAAGCATAATCGTGCTACAATCCACAGACCCAGAGACACTAAGTCACAGGGAGGGCTCCTTAGGAATGGGAAATAAAATAGATTTTTGTGGATGGATTGGGTTTTGGTGGGAATGGTCATAGGAGAGATCGGATGGGGTAAGAAAAATAAACAATAGCTTCAGAAAATAAAACAACAAAATCTAGTAATAAACCTAGCCAAAAAAGTGACAGACCTCTACATTAAAGACATTAAGATACTGAAGAACAAACTGTAGAAAATACTAGACAGTGGCAAGACCACACATAGTCATGGGTAGGCAGAATTAATGTTGTGAAAATGGCCCCTTTACCAAAAGTAATCTATAGGTTAAATGCAATCTCTATAACAACTCTAATGGCATTCTTCACAGAACTACAAAAACAATCCTAAAGTTTATATGGAGACACAAAAGACCCTAAATTGATAAAGCAATCCTTAGTGGAAAGCAATGCTGAAGTATCATAATACCTAATTTCAAATTATGTTACAGACAGGTGATGGCAGAAACAGTATACTGCACAAAAGCAGACATATAGAGGATCCTGAAATAACTCCCTCCAAATTTGACATTGGAGAACAGATAGCCCTTAACTCACTAGATTTCTACCAGCAAAAAAAACTTTGAAACTGCTAGCAGAAACCATAGCAGAAACACTATGAGACACAAGCACAGGGAAGGATTTTCTGAACAGGGCACTAATAACACCGAAATTACAGAAATCAACACTCAGAGCAGACAGATGGAGGTAAGAAAGTGCACAGAAAAGGGAACAATCACTACAGTGAAGAGGTAGCCTACAGAACAGAAAAAAAATCTTCACCAACTAGCATGAGATGGAATTTATACTTAGAGTATATAAAGAACTGCAAAAATTAAGCACCCCCCAAATTATCCAGTTAGTAAGTGGGGGTATGAACTGATTAGGAAGTTTTCAAAATAAAAAAAAAGATACAAGTATTCAAAACTATTGGAAAAAGCACTCAGCATCCTAGTTATCAGGAAAATAAAAGTGTAAAGTGACTTCAGACTCCACCTCACTACAGTCATAAATAGCTCTAAAGAAACAATGGTAGCAAACAGTATGAGGATGTGGGGAAAGAGGAGCCCTTAGTCACTGCAGGGGACAATGTGAACTTGTGTAGTCATTATGCAAATCAGTAAGGAGACTCCCTGAAAACCAGAAATGAAACTACCCTGTGATCTAGCTAAACCATTCTTAGGTACACACACAAAGGAATCAAGGTGAACATACCATAGAGATATCTGTACATCCATGCCTATTGCTGCTCTATTCACAACAGTCAGAAAATGGAACAAGCTTAGAAGTCCATTGATTGAAAAATGAATTTAAAAAACTTTTTAAAAAGGTGTGGTACATACATACATGCCGTGGACTCTATATAGCCATAAAGAACAATGCAATCATGGTATTTGCAGAAAATGGAGTACAATCAGAAATCATTATGTCAAGGAAAACAAAGTAGACTCAGAAGGGGTATTATTGGATGTATATTCTGCTTTTGCAGGTCATGAAGCCATGAGGACTCATGAAAGAAGAGGAAGAAATCTTAAGGGAGGTAAGAAAGAGGGTAATGGAATGCACATAGCAGGAAAGCAGAAGAGGGAATTGCCTGGGAGGAGAAAGGAGAGCAGCTAAAGGGAGCACACAGGCAGGACAGTGGAGTGAATGAGACTAGTGAATAAGTACATACAAGTATGAAGATCCCAAGGTAAGAACTCACTACTTTGCATGTAGACTTACCAAATTAATGAATATTAAGTAGGGGTTGGGGAAATGACCCAGTGTGTAAAAGGCTTACCATGAAAGCATGAGGTCCAGAATTCTGATCCCCAGGACTCATGTAAATGCTGGGTGAGCGAGGCAGTCCATCTGTAATCCTAGTACTCAGTTATCAGAGGCAGGAGAGTCCTAGAACAAACTGGCCAGCTAGACTAGCTAACTGTCCAGCTCTGGGCTGAAGTGAGGGACCTTGCCTCAATATGTAATGTGGAGGGCAAATGAGGAAAACGTTGATGTAAACCTATGGCCTTCCCAAGTATGCACATACATGTGTATACCATACAAACAGGTAAAAATTAAATGTAAATACACTCCTGTCTTTCCTTTAAGGTGGAGCCTAAGCCTTATGTCTTCATGAAGCTTCTTGTTTATCTTTCTGCCTTCTCTGGAGCCACAAAAGACCATGAGGCAATGTCTGGCACATTATAGACATAGCTAAACCCTCCTGGTTACCATCTTTGAGATCTGGTTGCATAGCTCAGCACTGGTTACCTGCTGGCTTGCATCTGTCATGTGTGTTTAGCCTTCCTTTCTGATGTTTAGTGTTGTGAATGTGCTATAGAGGATGGAGGGCACGTCCTTTGTTTTTCCTAACTTGATCCTAACCCACAGCGGAGCTCTAGAGACAATGGATTCTTTCTATGATATTTCATGGACAAAGACAAAGCTGTTGAAGGCTGGCTCAGCACCTTGAAGCCATTCACCAATTGTTTCTCACACACAAACACAGGCTTTCCCTGCAATGCTTCACTGTTTCTCCTCCTCGTGGAGCAGATTCTTCTGTGTTCGTAAACACAGTCACAGCAACCACTCATGCAGCACTCACTGATGTCCTGTTCTGAATAGCTTATGTGAATCATCTAATCCTCGCATGATTTAAAGACTTAATCTTGATTGTTCTTATTTCACAGATGAGGAAACTAAGGCATGGGGTGGTGAAGAATGCTGCAGTTAGTAAGTGGATGGGCCAGTTTTCAACCCAGGGTGTCAGGGAAACCTCAGGTTTGTTGGTTTTTCTGAACCACAGGGTGGCAAGTCTCCTTCACCAGGGGCCCTTTTAGCATGCTTTTGTTCAATCTTTGACATGCATCGCCCCACCCTCATATGAGTATCAGTGATAATCCTGATGCTTTCTGAGACATCCTCTTTTTTCCCTCAATGTATGTTTTTATTTAAATTAGAAACATGAATGCTTCACATGTCAATCCCTGCTCCCTCTCCCACCCCTCCTCCCTTGTCCCTCCACCAGTTCTCCCAGTCCCCCACCCAATCCCCACATCATTCCCCAGGGAGGGTGAGGCCCTCCTTGGGGGGATCTCCAAAGCCTGTCATTTCATCCAAGGAAGGACCTAGGCCCTTCCCCATGTATCCAGACTGAGAGAGCATCCCTCTATTTGGAATGGGCTCCCAAAGATCATTCATACACCATGGCAAACACTGATCTACTACCCAAGGCCCCAGCGATTTCTGTGGCCTCCTCACTGGCACTACATTCATGGAGTCTGGATCAGTCCCCTATTGGCCTCTCAGCCATCAGTCTGGGATTCAAGAGCTCCCCCTTATCCGGTCAGCTGTCTTTGTGGGTTTCACCATCATGGTCTTGACCTCTTTTCTCATCACTCCTTCATCTCTGTCACTAGGTTCCAGGAATTCAGTTCAGTGTTTAGCTGTGAGTATCTGTCTCTGCTTCCATCAGTCAGTGGATGAAGGTTCTAGGATGGCATGTAGGGTAGTCATCAATCCTATCATCAAGGAGGGTTTATTAATGTAGAGACATCCTCTTTATTAGTTCCCAATGACAGAGCATGACTCCAGTTGCAGGTGACATATTTTCCCAGGATCCAAAGCCTGGGACTGAAAGGCACTAATAGATTTTCCTATCACATGTTATCATACTGTTCTTGTCATGCCACTTAAACAATCTATAATCCTGTTCGGTTTTATTCACTTGATTACACACACACACACACACACACACACACACACACACACACACACACACACACCCTTTTGTCCTCCAGAGAATGAGAGATAAGGGCAGGGACCTCATCTGGCTTGTTCAGCCCTTCACTTCAGTGCCTGGTCCAGAATCTATTTAGTAAATATGTGTCAAGTGAATAAATAAATGAATTTGTGGAGTGTCTATTTTGGCTCTTGCTGTCACAGGATTTATAATTTATATGGGGTGGAGGTGATGGGGAAGACAGGGTAAGAGCCATGGTAATAGGGAGGAGGAGAACACAGAGAATGTTTGGAGAGTAAAAGAAGACAGCATTTAATGCAGGAGGGCTTTCTACATTATTTGACAAGTCAGTAGAAGCCTAAACTACAAACGGGAGAGACAGCCAAGCTGAAAGAGGAACCAGAGGAGGAATCAGGGTGTGCAACTTGAAGCAACAGACTCAGAGGGAGATATCCTAAAGAATAATGGCATCTGTTTAAGAACAAGTAGGTAGCATGCAAGACAGAAATGCACAAATCCTGGGTACTACATCCTGTAGAGAGTGGAGAAGATGTACACTTTAAAGACAGACCAGGAGGATCAGTAAATTATTCTCAATCAATAATTCTTGGCCAGGAACATTAGCATCTGGAGTATCCCAGACTCAATTATAACCTGACACTGGTCCAGTGCTAAAATTCCAACTGTAGATAGACAAGCTTATGCTTTGTATAAGGCTGTGCTGTCTGTGTACACGGCTGCGATCCCAGCTGAGTCTGCTGTGATAGTTCTCACCAAAAGACATGTGAGTGAAGCGTCCTCTTTTACTGCCTCCTTAAGGTTTGTCACAGGAACTTTATTTTGGCACTGACAGCTCTCACAGGAGAGAAGAAGCTATGCAGGTGGGAGGATGAGGAAGCCGGAAGGCATTATTGTTGGGTTACTTTCAAGTCCACCCCTGCAGGGAGGAGTTAGAAGTGACTTGAGCATTGAGACTCAGTGATGTTAGACTTCCCAGTCAATGATTTTCTTATCTCCACCAAGCCAGCATTGTCCTGCTCATTGTTCCCAAGGCCTCCAATTGGTCCTTGCTTCTTCCTGGCTTAAGATGAGTAGAGCCAGTTTTCCAGTCAGGTAGCACGGCTTTGCTTGCTTGGGAGCCCTCAGACCTTCCACTGTCTGTGTTATTACAATTCCTCACATTTATCTGAGGACTTGATAACATTTGTTCTTCGTGCTAACTGGCTTCTGTTACTGCTTAGCCTGGACCTTGAACTTATCTTTTATTAGTTTCACATCTTCAGATTACAACTGTTCTCATAACTATTGCTTTTCTTTTCTGTTCCATGCACATATTCTTGTATCTGCCAAGGAATTTGTCACCTTTGTGTATATATGCCTATGATTTAAGAGCACCAAGCAGAAAACAACCACTCTGATAAAAATGACAAGGCAAAGGGACACACTTAGCTTAGCTCTGGGAGGTCAAAGATATTTGCTCTTAGAATTTATGTTTCTTTTGTCTCTTGTGTCTACAGGCAGTTTAACTTAGAACTTTCTTCTCAGAGTGAGTTTTTAATGTGTCTACTAACAGGATCCATGAATTGGTCCATGTTTTACAATCTGGTCTAGGAAAAAGGGCAGGTAGACTAAGAGAGTTGACAAGTTCATTTAAGACTTGGTCTGCCTTTTACTCCCAGTTTTGGTATTCTGTATAGTGATATTTTGTTTGTTATCTAACAAATAAAACTTGCCTTAAGATCAGAAAAGCAAAGCAGCCAAACCACTAGAGAGTTCTTACCTCTACTAAGGCTAAGGTGATCCTGTCCTCAGCGTCACTACAGACTGAATATTCTCCATCAATCCTCAGACTCCCTGAGACTTCACATTTCTTTCTAGTGCTCAGATTAAACTTGTGTCATCCTAAGTGCTGGGATCAAAGGTATGAGCTCTGTTTATCTTTTAGACTGATTCACTATCATGTAGCCCAGGGTTGCCTTGGACTCACAGAGTTACATCTGCCTCTGTCTCATGAGTGCTGGTCTTAAAGGTGTGGCCAACACTGCCTGTCCTCTATGGCTAACTAGTGGCTTAGTGTGTGTATGGCTAACCAGTGACTTAGCTCTTAACTAGGTGTGTGACTAATTAGTAATTTAGCTCTGCACTCTGATCTTCAGGTAAGCTTTATTTATTAGATTACAAACAATATAACACTACAATTTGGTATAAATCACTTGTCTGGCCATGTTTCAGTTTCTCCTCTGTAAAATGCGGCCAATGGTGGTAAGAAAACTCACTAATGTTAACTACTGTGATCACCACCAACACCACCATCACCACCATCAGAGCATCCTTATTTGAAATACTCAGTTGTTTAGGGATGTTAGGGATGTTTAGGAATTTTGAATTGCCTGCTTTGGAATTAGGATATTCATATACATACAATGAACTATCTTAAGGATGGAGCACAAGACTGAACACAAAATCTACTTATGTACCATGTGCACCTTCTAACAAACTGAAGAGCATTTCATATACTCTTTAGTGCACCTGTGTTTTAACTGTGAGGCATCACACAAGTCCAGCTACAGAATGCGCCTTCATTCAGGTTTCAAGTGTTGTAACAATTGAATTTTGGATTTTTGGATTTAGGGGTGTTCAATCTGTACTACTCCTTTTTTAATTTTTTTATTTAAATTAGAAACAATCTTGTTTTGCATGTCAATCCCAGTTCCTTCTCCCTCCCCTCCTCCCCTACCCCCCACTGACCCTCTATCTCATCCCCTTTCTGCTCCCATGGAGGGTGAGGTCTTCCATGGGAGATCTTCAAAGTCTGTCATATCATTTGGAGAAGGGCCTAGGCCCTACCCCCTGTGTCTAGGCTGAGAGAGTATTCGTCTATGTGGAATGGGCTCCCAAAGTCCATTTGTTCACTAGGGATAAATACTGATCCACTGCCAGAGGCCCCATAGACTGTCCAGGCCTCCTAACTGACACCCACATTCAGGGGGTCTGAATCAGCCCTATGCTGGTTTCCCATCTATCAATCCCATAAGCTTCCCACTTGTTCAAGTCAGCTGTTTCTGTGGGTTTCTTCAATATGGTTTTTAAAAACATCCTTAAAAGTTACCTATTAGTCTATTTTTATGTGTACAGATGTTTTGCCTGTATGTGTGTCTGTGTACCATATAAATGCCTGCTGCCCAGAAGCATAAGAAGCAGGCCTTATCTCCTAGCTATTCATGCCATCAGCATTTGAATTTATTGTAGTATGGAAGTCTTAGTGAGATCTAAGCTCTTTGGAGTGGGGGGTGGTAAATGAGAAAGAGAACAGAGTTTCCCCTCCTTTCTAAATAGTGATCTCCAAGCACCTACATGGAAACAAATGAGTAAATTGCATTCCCTTTAAACGGCACCCATACTTGATGCTTTCTGAATTTTAATGTTGTCTCTAAGACCCTTTGTTATGAAAGGAACATGAACTCAAGATGACAATGACTTGTGAGGCTTTTGTGAAGGAATAGTAAGCCGGGCAAACAACCCCACATACTGCCAGTCTATTCTTTCAAAAATTATGTTCTGATGCTGGTTTTTATTTGGCTATCGGGAAAAACAAATGCTTAATTAAGTACCTCACCTTTGACAGTTTTTTAAAAAACAAAAACGGGGAATTTTCATTTCATTTAGTAGTAACAAGATACCCTGCTATATTGAATCAACCAGTACATTTTGAAAGGAAACGTAATAAACCATAAAAAATAAGAAAATCTACTTTTAGGGTTTTTGATTCATACCGTTTAATTGTTCGTCTGTTTCCACGATAAGGTGAGACCTGTCTGGTGTCACCGGAGGGACCATAACATGCTGGTTTTTTTCCATCCTCATTTACAATGATTATGTTATCAGGCTGGCCAGGCAAAAGGGTGGAGCAACTATAATTTCAAAGCAGGATTAGGTTGAAATAACGAGGTCACCAAGTTGTGGTTACCAAGGCAACGTCACATCTAAGAATATGGGATGCTTCTAGGAGATGAGGCAAAGCCTTGAGCCGTTTTCCCCATGCACAAAAATCACCCACTTCCTAAGGAAAAAAAATGCTTATTAACTGCTTTCAAATGCATTTTTATTTATTCAGGAACAAGTTTATGATTTATAAACTGATTTAAAGTTTTTTCCCCTTTTTCTTTTTCTTTTTTTCCCTAGCCAATAATAATTATTCACACAATCAATTGAGCCATTGTCTTTTCAATTTTTGGAGTCTCATCATTTCAAGTTTATTTCATTCTGCCCCCCCTCTTTCTCACCTTCTCTCTCTCCCTTTCTCCCTTCCTCCCTCCCTAGTTCCCTCACTTCATCCCTGTTCCAATTCTATTTTAACATTGCAGAAAAAAAGACATGGAACCCAAAAGTGAAAACTGAGGTGTTCTGATAGGATTCTTGAGATGGCCACATGATCATGAATGGTGAAACCTGTCACCTAAGATTCACGTTCCTCTCTAAAAAAGACCAAGCTTCAGAGAGAATGACCCTGGTTTCTATTGTTGTTTCTTCAAGATTCAGAATGCTCTTACAATTGTGGGTGATGGAGGCACAGAAGAGATGAGGGGAGAAGGCAGTTGTCTGTGCCCATCGACATCAGCAACCTGTCTGAACAGTTTTCCTCAGTTGACCCCTCTTTGTTTCAGAATTCATTTCTGGGACTGGACATTACAGATGAGAGCCTCAACTTTCCCCGTTCTCTAACCATGAGCAGGCGTTTTTAGTATGGGCATCTATATGTGAGCATGGGTTTTGCTAGTTTTTCAAAAAGAACATTTCTGACCTGCTGTTGAGTAAGTGGACATAGTACAGCATGTGAGAACCCTCCAACTCTGCCGTGTTACAACACAGCTTTGCTTTATGATGTGTTAACTATTCACCTTTTGCCCTGGCTTTGCATAAGGAATATAAAGCGTGCTTGCAGCCAGCCAGAATGGCACTACTGCACAATCTTTCTGACATCGTGAAAATCCACATGGCAGGGATCTTATTACTTTGATGTGTCTTCAGTTGTCACCCCAGAGGGGCAGAAAACAAAGGTGCTTTGAGAGCCTTCCAGATCTGTTGTGTGATCATGAACAGGTGAACTCAGCTCTCTGAATATCTAGCTATTCTTGGAAAAGCTCTTAGCACAGAGAAGTATGCTTAGAGTCTCATAATAATCTTCCCATTTCCAAAAAAAGAAAGATGTATATGAAGTTGATCTTCATCCTTCCAATCTCCCTTCTTCTTTAATTTCCTTCATTTTCCCCTCCAGAGTAGTATTTCTAAAAGTTAAATTATATCATGGCTCTGCTGTACTGGGTTGAACTGTGTTTCTCCAAAATTTGTGGATCAGGTACATCATATGAATTTCACTTTATTTGAAAACAAGTTTTTTTCATAGGTGGTCAAGGTAAAATGAATCATATTGGGTCAGGGTCTTAAATCCAGTCTGACTGATGGACATGAGGGAATGGGGGAGGAGGCAGGAGAGAGATAGGAAGAGAGAAGGGTGGGGGGAGGAAGAGGGAGAAAACCTGATACAGAAATAGGGCAGGCAAACAGATAAGGCTATATGGTGATAGAAGCAGAGGATGAAGTAATAGGTCTATGAGGAAAGTTTGACAGCCAATTATAGCAAATTTGAAGGGGCTGAGTAGCATCTTCGCTGGAGATCTCAATAGGGGCCAGTCCCACAAATACCCTGGTTTCAGGGCTCAGCTGCTACAAGAATAAGAATCTGTTCTGTTGTGTTAAGCCTTAGTGGTAACTTGTAACACTGGGAAACAAATTTCAACCTTCTGAGTTCTTCTTGCCATTAGAATGAGGCTTAGAACACTGATATTCCCTGCCTCCTCTCCTCCCCCCCCAGAATACTTGAACTTGTTCATGTGTTTTGGGACTTATTGCCCAATGTTGTCTCCATTCTTTCCTATGAATTCAATGCTTCATTGATGCAGGTGTGATACAGTATCTCCAACGAGGATCCCTCTTACTCTAGAAGTTCTGCTCATCTCAAAACACATTTTTACCTCCTCATCCATCACTTGGTTTCCTTTAGCTAATACCACTTTCTTGGGGATCTTATTAATATAAAGACTAGTCTATGCATCTCTACAAGTGTTCCGATGTGCTCTATAGTGTATCTCCAAGTAATCTGTTGGAAGGCTGTCCTTTCCTGCTGGGCATTGAGTTCTAGGAGGTTAGGGACTGTCTTTGTCCTTGCTCCTGGCTTTATTCCTATTTTCACTGTGCATCAAATGTTGCAATACATGAATAACTAAGTAAATGATTGTTTGACATCTTATTTAAAAACTCTAAGTAAGATTTGCTGAGATTTTGGAATGTTGGTAAATTCAGAGATAAACTAACCCCTCATTTGGAATCCCACTACTAAGCATATATCCCAAAGAAATAAAGTAAGTGTGTTAAAGAGACATATGAATTTCCACGTTGATTACATTAGTCATGATGAATGAAAGAGCATGAGAGCTTGCTGATGGATGAATGAATAAATACAAAAGGGGATGCTAAGCCTTAGAGAAGAAATAAGTCTTGTCATTTATGACAACATTCTAGAGCTTGTATCTGAATATCAAAATAGTTGAGGACAAGCTAGACATAACCACAGCTTCTCCTCAATTTTCTCAGGGGACTGGTTGAAGAACCCCCAAGGATACAAACATCTACAGATGTGAAAACTTTACAAAGCCAAGATTCTAAACACACAAATATATTATTATTAAACACCTGAAGTGACAAGAATGCTGTTTGATAACCAATTGTTAAGCACTGTGGTAGGTACAGTTTTAAAGAGTGTGTAAGAGACGTTTTAATCAAGAAAGGCTGGGATTTATGGATCAGGACAACTATTTATAAAAATTAGAGATGCTTTGTTCTTTGGAATTTCTACTATAAAAAGTAGAAATTGTTAAAAATAATTTCTGCCTTTAATGTATCTAACAGTTATTTGAGACTTATCCTAAAGAGGTACTTCTGTGTATCTCTCAAGATAAACTTTGAAAACCCACCCTCAGCACCCACTTCCTCTGATCAGGCCACATTTCCCAGCACTTTCCAATAACTCATTCAATTATGAATCAATGGATTGATTGATTAGATCAGATCCATCATGAATCAATCATATCCTCAAAGCCTTCTCTCTAGAAATTGCATTTGGAACTAAGTCTTCAACATATGGACCTATTTGTTCAGAAACATTGTATATCTAAACCATCTAAACTTTCTGCACTGTTTCCAAAGTTTTGTGTCTATCTCATATTGCAAAATGTATTGTTTATATTTAGCAGTTTCCAAGGACTGAAATGTTATAATATTTATCAAAAAATATAAGTTCAGAATCCTCACTGAGACTCAAGTCAAACTCTTGGCTATAAGACTTTGTAAAAATATAGTATTTTTTAACCAAAAATAATATTTTTTATCATAACCTCAACATGTAATGTCATAAAGTAAACAAATTTACATGCCCAAAAGGAGGGAAAAGCTAATAGAAAGGATGAATTATTTCAAAGCAAAATAATAAATCTCAAAGGGCAAACATTAATTCCTATAGCTTCACGTCTAGCCTCTGAGGTATATAGCGGTGTTATGTGAGATGTAAAGGTATGGGTAGTCCTGTATCTGGGGCCTTGCCAGGGCATCTCTCAGGGACTGACTCCGCTCTTTGAATGAATCTCTCCTGGGCAGATCTTCTGGCACCTCTAACTTCCTAAGTGCTCCACTGAGGCTTTGAGATTCATGCTTATAATTTCATACATGCCATATAAAGGGCATCCTAAAAGTTGACTCTGATAAATTTCCTGGTCTTCCTTGTTTTCCTTTGGAAATATGAGCAGGAGTGGGAGGGTAGGGGGAGAGAAATCCAAGATTCAACCTCCTTTTCATTTTGCATGATTGCAAAACCAACATCATGCACATGGTGTAATGGTTTGGTGCTAGCACAAATAGGAGACACGTCCACTTGGACTATGGATGCAGTGGTGCCATGTGCCTAGATATAGGGTATCATAGTTACTTTTCTGTTGCTGTGAAGAGACACAATGACCAAGGCAACTTATAAAAGACAGCATTTAATCCGGGGGCTTACTTACAGTTTCAGTGGGTTAGATTCCATGACCATCATTATGGGAAGCATTGCAGGACATGAATGGTGCTGGAGCAGTAGTTGAGAGCTTGCATTTAAACCACAAGTAGGAGATAGATTTGCATACATATAATGCAGGGGCTGGTGTGGGGCTTTTGAACAAACCTCAAAGTCCATCCCCAGTGACACACCTCTTCAAACAAGGCCACACAACCTAATCCTTCTCAAGAAGTTAGCCAGGGACCAAATCTTCAAACATATGAGCCTATGGGAGTCATTCTCATTCAAACCACCACATGAGGAAACATGAAACCTTACACTTCTCTTCCCAAAGTAACATCTTTTAAGTCAGTTTTTTTTTGTTGCACCTTCAGCCTTTGATGGGTGTGGTCTAACTCATTGCAAAGTACCTTTTAAGTTATCGTTTATTTTGTTCTGAACCAAAACATTGCTGGTTTCTTTTCAATAGATTTAATCTTAGCCTTCTGTCCTAGCATCCTTGATTTCAACTCTAAATGCACTTTGCTCAGGCCAAGCAGCATGTTTTTCAAATCTTTGTGGTCTGCTTTAATTGACTCATGTTTACTCTAAATATGGCTCAAAGAAGTCAGCAGTAATCATGCCATGGCATGTACTCTTGGTTGCATTATAGAATAATAATTACCTTTAATCTTAGCCTCCACAAACTCTTGGGAGATAGAAAAAAATCTAGATAAGTTATTTGCTATATTATAATATAAATGACTCCCAATTTAACTTTCATTATAGTCCTGGTCCCTATCTGAAACTTCAGGAGCATAGTCTCTGCTTTCCACATTACTATTAGCATTCTGCTATTTTGAGCTAATACCAGCATTTGTCATTAAGTTCTACTTACCATCCTCTAAGTTTTTTCTCCTAGCTGGCTTCTCCAAATATTTTCATTCTTCTTCCAAGGCACTTTGAAAGTCTGAAGAACAATCAAGAATGGGCAGATACTATTCTACTCCTGGCACACATTTCCCATAGTAGTCAGAATTTTTGTGATAAAATTCCAGAGGAAAACTATTTAAAGGACAGATGATGTGTTTTGCTTCACAGACCGCAGCCCATGGTTGACTGGCTTCAGCATGCATTGGCCATTTGCAATATCATGGTGGAGAGAATGTTTTAGAGCAGAGCTTCTCACCTAATGTCAGGTAGGGAGAAAAGAGCAAAAGAGGCAGACAAAGGACGAGGTTTGAAGTAACGTAACTTTCAAAGTCATGTCTCCAGTGATACACTTCTTCCAATTAGGCACCATCTTCTATAATTTCTAACTACTCGCAATAGTCTATTCAATTAGGAATCTCTCAGGGGATAGAGCAATTGATTAGGTTGGTGGCCTCAAGATCCAATTACTTTCCAAATCATATTTCTGAACATTGTATTAGGGACTGTTTCCACATGAACTTTTTGGGAAGACACTTCTTCAACAGTGGCCATAACAGAATTGAAATGAGACATGTCGCTTGTGGATTATTTAGTTGCTTGCATGAGGCATTTATGAGTCTATTATATTTTGATATGGTAGTCATTGACATTAAAGATGGTGGTTGTGGATAGGCTTGGTCTGTGAAGAACTTGTTAAGCAGAAACCCCTACTGACCCATTAATTCTGTGACATTTAGGCATCAACCTTAGTTATTTCCAGACACGGAGATACTAAGATTTGTTGTTGTTATTGTTAACATAGTATATTTTGATTCATATTGAAATTTATATTCTGGAAACTAGAAAGTGCTTTGTAATTATTATTTAATTTGTTGTATCTTCATGAATTAAGCATGGTTGTTGTCTTAAGTCATAAATGAGGAAACAGAGGCACTGAGCAAATGCCCTGTCCAAGATGCCAATTTAGACAAAGTTGAAAGTCTAACTTCAGGAGCTCTCCACCCACCAGAGCTTCCATTCTGTTGGTCACTGAGTAAAGACTTCAGGGACAGAGAATTACATTAATTATCTCCTGCCTTTGAAGTCAGTTCTAGTTCATTTGTGAAGAACAAGAGAGATAAAAAAAAAGTTGCAAAAATGTAACTTACTCTTCAATACAAGGCATTGCATAAATGCCAAAGATATAGTCAGTCTGAACTTTTAAAAACAGTTTTTGTTGTTATATTTCTTTATTTATTTTGTGTGTGTTGTGAGGGAATATGTACATGCCATGGAGGACATATGTAGGTCAGAAGACAATTTGGGCAAGGGCAGTTGTTTTTCCTCCTTCTACTGGATGGGTTCAGAAGATTGAACCCAGTTTACTAGGCTTCGGGGCAAGTGCTTTCATGCACTGAACCATGTCCCTGGACCAGCCTATATTGTAGCAGGGTTCAGAGAAGAGATATCTGTGGACCTAGAATATAAGAGAGCTTCCTATATGTGTAAACTGAGCTTTGCAATGAAGAAGAGGGGGCACTTAGAGAAAATTTGGTTGGGCAAAATTTTTATATTAGTTTGGAATTGAAACTAAAATATGGATTTTGCTTGAGTTTCCCAACAAGTTAAAATTTCTGAGGGACATTAGATATACTTGGATCTCACACTATATGCTTTTCAAATTTTCTAAATATTGTGGATGTTGGATTAATATTTCTCATTGTGTTTTATCAAGCATCAGGACTTGACTTCCCTTTGACATCTCATCTGACTAAACCTCATCCTCCATGATTGATAATGTGTATTTCTACCTATCCACAAAAAGAAAAATCACCACATTACTCATTTACTTTCTCCTTTATTCAGTCTATTAGATTGTCCAGAAATCTTGGTGGAAAATTCCAGAAGTAAATAATTCTTGAGTTTTAGGTTGCTTACCATTCTGAGTAGTGTGATGAAGTCTCACACCATTCTCCTCCATACCACCTAGGATGTGACCCATCCTTTTGTTATGTAACTTCCCTTCCATTAGTCGTGTGTAGCTCTGTGAGTTTTCAGATCCTATTGCAATATTATAGTGCTTATTCTGGGAGACTTTAATTTTACTTAATAGTGGTCTATTTTATTGCTGTTTTAATCATTGTTCTGCTACATTATCACTTATGATTAATCTCGTTCTGTGTCTACGTCTAAATTAAACTATATATATGTGTGTGTGTGTGTGTGTGTAGCATTCTTGAGTGTTGTGTTGACTAGTATGGTTTGGATAATTAAGGCATGAAAAAATAGCTCAATTAAAAAAAAGAAATAATCACAGACACACAAAAGTCAAAAGACCTGTTGACCTGGATAGCTCTGGTCTAGAATTTCCTGAGTTTTCAGGGAAGCATAATTCATCACACACACTTCAGAGTCACACCATTACGGTTTGTCTTGCCAATCTATTTACAGATGTATATAGCAGTTTGAAGTTGCATCTGGAATCCATTCCCCAGAGACAAAGGCCAAGGATTGTGCTACCTCCGTTATGTGGAGTTTGGAAGAAATGTGGTTTTGGCTTGCTTTCCCACTAAAGTAGATTGTCAGTTAGAATGAGTATGTTCCTGTACTTACAGCCTTGCTGATGGAATATGGGATTCTGAGGAGACCCCCACATTTTATATTCCATGTCATCAAAAAAGCTCAATGGGTATGATCACTGTTAACCATGCAACATTTTATTAGACATAAAAATATTTTTCAGGGAATTTTGAGAGAAATGGTCCTGTGTGTTTGTGGATAAACCCGTGAAAACCTTCAGCTTTCTCCAGAGGGCTAAGCCACCTAAAGGAAGCCAAGTTCTTTCTATGCCTTCCATGTCTGCCATTCTTCCTTTTTACCCTGAGCTTTTCAAGTTTATGTTCAAACTTGGAGGTAGAAACAGGAGAGTACAACCCTGCTATGTCTAGCAGTAGTATTAGTTCAAAATGAGGCAAAGGAAACAAACTACAGAGAATATAAGTAAGCTCAGTAAAACATCATAGAGCTACATAGCTATCAATCACTTTTAAAATATTTCAGTAATGGGTTGTAAAATTATTTTTGTACTTGATATACAGTAGGACAGCAAAGTTTTTTATCCAAAAGCTAATTTTACTAGCTATTTATATAGATATTTAAAACATCAGTATGTCTGGGAAAAGTTTGTGATTTTACAATAACAGCAAGTCAGTGGGTCTTTTAAATAGTTCTTCAGACAAGGACAGGCCCTTTCTTTTGAACTTTTGTGACATGACATTATTATGTTGCTGCCGACTAGATTGAAAACAGCACCCTGTTTCTGTTTCAGCCACAATTAGAGGTGAGGTTATAACCTGGTTCATTAATCTTACAGATAAGGAATAAACTTGTTTTCCCTCAAGAGTTATGAGATTGATGCCCCTGCTACTGTTGAAATGTGTTTATTTGCATGCAAGCTGTCTGGGCTTGTAGGAAAGCAAGCTTGGTTTGTCACCTCAGGATAAGATAATTTGGGATCTTTCACATTTCCAGATTATATGGGACCTCAGCAGTTGAACCAGCTGACAAACACAACATGCCTGCATCGCAGTTGGGAAGCAAGGATGCAGCCAAGGGCTGGCAGTGTGAGCGGTATGTTGGTTTATTAACAGACACACTTGATTCCAGAGGTTAATGCCTCTGTGCACAACATGTATCCTGAAAAGAGATACGGGTGGCTGTGATGTAAATCGAGGACTTGGTTCCTGTGATATGCAGTGAGATTGTTTTATGAGCAGTGGGGAGAGACATCCAGATTAGCCTTCTGTAAGCAGATTTTTTTTCTAACATTTCCCCATTGCGTATGTAAACCAATATTTTGCTTTCTAAATTTGGGATAAGAATTTGAGAATGTGTGTTGGAGAACATTTGGGTCAATGAAGTACTTGCATGATAAGCATGAGGACCTAAGCATTGCTTACCAGAAACCATTGTAAAAGGGAAGGCTGCTGGCAAATTGCCTGTATTCTAGCACTGGGAAGGAGAATTTCTGGGGCTTGCTGGCCCACTAGTCAAGACAGATTAATGAATTCTAGCTTTAGTGAGAGATCCTTTCTCAAAGAGTAAGTGGAGAATAACCCAGGAAGATATCTATTGGTACACACACACACACACACACACACACACACACACACACACACACATTTTGGAATGTTGCTGGCATAGATAACTTGTTTCAATGATGCTGCATGATGTCACTGTGATAATTTATGTAAAATAGTATTTGAGGTAGTAATTATAAAGAATAAAGGACATTTGTTGAACAATGGCTACTTGCCAGGGACTGTCTCTAAGAGATTTCCTGTACTAACTTACCTGATTATCACATCTAGATGATGTGTGTGTTTGCTCTCACTCTTCTACAGATGAGGAGACCAAGGCACATAGTAATGAAATAACCAAACACAAAGCAGTACTAGAGGGAACCCATAAGAATACATTTTATCTCAGGCCATAGCTGTACAGCATAGAGTGTGACAGCTATTCTGAATTATGACATACAACTGGGTACAATACTCTAAATTATGTATATTCTGAATTATGACATGCAGTGGGCGACATGCAACTTACCCGCTAGGGACACTGGGGATCATTCTAATTTCTTCTTTTGTTTCATGGGGTCCTAGGCACTGCAATGATAAGGACCGCCTTTGACAACCTCTAAACTGACTCCTGGTACATAGTTTAAAGTGGAAAGACATTTGCTCTGTCTGGGCTTTAATGTCAGTGGCAGAGTTTCCAACCCCTCTATCTGCAGTTGCTGCAAGCATCTTCACTCATTGGATCTCTATAGCACTAGGCTTCTCTAATCCAGACATGAGTAATTCGATATAATAATGGCATCTCTGTTTCCCACACCACTTTCTTCCTCCTCCTCTTCCGTCCTCTCCACCTTTCAGTGTTCCTTCTATTAATGGGCCATTAGCCTTCAGGAGTGTCTCAACGGTTTTCTTGCTTTTGTGGTTTAATGGCAGGAAAGATAACTATTTCCTTGATTACTGTCTAAGAAAGAGTCTCACATTCCCCAAAGTCATTGAATTTATGAACAAGTATCTTGTCCCAATTTGTCTACCTCCTGTCTGATGATGTCTTTGGCAACTCCATTTGGGGTCATGTATTCATTTCGTGTCTGAGGTGGGTGAATGACTTCATAGCAAAGCTCCACTTTTATAGTCTCTAAACTATTATTTATTTATTTTATTATGCATATGTGTGTATATCTGTTTGTATATGTTTGCACATAAGTATAGGTGTTCTTGGAAGTCAGAACAGGGAACTGGGTACCCTGGAGCTAAAGTTACAGGTAGTTGTGAGCTATGCTATGTGGGAGCTGTGAACCCAATTTGGGTCCTCTCCAAGAGTAGTATGTACTCTTAGCCACTGAGGCATCTTTCCAACCATTCTCAGTCTTACTACGCACATTGATCTCCATATTTCAGTGTCTCTAAAATTGTCACATACATTATAATCTATGAGACACATAATTCAAATGGTAACATTTCTTTCTTAGAGATAAAATAATTTTATATATCACCAGACCAATGGGATTCAAATGTAATATGTATTTGAGAACTCATAGTATATAATATATATAGTATATAGTATATCTGTCACATGTCTACTAGGTGCCAGACTTCTGCCATGTGTTGAGGACACAAGCGTGCAGGAGGCAGGTCCCTGGCCTCTAGGAGAATTGTGGTTTGATAAGACCAATAAATAACAGGTTGAAGAAATGATGACTTCAGTATGTTAATGCACGCCAAAGAATCTTGTAAAATTTAAAACAGTTTATCCATGTAAGTTGTTATTTTCTGAGTTCTGTGGCATTTAAAGTGCCTTCAGAGTTACAGTAAGGAACTGTCACTCTTCAAAGCTGTCAGCATGCTCCCTTGATGCAATATTTTCCTGACAAGACTCTGACAGAAATCGATGTGTCCTCAGAGCTTTTACTTTTAGAATTTCTCTCAGCCTAATGAGGGCTCCTTTATCTTAATTAGGTTTAAATATATCTTCCTTTGACCCTAATCAACCTCTCTCATGTAGAGCTGTGAATTTCTTACACTTTTCTTTGTCATCTTTTGATTGACTTTTCTTAGCGAGTTCTTTCAGTTAACAATTCCTTTTAGGAAATTAGGAGTTGGCAGGAGCAGAAAGAAATGGGTATGGAACCTGCTATGAGTTAGCCATCTCCCCAGGGCGTTTGTTTCTCGAGACTCTGAGTGTGATACCCGGGCAGCATCAGCATCACCTTGGGGGCTTTCAAGTTCTGATGTCAGGCTTCACACCAGACCTGCTTTTTCACAAGGATGCCAGAGAGCTGGCATACAGATTAAAATTTAAGAATGGCAGCCCTGCCTCAACATTATGTTTAATATTGACAATTCACTGATTAGATGCAGGCTTTAAATTCCACTTTTGAGTGGAAGGAACACATGCAGATGGTCTCTGACTTAGGATTTTTTTTAATTTTATGGTGCTGTGGGAGTGATATTCATTCAGTAGAAACTGTACTCTGAGTTTGGATCTTTGCCCAGACTAGTGGTAAGCAATACAATACATTTCTCTTGTCTCCCTTTCCTCTATCCCTTCTTGCAGGAGTGCTTGGTTGGCTATGTGATTACAGGAGTACACACTTAAATATTCTTCAGGGCAGTACGTTGCTCATCTGTGTTGTTTGGTGGATTAACTACTAAATATATTTCTGACTTGGGATAGTTTTATCTTTTGATGAGTTTATTGCTGTGAGTTCAAGGCTAACCTGAGCTACAGAGTGAGATCATGTTCCCCTGCCCCTCAAAAAGAACCAAACCCTCTGAATGTGGGTGCCAGCTAGGAGGCCTGGGAAGTAATGGGACCTCTAACAGTAGAGCCAGTGTTTATCCCTAGTGCACAAATGGACTTTAGAAGCCCATTCCCTATGGAGGGATACTATAACAGTCCAGATACACGGAAAAGGGCTTAGGTCCTCCTCCAAATGATATGACAGACTTTGATGATCCCTGTGGAAGGCCTCACTAAACTTGAGGAGTGGGTGGGGGTTAGCTTGGGGAGGTTGGGGGGATGGGAGGATGGAAAGGTAAAGGAATGCGGGGATTGATATGTAAAATAAGGTTGTTTCTAAAATAAAAAAAAAGGAAAAAAGGAAACAAAGGAGAGGGGAATCAAGACTGAGTGAGCAGAATATGAAATAAAATAAGCATCTGCATTGGGATAGCTTAGTCACATGCTCAAAACATGGTTAAAAGCCCAGGGAACTGGGGAGTCATCCCAAACTCAGGATGAATGACTACAATGAAGGAAGTCTAGTGATCTGCAAAAGACCTAATTCTGGAGATGGATGTTGGAGAGTTTCTGCCCAGAGCTTTGAGTTCTGTGTCCTGATCTTCCAGTAGACCAGCAGTCCCCAACCTGTGGGTGGAAACCTCTTTGGGATCAAATGGCCTTTCACAGAGGTTGCCTAAGACCATCAGAAAACACAGATATTTACATTATGATTTATAACAGTAGCAAAATGAAATATCTGAAGTAGCAATGAAAATAATTTTGATTGGGAGTCACCACAACACGAGGAACTATTAAAGGGCCACAGCATTAGGAAAGTTGAGAACCACTGCAATAGACAGAAAGATCAAGAGCAGAGAGGCTCATTCTCAGGAAGGAGGTGTAGGTGGAGGCAAGAAGAGGGCCATTCCTATACTTGTTGGCTGATGAAAGAACTGCCAACTGTTAAGATCAGTAGAGGAATGCAGGCTTTTCTCAGGAGGCTCTACTTGCATCTAGAGCTGCCTTGCTGGGGCAATAAACCTTGTCCTAGTCAATATTATAGTCATCACAGACAATGATATAGTCAAGCATTTGTATGTCCATTTTATGAACAAACATAAGTTTACTTAAGACACTGGTGTGCAACTATGTCTAAAAGGGCATAGGGCTCCTGATTTAGCACTTTTTTTTTTATATCACCGTGTTCCTTAAAGGGCAGCATTCTTGGTTAGTAGTCACAACTTTTTGCCACTTCAGCACTTTGTGCTATGGCGACTGAATATATGTCTTTTAACTAGTGTCCTTAAACTTAAAGTCAATGGATACTAATATTTGTGAAATTATGGGTTAGATGTACTCATTAAAATACTTAACGTATATTATTAAAGTAGACATATTGACATCTGAACTTGGCCCATATGGGTAAACCACCATTTATGCCTGGACTATATTACATATTAGACACTTGCCTTGATATTCTGGCACTAAGTTTTTAAACTTTACATTTGCAGATAAATGGAAATTTAAAGAAAATTTACCAGAAACCCACAAAGAATTTTTATGTTATCTTTTAGCATCTACCAACACATTTTTCTTTATTATGTTTTCCCTCAAAATCAGAAAAGTTAGTATTTCAATATAATTATCTAATTTGTAGTCCTCATTCAAATTTGACCTTCTGTCAAAAATATTCTCAGCATAGAATTAAAACATTTTACCATGATCCTAGTTAGAATCACAGACTGCCATTTTTTGTTTGTGCATAAGGGCATCTTCTTTAGCCCAGATTCTTCTTACCTTTGCTTTGCCTTTCATGACATTGAGAACTTGAAGGGTTGCAAGCTTTTTTGTAAGAGCAACCCTCTATCTCAGTTTGTCTGACGTTTATCCTGTGTAGAATTGGGAGATGGGTGTTTGGTGGGAGTATCATGCAAAAGATGGTAGTTTCTTCTCATTGTATCATTTTACTTTTCCACACAAATGGGCACCTTGAAGAAACATCTGGGGATCAGTTTGGAACACTGTGTTGTTCAGAAAGTAAGAAAAATCTTAAAGGATAAGGAAGTCATTTTGAAGGGGCAATCTGCAGTCAAGTGGGGGACAATATGAGCATTACACATAAATGGCAGTAACGGACCACTCACCTATGGTATAAAATAAATATGATCTATAAGCTCTTCTTAAGAGTACATTCTCAAATAGTGCATGTAGAAAGGGGCAAGGGGGACACAATAAATTCCAACTAATAAGTGCAGAAGACAGAAATAAAAACTACCAACAAAGGCAGAAAAGTAAATACCAACAGATGTAGGAGTCAGAAAATTACCATCTGTAATTGTGATAGCCACAAATTAGTTCAGAAAGGTCCATTCATGGATGCTAAAAGGAGGCAGTGAAATTAATGAGGAACAAGATATTTACATAATATCAAAATATCTCCCGTCATCTTCTATTGTAACCCAGCATGTTTTGACTGGAAGTAAATTCAGTGCTGAGAGGTGCTAGCTAAAATGTGGTGATGTAAGTCTGTGGCAGTGGGAAATTCATCAAATCTGAATGTCTTTAAAAGTTCCCAAATCAGCTTTTCATCACATGCTGCAAGATGCCACCTAAGCATGGAGAAATGTGGCGACCTGCTGCTCCACTAGGATGTGAAATATCCTCCACAAACCCATGTTAGAACATTTGTTCTCTGTTTGGTGGTACTATTTGGGGAATAGTAGGAACTTGTACCATAAATTCTAGTTGGTATTCAAAATAAAAACCCAGAGACAGACATTGGGGTTAAAGTTGAAGATCAGAGAAGCAAAGTGGCCAGCCACCAGTGAGTTCTCACCTCTACCAATGCTCAGACGGAAGGGGTGAGCCTGTCCTTAGATTGCATTTCCAAGCTGCATTTGTCTCCACTAAACCTCAAATGACACTGAGCTTCTGTCTCTTCCTGCCTTATATTCCTCTCTAGTGTGGGATCCCAAGTGAGATCCCAAGTGCTGAGATCACCTTTGTGTGAGCTCTGTTTCTGTCTTAGACTGCATCAATTTTGTGTCGCTCAGGGTGGCCTTGAATTAACGGAGATCCCTCTGCCTTTGTCTCCTGAGGGCTGGGATGTGCTGGGATTAAAGGTGTGTGCCACCACTGCCTGGCCTCTAGGGCTAACTAGTGTGACTATCTTTGCACTGTGATCTCCGGGCAAGCTTTCTTGCTAATAATAAATAAAATATCAGCACAGGGCCTCATTGGTAGGTCACCAGAGGCAGGCTTTTGAAGGATGTACCACACCCTGGTTCTTGGCGCAGTGAGCTTCCTGGTTTCCAGTGAGGTGAAGAACTTTTGCCACACGTTTCTTCTCCCTGTGTGCCACAATGAACTGAAACCTTGTGAAACTGTGACCCCAAACAAATCTTCCCTTCTATACATTCTTTCTATCAGATTTGTGGTCCCAGCAATGCAGTAAGAAATAACCGCAGCTGGTGCTGATGTTTTTTGTTAACTTGGCACAAGCTAGAGTTATCTAGGAAGAGGTGACATTAATTGAGGGATTGTCCCTCTCAGTTTTGCATTTCTGTCAGGGCATTTGCTTGCTCAATGAGTAGTGTGAAAAGGCCCAGCCCACTGTGAGAAAGTGGTCCTTTGCTGTAGAAGAGAGGTAGCTAAGCAAGCCACTAATCAGCATTCCACTATGTCCTTTGCTGCAGTTCCTGCCTCTACTTCCCTGACTTTGCTTCGTGCTAGACAGTAAGCTTTAAACTGAAATAAACCCTTTCCTCCCTAAGTTGCTTTTGATCATAATGTTTTATCACATCAATAGAAAACAAACAAGGATCCTAGCTTAGTGCTTCCTGTTTCTAAGGTCCCAAGACCTCCATGCTTGCTCTCTTCCTCCATTCTGCATGAGATTGGGTGGGGAGTGGAAGCTGCCAGGCATCAGTATTACAAGTCTCATTTCCCTTTCAGAAAGTTGTATTACGCTTACTTACTTATTATGCGTGTGTTTGTGTATGTGTATATGGCAGGGAGGCACTTGAATACCGTGGTTCCTATGTGGAGGTCAGAGGACAACTTTCAGGAGTTGCTATGGGTCTCAGAGATTGGACACAGGTCATCAAGCTTTGTGATAAGTGCCTTTCCCTGCTTAGGCATCTCACCAGCTCTTATTTCCTTTTGAATTCAGTTTTGATCTGATGATCTCAGATCAGGGTGAGGTGCTCTGCATTAATTGACACCCTTACGTTTGCCACAAAGCATCTTCTTCCTTTTTGTCAACCCGGCAACAAAGAACACAAGATGCTAAACACACAGTTCTGCTTGTTATCCACATGGCTTTAATTAGGTTTTAACTAATTCCCTTTATGTTGTCATAGTGATTATGGCTCTCTAAGTCATGTCACATTACTATGTGAACTAGTTCCCTGGAAAGTCTGGCAGAGGAACAAATCCATTATGACCTGCCGTGCTAATTTGAAGCATGTTGTGGGCTGATCCACTTACATTTTGCTACATTCTTTGATAATGTATGCTAAAGGTGACCAGAAGTGCAAGGGATGCAAGCATCACAGCTTATTGCCCCCCACTGCAAATTCAGCATGTGGAAAGAAGTATTGCAGATGTGAACACTTGCAGACATCAGCAGATGGATGAGCAGCAGGGTGGCACATTTTAGTGAAGCTATTGGTAGCAATCAAATTGATTTTTTTCTGACTCAGACTTTCAGGGGTGGCCATATGCTTCCTAATACCAATTTGATAGATCATGGACAATGGTTTTGTTTTGTTTTTTTTGGTTTAATAAATTTGTTTTGAAAGAAGGGTTGACAAAGGTAAACAAATTAAATACCACATGTCCTATTGGTATTTATTGAAAGCAATGAAATGGAAAGTCCCTGGGATCATCCGGGAGCATATAGACTTAGTGCAGGTGAAGGCGATATCGGGGGTGAAATATCAACGTTAAGCTATGAAGGACCATAGACATCCTGCTGCTGCCCAAACAAATGCTGGCTATAAATGTGTATGTTCAGTACAAGCTCTTTCAAAGCTCCTTGCTGGGCTGTAGTAAGCTCCATTAAATCCTTTTGTAGACAGATAGCTTGACACATACTATCCAAATAGCCAGTGTGTAGAACCTGAATTTCTAAGGTAACATTACCACAACTCATCTTTACACAAAGTGGTCATCTACTGAGCACTTGCTGTGGGCCATGCAACATTATGGGTCCTCTGCCCAGAATGAATTTTATTCAGATGGAAAACTTGGAAGGTAAGTTCAGTATTCATGCTGCCCCTGTGTGTGATGGAGGTATTAAGTTTGGAGAGGCTAGTAACTTGCTTGGTATTTATTTCAAAGGTAGAGTCAGGATTTGAACACTGTCCCAGGGCTTCTAAAAGTACGGAGGCCCAACTCGCTCATTTTTACTTTCCTAAGAGTCTCAGCAAGCTGTCAACCCATCTGTTGTGGATTTGAAGTCACTTTGTTCTTTACTTCTAGGAGCAGGATTCTGTAAAGTGATGGATATGGGGCGTGTGGGGGAGCGCTTTAGTGTCTGTTTCCTGGCCTAGTGCAGCCTCAGTTACTCTTTCCTGCTATTTTTCCATGGGTCTTCTTTATCATAACAAAGCTTACACTTAGTAGTGTGTAATTGATGTTTCAGTTGCCACTGAACGGTACACTCAACTGAGGGCAGGAGCTATGCCTCTGTCATTAGTGTATTTAATATGACACAGAACACACAGTAGGTGTTCAGAAACCATTCAATAAGCAAGCAAATATGCTAAAATGGTAATTGAGTTTATATTACAGGGCGATATCTTTTCTTCTTTAGCCTCTAGAACTTCCTCTCGTATTTACTACAACTTTTCCTTCTAGAACCCCATAGCAAATGACAGAACCAAGGCTCAGTGACAGGCCTTTCTCATCTTCATCCTTTCCTTTATCCTACAATGTATTTCAAAGCATCAGCTGAGTTTTTTGTGGTGGTTCACATGAAACCATAAAATGGCTTGTTTCCCTTTTCTTTCTTATTTTCTAAGATGACACTGATTTTTAACTGGCTGTAGCACATGGCAAGAAAGTGTAACCCATGAATGTCCTGCTTACTCAGCTGAGAGTAACAGCTGTTCCAATAAGCAATTTGATGCTCAGCACCTGAGATTGGTTTTCTCCTTCCATCAAGACTGCAAGCTCAACAGAATGTAGGGAGGCATGAAAAAGTTTCCTTGCCTGCTTCCCTTAATGGAGGAGAGAAGCAGAGCAGGCTGGGAGGAAATACGCATATTTTTATGAAGTAGAACTGATTTCTGAGTGGATAATTTCAACTGAGCTTCTTTTGATGGGGTCTTGGGAATTAAGGAAGTCTTGTTCACGGATATCTATGGAGTTCTGCTGTCCAAGGTAAGAAACGTTTTGTTGCTATGTTATAGTCTGTCACAATCTGTGTGCTCGTAAATGCAATGTTCCTCTACAAATTCTTGATTTCTCATGCTTGCCAGTTTCACTTGCGTAAATCGCCCCATCATGGCTGGTATGAAGTTGGCAGATAATGTTCACCACTGGTTCTTATCAACCAGTACAAGTGAACCCAGGCCATCAGTGTCTTTCTTGATCCAGTCAGTAGCTCTAGGGAAATGGAGAGGCTGGGTAAAGCCCTGAGTTAGGTGTGGATTTCTCACGGGAGGTGATGGTAAGCAATGAGCCAAGCCAGTGCATACGATAAACAGAAGGGGCACATGGCAATGAGTTAGGGATGCGGAGGCAGGGCTAATCTGTGGTGGGAATCCAAGGTGAGGGTTAAAAATCACTGTGTGTCTGGCACCTAGGGAGGCCAGAAGAGGGTGCTGGATCCCCTGGAACTGGAATTAAGGACAGTTATAAGCCACCATGAGGGTGCTGGGAAAGAAACATAGGTCCTCTGCAAGCAGGGTAAATGCCCTTACCCACCAAACCATCTTTCCAGTTTTATCACTAGCTGGTGGTACCACTGGTCCTACGTGAGAAATCCTCTGTGGTTCAGTTGCTTTAGCTGTATAGAGGGATGTGTGGGTACATCTGACAGACATAATGAATTTTGTTCCCAACCAATTTATCAAAACAATTATCTCAATACAATGAGTCATCTTAGTGTTTTTGGTTTCTCAGTGTGTTTCAAAGTTGTTCTTATAATATTCTCCAGTTCAGTAATGGTATAATACTATCGTTTCTAAAACACAATGTGCAATCTTCATTAAAAAGACTTTACTGCTAAAGTAATATGAAAAAACACCTGAACTGTGGGAAGAACCCGTGTCCTTAGGACTTGCTCATCACAGTTGCTGCAAACTTTCAGTTTGCAATGCCCCCAGGATATCTGTAAAATACCATAAGCAAAGCACAAGATGATTGTAAATAATGGCTCCTATCCTCAAGGGCATTACAATGATAAATTGTTACAATGTATGTAAAGTACTTATTATGGTACCTGGCATTAGACATGTGCTCGATATATAGAAGAATTAAAATAAGGCTAGAATACATGGACATGAATGGCGTTTCCTAGAAACAGTCTCATTAAAGCATCTTTCTAGGTCATCTCCAGGGGCTGGTAGTAGATCTGGAGGGATCAAACAGCTCAAAAATCAGGCCAGACCTTGATTGTTCAATATAATTATTGATGTTAAATGAATAAAAACATTTTTGATAATTTTTCTACTTTCCAAACTACTTTTAAAAAATGTCTCATGTTTGTTTTGACATCTGGTACGAAAATGAATTTGAGGTTCATAGGAACCACAAGAAGTACATTTTCATGATGAAGTTTTATTAAGATTAGATTAGAAGGATGTGCAATTCGCTCTGGACAGTATACTAACATAAGCCCCCATGCAACACATATGCAGATGCTTATTGTGTAGCTCTCAGGAATGTTACTCTTCAAGGAGAGCAGTTTTCCTTGTGCTTTTCTTTGCTAATGCCCAGTAGATTGCTGTAGTCCTGAGGATACCTGGCCCTGGTACTCCTGGGTTTCCAGAATCTAAACACTTGAGAAAATCAGCCACTGGGGACTGATTGTAGCTTTTCTAACTTGGGTGATGTCTTTCTAATGGGCTGCCACTCTTCCTCCTCCCTAATCCTTCTTAGGACAACTATAAAATTGATTCTAAATATGTAAGTCCACTATGTCAATTTGCTGCTTATACTTTAGAATGACCAACTAATAACTCTGCACTGTAGACAACTTCACCCTGGATGTCTCCCAAACTCTGTCCTGATCAGGACTTTCTGTCCTACAACTTGCTCCTTGCTTCAAGATCTTTTCATGTCTTTATTCTAGCATTCAAATTTTCTTCCCACTCTTTACCAGAGATAGCCCTTAGCTCACTGTGGTTTGCCTTCACATTCTCCCCAAGAGGGAGTTTCAAAAGCAGATTTCATCTTTTTCTCTTCTTCCTTCTCCTTCTCCTTCTCCTCCTCCTCCTCCTCCTCCTCCTCCTCCTCCTCCTCCTCCTTCCTCCTCCTTCTCCTTCCTTCTCCTTCTCCCTCCTCCTCCTCCTCCTCCTCCTCCTCCTCCTCCTTCTTCTTTTTTTCCCCCCCTCTTTCTCGTTTGTTTTTCCTTTGTAGATATCTGGTAAGATAAGATAGGAAATAACTTTTTTCACTTAATACAGCTTTCAACTTGCTTGGGAAAGCTTTGTCAACAATGAGATTAAAAGCAAATCCTACCATTTTAATTGAAGACAATTTATGAATATATTAAAATCATTGTGCTTTTAGTTACTGATTCAGTTCAATTTAATGTCCAAATTTCAGTTCCTCATCTAGTTTAGGTATTTTTCCTCTCTCCAGGCTTGAGCTTGATTTAAGGTCCCATTGACCAGTAGGATCAGGAGAATCAGGTCTCTTCTTCTATTTGGTTGCCATCTGCTTCTGTCCTTTGTCTCACCCTGGAATTCGGCATTTTCGGAGTCAGGCTTAGAAGGAGGTATGATTGAGGGCTGAGAAGTAAATGGGAAAAAGAAAAGGGGCTGTGGCAGTTCTGTTCTCCTTGGTTAGATGTGGTTTCAGTGTAGCCCTAAGGGCTTCACATGTGGAGGGCGTGGTCCCCACTGTGATGATGGGGGGAGGGTGGGACTTTAAGAGGTGGAGCTTAGTGGGATGTCCTTAGGCTGTACTCAAAAGGAACTAAAGTAGCTTTTTGGGACTTGAGGTCTTAAAGTAATGAGTCGTGGGTAAACCTAACTCTTGAATTACTTTCTGGCTTCCTGTTTGAGATGTGGTATCTTCCTCCTGTACATACCGTACTCCAGTGCCATTTGCCATGGAATCCTAACCAGAACACAGCCAATGCCAGCAACACCTCACCCTTGAAGATCCAGAATCATGAGAAAGATACATCTCTTTAGTGTATGAACTTACCCAGCCTGTTATTTGCTGAAGTGACAAAGCAGCACTAATATATCCCTTGACTGTCACTTGTCCTCTGTTAAGATTTAAAAAAAATATTTTTATTGAAAATAAGAAAAACTACTCTATTTGAGAGCTGATGTCCTCATTCTTCTCACTGATCTCACTGACTCACCTTGTGCAAAACTTTGGCTCTGTGATTCTAGGGAAAGCACTTTGCCTTATGGCCCCCTCTATGAAAGTGGTCACTCAATAGTGCAGCCCCCTTCAGTATGGCTCAGGCAAGCTGTGCTGGGTAGTTTTATGTCAGCTTAACACAAGGTATAGTCATTAGGGAGGAGGGAGCCTCAGCTGAGAAGCTTCCTCATAAGAAGGCTGTACAAAAGCCTGTAGGACATTTTCTTAAGTAGTAATTGATGGTGGAGGGCCCAGTCCATTGTGGTGGTGCCATCCTGGGCTGGTGGTCCTGGGTTCTATAAGAAAGCGGGTTGAGCAAACCATGGAGGAAACACCAATAAGCATCACCCCTCCATGCCCTCTCTATCAGTTCCTGCCTCCAGTTTCCTGTCCTGTTTGAGTTCCTGTCCTGACTTCCTTCAGTGATGAACAGAAGCCAAATAATTCCTTTCCTTGCAAGTTGCTTGGTCATGGTGTTTCATCACAGCAATAATAACCCTAAATGGAACACCAGGCATCTCTGAATAGTGTGCACTGTGTCCACTCTACCCACTGGAAACATCTGTGTTCTGGCTCTAATACTTAGAAAGACAGGCTGCCATTATTTGTAATAGCCAGAACCTGGAAGCAACCTAGATGCCCCTCAACTGAAGAGTGGATAGAGAAAATGTGGTACATTTACACAATGAAATACTATTCAGTGGAAAAAAAAACAACGGAATCTTGAAATTTGCAGGCAAATGGAAGGCACTAGAAGAAACCATACTCACTGAGGTAACACTGTCACAAAATTAGAAACATGGTATGTACTCACTCATTTATGGATTTTAGACATGAATCAGGGGAGTGCCAGCATACAATCCCATGGCCAGAGAGTCTAGGAAACAGAACCTTCATCCAGCGACTGATGAAAGCAGAGGCAGATACCAACAGACAAACACTGAACTGAACTCCTGGAATCCAGTGTCAGAAAGAGAGAAATGATGGGCAAAGGAGTTAAGAGTGGGCTGGTTTAACCCACAGAAACAGCTGACCTGAACAAGGGGGAGCTCTTGGACTCCAGATTAATGGCTGTGTGGAAAGCATGGGACTGACCCAGACCCCCTGAATGTTGGTGTCAGTGAGGAGGCCTAGGTCATTTATGGGACCTTGGGTAGTATTTATCCCTGGCATACAAATAGACTTTGAGTGCCCATGCCACATTATGGGAGGCTGTCTCAGCTGGGACTCTTGGGGGAGGGCCTAGGCCCTGCCTTGGATGAAATGACAGTTATTGGAGATCCACCATGGAGTGCCTCACCCTCCTTGGGGATTGGAGTGGAGATTGGGTGGGGGACTGGGGGACCTGGTGGGGAGGGCAGGGGAGTAGGGGAGGGAGAGGCAGCTGGGATTGACATGTGAAACAAGATTGTTTCTAACCTAAATAAACAAACAAAGAAAGAAAGACAGGCTGCCATCTAAGCAGCCACCTCACTACTTTGACATTGCAGCTGCCTAAGCCAGGCTCCTATTTTTTATACTATGGTCTCAGTGAGCTGACCTGGGGAAGCTCTCCAAGCAATCTCCCTCACACTTTCTTCTGACTTCATGGTGCCACTGAAGACCCAGAACTCTTTCCATGCCTTCCTCTCTATAATTCTCTCAGATCATGGGCACAAGGTGGATTATGACTCACAGGATCAAGGCCTGTGTTGGATGGAGTCCTGTACCTTCACACATTTCATTAGAATTTGTTGGGGGTAGAATAAACTAGCAGGATCTTATTATCTACTATTCTCAGTTTGGGGTTCTATTAAAAATTTGAAAACAATTCCAAAAATTACATTTGGCATCTAATTGATTCACAGACCCACAGCCCAAACATGCTAAGGAAAGTGTTATCTACTGCTGTGGTAGCATAAGCAAGAGGATACCCCAAGAGGGATTACCTTCTCCTCCTTGTGTTCTGTGGAACAGTTCACTGGTTGACAGTGAAAGGCAGCTGTACTTGCAGATTTTGGGTTGTGTCATACAAGGGAGAGAGCAGTTTTATGAACACTGGGGTTGGGAAGGAAGGGATAATAGGAATGGAAGTGAAAAAGTCCTGGATGTTGTATTAGTAAATTTCTTGTACTATAACAACATACCTGACAAAAGGTTTGAAGGAGGGAGAATTGGTTTTGGTGCACAGCTTAAGGATACAGCCCATTCTGGTAGGGAAAGCATGGAGACAGGATTTCAAGCGAGCTGGTTACATTGGGTTTGTAATCGGTAAGCGGAGTGAGAAGATTGCTTGTATTCAACTTTGTCTTTTCCTTTCTTTACTTCTTATTCCAGCACAGGACAGTAATTCTCACATTCAGGATTTGTCTTCTCTCCTCAGTTAAACCTTTTGGACACACTAAAAGACACAGCCAAAGGTGTGTCTATCTCCTGGGCAATTCAAAACTCAATCAAGTTGACACTGATCATTAACCACTACATTATATATAGTAGGAACTTACAGGGAGGAATGTGACCTTAGAAGATGTGAAGGCTATGGTTCAGGAATGCAGATATGGGCAGAATATGGCCAGTCATTGGGAACTGAGGATCTGAGCTCTTTTCTTCTCTCAGTGGAGTTTCTCAGTTAATTGGTTGAGCCCATGTCTAGGGTGGCAGTTAAGAACTGACAGGTGAAAGAAAGCAGGCATAGATTTTAAATAAGAGACAGATTCCTCATTCTTATTTCTGAGTTCATTGTCTTTTCTGGAGTAAAATCCTCATGAAGATAAAGACCTTGTGGTTTGTTGCTGATGTCTCTCTGACACAGCATGGTGGCTGGAATGTGTCAGGTAAAGATCTACTGAATAAATGGAGGAATTCTAGGCCAGACAGATATGGAAGGAAGAACTGGTGGTGGTCACAACAATTAACACGGTGGTGCATGCTTAACCAACTAGTCATTTTTATTGATTATATATATTGTAAGTTTCAAGGTTTAAGGAAGCAGGAGAGAGTGATGTGGGTCATGGCTCTAGGTTGTGGGTTTCCACGGATGGGTTCTGGAGAGATAGAACTTAGAAAATACCATTTGGCTCAAAAACCTGATGTCGGATCGCCCACATTTTCTACGGCCATCTGTCTTGATTCCTCCCACTTCCCAGCAGAACATGAGGAGCATGTAAATATCTGGAGTGCCTGCAGCTCACCACCAGCACCAAACAGTGCATGGTATTTTTGAATCTCATTTGGTTCATTCCCTTTTCTAGCATGGTCATTTCTTCCCCCCAGGCTACACAGATCAGTGTTTGTATATATTTTCCTTTTTCAAATAATTTTTACTCGTTTTCATCTTCTGTCCCTGCTTCAAGCTGCTACTGGATTTCAAGCTTCTGTTCATTGGGTGGAGATGAGAGTACAGTTGGATTTTTACAAATGCACAAAGGAAAAGGCAATTTGTGAATCCATGACAATTAGCAGTGTATTCTGGGCAGTGTTTGAAACACTTGATGTGTGAGCCTTGACCTTCCTTGGCTGAGTGGTGGCGTAGTGTTCATTGTTTCTTAAGCAGTTATCCATCTAAAGACTGTATTAATTACTCTTCTGTGCTAGTTGCTTCAACAAAATTCTTTACAGTAGCAACTAAAGGGAGGAAGGCTTATTTTGTCTCCCAGTTTAAGGGGATAGGAGCCATCACAGTGAGGAAAGCATGGGAATCATCTGGTCACATTGCATTCACAGTCAGGAAACAAAGACTAAAGAGGCTGTTAAAGCTCAAAGCCGTCACTCATCGATGAATTTCTTTCAGCAAACTCTACCTCCTGAAGGTTCCATAACCTTCCCAAACAGTGCTGTAGGTTCAAATATGTGACCATATGGGATATACCACACTGAAATCTCAACAAAGACAAATCAAATGAGGCCACAGGATCCTAAAACTCCAGGTTATAATAAGTAGCTTGTAAATAACTGCTGTATCTTAAATATTTTTTTAATTTATTATTATATTTTAGGATAGGGTCTCTCTAGTTATAACTGGGTGTTGTGGAACTCACTGTGTAGGTCAGGCTGGGTTTGCTTTCACAGAGATCTACCTGCTTCTGCCTCCTGAGTGATTGGTTTAAAGGTGTGTGTCACTCTGCATAGCAAACATTGATTTTTTTTTAAATTGCACGGAATAGGTGGATATAGTTAGGAGGAAAATGGCACTTGTGGAGTTGAACCTGTGGTTTTAAAGAATTAGTGGACATATTAGTTGAAGAAGCCAAGCTCCCTCTTATTCCTTTCCTGTGTCACCCAACTCAGTCACACACTGCAGGGGTCATGCTTTATTACAGTATTGATAAGCAGGAAAAAAACAGTAGATTCTTGAGGTTTGGTAGCTTGATGTAGGAGAGGTGAAGAACCATGTGGTTTCTTGGAATACTGACAAAGAAACAAATGACAAAAGCGACCTGGCATCCTCCATAGTAAGGGGTGGAAAATATCTTTCATGCTTAATGTTAAATGTTTAATTTAAAGCTCTTTTCTGCTCTACATAAATCTTCTTGTCTGCCCCCCCAAACTTTAGCAGAAATCTGCTACCTACAATTGTCTTGTGTGTGTGATAGTGTGGATAGCAAATACATGTGTGTCTCTGTATCTATATGCATATCTTGTGCTTTTTCTTTGGCTCTTTTTCTTGTTTGTTTTTTTTATCATATTATGATTTTTTTGGTTTTGATTTATCTCATTTTATTATTATTTCTTAAATACCTGTTTGTTTTCTAACCAGGCCTACACTTAGAATATAGAGATGCACTCAGGCAAAACACCCATATACAAAAAAAATAAATAATAAATGAATGTAAATGTACTCTAATGATACTGACCAAAGTTCGGTCAGAGAACCTGCCAAACATCTTCCAATGTACTAGGGCCTTGAAACAGATAACTATCCAGGCTGAAATCCCTTTAAGAACAAACCGATTCTTTCTAACATGCTCTGTTTTGGGCACTGCTCCAAAGACCTCTATAGAGAACATTTGCATCTGTATTTAGTGGAGATTACTTAACATTTTGCTGCCAAGTCACTGAAATTCCTTAGTTCTTTGATGAAAAGCGAGACACTTCAAATAAGTGTTCCTGTTGAGGACTATAAAAAGAAATATGCATATACATATTTATCTGAAGATGCTGGCCAGGCCAATAAGGCCAGGGATATCCCGTGATTCCAGCCACGAGAGAAGCAGGAACCACGTGCAACTTCCTGTTAGGAGCAGTTGCTCCATCCAAAGTAGCAACGAAAACACTGAGGAGTGAGTGGTCTGTGAACAGCGTGACAGTATTATTCATCAACTTGATAGGGACTAGAATCACCTGGGAGATAGGCCTTTGCTGGGATTATCTTGATGACACTCATTGAGGTTGAAAGACTTTCCTACTGTGAGTTGTGCATTCCCTGGCTGGGATCTTGGATTCTATAAGCAGAAAAAGGGAGCTGAGCAGCAACATGCATCCATCAGTTTCTTCTTTTGCCTGTGGATGCATTGAAACTCACTACTTAAAGCTTCTGCTACCCTTACTTCTCCATCATCACGGATGGTACTTTGAACTGTCAGCTTTCTCCCTTAAGTTGCTTTTGTCCCAAGAACAGGA
Organism: Mesocricetus auratus; assembly: GCF_017639785.1. Classification (NCBI taxonomy): domain Eukaryota; kingdom Metazoa; phylum Chordata; class Mammalia; order Rodentia; family Cricetidae; genus Mesocricetus; species Mesocricetus auratus. The sequence goes on along the minus strand of NW_024429190.1, from coordinate 24,992,391 downwards.
TAAAAAGTAAGACAGACCAGTCTCAGAAGTTTTGGTTGGGATCTTATAGGAATGTCTAAGACAATAGTTCTCAGTGGGACCCCTTTACTCCTTCAAGGGCAATTGGTAATATTTAGAAATACTTGTTTCCTCAGTGAATGGAGATATGGACATCCAGTGAGTAGGAGGTAAGGATGTTGCTAAATGCCCTATAATACACAGTAGCTTTCCTACAATGTTATTGGTCCAAAATGTCTGTACTGCTAACGCCCTGTAGCTTTCCTGGAAGCTCTTACTGGGAGTAAAGAAGGACTAGAAATGAACAGCTCTCTCCCTTGCTGCCTAACATAAGCAAAAGGAAATCCCCCTTGAGGCTAGAGAGTGTTAAGGGAAACCTAGTGTTCCCTAAAAATTGCGTGTAAGGAAGTTATAAGGGAGTCAAAATTCAGAAGATTTCAGATTCTTTACAAGACATCAGTAAAATATTAATTCACAGAAGAATCTAAATTCAAGTTAAATACATAGAAAAAGTTTGATCTTTAGATGGACTGCTGAAAAATGAAGGTTGTCTGTCTGTCTGTCTATGTGTCATCTATGTATATGTCTATCATCTGTCTTTTGCCCATTTGTCTGTCTGTCTGTCTGCCCGTCCATGCATCCATCCATCCATCCATCCATCCATCCATCCATCCATCCATATTTCTGTTTATCTACCTATCTATTCATGCTTCTCTCTCTATATTTATCTATCATCCATCCATCCTTTTACCTACTATTTTTTTACCCATCTGTCTACCATCCATTGATACCCATATGCATCTTGCTATTTATTACTTGTCATTTCTAGCAATTGATTTATCAAAGGAAATGAAATATAATTCCCCCAAATATAAAGCAAATAACAAGATAGTAAAATTAAATCTAGCCGTTTTAGAAGTGAAACATACCATTCCCATTAAAAGGCAAAGTGTCAAAATCAGAGAAAGGAACAGAATGTCCTTAAAAGACTATGATTTTGAAAAGTGAACCATCACAGAATAGCCTACTTTCAGTGATTGGTGCTATACTTAGTTATTTCTGTTCTATACCTTTATATATCTGGTCATTTAATCTTAAATGTGAATTGTTATTTTCATCTTCATATAGATGGGACAACAGTGGTTCAAAAAGGGTAAGTAGTTTGAAATTGCATCTCACACAGGCAAAGTAAGAATTTAGCTCATGCCTTGCACACACAAATGTATTTGTGGCATTTGTTAGGACTATCCTATTAATGTCATCTCTGTGAGAGTCTCCATGGATCATATCTCATCCCCAAGTAATTAGACCCCATTTCTCATATGTAGTCCTTTATTTTTTTGTTCAGTTACTGTAATTCCTGTTACTGTCCTATCCTCCTTCATGTTTTTATCTAGGATTGCTTGATTGCAAACAAAAATGAACTCTTGTTGACTTAAGCAAAAAAAGAAATTTACAGAAAGTTTCTAGGATTGACTGCAAGTTCAAAGAAGCAGGGCCAGGGACCTGAAGCATTTGTACAGAAATGGTGAAATGATGCAAGTTACACATCTCAGTCACACTGGGATAGAACCATTTTTCACTTTCAGTGAGTGCATGTATGCTGAGGACTGAACTCAAGGTCTTGAACATGCTAAGTGACTGTTCACCAATGAGCTATATCCTAATTCTTTAAATTTTTATTTTTAGTTTATATTTTGATACTGAGTCTTATGCTACCTTTTTCAGGTTGACCTTGAACTGACCATTCTCCTTCAAGCTCTTGAGTAGCTGGTAATACAGTCCTATGCCATCGGACCTGACTCACTTTCTTCTTTTCTCCTCCTCCTCCTCTTCCTTTGCTTCCTCCTTTCTTCTTTTTCTTCCTCATATCCTCTTCCTACCCCTCTTTTGCTTCATCCTCCTTCTCCCCTCCCCAATTTTCAAGGCCTAAATTTCAGCCAGGGAACATCTGATTCCAACTTGAGTCCAATGCCCATGCATCCCCATCATTAGGGGAACACAAGATGTCCCCATACATTCCTATTAGGTATAGCAACAGTGAGAAAAGGAAAATAAAGCAAATGTTGGGCAGCTGAGACTCAGGTATAACTGTGTATGTCTCCTGTCACTTTTAGAAACATTCAAAAAGGTTGATTATTGATTTTTGGTAAGGAAATGTGATAAGGGAGGAATGTATCTATAGAGACAAAGAGCCTGGAATTAATTATAATAAGATGCAAAGATGATTTGTAGAGAGAGTGGTTCCTCTTTTCATTCTTTTTTGATGACTTTGTGCATGTATTGCTCTGTGACATAAGATAAACATCTTTCACAATGAGTGACATAAAGGACAGTCTTTGAGGTGGTCTGAAATGACAGTCACCAACTCTGTCTTAGTTTTTTTTCCCTATTGTGATGAAGTGTCCTGACAAAAGCAAGTTAAGGATGAAAGGGTTTATTCTGGCTTGCAGTTTGAGACAAAATCCACCATGATGGGAAGTCAAGGCAGCAGGGACTTGAAGTAGGTGGCCACATTGTATCTCTCATCAAGAAACAGAACAATGAATGCTTGCTGGTTCTCAGCTTGTGTTCTCTGTTTTGCCTAGTCCAGGATTGCCTACAAAGAGAATGGTCCCACTCACCACCAAGATGCATCTTTTCACGCCAATTTGTACTATCAAGCTAACCCCTATAGGTATGCTCAAAGACCCAGCTCCCAGGGGATTCTGGGTTCTGTCAAGTTGACAATCAACTCTATCACAACCCCTATAATAATAATAGGAACACATGTTTCTGTTGGAATTAACAGCTGCCTTATATCACTACTAAACTCTGAACAAGAATGAGAAAGACAACTGCTCCCTTGCCCCCCCCATCCTCCTAAACCCCCCTAACTCAGAAGAGACCCATGTTCTTGGGTTGGCTGCAAAAAGAAATAATTTCCCTTGTTCTCTGCTTGAGCAGTACTTTAACACTTTGAAATTTGCCTCCCCAATAAGGTGTTTCATTATTTCTCCCACATAAAGAAACTGGGCTTTATGAGATCCTGTTGAAGGTTGCCTTGATGGCATGCATTACCACCTTTCTGTGAGCAATTGAGACTCCAGAGGATGAAGGCGATGGTGAGTGAGTAGGAGGGCCTTTCATGGAGTTTGGAACAACAGCAAAAGAGCTATCTGCCCTGAGGGTTTACAGAACACTCTTTTCCCTAGTCAGTGGGTCTTCACCTCTGTACTATGTTTGGAGAAGCATCATGAAGTTACAAGCCTAAGGCTGAATCATTAGATCTGCTATCTGCTTCGACCCTGCTAGCTTCTTGCAGCAGTTTTCATGATCAAATTTCTCTACTCCCTTGGACTAGCTCAAACAGAAGTTATGAGGCCTCTCCATCATTCAGTCTGCTCCAAGGTCTTTCCTCTTCTGATACTTTCTCACTTTGGGTCTTTCCCCTCCCACTCCTCTCTTCTCAATATTTCACTTTTTCTCCCCACAACCTTTGCATCTCTGAAGATTTCTGTGCTTGACTCCAGGCCTTTCTCTTTCTGTTTAGTTCTCAAAACTCATACTGAGATTCTATTTTAGTTCATCCATATATTTAAGTGACCACAGTGGAAACCAGGAGATTTTTTAAATTAGCCCCAGCGTAAAAGAACCAAACCACTCAGGGCCTTAGGTTGCTTCTTCCCATGTCTTTCTGGTTTGGGACTGATACTTGTTATATCCCATCATGCTCTGGGAGAACTGCCTTCTCAGAGCTTGATGACACTTTCTCTCCTCCTACCAGAGGACTTAGGATCTGAAATCCAGCCTAGAGAAGAAGGGACATTTATAAAAATAACTTTAAAAGATTTTTATGCTTTCTTAGCATTTCTTGTTCTGATAGACGTTTTATTAGATTTTGAGAATTCCAGAGCAACAATACAAATTGTGTCAGTGGGGTATTCTAGTGAGAGGCGCTCACTTTCTTCATTGCTGAATCCCCTTTTTAGTTCTCACTGGGTACTGAACTGGACCTTCACATATCTGTTTTTCTGTCATCCGTCTCAGCTTGGAAGCTGGGATCTTGTCTCCCAGGCCTGACAGCCCAGCAGAGGTATAACAGATACATGGAGGAGAGATACTCTTGCCCTCTTGAAGATTTGTTCTTAAAGTCCAGCTGCTTTTCGAACATGGCCTGAGACCCCGTGTGACACCAGCAGTTTAAGTTGGGAAAAGCAATAACAGGAGGGCTGGGTGCAGAGGAGTGAAATGAAGTTTACTCAAATAAGACTTCAATGAGTGATCCTTTAAACCTTCCCACTTCACAGGATCTAGTGTTCCTCAAATCTCTTTGCTTTCATGCATTATAAAAATAGCAGTAACACTGATAATAATAGCTAATGATTGATACTAACAGCATTGCAGTGAACCATTCCAAGGCTTTTACACATGTTAATTGGTCTTATACTTATGACAATCCCAAAATGTAAGTCTACTTTTACCTATTACCTCCATTTTACAGACAAGGAAATAAAGGCTTGGCAAATTCCCAAAGGTCCCCTCAGCTAGTACATAGGATAGAAGCCGTAAGACCAAATAAAGTCACACAGAACAGGTTTCTCAGGGTTTTCTGGAACAGAGGATGATTCATGTACCAGGCAACTCTTAGTATAACAAATCAGTTCAGAGAGCTCTGCTCTCTAGCACGGGCAGTGAGTGTTTGTAAACAGCAAAAGGCTAGAGACAGAAGAGACAGGGGCCAGAGCTTAGACTGGTTGCTCCAAAGCTACTTTCCTTGTAAGAGTTAAAGTAGAAAGCCCTGTCCTGCCATGCTGACTAAAACTGGATCTGGCTATTATGGCAACTTTCTCTCCAGATTTTTGGAAGGTCAGGTAAACAACCTAATTTCAGAATGGTGATGCCAGCTTTAGCACAAGTGAATCCATTTTGGTTTGTTCTTTCTAGGTCCAGCGAGAGAACATAATCCAAATGAGCTGCGAGGCCACTGGTAGCTACTCTGTTGGTCAGTTACACTGACATCTAAATGGCACTTCTCAAGATTGTCAATGTAAGCATGTTGAGCCAGGGGATACAGCTCAGCCAGTGGAATGCTTGCCTAGCAAGTAGAAAACCCTGGGTTCCATTCCCAGCACCGGTAAACTAGGCATGGTGGAGAACACCTGTAACATATCCTAGTACTCTGTGGTGGCAACAGGAGGATCAAAAGCATCCTTCGGTTTTGAAGCAAGCCTGGGATACATGAGACTGTCTATCAAAGAAAAAAAACAGAAACAAACAAACAAAACCAAAAATAAACCACCTACACAAATATCTGATCTTTCATCCTGGTTTGGCTTTAGGTCTAGGGTGGAATCTGAAATGTGTAATTCTAAGGCATCCTCTTGTGTAACAGATCTTCTGATGGCCCCACTAAGGGAATGACTGTGCTTGGAGAACCATTGTGCTTACCTGTCCTCTATATAGCCTGCAAGGAATTGCCTGCAACTAAGGAACTCTCAGCCCTTAATCCTGGCTAGATTCCTCTGGAGAAAGGAAAACTAGAAACAGCTTATGGCCCCATCTTGTAGGCTGTATGCTACACACTGAGCCTCTCTGGCTTCATATCCACACTTCAAGACTACACTGGTTTTTGTCTTACCTACAGTGATGGGGGCATGACATATGGTCCACATTGGTTTGTTTTGTTTACTTGTTTTTTTGTATCAAGACAGGGTTTCTCTGTGTAAAAGTCCGGTAGACTTGCTTTGTAGACCAGGATGTCCTCAAACTCACAGAGATCTGCTTTCCTCCATCTCCCAAGTGTTGGGATTAAAAACGTTTGCCACCACTGCCCAATTGCTTGATGTTATTGCAGGGTTGGGACTGATAACTACAGAGGCACCAACTCTCCTTCTTTGAATGTAGACTCTGAGCTCTTTGAGTACTTCTTGACCTGGCTATAGTTATTAACTCTCATAAGCAATTTGATGGCTGCTTTTCATCATCATAATCCCATTTGCCTAGGCTGGGCTAGTTCCCTACTTTTTCTCAGGTCTTTTATATCTTAGATCTTTACACATTTATATGTGTGCCACCAGAGGCAGATTTAATGTCAGTTCTGTACTGGGTGGCTTCCTTCAGAGAACTCTTGCTAATGAGAGTATTGATCCAGTGAGGAATCTTAGCTGGATAGGATGAGCTTCTCTGGAGCTCCTTTTCCAGACTCTTCCAGTGGGAAACTCTGCTAATTACCCAAGTAATTATTGTCAATGTATTTTGTGTTCTTTTTTCTGCCAAACCAGTGGGAAGTGAGAATGCAGAGCTGGGACAGGAAACATGGCTTATTTCATTCAGAGACTGCCTTGGCATCTTTTCTTCTTGGAATTCTTTGGATTAGAAATAAAGTTCTCCATAAAACATGGCTTTTCTCACTGATGGATAGTGCTCTTTCTGCCCTCCAGCTCTATGCTACAACGCTAGCCATAGAACAAGTGTTTTGGGTGACACCATCTCCCCACCTCCACCCCTACCTAGGCTCCTGTTCCTTTTCCCATGGAATAGGAACCTCAGAGGACATGAACTTTTTGTACTTACCCCCAAAATCTCAAATCTTGTCATTAGTTGAACTTTGGCTGTTTATAATTAGCCTTGCTCTCTCTGTAGCCTCAAGCTAAGGCTGTATCTTGAGCTACAATTTATAGGCAGGGAGAAGACTCACCTTTTAGAGAATCAGCGTGGATTCCCAAGTATTTATAAAGGCCACTATTGTTTTTTTTCCTGCTTATGTTCAACTTTAAATTCCATTCACCAAAATGCTCTTGTAAGTAAGTAAACAAAAGAGCAATTAAATAGACAATGAGGCTCCTTTGGCCATGTGACTTTCCATAACCACTTGCCTTTTCAATTACAGTTTTATAGGTCTGATTTGGTTTCTTGGAGCTTTTGTTTTGTCTGAACTTAAACTTTTAAACTTCCAAAATATGGAAATATTTTGTAAGAAGATCTTTTATTTTAAAATGTTAATAAGGCTAAGGGAGAGGCCCACTAAACCAGGTGTGCCTCACTTCCTTCAGCACATGAGGCAAGATTATTTGGTGGTCTTCCATACGGTTTCACCCTTAGGGAGTGTGCCAGTTAATCTTGATTATCAAGTTGATGCATCTGTGAGGACATTACCAGGCAGGATTAGCTGATAGGGAAAGAGGAGTTCAGCCTGGTCTACAGAATGAGTTCTAGCAGTCATAGCTACAGAAACAAAAACAAATAAACCAACCAAAACTGAAATTTAAGAAATGAACTCTAGAGCCATATGCTCTTGTCATACATTTGCCACACAACACGTGCCCATGTAAAATGATATGGTCATTTTGGACTGTTGTGCCTCTCTTCCTCCCTCAGACTCAGGCCTATCATTCTACCTCATTCAGCTTTCTACTCTAAGCACCTAGCACAATACTCGACAGAGTGTACTCAGTAAGTGAAAATGATACAAAGCAATGGTTGTCTCTTCCATGGCAGCTGAAGAGAGAAGTGGGTCATGTACTACTTCTGGCAGGTAGAGGCATTATAGTGACATGGGATACTTGAGAAAGGAGATCAGAGCCAAGGAAGAGTCAGGGAGTATCTCTTGGGGAGGCAGACTTTGAGACAAAAGTTCAAGCCATTTGCTAGTTCCTCAATATACAGAGGGGAATAAATGGAAGGCCTACGTGTACAGTTGATTCTTCCCTAGTGAGCAAAGGATATTTTCCATGATTCCCAGTGGATGCTTGAAACCACAGATGGGAATGAGCCCTATTTTTTAAGTTACCTTGTATAGACACACAGTATAAGATTTAGTTTAAAGATTAAATACAGTAAAAGATGAATAATGATGACTAGCGATAAAACGGGATCATTATAACAATGCATTCAACTAAAAGTCATATGATATGACTATGGTCCATTTTTCTTATATATTTTAACCTTTGTATTTAAAAGGAGTCATGCTGTAACTTCTTTTCCACATAAGTGATTTGCCACTGTCACTAACTCTTGTGCTCTTTTGCCATTATTAAGTAAAATAAGGGATATCTGAATACAAAGTTAATGATACTTCTTTAGTCCACCTGGTAACCCAGATGACTATTGTAACTAACAGGCAGGTAGCAAATAAAATGTGAATACTCTGGATGAAAGAATGACTCATGGCCTGCTTAGGACAGAATGGATTGGTACAATAATTAATTGATCATACTACCATGAAGGTGGTATTATTTAAAGCTTAAGAATTGTTTTATTCTTAGATCTTTCTATTTAGCATTGTCAGACTGTAGTTGACTACAGGTGACTAAATATGTGGAAAGGAAAACCCTAAGGGGAGTTGACTGCAATTTCAAAGACACTTTAAACTCATCTAAATTCAGTGTGCATGATATTTAATGTGCATTGCTCTGCCTGGCTAATAAGTCCCAAGGAACACTGTTAGAATTGCTGTATGTTGCTAAGTAAGAGACAACATTCATTTGGAAAGTTCTTTGTTGTATCACAGGTCCAATCACAGAAAACTCAGCTCTGTGCATTTTGATATGAAAAATAAGAGCATCTATATTAATTTGGGTACAGGCTAATGTGCTATAACAAAGGTAACTTCATAAAGATAATTTAGGACAGAGTTCATTGTAGTCTCTTGTACTATTTGTGAGGCAGACTGTCAATGCTGATGTTCTGGGTGATTTCTTCTGTCCTTTGTCATTCCTTGAGGATTTGTCCCCGTCTCTGTAACCCACTGTGGGATGCTCACTTGGACCTACAGGATCTTTATTTAGGGCAAGTGGCTTGGAAATGAAGCAGACATTGCACACGTTCTTGCCATTCCCATCTTTTTTTGGTCTGAAGTTAATTGTGCACTTACTTACCCTGCAGAAGAGAATTTGGGAAGCCTAGTTGCAGCCTAGGTTTATCAAACTTCATTTCTATTCTGAAGGACAAAGTAAGAAATGGATTCTGGTTGGTAATTATCATTGTCTGCAGAGGAAACAACTGTATGTGAAACAGTCGGCCATTGGGAGCATACCCAGAGACTTCTAGCAGACATTCAATCAGATTATCCAGAGTCCACAGAACGGCAGAAATTCAAAAGGCTTATTTAGTCAAATATTAGATGGGAAGGTTTAGTCTTGATTTTTCATGACCTACCCATCTCTCCTTTTGTGCTTTCTCCCATAAACCTATTTGTTATTTTTTGTCCTATTGCTTACCTCATCAAACTTCTACCTTGGGATGAAGAGATGGCTCAGGAGGTGAAGGCACTTGCTGCCAAGTCTGATAACCTGAGTTCCATCCCCAAGATTCACATGGTGGAAGGAGAGAAAAGAATATCACACATTATTCTCTGATCACACATGCAATGTGGCTGTGCAACTCCCCCGATAATAATAAACCTTTTAAACTTTGCCTTTTCCCAGTGTTTTAACTTGGATCTGGTTGTCAGTTGGTTTTGCTTACTTTTGTCCAACAGATGGTGAAGAGCATAAGAGAAAGTAAAAGGCTTTATATCTCTAGATTAGAGGAGAAGAAAAGAAAAAGTTCTTGCTAAGTTTTCAGAGCAGAGGACCCAAGAAACACCTAACATTTTGCAATTCAAGGATAAATTCCTGCTGGGGAATCATGCATACAAAAAGCATGGGACTTTCTGTCATGAGTTACAAAGTATAAAGCTCTCACTCACAGATGTAAACAGAGATAGAAGAGAGAAAATCACAGAAGTGTCTGTCTTGAGTGATGAAAAGAATTGATGTATAACCAAATGAGAAAAGGAAGGAATGAACAAATAAACTGAATTAATGAATGGATGAGTGATTTGAATGAATGAATGAAATAATGTGTGGGCTTATGGCAGAATGCAAGGCCATATGTGGTTCCTAGTCATCTGTGGTAGTGAAAAGAGCCCTGGTCAGACCAGGATGGCATGAAGAACAAGTAACAGCTTAACTTATAAAGAGAGAAAACAAAAATTAAGGAATGAGAAATAATCAGAGATTGGTGGCCCAGGCCTCTAATCCTAGTGCTCAGGAGGCAGAGGCAGAGGCAGTTGAATCTTTGTGAGTTCAAGGTCAACCTGCTCTACAAAGTGAGTTACAGGACAGCCAAGGCTATATATAGAGAGAGAGACCCTGTTTCAAAAACAAAAACAAAAAACAACCCCCCCAAAACAACCCCAAACCATCCCCCAAAAGTCAACCCCCCAAAAAATCCTAAACCAAACCAAAATCAAAAGAAAAGAATGAGAAATAATTAAACAGGGCCTGGGGAGATAGCTAAGTAGACAGGAGTGCTTGCTGCATGAGCAGGAGGATCTGAATTTAGACCCATCACCAATGTAATAAATCTGAGCATGGGCACACACTCCTATGACTGCAGTGCTGGGGGTATAGGAGACAACATGCAGAGACAAGAGGATCCCTGGGGTTTGCTGGCTGCTTCTAGGTTCAGTGAGAGACCTTGTCTAAAGGGGATAATGCAGAGAGTCATAGACAGAGCAGAATATTTCATGTCCTTCTCTGGCCTCTGCACAGGGCAAGTACACACACACACATACACACACACACACACACACACACACACACACACACACACACACACGCCCAAAAAGAGTTAACTAGATGAAGTGAGTTAACTAGGTGTGTGTGGAGGGAGGGAAATGCGCAGTGTAAAGAATTACAAGAGCTCTGAGGAGAGGAGGAGTGTGCCCTCATGATGGAGCCAAGAGAAGTTCTTTGTGGCTGGAAAGTAGGGAAGGGTGGGTGAGGGTAAGATTGGGTCTGGAATGCATAATTCTCTCCAAGGAGCTCCAACCTGATTCTGGGGGCAAGGGGAAATGATTGGAGAATTTTAAGTAGACAAGTGATATGAATAGATTTGCACTTTAAAAGGAATCCATCTGGAGTCATAGTAAAGGATATTGGTAGAGGAATGGGAGGGACACAGAGCATAGCAGAGGTTTATGGGTAGAGAAATGGGACATGTGTACTTAGGACTGTCAAGAGGATGCACAGGAGGCTTAGAGGGATAAAGGGGGGATTTGCTCACACAATCTAGCCTATGGAGGGCTGGATCTGCATTTAGACATGTTAGGACCCCCAAGTCCTAATCTTCTGTTCATTGTCCTTCTCACTAAGTAACCAGTGAGAACAAGTCTTGTAATAACCAGTGCTATGCCCTGCTACAGATGAAGAAACTGAGGCAGCAGGGGTAAAATGATTAGCTTAACATTACATAGTTGGAGATGGCTAACCTTGACTTAGTATGCCTGTGCTATTCTTTGTTGTAGCAGTGTCTAGGAGAAACTGCAATGCAGGTGTTGCCGCTGAGTTTGCTAAGCATAGGGAACCAACGAAGTGAATGAATATGTATTGTTCTATATAGGCAGGGTAATGGAGCTCTAAGGGAATAGCAAAGCCATTTCTGGGTAGGGCTCAGAGGGATGGCAAGGCCTTTGTCAGGTCTGAGTGTGAATTTTGACAATGTATGAAGGAAATATATACCGGAACTTCCCTCTTGCCTAGATGTTTACAGCCTGAAGACTGCTCCCTGTATAGAGATAGCTTCTAGCTAGATGAGCTAAACCCGCCTCCTGTTCTGACCCTTGTACTAACCCGAGCTCCCTGTTTAACTGTATATAATAAAAAGACTGGACTTCCCGGGGCTGAGGCTCCTCCAGCAGAGAGCCCTGCCTGATTCCAGCTTTTTTGGTACATGTGTTTATGCATCTGTTGTTCCTTTAGTGTCTATCATTTCTTCATTCCTTCCACCCCACTTAGGTCAATCTCTGAAGCCACCATGCAAGAGTTCAAATTAGTCAAAGAAAACAAAGTCCGACTCCTGCTCTCTATAAACCTTAGGGAGTTGAGATTTTGTTTTTCTAAGTTATGAGCACAGTCCCCTCTCACAGGCTTAGATTATGAAAGTAGCAGAGGAAACTCACAATGGAAGAAAGAGGGAGATGTTCATTCTACCACAGTCAAAAGGAAACTGTGGTAGTTCTGGAGTCTGGAAAAGGAATAGGACCCATAAAAAAAAACAAGAAGTAGGGTTATAACAAGAGACATGAGACAGCATTAGGACCTGCCCATCTCCAGTATCTTCACCATCCAATCATGCAGCAAAACAGAAAAAGCAGATCCTGGATACAAATCTAGCCATTCTCTGCTGGAGAAGGGCTCTGAGGGTGTTAACCATTTCAATAAACCTTGTGAGTCTTGGTTTCTTTAACACTGAGATGCTAATCTGCCAATCAAGCCTCATGGAGTGGCTTGGCGATGATCACATATGAAAAGAGCTCACTGAGGCACAGTGAGTGTGCAAAGCATAGTGTTTCCCCTTTTCCAAAATGACTACTCAGTTGATCATCTGCAGGAGCTCATGTGAGAATAAGGGGATGCTGCAGTCATTCCACTGGGACAACCATTGGAGACTGGAACCATCCAGGCAAGTTAGGACATATGGCAACCTGCTCACACTTCTCTGTTACCAGAAGCCGCGAAAGTCACAGTTACACCAATTTGGCTTGGGCTTAGACATTTGCTCAGAATGCTCTACTTTTCAGACAGCTTTTTCGATCATTTGTTCCTGCCTTCACTCGGCAAAGAGTGCCGGACCCAGTGGTAAGTGGAGGAAAGCCGCTACTAGAACATCCGCACTGTGCAGGCCCTGGAGCAGCCCTGTCTTTGGTGAAGGAGGCAGGCAGTGAAAGCAGAGTGGCAAGATGTCTGGAGGGAGGCTAAAGATATACTGACTCCAGGGTTGCAAGAACCTTTTTAGATGACTCTATACCCCCCACCAGAGACATAAATCAGTTTTATTAATGTCACCCAACTCATTAGAATCCACTCTGGAATCTAGGATCTGAAAGGTCCATCCTGTTGAGTGACTCCCAGTCTTGATGATATACTTCCCTGACCATTCACAGCCCCTGCTTGGCTTCTGACCAGATTCTCCCCCTTCATGGTTTCCACTGAGCTCAGCTCCAGCCCTACTCTTCCCCTCTTTTTTTCTACTTCTCCTTCTCCCCTCACCACCTCTTTTCCCTTCCCATTCCTTTGTGCATTTGACTGGATACCATAGGAACAAGAAAGTCAAAGGGATTCTAGGCCTTACAGGAAATGGAGGAACAAGTAACAAATTAAGTTAATAATAAGAAATAATAATAATAATAATGAAATCACTGCTCATTAGACTCACAGGTGACACACACTGGTACTTTGAGTTGATGGATTCCGGTACAGGGTCCATAGAAGACTTGTTTTGGAAGGTAGCACTGGAGCTCAGCCTTGATGCTTCCTAGAAAATTTTTTTCTAGGTGGAGCCCACCATGGACACCAGCACCAAGAATGAGGATGTGTTTATAATTATGTATTGGGACTGATGGCACGTAGACAGAGCTAAGGAACTATGTGGTGTGTAGCTAGTATAGTCTAAAATGTCTTTTGGATAGGATATTTTTTCAATGTCAATAACAAAGTACTATTAATACAATATAACCCAATTTAATAATTTAGTGCTTGTTACCACTGACTATTCCTATGACCATAGTTGTTTGGATTTAGATTCCCCATGCAAGTATTTGAGTTAGATATTATAATTCTCTTTTGGAGAGAGGGAAACTAAGCTCATATAGGCTAGGTATTCAAGTCTGTATGTTTGGTTTTATGTCTATTTGAATCCAGATTCCCTTCACAGTAGACAGAGTTCTCAGAATGTGAGATAAGGAGCAGGGTATGACTTTATCACTGAAAGGACCTGGGTTTGGATCCTTTCGTTGCTTCTTCCCAACAATGTGAACCCCAAACTGTCATCTCCCCCCTCTCTTAGCTCATTTATTCATCTCTCAGTTGTGATCACAGTCCTATCCCAAGTACGATATCAAGTTTTTAACTTCAGGCTGGCATGACCTTGACCAGTCAGGATGGAAGTAATCTATAAGCAACAAGGGTGGCCTTGCTGAATACTAAGTCTACTCAATTAAGGCTGTTCTGAAAAGTTAGTGACACTGTATTTGTAAATCACTGAAAACAGTTTGTAGCACATTGTAAGTGATCACAAATATGAGGGATATTGGAGAATTTAAGATAGAACATAAATAATATTTTAAATGTTTGAATCAGAAGGGAGGGACAATGAGAGATTCTAAAGAGACCAATATTTGGAATGTCATTTCATATAAGAGCAGGATATTAAAATTCAGAGTCCAAGATGTCCAGGTTTAAATATCTGCTTCCTGTTTGACTAATCTGAGCTATAGCAATAGGCACATGACTCAACCTGTTATTGCTGAATCCTCACATGTAAACAAAATGATGTCTATTCTTATAGAGCAATCATGAAGAGCATGCCACAGTACCAAAAGTGACGGGTCTTCAGGGTTCTCACACATTGGAGGATGGAGACTTGCTCATTTGCAAAAGGATCTGAATTCTTTTTAGACTTTATTTATTTTATGTGTATTGTATTTTGTCTGCACGTATGTGTGCACATTATATATGTGCGGTGCCACAGAATCTATGAGGGTGTTGGATTTCATGGAAATGGAGTTATAGGCAGTTGCAAGTCAAGTGTGGGTGAGGTGATCTAAGCCCAGTTCCTCTGTAAGAACAACCAGTGTTCTTAATCATGGAACACTAAGACATTTCTCTGACCCCAAGGGATCTGGTTTGATTGGGATGTTCATTTTTCCTTCTATCATGGCAGGGATGTTATTTCTGAGGCGCAGCTTAGGAAATACATTTTATCTGTCCTCATTAACTAGATTATTGTGATATTAGATAATCTTTCTTTCTTTAGTTTGCTGTGCCCAACATATGAGATGTATAATTTTTGTTTGTTTATGTATCAATAGAGATGACCAGCATAGACCCAGGCAATACACATGTTGGCTACCATCTTATTATTTTTTAATAATTATTTATTTATTTTTGGGTATGGGTGTACCCGTGTGGAGGTCAAGGAACCTCTTTCTGCCATGTGGGTCCTGAGAATAAAACTAAGGTCATCAGGCTTCATAGCAAGTACCTTTACCTGCTGAGTTATCTCAATGACTTTTGTTTATTGTTTTAACTGATACTGAGAAATAATGAAAGCAAAGGCTAATTTGGTAGAATTAAATTTGTGCTCTTCCCTGATTACTTAACAAGTTGTGGGTAGATGCATGTACGCTAGGGTGGTTAAAACTAGAGGTGACAGATTCTCTTGGGGGGTGGGTAAGGGATGTAGGCAGCTGATCTTGGCTGTCTGAAGACATCCAAATGAGAGATTTTAGTTTAAATCTAGAATCCAGAGAGTGCGTGCCCTTAACATATCTGGGTATTTGAGCATAAGGACAATATGACAGAAGTGAGGATGGGAAGGGGGAGGAGCTATCATGGGCAAAGGTGCAAGCACAATGGATCAATGCCTGTATTTCAACATCGTAATTCTACATACCAAAGATGGTTGTAACTACTTCATAACTACCCCAAAGATGCTTGAAGTGGCTTGACCATCTGGGATTTGAATCTGTGTTTTGCAGTATCTATGTAGTTAGTGTTCAGATCACTGAGTTGTCAATTCATGGTTTCAGAGATATTAGTCCATGTTCCTTGCCAGTGCATCTTGGTGGCATAATACATGGAGGAAAAGGCTATTTTCTTTCTGATGACAGAAGAGAAGAAGAGAGTTAGGAAGACACTAACGATATCTAACCTTCAAAGTCAGATTCCTAATGAGCTACTTTTTAAAGTTGGCCCTACTTCCTAGTGTTGCCAGGATCTCCCTAAATAGTGCTACCAGTTGGAGAGTAAACATTGAACATAGGAGCCTGTGGGGGACAGTTTAGATTAAAACCTTGCTGGTATCTAAAGCCCAAGTTCTTATTTCATTTCTGAGTCATTTTGTACTTTGCTGTTGTGGTATGACTTCACAGGCCCCCTTTCTAGGTAGCTTCAATAAACCAAATGCCATGCCTCCCTTCTCTACATTCTTGCCTTGAAGTTCAAATCCCTGTCAAGTGGAATTTAGAAGTGAGGGATTTGAGAGATGGGTTAGACTTCATACATGTGAATAGGATTAGTATGCCATGCATGACATCCCAGAATTCTCTGTTCCCTCCTCCATGAAGAGAAACCAGCCATCAGTCTTCTAAGAAGCCAGCCTTCAAAAGCTACCAAAACTGCCAGTGTTTTCATCTTAGATTTTCTAGCTTCCAGAACTGTGAGGAGCAATTTCAGGTGTTTAAGTCCCCCAGCCTATAGTGCCTGTCCATCTGTCTGCCTGCCTGCCTGTCTGTCTGTCTTATATCCTGACTACAGTTTCCCCTCCCTCTCCTACAAGTCTATCCCTTTCATACCCCTTCTGCTCCCCCTCCACTCCTCCCTCATTTATATCAGAAAAGGGTAGGCCTCCCATTCATATCCACAAAACATGCCATATCAAGTTGTAATAAGACTAAGTAGCTTGCTGGGCAAGGCAACTCATTCCCAGTATGAAGAATAGCTATCAAAAGAGTCAGAGCCAGCCCATTGCTCCCAGTTTTATGAGTCCCACAAGAAGACCACGCTTCACAACTATCATATATATGAAGTGGGACTAGGTGAGTCCCATGCAGGCTCGCTGGTTGTGGATTTACTCTCTGTGTATCCACATGAGTCCAAGTTAGTTGATTCTATCAGTTTTCTTGTGTGGTGTTCTTGACCCCTCTGGCTCCTACAATCGTCTTCAGCAGGATTCCTGGGGAGCTTTACCTAATGTTTGACTGGAAGTATGAGTGATCAGGTGGGGATAGGGTGGTGTGAAGAGTACTAAAAGAGCTGACTATAAAGGGGTCCTTTCAGGGTTAGGTAGAAGCCTGGTGCAGAGGAAATTCCCCATAATCTACAAGGATGATCCCAGGTAAGGCTCCTAGAAAAAGGGGATATGTAGTTTGAACTTGCCACCTCCTGAGAATCAGGAGGGATTGGGACACCAACCCAGCCATATAACCTTTGACTTACAGTCTGTCCTGTCTATGTGGTATACTGGGGTAAGGGTGACAGAGATAGTGGGAGTGGCCAACCAATGGCTGGTCCAACCTGAGACCACCTCTGACACTGCCTGGAGTGTCAGGAAGTTGGATGGCCCAGAGACCTAGGATAAAACTAAATATGACTGGAGAAAAAAATGTCAGTGTAACAATACCTAACAATACTCTGCTATAGTCATAGACTGGTGCCTAGCACAATAGTTATTAGAGAGGGTTCATGGATCAGCTTGTGGAAACAGAAGAAGAGACCTACAGTGCCTTTAAAAATATACTTGTCTATTTTATTTTACATGTGCAATTATTTTGCTTGCATATATGTATATGTACCAAGCATGTACATGTGTCACATACACATGGCACATAGTGTCCATGAAGGTCAGAAGAATGCATCAGATACCTTGGAACTGAAGTTATGGGAGGGTTGTGAGCCACAGTGTCAGGACTGGGAACCAAATCTGGGTCATCTGCAAAAGCAGTGAGTACTCACTCTTAACTACCAAGTCATCTTTCTAACCCCCTACAGTACCTTTAAAAAATGCATTTGTTTTTTCTTTATATGATTCTGTGGGAGCTTGAGGAGACCAGAGTAGGGCACTAGATCCCTTGAGCTGGAATTACAGGTGCTTATGAATGTCTGCTGTGGGTGCCATGAACCAAAAGTGGACCCTCTGGAAAAACAGTGAACACTCACTTTTTCTTTTAATTATTTATTTTTTAAAGTTTTATTTTTAAATTTCATTTTGTATTCCAACCACAATTCTCCCTTCTACCCCTCCTCATGCCCTCACACCTCCTTCCTCTGCCCACCCCCATCCACTCCTCACACATGGTAAGGGCTCCCATTGGGAGTCAACAAAGCCTGGCCAATTAAGTTCAAACAGGATCAAGCCCCTCAAACCCCTGCATTAAGTCTGAACATGGTATCCCACCCTAGGGAATGAGCTACAACAACTAATTCATGCACCAGGAACAGATACTGGTTCTGCGGTTAGGGCCCCCTTGGATAGACCCAGCTACACAAATGTCTCCCACATTCAGAGGGCCTACTTTGGTCACATGGCTGCTCCATGACTGTTGGTAGAATTTGTGAGTTACTACTATTTTGGTTGAGCTGTCTCTGTAGATTTCCCCTTCATGATCATGGCCTCCTTTGCTCATGTATTCCCTCCTCTCTCTCTTCAACTGGATTCCCTGAGTTTGACTTGGTGCTTGGTTGTGGATCTGTGTCAGGTTCCATTAATTACTGGGTGAAGGCTCTATGATGACAGTTGGGATATTTACCAGTCTGATTATAGTGAACGTAGCACAGACACCGAGAGCAACAATCAGTAAATGGGACCCCCTGAAACTGAAAAGCTTCTGTAAGGCAAAGGACACAGTCAGCAAGACAAATTGACAGCCTATCGAATGGGAAAAGAACTCTACCAACCCCACATCTGAGGGTTGATCTCCAAGATATATAAAGAACTTAAGAAACTAGACATCAAAATACAAAATAATCCAATTGGAAAATGGGCTATAGAACAAAACAGAGAATTATCAACAGAAGAAACTCAAATGGCCAAAAAACATTTAAGGAGATGCTCAACATCCTTAATCATCAGGAAATGTAAATCAAAATGATTCTGAGACACCATCTTACACCTGTCAGAATGGCTAAGATAAAAAATACTGAGGACAGCTTATGTTAGAGAGAATGTGGAGTAAGGGGAACACTCCTCCATTGCTAGTAGGAGTGCAAACTTGTACAGCTACTTTGGAAATCAGTATGAAGGTTTCTAAGAAAATTGGGAATCAGTCTATCTCAGGACCCAGCTATACCACTCTTAGGAATCTACCCAAAGGAGGCTCAATCATACTGCAAGGATACTGGCTCAATAATATTTATAGCAGCATTATTTGTAATAGCCAGAACCTAGAGACACCTAGATGTGCCTCAGTGGAAGATGGAAAAAAAGAAAATGTGGTACATTTACACAGTGGGGTATTACTCAGCTGTAAAAACAGTAACATCACGAAATCTGCAGGCAAATGGATGGAACTAGAAAAAACCATCCTGAGAAAGGTAACTCAGACTCAGAAAGACAAACATGGTATGCATTCACTCATAAGTGGGTATTAGATGTAAAGGGTAACCAGACTACAATTCACAGCTCCAAAGAAGCTAGGTAAAGGAGAACCCTAAGAGGGACACATGGATGGTCCTGAGAAGGGGAATTAGATGAGATCTCCTGGGTAAACTGGGGAGAAGGTAGGAGGATGGTAAATGGGAGGGAATGGGGAATGAGAACATGAGGGAACAGGATGGTCAAGTTAGGAGAGGGATGAAGTGGGAGAGCAATGAAAGAGATATCCATAAGGAAGCCACTATGGATTTAGGGAGAAACCAGGTGGTAGGGAAACTCCCAGGAATCTACAAAGATGACCCCAGCTAAGACTCCTAGCAATAGTGGAGAGGGTGCCTGAACACTCACTCTTGGCTATTAAGCCACTCCTCCAGCCCCAGACTCCCTTATCTTGCATAGTAGTCTGAATGGACCACAGTGCTGTGAGCTTTGTATACTTACATCTTGCAAAGCCCTCAAAACCTGATCTAGCCTAACCTTCTCCCAAAAAAACTATTTTTAAAATTTATTTTTTCTAGAATACGTGAATGAACCTCTCTGCTAAGTTGAAAATCCACAGATGATCTTTTTTGTTTGTTTGTTTTTTGTTTTTTTGAGACAGGGTTTCTCTGTATTGCTTTGGAGGCTGTCCTGGAACTCTCTTTGTAGACCAGGCTGGCCTCGAATTTACAGAGATCCACCTGCCTCTGCCTCCCGAGTGCTGGGATTAAAAGTGTGAGCCATCAACGCCTGGCCCACAGATGATCTTAATGAGTGTCTCCCCTACATCACCTTGGGCAGCATACTGCTCATGATATGAAATTTTGGCTTACTGGTTGAATTATTAAATTTTACAGAAAGTATGTCTGCCAGAAGGATTGGAAAACCAAGGCCAGGCAAGGGAGTAGTTAGCAAGACAGGGAGAATCTGAGAAAGCAGGTTCAAGGCTCTTGTTATTAAAATATTTGCCCATTCAGATTTTCTGAATTTTTCATTCTTGCAGTGTTTTAAGATCACCCCTCTGCATAGTAATTCTATTTGCTTAATGCTCAGGAAATTTTGTCACTGACATAAAAAATTGGATCTCTGTTGTATTTACTTCCAGTAACACCTCATTATTTTAACTGTTTTTGTTTCTGACATGAGATCTTTACTCAGACTGGCCTGGAATTCTCTGTGTAACCTATACTATCTCCAACTCTTTTTTAGCTTCGCAGAGTCCTGGGACTTCATACATATGCTACTTATCCTGCTGCACTTATGTCGCTGTTGCTTTTGTCATATTCAGAAACTCTGTAAACTTTGAATGACATGAAATAATGCAGGCAGGAAAAAGGCAAATATCAGACTATGACATTTGTCATGGCTCTTTAGAGGCACGTGATGCAGTTATTGGGCCAAAAGGAATCCTTTGGATAATCTTATTTCCTCACCTTGTGGTGAGTCAGCCTCAGGGTCATAATTAAGCAAAATATTGTTGGTGAGTAGTATATTTTTACCATCTTGATTAACGTGTTATTTGGAGATTTAGACTAGACTAGATTTTGAAGGCTTGGTGGGATATAAGTACTCTAAGCCAACAGCATCGTTTTCTATGCAGGATAGTACAAGATGCTGGGGCTGAAGAGATGCTTACCAGTTAAGATGCTTGCTGCTCTTGCAATCTCTGGGTCCATGTAATACCACAATAACTAAAATACTAAAGCTTACCTCCAAACAGAGTAATTTCTATTCATGTATTCCAACTGTATGACCTTCTATGTCTTAAAGGAATATAAACTTCAAAGTTAGGGCCTCACACTTTAGTTGTTTGTCAACCTTTCATATATCTAGATTCTGTGCCATTGGGTTTGCCCAAATAGGCATGGGAAATACTGGTGGAGGGTATGGAAGATTGTATCTATACTATAGTAAAAGTACAGACTTTTCTCTTCTCTTCTCATTGCTTTCTAAACAACTATTATATTTGTATCAACCATTTGCATATCACATGGTAAAGGTTTTAAGAGCGATGTAGAGATGACAAAGTATATGAAAACACACATCATTTCTATGAGAACACTCAGCCATTCTATATATTGGATTTGTATCTTCGAGTTGTGGTATCTGCAGGGTGTCCTGGAACCATTTCCCTAGATACCAAGGGATGTATCCATCTGGGAAATTTTTCTTCTCAGCCTTGCCAACTTTCCTCTTAGAGCCACTATCAGGTGTTATTTCAAATGCACAGATTGCATCTTCACTTGTTACAATGCGAACAAAATGAATCCCTAGTGAAAGCTGAAGCTAGAATTAGAAACAAATAAAGCAGATACAGAATGAAAGTGGATCTAGATAAGACAGAGAACAGCAGAGTGAATCCAAGATAAAGGCTATATTGTGCATTTTGCATATTGAGGATTTCGTATCTAAGATAAAACATCTGTGGGCAGTCATTAGTTTATAATTTTTCTCTTTAACCTTTTTATTTACTTTTTTTGAGATCATAACTTAATCACAGTATTTCTCCCTTTCTTTCCCTACCTCTAAACCCTCCCATATGCTCTTCCTTTCTCTCTCTCCTTCAAATTCGTGACCCTTTTTTATTAATTGTTATTGCAGGAGTAGTATATCTGTATATATAATATATATACATATATATTCCTAACTATAACCTTTTCTTTTCAGATAATGCCACCTACATATATGTTTTCTGGGCTGACCAATGTAAATGAAAAGTTTTTCAGTTTGGGTGCATTTGTGTTCTTGTTTATGTACATAATGCTTCCCAAGCATTCATATGCTAATTTAAAATATGTAAAATATGTAATAGATACTCATGTGATGCTAAGGGTTTCATTCCAGAGAGCTCAAAACATGATCAGATCCTTATAATTACATCTCTGATTTTAGTCACAATCTTTTTTTTAATAATAGTTTGTGCATGTTTACCTTACAGCTCTTTTCCTTCACAATTAATCATGTGTTTGATTGACCCACACTAATCTTATTAAACAATGGAATGAAATTGTTCTGCTTTGGATGTGATGAAAAATTCCCATGTTAATTTTGACTGAAATGTTTATACTCAGCTTCCTACAACTTATCTGATTATTTTGATTTTATCTCATTGCCATTTGTTTTTATTTTAAAAGGATAAATGTTACAAAACTTGTTTTTGAAGCAAAAAAAGTTAGACAGTATAACTTTCTTCACAGGTAATCAACACAGGATCCAGTTTGCAAAATGTACACAACCTTGATTAAGTGGAAAGAATGCCATGGTATCTCAGTGGTAGCTCTGTGCTCATCCAAACCCAATTTAAGGATCTTTGTAATGTTATATTCATATGCATACACGGAATACTATTTTAAAACCCAAGATGATGACATATTTCTGAAAGGAACTTGAAGGGTACCACTATTAAACAATTCAAAATGTTCATCTGTCACCTCACACAAGAGAGTATTTCTTGGGTATACAAAAGGCAGTTTATAGTGTCAGTATGTAATTTGAAAATTCAGGTTGGCTGAAAGTAGAGACTTTGAAGTAGGGGACCCTCTGCATTTCACTGGTGTAGATCAAGTCAAACCCAGAAAAACAACTTCATTAGTGGTCTTGGAAATTGCATTCCATGAGATGCAGGCAAAGATAGCTAGTGTTTCAAGGAAGGTGGGGAAGGTGGCAGTTTATTGAGCAACCTGTAGTGAATTATTATAGAGTGGTACAGAGCCCCTTTGTAGAGAAAGAACGAAGACTGTGTGACTGATAAAAGACAAAGAGGAGATGCTATACACAAATAAAAATGCCCATAAACAGAACCTAGTTGTCTTGAGTTTCTGGGCACAATGAAATTATCTGATCATCCTGGTTGTTCTAGGTGATTTCACCGTGAGGAAAGACAGAAGCATTCATATTTCCAGTCAACAATTTAAAACATGCATACATTCTGCTTAATTAAAAAATTGTAGCAGGCTTTCTCAGACCACCAACCCTAAAATCATGACACAGAGACTTATAATTAGTTAAGAATGCTCTGCCTTAGTTTAGACTTGTCCCACTAGCTCCTATAACTTCTTTTAACATGTTTCTCTTCATCTATGCTTT
Source organism: Mesocricetus auratus (assembly GCF_017639785.1). Classification (NCBI taxonomy): domain Eukaryota; kingdom Metazoa; phylum Chordata; class Mammalia; order Rodentia; family Cricetidae; genus Mesocricetus; species Mesocricetus auratus. Next base: position 24,969,210 of record NW_024429190.1, on the reverse strand, counting down.
GCCTCAGGGCTTTTACCTTTCTTTCATTCTGTATGCCCTACTTTTCCTCCTTCTTCTTCCATATTTGGCTGTATGGCAGCTGCCTGCCTACCTAACCATGGACATCTCCCTCTCTTTTTCCCTTGTTCTCTTTCTCAGGTCTAGATTCCTCCTCTACTTATCCCTTCTGCCTGCCATCCCCACCTATTCCTCTACTGCCTACCTATTGTCCATTCAGCATTTTGTTAGAACATTTAGGTGCCTTAGGCAGGCAAGGTGAAACAAATGTAACACATCTTTACATAGGTAAACAAATGCAGCACAAACATCTGTGCCCAGTTAAAGTAATAGTCCACAAAATAAACAAATGTAACACGTATTTACATAGTTAAAGTGATATTTCACAACAATTCTCTCTCTCCCCTTCCCCTATCATGTGTATCTGCACAGGTACACATACATACATATGTGTATATATACATGAAGGTTAGAGGGCAGCTTCAGTTGTCTTTCTCCAGGAGCTGTCCATCTTGCTTTGTGAGACAAGATTTTCACTGGCCTGGAGCTTGCCAAGTAGTCTAGGCTGGCTGGCTGGTTAAGTCCCAGGAACCCACTTGTCTCTGCTTCCCTTATATCTATTCAGGTTCTAGGGAATCAAATTCAGTTCCTCACATGAAGGCAAACACTTTACAGACTGAGGTCTCTCCCAGCTCCAAGTTTTGTTTTCTCAATGGCCTCCCAAATCAATTTCTGTAAACACTCTCAATGTTTCCTTCATTATGATTTTTCTCTTGTTTTCCCATGATCCAGAAACACCCATATTAATTGTAGCTCCCAGATGGTCTGTCTGCTCCAACTTCTCACCTCCTGTTTCCACTAACCTATCTTGGCTCTGAGACCAGACTCCTCTGCCCACTTTCCCTAGCCACTTCTCAGATATGGAAGGAAATGGATTTTCTTCTCTCTCTCTCTCTCTCTCTCTCTCTCTCTCTCTCTCTCTCTCTCTCTCTCTCTGTCTCTGTCTCTCTGTGTGTGTGATATATGTTTATGTGTATGTGTATGAATGAATATGAATATGGGTGTGTGTATGTCATGGCAATGGTTTAGATCAATCCTCTGTGTCGATCCTTACCTTCCATCTTTTTGAGATGGAGTCTCTCTCGTTTACTACTGCTTACCCAGTAGGTAGGAGTGTCCACTCTTCTGTTCCCTCCTTCAATCTCCTGGGATTGCATGCTTATATGCTCCTGTGTATGACTTTTATATGAGTTACAAGGATTGTTCAGCATATGCTTCTTCTATGGAAGGGACCTGTACAGGCGGCATGGAGGAAGTTACTCAGTAGAGTTACATTTTGGTACTCACTTATAAGGGAGGATATCTGTGGTCCAAAACCAACCAACACTAAAAGAAATTCCACTGCATGTATGTGATTGGGATCACCTTTTCTCACTCCATGATTCTCTCTCTTTACAACTATAGAGAAACTAAGAGTTTTTATGGAGGGAGGAGAGGTAGGAAGTGAAATATTAGGCCAAATATCTTTCCACTCAAATTTTCTCAAACTCTGAAACATCTTGATGTCAGATGCATCCCTGTCTTTGTTGTGTTCATTTGGAAAACCAGTTCTGTATTCACCTTCTTCAGCTGTGTGTGTGTGAATGAGAAGAGGCGGCATGTGTATCAGAGATAAAAGAGAAGCACTAAATACAAAGTCGTTCTAATACCTGAAAGTGATTGTGAAGCTATGTATTCTGTAGTACCATCAAGAGAGGAACTCAGCTCAATATGGTCTGAAAAGAAAGAAATGACAATTTGTATATATCCCGAATGAATTAAGACTCTCTAATACACCTTGGGTGAGTCTTCAATGAGCTCATAGATGGGTAGGAGAGATATAATAAGGTCAAAAATAACATATGTGGAAAGTAGGAGAATAAATGGACTCTATAAGGTGCTTTGGGAATTCAAAGGAGGGATGGGCTTCTTAGAATGGAGGACAAAGGCCAGGTTTCACATGTTGTCTATAAAGTTTCTTTAATGTCATTTCAGTGATTATAATATGTGTTTGAAAGCAAGAAGTCCTCCATGGCTAGCATCCCAGAATCATAAAAGATGTTGGACTATCTTAGTTTCATTTATTTTATATATTGATGGATTTTTTACAAGGCTGGACTGAGTACAACTGGCTGAGTACCAAGCTACAAACACTGAGTTATGTACTAGCTCTTCTTTCACTGTTAAGTAATTCCATTTAAAGAAATGGTTTAAATTGCTTCTTCTCCCTCTTTCATCTCAAATGTAACCTTACTAAATTGTGAAGAAAGTAGAGATGTCCTTTATGTAAAGACATTACAAAATAACAGCGAACTTGATTCTTTTCTTATAGCTGTGTATTAATGCAGAGTTCTGGAAAATAAGTCAAAATGTCATTGAAAAATGATGCAGTTGATGAGAGTGTTAGAGTTTATCTGACATAGCCTAGTTAAACTGGTAGCTTTGAAGATGGAGGAGTGGGATGGAGTTTTGTGGTCTTCAGGACTTGGCTATTGGATGTGGAAGTGAAGATACTTGGGGTTCTGTTTTAGAGAACTGGGCATGTGATAATGCTACCATGGAATCAGAAACAACAGAGAAGAACATTTTTGGACAAAAGAGAACTGCATGTTTTGAGCTTATTGTACTCATGAGAGGTACATTGATGAATTCAGTGTCCATCTTCTAAGATTATGGCTACTGGTGTCATAGCTTAGCTGGTGGATTCTCTTGCTTGTCAAGTTTAACACAGGGTATCATTTCACAATGAGTGTGCATACAGGTACATTCTTGTATGGTATCCTTAGAAGAATCCATTTTGTGCTTATTGTGTACTAAACAATATTCTGGGGCTGAGAAATAACCTGGTAAAGCAGTACATAGGGTGACTACCATTGTAGAACTGATATTTGCATGGCAGTGTTGGAAAATTAAAAGAGAATTATAAGTTCTATGTAGAGGTTAAGTTTTCTGTTGTAATATATCTTTTATTGTTTTTATTTTTATAACAATCTTATTTTATATAACAATACCAGTTTCCTTTCCCTCCAACCTTCCGGCTCTCCCCACCTTCTCCCCACTTCACCCTCATCTACTTCTCAAAGAGTAGGTAAGGCCTCCCATGCTGAATCAACAAAGTCTGTCACTTGAGGCAGGACCAAGGCCCTCACCGCTGTATCTAGGCTGAGCAAGTTATCCCTCCATAGGGAACTGACTCCAAAAAGCTAGTTTTGCACTAGAAATAAATACTGGCTCCATTGCTAGTGGCCCCACAAACTGCCCAAGCCACCCAACTGTCACACACATTCAGGGGTCCTACTTAAGTCCTATGCAGGTTCCCCAGCTGTCAGAAAATGTATCTTGACTGGGAAAATTTTAGATGGGATACTCTGATCATTTGTTTCTTTTTGTCTTTTAAGCCATTCCATCCCCAGACACTGGACTCCCTCTTTGTACTGGTTGACAGAGCATTGATTTTGTTTGGGTGAATTCTCATCCTCAGGCCATGTAAATGTTAACAAGGGTATGCCGTTTTTATTTTTACCCACATATAAGGGAAATCATTAGAGGACAAATCTTTTCTTCCTTATTTGCATTTAGCACTATAATTAGCCACATTAGCTTTTATCTCAGAGGTTTTTCATGTGATCAGATTTCATCTCCACCAATCATATTGATTGCTTCCATATCATCAGTGGTTAGTTTAGGACCATCAGATCACAGCCAGTGAAATCAGAGAGTGACTATGTGTAGGACTGCTAGTAAATGTTCTTGATAATGCAAAGAGCTGAGTAGAAAAAAAAAGAAACCTGTCATCTTCAGTACCTCCCATGGGGTCTTAGTGTTAAATATAGAATAATTGCAGCCACCCAGTGACCATGAAGGTTATAGTATTGTTGATCTGCTGAAGATGACAGAATAGACAAACAGGAAAGATCAAACCTTTGGTGAAATTCTAATGAAGCTGAATTACCCAAACTCATAACTACCTTGCATCCACACTTTGCTGCACTCATTCCCATTGCCTTGTTTTACCTGTTTGTTTGGGTTTTCTTTGTTATTGATGATACACATGGATCAGGGAAAGGCTTGTTGAGGAAGTGGCTTTCAAGTTAATAGAAGAAAATAATGAACAAGCCACAAATGAAGAGCTCAGAAGGAGGAGGGCTGCAAGCTGTATCCATTCTGGAATGGAAATATCATGACATAGTTGAGGAAGAGTCCAGAGGGAGTGGTGGGAACCTAAACAGAGGCTAGAGAGGTAGAGCATTGTAATACGTACTCATCTCATTGTGGCAAAAACCAAGTCAAATCAAGTCAAAAGCAACTTAGAGATGAAAGAGGTTGTTTTGGCTCCCAGTTTGAGGTGATAATCCTTCATGGTGGGAGAATCATGGCAGCAGGATTTGAGGAAGCAGCTGGCCACAGTGCTTCAGCAGCTAGAAGCAGAGACAGACAAATGTGCTCAGGTAGCTTTCTCTTTTCTGCAGTTCAGGACTGCAGCTAATGGCATGTGCCACCCATGTTTAGCATGGGTTTTCTCCACTCAGTTGACCTAATCTAGAAAGTCCATCAGAGACATAGCAAGAGGGTTGATTTTTTAGTGATTCTAGATCCTGTGAAGCTGAAGATATCCACCATCACAGTCATTGCTAGCAAAGATAGGTAATTTGAATTTTTATCTACATATAGCATTAATCATGGGTGGGACTCTGTTTCTTTCACTTACTCATTATTTGAACCTAGCATTGTAATTAACCGCATTAACTTTGTGCTCAGAGGTTTTCCGTGTGATCAAAATAATTCCAGTTTCAAAAAGATCACTTGTAAGTGAATATTTTTCTCTATCACTTCTGTGTAAAGAAAGGAGACCTTCTCCTTGGCAACAGGCAAGGGAGCTTCTCATAATGCCTTTATCAGATGCAACTTCAGAAACTAAGTTTACAGGTAAAGAGAGTCAGAAATGTGTGCAAAACTGCAGCAATGATGATTCTTAATTAGCTGCCTCAAATAACTCTTGGCATTCTTAATTTTCACCTTCTTTTTGTAACATTTCAATGCATCCTAAGGTTTTACCAGAGTAGACAGGCATGAAATGAATTCTCCATGGTAGGATACCAATGGCAAAGAAATTGCAAGCTTTGAAATGGCTGGAAGAAATCATGAGCACTCTAATTCTATCTTTTTCCTAAACCTTGTGAATTCTGTCAATGTTAATTCTGTGAAATATGGAAGCTCCATTGCTTGAAAGAGAAGACCATTTGTGTTTTCTCTAAACCTTGTCTGGATTCCATCTTTCCCATAAGCTCCTCACCAGTGAGGAGCTAGTCCCTGGTGGGCATGTATCATAGGAGATGGAAACCAAGAATCAGGCTACTTGTGGTGTAAATCTGGCATGATATATAAAAACATAAGTTCTGTGTTCTTAGTTACCATAAGTTCTATAATCAAGTTGTGAACAGAGATGCTCTCATCAAATGTGTTGAACTTTTCTACTGTCATACTCCAATATCTTTCATATGCTGTTACATACTACTCTTCCCACTACTTTCCATTGAGTCTTTTTCAAAAACTTTGTTGGAATCTACTATTAGAGATAATTTCATATGTACAAAATCTATGTATTTTGAAGAGTTTGGACATTAGCACATAGTTGTGATTCTGTTACCACAGTCAAGGTACCAAATATATCCATCACCTCCCAATATCCCTTGTGTTCTGTATACTTTATGTTTGCATCTAGAGCACTTAGCATGAGTTCTATCCTCTTAACATTTTAGAAGCTGCAAAATACAACATTAGCTAGGGGTGTTGCTGTAGTTTCATATAGTTTACCACCTCTGGTAGTCTTATTGAAATGCAATCTTCATTTGAGGTGTTAGGAGGGTGAAAATAGAACCATTTACAGACTTTAAAGGGGGAAGGCTTTGATAGGTCATTAGGATTAGATGAGAATATCTAGGTGGGATCCTTTGTGGATGAATGCTTGTGACTCTACAAGAAGACAAGACCAGGGAACATATGTACTCATCAATACTTATCACATATATAATGTGATACCCTGCACTGAGACTGGACCCTCTGCAAGAATGTTATCACCAGATATGGATCCCAACCTTTCAACAGAACAATGTACAATGCTGAAAGTATTTCATTTTTTAAAAAGAGTCTGTGATGTTGTATTATTAGCTATAAAAAATGGCCTCATAGCAGCACTTTTGTGTGCAGTAGCTTCTAATTTCTCTTGTGTAACTGAGACAACATTTATCCCAGGCCCTACACTTACCATTGTACTCTCTTATTGTATGTGTTTGATTATTTTGACTTCCTCACAGAAGTGGAGTCATGCATTAGATATTTCAAATTTGGATTATTTCACTTAACAAAGTGCCCTCTGGGTTCATCAATTTTGTAAATGGTAGGGTTTTCTTAAAGCATAGGTACAATTCCATCCTTCTTATATACATTGACTTCAATCCACTTATTGACTGAATGTGGTTTTTCACTGTATCTTGGGTTTGTGAGAGAACCTCCATTTATAGGAGTACATAGATAGCAATGCAAATACCGCAATCCAGTATCCCAAATGCACCATTCCTTCTTCTTGGGATTCCTGTCCCACATTTATGTCATTTCAAAAGCAGAGTTTTCTGTGTTAGTCAGCTTTTCCCCACATAAGGACATACCCAAGACAATTAAGTTCTAAAGATAATTTATTTGTCCCATAGTTTTGGGGTTTCTAGTTTGTGGAGGTTTTAATGAGAATGTCCCCATAGGCTCGTATATCTAAATACTTGGTCCCCAGTAGTTCTGTTTGGGGGAGGATTAGGAGGTGTGGCTTGTTGGAGGAGGTAGGTCACTGGTGGGGGGTTGAGGTTTCAAAAGCTCATGTTATTCTAGTGTTTCTCCCTCTCCCTCCCTCCCTCCCTCCCTCCCTTACTCCCTCCCTCCCTCCACCCTCTCTCTCTGTCTGTCTGTTTGCCTCCAAATGTGAAAATGTGAATAAGGATGTAAGCTCTTAGCTACTGCTCCAACACTATGCCTACCTGCCTGCCTACAGCCATGCCCCCAGCCATAACGGTCATAGACGTTAACCCTCTCAAATTATAAGCAATATCCAAATCAAACTCTTTCTTTTGTCATGCTTTGTTCATGCTGTCTCTTCATAACAATAGAAAAATAACAAAGAACAGTCCAAGACTAGACAGATTAACTGCTTTGGGCCCCTGGTAAGGATGTCCACTGGCAATGATAAGGAACATGTAGTATGAAAAACTGTTCATCTCATAGCCAAGAAGCAAAAGAGGATGAGGAAGGAGTCAGCGCTCCCTTAGCCCTATCCCAGGTGTGTTCCTACTGATCTAAAGCTCTCTTATTATACCTTATATATTTTTTTTGAGACAGGGTTTCTCTGTATTGTTTTGGAGGCTATCGGTCCAGCCCAGCCTCGAACTCACAGAGATCCGCTTGCCTCTGCCTCCCGAGTGCTGGGATTAAAGGCGTGCACCACCACCGCCGCCCGGCTTATACCTTATCTTTTAGAGATTCCAATACCTTCTTATTGTGTTACCCTGGAGACCAAGCCTGTGACATTTTAATGGATGCTCAATATCTAAATGAAAGAAGTTTCTCTGTTGTGATTTTGGTGTTGGATGTAAGCCTTGCTCACATTCTCAGATCTTCTCAGTTGCTTTCTCCTTTCTAAGGCTGTTGTATAGTCTCTGTATGCCCTATTACCTTCATTCCTGACATCCTTATGAATTAATTCCATGAGCTTGTTGGTGTCCAAACTGGAAACTAACCATTGTTGCCCTCATATCTTATAAAGTAAGTTCCTACTATTCCAGCCTTTTAAGCCTAAACTTGAACTACTACTATAAATACTGAGAACAGGATATTATGGGATGCTAAGGGGCTAGAAAGAGAAGCTCAAAGTGTGGAACTATGAATTTACCAATATGTGTCAAGATATGAGGGAGAAGGATGGGCCCCCAAACTTCAGCAGCTTTTGCTCCTTTTTGTGTCACAATAAACTGGAGTTTGTCTTGGCAAGCTTTGCCGAAGAACCTTGGACCATGAGTGGGCATGCCTCTTGATCTGCCTGTCAACTCCCTGTTCTTGATTGTGAAATAGTATAAGAAACACACCTTGCTGCTCAGCATCTTCCCTTACCTCCTCTTTCTCTCTAACTTCCAGGATGCAGTATTGAAGTTGTATTAACACATGTGTTCTTTTTTTTTTTTTTTGGTGCAAAAGCAAAGAGTCTTTTATCGTAGTTGTTTAACAAGCTAAACCCATTAGCTCAGGCCCTTCATCCCTCTACCATGGCAGATGGTTGGAGAAAGACCCCAAGCAACCTCGAGTCAGGGATCTTAAAAGGCAGTGTAAGGGGAGTGTCTAGGATATGAAACAGTTTCAGGATTGGTGTGCTTCCAGGTTTAGGTGAACCACCCTGTGTCAATTGGTTGCTATGGCCCATAGGCCCTCCTAGGGTGGTTGCTATGCGCTCTGTCCATAAACCACACCCAGAGCCATAAAGCACATCCCTGCTAGCTAACTTCTGGTTGGCTCCTTGCCACGAGGAGGGCATCTGAACTTCTAGTGACCAACCGGGACAGGAACGGCAAGGTCATGCAAGTACATGGTAGCCTGTCATGGCTGCTAAAACAGGGAGGCTGGTCACTGCATTCCCCCTTCTGTAAGTACCCATGACAGGACTCAATCCTTAGTCCTACTTTAACACCTGTTTTAACCTATCCTTAGGTTGTCTACTGTTCTCCATTTCTTCTGTAGAGCCAGTTGCCTTAATGCTGTATGTTTTTACTTGAAATATGTGCTTATCAAAAGTCAGTTATGGACCTGGAGAGAAGGTTCATCTGTTAAGAGCATTTGCTGCTCTTTCAGAGAATCACAGTTTAGTTCCAAGCACCCACATTGAATGGCTCACAGCTGTCCATAACTCTAGCTCCAGGATACCTGATACATTCTTCTAGTATCAGCTAAAGGTGGGACACACACACACACACACACACACACACACACACACACACACACACACACACACACACAGAGAGAGAGAGAGAGACAGAGACAGAGACAGAGACAGACAGAGAGAGAGAGTTGATTGGTTTTGTGTCAATTTGGCACAAGCTAGAGAAGAAGGAGTCTCAGTCAGTTGAGAAAACACCTCCATGAGATCCAGCTATAAGTCCTTTTCTCAGTTAGTGATCAATGGGGAAGGACCCAGCCCATTGTGGATGGCACCATGCCTGGGATGGCGGTCCTGGGTTCTGTAAAAAAGCAGGCTGAGCAAGCCATGGAATCAAGCCGGTAAGCAGCACCCCTCCATGGCTCCTGCCTCCAGAAGCCTGCCCTGTTTCAGTTCCTGTTCTGACTCCAAATAAACCCTTTTCTCTCCAACTTGCTTTTTTGTCATGATGTTTTTTGCAGCCATAGAAACCCTAACAAAGACAGGGATGGGGGTTGGGGCTTGAATTTTGTCAAATCATTGGTAGCTCAGAAACCGATGAAGCCTGAATAGGAAAAAACCTATGGTATTGGGCCTTGAAAGTCAGAAATTATTGATTGAAAATTCTGGTATTTAAAATTTACAGAGATGTTAAAAACTATATGCAATAGGGTAATTACGATTAGAGAATAGCTCTCCAGTAAACAGACATTTCTAGGAAAACATGCTTCAGCATCATGATAAGATTTTTCTGAATCTACAACATCCAATCACACATCCTTAGATGCTGCCTACAGCCATGCAGGTGGGATTCCAAATTTTGACTATTTATAATGGCCAGTGTTCAAGATTAAAGAGATAGAAATTGTTTGTTTTTACAAGATAAGTGCATTTCACAAAAACCAGAATGCATAGATCCTGTGTTACTCTATAAATTGATACCCCCCACCCACATCATGAAGTAACCATTCTCTAAAGATATACTTGGAAGAAACAGACATCTGTGAGACTCATGCTTTCTTTATCAGTGTTTTTCAAATTGTGGAATTTGGCTCTTGGTGAGCCATGGAACAAATTTCTTGAATTGGAAAAAGGGAGTTTAAAAATGGAAAGAAAAAGAATAAAACAGAATAGAAAACATTGGTATGCATTACATGTTTAAAGGTTATCTCATGAAAATCATGTCATTGTACATATGTGCATATGTGTGTGAGCATGTATGAGTATGCGACATGAAATATCTAGCAGAGGCATAAACTTTTCTTTGCCTTGATTGCAGGCAAAAAAATAAAAAGAACCTTTGAGGGCTTTTCATATAAAAGAATGCTTTCTCAGGTTTGGATTATGAATAATGTAAGAAACTTATTTAAATAAATGCCAGGTTTTTGTAACAGAATGCAACTTCCCTGTTCCAAGTTATAGATTGTAGGGCTATAATATAGTTTAAAAATAAGTTGGGAATTTTATTCTAGAAAAAAGGAGAACATGGAAGTTCCTTGAACTCATCAGCAATCATTAACATTAATGGACTACTTTCTTTCTTATGTCACATTTTGTGGGGAGTAAAATTTTCAGTTCCAATTTAGCTATGTCTTGGGGAAGGGGCACTATGCTTGACAATGCCCGAAGAAATCTGAACTACGTGACAGCAATTAACAACATGGTTTAATAACAGATCTTAAATTGGAGTTTTTGGTAATTCAAAAAAAAAAAGAAAGAAAGAAAAAGAAAAGAAAAACGATGGTATAAAACAGTATACTAACCTGTCTTACTTACTGCAGTATATACCTAGCATTGGGAAAGAAGCCACTCAGACCATGGCAGAAATAAATGAATAAAATAATAATGCAGGAGCAGATTATGATGTTAAGTCTAGAGTCTATGTCTCATCTCAGAAGTCAAGCTGCCAGGGGAAGAGTTTTATTTTATTGAACTGGTAGCCATTTCTGTTATGACTCAGAGAAATGGTATGTTCTGCAATAGAATGCTCTAAGAAATGCATTGCTTTTGCTGAGGCATCTCCTAAATGACTAGCTCTATGGAATGAATTAATATTGACATGTTTTAAAGTAAAACCATTAAAGCTTATTTGTATCTTTCTTTATCATTTTCCACTTTAAGTAATCACTCCAGATGGTCAGTGATGGTCACTTGGTTTGTGTCAGTATTCTTCTAGGACTCAGGGCTTCTGTGATTACTCACCCTTGTATCTCTCATGCTCCATTCTCATGTCAGGGAAGTTAGTGTCTACATTCGGATCTCGTTGATAGGATTTTACATTTCCACAGCAGAAATAGGTATGCAACAAGACCCAGGACCTGCACTTCATTGTCCTCAGCCTGATGGCTTTTCCTTTCTGAAAAGGGAGGCTCCCCCAGATGCATTATGCTTAAAGGCAGCTGAAGCCTTGAGCCTTGAGCACAGGATTAGGTCCATGGAAAATACTTAGTAAATGATGGTTTTCCTACCAAGATGCACTAAATTTGTCACAAATATAATTGATGTGATCTTTTAAACTTTCAAAATATTTTTCTAGCATATGTTTCAGATTTGCCTAGGATGGGCAAAAAAAATCAACTGTTGATGTTTCCAGAATCTTTAGGAATTTTCTCAGGTTAGTGTCAGTTAAAAATACTAACACTAGCTTATATTTTTTATGCTTCTTGCACCAAAACAAATGTGGCATCATTTATCATTTTCCCAGTTTCAAGCATGGTTCAAGCTTACTTGGTGAGGTTAATTTACTCGTTCAAGGTCACCCAGCTTCTAATGAAGAAAGGGGACTGCCCCCTGCCCCCCAGCACCCAGCCTGATTCTTTATGACGTCTGTTTTATGTGCACAGTTTTCATGGGCCCCTGAATGATCCAGCATCATGCCACCTGGTATAGCAGCTGTCCTTAAGAACTGGGAAACGGGTCCAGCTTGATGGAATCTCATTATCACTTTCTGAAGCATTACCCCGACTGCATTTTAGGTTGAATAATTTTCCTGGATGTGGATCTGAGGTTGATGCTGACTATTGGCAAGAACTGTATTTCATTTGGTTGGAATTTTCCTCCCGACATGATTCAACCCATATCAAAGGACTAGGAAGAACAGAGTCTTGAAATTAAAGGTGTATGGGGACTCTCCTGATATTTAACTTATAAAAATAATGACAGTGGTCCAGATAAATATTTTATTTAATTCTTCAAGATCCAAGTATCTGTGCCAGATGATCTTTCTGAGTCATCTCTGTTCATGTTTTCCACGAAAGCTCTTAGCTCTTTGTAGCCACAGCTAAAATGAATTACTAGGCTTCTTGCACTGTCCATACATATCACCCCTCTCTCTCTGTCTGTCTTTTGTGTGTTTATATAAATGTTATCTTTCATGATACAACTCTAACAACGTGAAATATCTACTCTGATTTTAATGTGAATATCTTATAATGAAATTTGCCTGTAAATTGTTTTCCAATTGCTAGGCTGAATATCCCCTGTCAATCCCAAGAATAGTTAATCACAAAGTGATGCCAAACATTTAAACATTTTTAAAGGGTTGTTACTGACAGGTACTTTCACACATGCCATCTTTTCAATTGGACATTACAACTTTTCATGGAAACAATCCACTTATTACAGTAAAACAAAGCTTGTTTTAAAAAATCATATAGGCAGATGTATACTTCAATGCAAAAGCTTTGTGTAGGGTTGGGACTATTTTATTGTCTATAACCATAACATTATCAATGTTATGAACTAAGAGAGTCTATTAATACATAGCATTGGGAATAGTGACCACTTCTTCAAGATAGATTTTCTAAAACATTGTTCACATTTCCAAATAATTTGAATAAAATTACATGAATACACACCCAGGGAGAGTGTGTGTGTGTGTGTGTGTGTGTGTGTGTGTGTGTGTGTGTGAGAGAGAGAGAGAGAGAGAGAGAGAGAGAGAGAGAGAGAGAGAGAGAGATTGATATCGGGAGCTTAAATTGGTCAACTTGTATGAAATTTGCACATCTCATAATGCTTGCTACTTTTTTCTTGATGTATATTTTTCAGTACTACCTGTGTTTACTAAACATTTTGTGATAACCCAATAATTCTACATGTTGATGGTTTTTGTTGTTTTGCTTTATTTTCTTTCCTCAGTCTTCCTAGATTTAGAAGCCTTAAATTCACTGCGCCCCTACCCATTTTGTTGACTTGAATTTTATTCTTAAAAGAGTCACAATCCCATCCTCAAACAACCTGCTAGCATCTTCCTGGATGCTTTTGAAAGAACAAACAGATTCAAAGAAAGAACTGTTAAATCAGTGTGTGTGTGTGTGTGTGTGTGTGTGTGTGTGTGTGTGTGTGTGTGTTGGGGATAGAACTGAGGGCCTCTCACACATATTGAGTAACTTCTCTATCATCCATTTATACCAGTAACCCTCTATTTATCTCTTTACCTTGAAACAAGGTCTCACTAAATTTTCCAGGCTGCCTTTGAACTCACTCTGTAGAACAGGCAGACACTGAACCTGACATACTCTCAGAGCCTCCTGAGTAGTTGGGATTGAAGACCTGCACCATCTCATCCTGCTATGCCAAGTTGCTTTTGGGAAGAGTGTATGTTCTCTGTCCCTGGTTCTAGTTTTTAATTGTTGAAGATAGATACAGAAATTTGTTTCTCAAACTATAGTGAAGGCAGGGAGGGGTGGGGAGTGGGTAGGTGGGAAAGTGGGGAGGTAGGGGCCTTGAGATCTAGTTTGAAGATTTCTCTTTGCTTTTAGTGAAGTATTCGTGCAAGTTTATACCAAACATACTCACCAGCCTCCCTTTCCTTGCCCTTCCTCATCCCCACTAATTTCCTCCCTCCCTTGGATAGTTTAACTTGTACTCTAATGTCATATGTATATACATGGTTCTGTATAGGTATAGAAAATATAGGAATACAAATTAGAGAAAACATAGCTGTCTTTTTGAGACTGGGCTCAATTCACTTAATATAGTCATCTCCAATTGTACCTATTCTCCTGCAGATAGCATGGCTTCATCCTTTCTTATGTCTGAACTAAAGTCCATTGTGTATGTATACCAAACTTTATCCAACAAAACTATACTTGCTGAAGGACAGTGATTTTTATAAGGGGTACTAGAAAACATTATACTTCACCATGGACAACAGGAAAAATAAGTTGTTATGTGTTTGAATATTAGGAATGTGATGTTTTTCTTCACTTAAGTTTTTATTTTATTGTATAAATGCAAATGAGAACATCTGACATATTTTAAATCAGTAACTATTTTGGGAAATATTACTATGATATCACAACCTGAAGTTGGATATTATTAAAATATATTTCATATTTCATGTACAAACGCATATGCAACATATGCAAATACATGCCTATTTATAGTATGCATACACAGACATTATGTACCAAAATAGTTTCCTGTTGCTTTTACTGCTCTCTAACCTGCTCTTGTTACTACAATGCATATTATAAAAACTCTCCCTGCCAATAATTATGTTTATGCAACTTGAGCAGAAAAACAAGCCCACCATGAGATACTCTGACAAACCAATTGCATCCCATTTCTCTTGCTTTTCAAACACAAATGGTTTAGTTCTATACTTTCCATACTCCCTCTGCTAGAAGCCCTTCCATTTTGAAATCCCACCTATATGACTGCACATAATTCTCTGTGTTCTGTTGTTGGGACATCATGTTGTCTGATCAGTTTGGGGCCACTGAGTTAGTGAGGCAAGTATCCCATCAGCTTGCAGGAGAGGTGGAGCAGACTGAAGAAATGGAAAAAGGAAACTCACATTCACTGCAATGGGAGAGACCAGGGGCTGGGTTTCCATACTCATTTTGTTTCATCTTTATAGTGATTCTTAATGGACTGGAGAAAGACATTGGCAGCTCTGTTTATATAGATATGATGACCAAGGGTGAAGGGGACAGATCCAGGCATAATCCTAGCACTGAGCAGGCAGAGGCAGGATAAGCTCAAGATAAAATTCAGCCATTTAGAGCACCAACCTGATAGGAGCTATGAGCTACAGTGAGATTCTGTTAAACAACAACAACCTCCCCCTGTGCTGCATCATTGAGAGCAATCTTCCCCAAATTACCCCAGTCCCTTCCACTATGTTGACCTTAGCTTCCCAGCACAGTCATTCTATCGGGGAGGGACTATCCTGAAGAACACTAGACCTTGGGTGGTACGTTAGGTTACTTCTAAATCTGTTTTCTTCTTTATACTGATTTTAAAGAAGGAAATTTTACATTTCTTCTTCTTTTACCTCATTTAAAAATTGTTTAATTTCAGGATTTGGAAGTATTCACACCAGATTGTAGAGATTATACAAGCATGTCAAGATGTCATCCATCTTTAACATTTGACAACAAATAAAGGTGAAAAGTCTCCACACCACACAAGCTCTTTAATAGAGCAGGCATCTTGCATTTTTTCCCTTGATCATCAAAACAGAACCAAATAGAACCAAAAAAAGTATTTCTTTTCTGCACAATCATTTTGCCAAACACATTCCTTTATATTAAAAATGAAAAGACCTTAAAACACCCTAACAGAGAGCTAAGCCTTAGAGTGCACGTTTACATGCAGGGCTGGAGATATTCATTAAAATTGTAATTAGACTCACGGTTAAATTCATTCACAGCAGAAACTCTGTGTGTAAGTGTTGCTACAGGAAGAAAGCTCCAGTCTGGAAATGAGTTCAGCCGTCGGAGCGGTTTTAATTATGCAGACTTGATTATCGCTTGAGAAGGAAACCTTTATTGCTGCAACAAAATGAAGATCCCCCCTTTTGGTTTCCTGAGCTAATATGAAGTACATATTTTGATAAGCAAATGTTTCTCTAGGCAAAGAAAATGCAAGGAGACCTGCACAAATTGTTCTGGTCTGAGAACAGAAGTTATTAAATGGCCCTCCTGCCGATAAGGCAGTGGTCTGTGGTTTTTGTCGGAGGCAGATCAGTATCATTTGGGGGAAGGCAAAGGGGGTGAAGTCGAGGCTTTTAAAGATCTACTAAGTTGGAAGATGTCTTTTACTTCCGGAAGTTCCTTCTTTTAGGATCTCTTGCATTAATGTTGCTGTCAGGTTAAGTTAAGGGATAGGACGGTCCTGCAGGGCTTGACTGAGCCCCAAAGTCTGTCTGTGTCATTGTGTCACTAAGATAAAACCTTGTTTTCTTTTGTGTGGGTGATGTAACAGGGATGAGGAGGGGGCATGGGGGGGATCCTTGAGGTGAATAGAATTGGGATTCATAATGAGAACCCCCCAAAAATTCAATAAAGAATTTTTTAAAGTCGTGGTAAATGTCAAGGAGTAAACAGTGTGCCATTTTCGAGCAGTCCAATACTTGTCATGTAGACACAAATTGTATTTTACTGTATTGGTTGCACATTTTTTGTGTGCTGAAGTTTAGAGCAAAATATGGATATAATAACTAATCCATAAATACTTTAGCACAAACCTCTAAAAATTAAAAGTCATCTTCCTACATAAAGTTATATTAATCCTTTTCATAATTAACAATGACTTCCAACTTCCAGTTGCTGCCATATTACTCACATGTTACAGCTGACCCATCTAAACTGAAATACAACCAATATCACAGTTGCTTGTTTTGTTTCTTTTTTTTGCTTGTTTTGTTTCTTAAGCATCTTTTAATATAGTTTAGCTTCCTTCTATTTTATTTCTTTTTAATCACATAGACTTGTTGATGATTTTGGAGAAACTGGGTCTAATTAGCCCAGAAGGTTCTTCATTCTGAATTGTTTGACTACTTTTTGTGGTATTAGGTTTCTAGTTCTAACTCCCATATGTTTTGAAAATTGGATATAAATGCTTAATTGGATCCAGGGTAAGCATTTGTCCAAATAACTTCCGGAAAATGCTGTGTCCTTCATATGCATGCTAGGAAGAAGATGAGGCAGTGACACTTTGATCCCAGCCCTGGAATTTACAGTTGCCCCCACAACCAGCATTTGTTACCTTGGAAGCATTGAGTTCTCTACCAACATTTGATATCCTTTGATACGGATAATTTCTGCCTCAGTTAATTATTTCATTAGTAGCTACAAAATGGTGGCTTTTCTATTTTCTTCTCTATTGACTGATATTCTCAGTGTAGAACTTTTGAGTGCTTTGCTTCACAGAGCCATAGTCTCTACAATTGGGCTCTTTGACTTTTTATAGTTAGCCCCTTATCAGGTTGTTCTTACATCAGCCTTCATTTAACTGGAGAAAGATGTTTCTCAGCACTAATACATTAAAGAGCCCTCCCCTAATAAACTGTGGCTTTAATGAAAACAAGGGCAAGCTAATTCAAAAAACACTGAAAGATTTTCTCTACTTGAAAGAATCTAAATAGAGAACAAGCCATGAGATGACTCCAGAATGTTTTAGAGCTATGCACTCTTCTGGGAAGAGTTCCACATAATAAAGAATTATCTCCCCTCAGGACAACTCCCTTCACTACACTGAACACTGAGTTTCCAGGGTATCATTGTAGGTGTGTCAGCAACATTCTTCAGAGACATGGTCAAGTGGGTTATTGCTGCAGTTTCGCTATTCATTGGGGAACACCTCATCACATCCTCTCCTGGAGTAGCAGCTGCTTTGCTACATTCTACAGACCACCCCCAGAAGATTTCAAACTTTATAGACTACGAGGATTTGAGTTTCTGGTTCATGAAGACATGAATCCCCTTCCATGTGACACCTAGGAAAGAATGTGAAAAAGCCTTCTAAGGTGGTAGGTATGCAGGATGTAGAGTCGTTGGGTAGTCTCTCGAGCATGCAATGGATAAGAACACTTCACGGGTATTGGTACTTCAGTCCCCCCACCCACAGTCTTACATGGAGAGACTAAATTAGATCCTAGGATGAGACGGATGCACTCTAGCCATCAGAACTGAAAGAAGAAGTCTAGCACTTTCATAAACTGATGTTCTTTCTTAGGCATGTTGCAAAGCTATGTTTAGGAAGTCTTAAGATGGAATCACTTACAGTTGAGCAGACCTAGGCTTCTAACTCCAACCTTCAAGAGCCGCATCAAAGTATTAACCTTTCCAAAGGTTCATTTGTTTGTAAATAGAGTCCCCTTTGAATAAAAGTTGTAATACAGTAATGATTTTTGCATTTTATTGATTTATAGCTCTGTCACATGTCACAAGGATAAGTAATTGGCTCAAGGAAATGAAAGGCATAGATTTCTGCAGAGGTCTAGTGAGAGGTGGGAAAAGGTGATTCCTGAATGGAATCTGTGTTGGATAATAGTCTTTAAGACAAGTGTTAAGACTGTATCTAATGTAGAAATTATAGGGAATGTTTTTATAGTTCTTGAAGATTCATCTTTGATATCTAGGGGTTAAAATGAGATGCATGGTGGGTAGGTCATTCCTCCTGTCTCTGCATGGACCTCAAGCATGGCTGTTATATGGCAATGATGGCAGTAACAAGACTTGGTCTAGTAAATTAAGAGCTGGTGGTGATCTTACAAGCTGAGGGATTAAGTACTTGGAAGAAATACTAGTTTTTCACCACTAAGAGACTGCAGACGTGACTAAAGTGTGGTGCCACTATTAAGGGCTATCATAGGCGATGCCTCATGGGATACCCAGAGTTTGAGGAGGCTGTGAGTTCTAATGAAACAACTACAGGGACCTAGAGATCCCGTAGAAGGGGTGTGCATGGACCTGTAAAATGGTCATGGTGATAGTTAATAATGGTTTGAATTAGTTTACATTTATAGTCTGGTGTAATGTTATCAGTAGAGACTGGTTTGCAGGACATTGGCTTGCTGCAGAGAATGGTTTTGAGAATTAAATTGAACACAGTCCTTGGCACAAAATGAGCAATTTTATTATTATCATCTCTCCCCCATTTTGTTTATTCTTGTACCCAGGGAGATGTGTTGGGTCTTGCTCTGAGGTCTAACTCTTTGGGTCACTATTGGCATTGCTATATTCATTAGCTTATTTTGTCTTAAGTTTTCTCTACAAGAAAGCATTTTATTGCCTCTTTGAATCTTTTTCACTGTTCTTAAAAACAATGGTAATAACAACTAAGCATGTGTGGCCTTCCATTAATACCCCACAACTAAATGGGGTATTTATAAAAATGTGTCCAATTTGAGTGGTAAATGTGCTCATATGTGCTTTCAGATATCCAACCTGCATGATTTTCTTGCAGTCATTAAAGAGGAGGCAGTTACTTAAAAACACTCATGGTCTTTTTGTCCTGCTGTTGACAAAAGACTCAGAGGAAAAAATACCTTGGTTGAAAACGAACTTGAAAAAAGCCTTTAAGACATGCAAAGCAAGTTTATAATTTAGTATAGTCTTTTTAGGCTGGATAAATCACACCTGTTATTTCCTTCATGCCAGCCAGGCTGTTCCTAAAATGGGATAATTATTTCCACTCATCTCCCAGAGGAACTTGATGCTATGAGGAAGAAGTGCCCTTGGTGACATGGTCAGGCTGAATCTTTGATTTGGGGATGGATCACTTCTTACGGATCTAAACTTAGTCTTTTGACTTGGGTGATCAATAGTCTCATGTAAACCACACTATGGACACTGTTTTTGAGTATTAGTAACAACTCTTTTTATTTTGAATCTTTCCATCTTTGATCTGAATTTGCACTTGAGTCCTTGAATGTCCTTTCCATTCATTCAGGTGGACTTCTGCTGTCATAATATAGCCCCATCCTGGATAGACCTTTACCAGCCACTTTTCACGATGCCTCTGCACTCTGTACCTACGTTCTGCTTCTTCTAGCACACCTGCAAGTATACTGTAAATTACTTCTTAATGCTGTGTTCCTCAGTGGATAGATGTTGAGATTTGGTCTTTGTATCATTGTATCTCTAGAGGCAATTTCACACCCTACATCTGCAGTAATACTGGATACATTTCACTGAAGTGGGTCACCAAATCTCAGTTGTGGAAGTCAAATGGTTGTTTTTGTAAACAGAAGGCTGGGTCAGGTTACCAATGAGCCTCACCTTCCCTTCAATTTCTAGACATTTGTGGCACTGGAACCCTAATTACTGAGATATCAACAGTTGCTTGAACAGAAAGAAAGAAGGGTTGCACCTTCAAGTTAGTCAGGCTTCTTTAATATTTTGGGGCATGTGTGCCATGAGTGAGAAACACTAAGCAGTATCTCCTAACTCTATCCTTGGAAGCTGTTCCTCATATGTTGCTATATTAAACAAACAGTGGAATCAACATTTGTGATAGGCAGAGAGATGTTACCTATATTACAATATAGGTGATACTATAAAATGGGAGCTATCTATGACCTGATTCCCAGAGTTTGCAGATTCGCTTTGTTATGTGAGAATGAAGAATAGCAGTGGCAGATGGAATCAAGGAATTTGAGCAGCATACTTTTAAATCAAGATTATGTGTGTGAGTCCAGTGTCTTTAACAATGAGAGTGGAAACAGAGAGGTGTTCAGAGTGTGGGAGAAACCATATTTGCCTTTGCTGACTTTCTAACGGGGTAAGGGACCGCCAACCAAAAGCAATTCAGGCAGGTTTTAGAAGCTAGAGAAACCTAGAAAACCAGCTCTGCTCTAGACCTTGGGAGGAAGGTAGCTTTGAGGGCACTTTAACTTTTTTAATTAAAAAATATTTTTATTTTACATATCAAGCCCAGCTTCCCTTCCCTCCACTTCTCTTGTGCCTCTGTTTCCCCCTTCCCACCCCATCCACTCCTCAGAGGGGTTAAGGAGGACACTTTAAATTTAACCCCATGAAAGCCATGTCAGAAGTCAAGCATCTAGATTAGGAAGATATATGGTTGTGTTTTTCAAGCCACTGCATTTTTGATAATATCAAGAAAAAATTATCATGAAAGTCATGTCAATCTTTATTCTTACTCATGTTATTTATATTTGTGATTAAGTCATTTAAGGTTTATGATTGTCCTGACTATGTGCTAATTCATAAAAATAACTTTTATTCTATTTTATAAGCCAAGAGGCAAAATTCCCATTATGTATAACATTAGTCACTTCGACTTACAAAGTGTTGCATAAGGTTTTTTATTTGTTATTTATCTATCTATTTATTTATTTATTTTGCTCACTATAAACAGCAACAATTTAACAAACTGAAACTTGAACTCATTATTTTATCTCACTGTCTGGGCACAAAATTGAAAAGTTCTTTCAATGAAAAAACTCATGTAAATGATTGACTTTCTTGTAATTTGGAGGGAACACTGTTCTCCATCTATGGAGTGACAACACTGTCTTAAATTGGATATGGGATTCAGTTACTGCTGTGATTGACAGCTAAAATGACAAGTGACTATAAGTTTAGGGTTTCTAATTTAGTTTGTTGAGGGTTCTTTGGCATCCCCAGATTGTACAGCCATATGCATTTCTATGGAGAGTATTCTTGGACCTTAGCTTTCTAGGAATTATATATTGGCATGTAGGAAATGTTCAAAGATTTTTTGATAGGATGAATACATGTGCCAGGTGTTTATGAATAGTGTCACATTTAATCAGATGCTCTTTATGAAGAGTACACGGAGGTTTAGAAGGTGTCAGTTGAATGCTTCTGCCTAATGTCAGACAAATTGGGACTGATCCAGTCAGATGTTACGGCATGGCTATGTAAGTGCATTCACCCTTCTGTTGGGGTTTGTTCCTAGAGACAAATCTCTATGTTGCTGCAGATTTTATGTCTGACTGAAAAGTAGAAATCAACATATGCTCTAATGTGATAAACACCATGACCAAAAAGAGGGGAGAGGCTCATTTCAGCTTATACTTTAAGGTACCAGACAATCACTAAGGGAAGTCAGGACCAGGACTCAAGCAGGAACTGAAACATGGGGGAATGCTTCTTACTGATTTATTCCCTAGCTTATGTGCAACCAACTTTCCTATAAAACCCAGGTCCACCTGCCTAGGGATGGTACTGCCTACATTGTGCTGGGCCCTCCTGCACCAGTCATCAGTCAAGGCAATCTCTCATAGATAATGTCTAAGGCCAATTTGATTTGAACAATCCTTCTGGACTCCCTCATATGACTTTAGACCAGTGGTTGTCAACCTGTAGGTGGTGACTCCTTTAGGTCTGACGACCTTCTCACAGGGGTTGCCTAACACCATAGGAAAACACAGATACATTACTATTCATAGCAGTAGCAAATTTATCTTTATGAAGTAGCACCAAAAATAATTTTATGGTTTAGTGTTACCACAACATAAGGAACTGTATTAAAGGGTCCCAGAATTAGGAAGGTTGAGAACCACTGCAATAAAGGATCTACAAGTACTGACTTTCTAGACAGAATCCAGAGACAAGAATCACTGAAATAGGGGATATATAAGTACTAAGTACTGGCTTTCTAGACAGAACCCAGAAATAAGAACCACTGCTTTAGACAGTGCCAGGCTGACAGATGAAGCTAACTAGGATGACAGGGTTGGAGAGATTTTCAGTTTCTTGCTTGGAGTATGAGGGAAAAACTCTGAGATTCCCATACATTTACTTTCTCCAGCACCTTGATGTTTTGCCATTCAATAAGTAGGAACATATTTGATAATTGACTCGTGTTGTCATTATGCTACCAGCTAAGATACCAGAATCAGGATCTTTGGTTGGAATGTCTGTGTATATGGATTGACAGAGACAATTCTATTTACATTTGTTGGCCCAGTACAGCTATTTATAGTTACTATCATTTCATGATCTCAAGAGTCCTGTTTTGAATAATAGACTAACAGTTCATCTTATCTATGGTATATCCTCAAAAGATTTGCACACTCACTGGCAAGACAGATTAGTGGTAATTATCATGAATCTCTTTTTGCCTTTTATTGTGACTCTTACTCTCTTTTTTGTGATGGTTGATCTTAACTACAGACTTGATTGGTGTGAGAATACCTAGGAGATCAATAAATTACAATTTTTAGAATGTTTGTGAAGGTATTTCCAGTAATTCTTGGAATATGATGGCTGACCTAATGAAACTATTAATTCTTCAATTTATTCCTAATGTGATAACATTATGGGAAATGGCAAAAGGTAAGGAATAGGTCACAGTTGGTGACAGTAGGTCACAGAGTGTGCTCTTGTGGGCTGTATCTGTTTTCAGACTATCCCTGTATTTATTTTCTCTGCTTTCTTTTATACTGCCAGGATGTGAGATGCATTGCCATACCACCATCCCCATCGTGATAGTCGGTGAAACTACCAAAACCATTAGCCAAATTAAATATTTCTTTCCTCATTTTTATTGTTCAGAATTTGTTTATAGCAGTGCAAAAGCAACAGAGATGGTTGGCTTCCATTATAGTCCCCAGTGATCTCTATCTTTAGGTCTTTGTGACATGGTGTAATTTTTTCCCCTTTGAATGAGATTGGACCAAGTAACTTTCTTCCAATGAATGGAATTTATCAAAAGTGATGAAATTTTACTTCTGCATTTAGGCTGTTAATATTACCTTGACTCATTCTTGAGTGTTGAACCATTCTTGCATTCCAGGAATACATTCCATTTGATGGTAGCGCTTTTAATGTAATTAAATTCTACTTTTTACTATTTTATTGAGGTATTTTGCATCAATCAGTATTAATCAGTAGTGTTGGTCTATAGTTTGCTCACCTTTACTTTAATGGCTGGTAGTGATGAACCCATGGAATGAGTTTGGGTATGTTCCCTCCTTTCTGAAACTGTTTGAGGAAGATTGATAGTAACTTTTTAAAAGTAGGTGTTTGATAGAATTCACCAGAAAAATCATCCTGGTTCTTGGCTTTTCTTTGCTTGCAGGCATTCTCTTACTAGTTTTTGTTAAGTTTGAGCTTTTAAGAATTTCTTCCTGATTTATTCTTAGTTGTATGTTTTTAGGTCTTGTCAGTTTCATCCAAGTTGTTGACATTTTTCAGTTGTCTTACTGATCTCCTATGGTCCTCTTTGTTACCTTGTTTTGCAATGCTTACAGGTTGAGACCAGGACCTCAAACATGCTATGTAAGACTGTATCCCTGAGAGTTCCTAAAAAAACATTTTTATGTGTGCAAAATTGAGAGTCAACTCTGCTTCCTTGTTAATCAGGTTAAAGATTTGTTAATTTTCACTATCTTGTGAAGAACCAACACTTATTCGTTCATTTTCTTTCTATTCTTCGATCCAATTACCTTTGCTCCAGTTTTTATTATTTTCTTATTTCTCCTGCTAGTTTTTCCCTTGACTCATTCTTCTTTTCTAATTCCCCATACCATAAAGTTAGATTTCTAAATGGATTTTTCTCTTTTATTCTTTTGAAAAGTTTTGTTTATTTTTGAGACAAGATGTCAACATATAACTTAGATGAGCTTTTAACTTGCCTTTGATTACATGCATGTGCTACCAGACCCTGCTTGTTGTTCTCTTTTTAATGTGTGTGTCTAAATTGTAAATTTCACTCAGTTTGTTTTTTTTCATATGGTGTGTGTGTGTGTGTGTGTGTGTGTGTGTGTGTGTGTGTGTGTACATGGTGCACACACACTATATGGTATGCTTGTGGAGGTCAGAGGGCATTTCCAGGAGTCAGCACTCTCCTCTCATGTGGGTACCAGTATCTCACCGAGGTTGTCTGGCTTGGTGGCAATTGGGTCTAACCACTGAAATATCTCTATGGCCCAGGTGTTTTGCTTTCATTTGTTAAATACAACAATTTTAATTGTAAAAGACTATGGAGTTTGTCTTATTTTCACTTTCTTCCTTGCCTTCTCAATCACTCCAGTGAAGGCAACTGCCATATTATGAGCTGTCCTTTAGATGTCAAACAAGGAGCACGGGTTTTAGTCCAACAGCTTATGAAGAACAGACAGACTCATGTCAACAACCACTTGATTGAACTTACAGCAGGCATTAATTCCCAATTGACATTTGATGACAACTAAAGGCCTGGTACAAACGAAATTCAGCCTCCTATGAGGTTAGAGCTAGACCTCTCTGCAGAGTTGAGACCAGGCTACTGACTCTCAGAAGCTACATGTTATGGTTTGGATCATAGCTATCCCCCAAATCTCCTATAATGAAGGCTTGATCCCCCATGTAGTAGTGTCAAGAAGTGAGTCATGATTGGATCAAGAGACCTCTGACTTCATCGATGAGTGGATTCATTGATGGTTTTACAGTTTAATTGGTTAATTCTATTTTCTGGTGGCTTTGTCCCACAATTAACTTTACATTATGGGTGGCCCCCAGGAAAAAAGGACCCTAGTGACCATATTTTGCCAACTCTGAAACCACCATAACCCAAAACCTTATTGATTTAGATGGTTTCTTGGGTATTTAATTGCAGTAATGGAGAGCTGGCTCTAAAGTATGGTGCTTATTAGCTTAAGCTTCTACATTTTTTATGTATTTTGTTAAGCAGCAGTGTGTAACTGACACAGCATCTTAACATTTCCTTGGGTATAGCTCTAGTACATTCTACATGATTTTATTTCTTTATCTGTTTTCTCTAATATTGAAAATAATAACTTGAAAATGCATTTGATATATGGATCACTAAGGAACATGAATTGAGAGTCTGGTTAAAATTAAATCATTTAAATGGCAAACCAGATGTGATAAAAATGTCTTGTGAGTAGGTATTTTTTTAATAAAATAAATAAATTTTAAGGATCTTGGAACTTCTGGAGAGGGAGCTTCTAGAAGTTCTCCAGGCAGGAGACAGAAATGAATTAGAGAGTATTTGTGGTCTTTATAATATATTCTGTCAATTTAGTAAACCTAAAGAAGAGTTTGTGCATTTTTCTTAAACTCATGAGGGTATAGTATGTATTTAATTCTGATGTGCTCATCAATGAAATCCTTTATGGCTATTTAAGAAAAGGTCTACAAATATGCCTCTCTATATGGAGATATGTTATTAGTAAAACATTAATCTCTCCCCTCCCAGGGCACAGGGAATATTATCAGGTATCAGGGAGAGGGATTGGGGAGAATGTAAAAGCTGGAGGATGGGAGGGGTATTTAGAAATGTTATCTGTTGGACTACATGATTCACAGCAACTGTGGTTACCTGCACAAGACCTGTACAAGATCCATAGTTAAAATTCCAGCATAGATAGAGGAGGGATTGTTGAGGCCCTTGTATTAATTGGGGTTCTATTAGCAGTTGATGGCTCCTGGAGGCAGGAGAGGGTCATTTTTCTTTTGGGTGAGGCTCTTGGCTGGTTGCTTTTGCTCCAGTGAATGGCCTCATACCCACACAAACATGCATACATGGCAGCACTGGTTGCAACTAGTGAGTCATAAATTTTAGAAAAAGAAGATATGAAAATTGGTGTGTGTGGTGTGTTGAGGAGTGGAGAAGTTAGAGAAGGACTTCTAGGAATAGATATGGTCAAGATCCATTGTATACTGTCTGAAATTTTCAAGGAATAAAAATTATATACAATTTTAGGTAAAAAGACTCATTTATTGTGGTGATAAACAGTGTTGAAAGGAATAGCTTTTTTAGTAAATCTTTATATCTACTGTGATTATTTACCTAGAATGAATTCCTGGGTCTGAGTTTATCACACATTCTAAGAGTGACATCTTGGAGTTGACCATTCCAGGCAACCACAGTAATGGGTCCTATGAATGTCTTATAGAGTGTATTGGAACCCTTGTATATTTCTAATTTAGACCTCATAGGAGGGACTTCTTAATTCTCTTGCCTTAATTTCCCCCACTCTATATGAAAAATGGGGTTGTTTGCTGGCTGAATCTCTACTGCTCTACCATGCCGGTTCTATTGCTACACAGTACTTGTGTTTTGTTTTAAACACACTACAGACAGGTTTTACACTGAATACATATTTACCAGACACTGACCCTTGCCAGCCCTATTTTTTGGAAATGTGCTAAACAGAATACCATTGTTTATATTAAAAGATAATCTAATGTGGTTTTAAGGTCTCATACATGCTCACTGGAACTGTACAAATTAATAATGTATCTGTGGGGTTAACACTGTGCCGTGGCTACTACTCTTGTCTAGGTAACCTCCCTAGCGAACAGCTTTGCATCAATGTATGCTCCAAGTTTTATTCTCTTGAAGCAAGTTTTCCCCTTTAGAGCATCTCTTCCCCTCTTTCTTCATGTTCTCTTTACTGTCCTCTGAAGCAGTCTTATGGCTACTGTTTCTCCTTTGGGTGGCTATGAAAATATCTCTCCTTTATAATATGAGTCATCAATAGCACAATGCCTTGTTGGCTGCCTTTCCAGAACACAGCATGAAGATATTCCACTACTCTGCCATCCATCAGAACAACAAGCCAGGAGTCTTTTTCAGTACAGTGTCAGACCTTTGGGCTGGAAAAGAGGGAAAGGTGGGAATATTCCAGTTTGGAGAGAGATGAAACAGGCGGATTCATGTTGCCTTCTGCTTTCAGATGAGTCACTACATGCTTTTGAGGAAAGATCTTAATTGGAAGGAAGAGGAGTTTTCTTGGGTCAAGTGATTTAGTCAGGGAACTCACATAAGTCCATGAGACAAGACTTCAATGTATGCTTGTCTTCCTTTACAGGATCAGCTAATGATTTGGAGGAGCATCCATTCTTATGTATAACTTTTTTTAGTAATGAAAATGAGGTCTCATGTTGGTTGTGCAGCAGGCTGATAAACTTACTTGAGACAGTTGCCAGCAAGCTTGTTGACTTTGGTCCCTGTGTTACTAGAGGGGGATATTAAACTCCATTAAGAAATGATGTGAATACCTCTTGTCCTTCAAAATTTATGCAATATCAGATAAATATACTGTGTGTTAAGTGTTTATTATTTTAAAAAGGATTTTGAACTTTTTTCTTTACTTCACAAGTAGCAGAGGAATAAATTCCAGATGAATTAAAGAGTTAAACATTAAAAAGAAAATCTTGAACTGTTAGAAACTAAGAAGAAAATAGATGTAGATCTTTATCAAACCTCTTAGGGAGGAGAGTTTTCTAAGCTCAGATGTACTTGATAGATTTAAAAACATAGAAAATTTAAAGCTTTCATGGGTAAAATTTCACTAAGATTAAAAATAATCAACAAAAATTCTAGCTAATATTATGGAAAATTGTTTTTTAATAAATGTAAAATTCCTAGAACTTCAAGGATGTGAATCCCAGGACCTGAGTAAGTAAGTGAAAAAATAACATTAAGCAAAAGAACGGTAAGGAAAACACAAACAAATAACTGTGGATGAATACTGAGATGCCTAACTAATCAAATGAGTGTAAATTATGTGATATTAGTGTTTTAGTATTTGCTTTCACCCAGATTCCCCATTAATTTATCTGATATTTAAACTGAAGTGAAACATCCAATGTTAATGAAGATATGATGAAATGGTCATTCTTGCTCTTAGATCAGGAGGAAGGTCACAGGCAGCATGATGGCTGTGCTTTCTAAGGCTTTTGGAGGTTGGAGTGATGGCTTAGTGGTAAAGTGCATAGACTGTTCTTCCAGAGGCAGGTTCAATTTGTAACACCACATGGTGGCTCATAACTAACTGCAACTCCAGCTTCATAGGATCTGATGACTTTTGCTAGATTCTGCAGGCATCAGGCATCCAAGTAGTAAACTGTCATAAATGCAGGCAAAACACATTTCAAAAATTTAACAAGGGTTTTAAAATAAAGATATGTATAGAAAGTGATTGGGAGTGGAGCGGCAGTGGCACACACCTTTAATCACAGCACTTGGGAGGCAGAGGCAGGCAGATCTCTGTGAGTTCAAGACTAGCCTGGTCTACAAGAGCTAGTTCTAGGGCAGCCTCCAAAGCCACAGAGAAACGCTGTCTCAAATAACAATAACAATAACAATAGCAAGAAAGTGATTGGGAGTCAAACTTTATATAGTGAGACTTTGGGATGACTTAAAAAAACGCTCTTTGGCTTCATCTAATGATTGATGGAAACAGACACAGAGATCCATGGTCAAGCTCTGGGCCAATCTCTGGGAATCCTATTGAAGAGAGGGAGGAAGGACTGTATGAGCCAGTGGGCATCAGGGTCATCACAAGGGAATCAACAGAAACAACTAACCTGGGCTCATAGAAGCTCATAGACTCAGGACCAACAGCTAGGGAGCCTGCGTGGGACTAACCTTGGCCATCTACATATGTGTGACAGTCGTGTAACTTGTTGGTGGAAGCAGGTCTTGTCCCTCATGCTTTAGCTGGCTTCCAAAAACAGATTCCTCATACTGGATTGTCTCCTCATATAACATCACAAGATGGGAAAGATGCCTTTCATACTTGGGCACTGGGGGACATTTAAGATCTAAACTATGTTGCAGGTGTAAAATCTTGACCTTTGTACCAGGATGTTGATGAGATAGGACATTTCAAAAGTGAATGAGGTGAGGATACAGCTTAGTTGGTAGGGCCTTGTCTAGCATGTCCAAAGACCTGAATTTGATCTTCACACTACATACTGCATAATGCAGTTCTTGCTTATAACCCTAGGGTCTAAGTGGTGGAGGCAGGAAGATCAGAAATTCAAGGTTCTTGGCTACACAGTGAGCTCCAAGCCAGCCTAGGCTACCTAAGATGCTGTCTATATATACAAGTAACATTATACAGACTGAGAAAGTTGTATTTATGTATTTTGGAATATATGTGTATACATATATTTTTATGTATGTAACAATAATTACTGAAAAAAGGGGCCATGAATTTGAACAAGAATGAGGAGGGGTAATCTGGAAGATTTGAGGGAAGAAAGGGAAGAGGGTAAATGATGTAATTACATTATCTCAAAAAAGGAATAATAAAAATAAATCTATCATTAAAAAAACCAAAACACTGAACTTGAGTGCTCCCCTCTTGAAGGAAAATATGAAGGCAATGTCTGGGGCTTTCATTTTTATTTCATTATGATGCTTGGCCAGACAGCAAATAAATGATATTTAGATTCTAGGTTATACTTTGATACTTGGTCTTTTCTGGCATTTATGAGTCTGAGTTACTGCTTTTTTTCCAACAAAGGCTTTTGATATACAATAGTACAGTTATTGCTATTTTGGGACAATTATTTTACAATTGCCAGCTGCATTTTACTACCTGAAGCACAGGCTGTTGGGCACAATAGGAACTAACCATTGAGGGAATGCTGCAGGGCTCTGCTACTTCTTAAATTATGATACTGAATCTTCCTCTCCCTTAACCATCAAAAGGAAAGGCAGAAAGGAAACCTGTATAATGTTTATAAAATAGCACACTGCCTAAGTAGCATTACTCAGAGAAGGTAATACTCATTGCCAAATGTTTTTTTAACACACATTAGGTTAAGAGATACAGCTGTGTAAAACAGAAGAGGAATACAATGTACACTAATATGTGAGCAGACTTCAGCCTCCATAGGCATTATATTTCTTCCTCAGCCATCTTACTTTTCTTTGCCCTTACATTTCTCCAGTCATTGGGAGAAAGTAGTTTCCACAATACTTTGCAATAGGTACAGTTGAATTCTCTTTAAACAGATTTCAGATGGTCTATAAATAGCTGAATACAACAGCACGGGGCTGTTTGGGGGCAGCAAGACAGAATACTGATAGAAATTTCATGGCAGAAGATCAGGTCAAAGTGGACTTAGTGGTTGGGTTTGTTGGGCATCTGACACATGGTCACAGAGATTTTCCTGCTCCATAGAAATGGAAACTATGGACTCTAGTTTTATGCCTCTTCCTTGGCACAGCACCTCCTTGAGTGATGGTTTGTATTTTCCCCTTGTCTTTAGGAAGAAAATATTTGTTCTCTATTAAATATTTAGTTAAACATAATCTTTTGGTAGCTATTTGTTATCATTTCCTTCTACTCCTAGTTTTTGAAGAATTTTTATCTTCAACATGTGGTACATTCTATCAAATGCTTTTTCTACATCTATTGGGATGGTGATATTATGAATCTCATAATTTTTCTTGTTAAAGTATTTTTCTGGTTTTTTGATGATTCATACATGCTTACAATATATCTTATCTTATATACTCCATCTTATGTATATGTGATAAGATACATCCCCTCAAATATCTCTTTCTTCTTAACTTCATGATCCCCTTTTTTAAGTAACACACTGGATCTAACTAATACCGTTCAAAAGAACATTGGTGTGAAGCCACTCACTTGAGCATGGGCCACTTGACTGTGGTTATACCTCTGAAGAAAAGTGATAATCTCTTCCCATCAGCCATCAACTGCCTGTAGTTCCTCCGATGACAGTGAGATCTCAGGCTCACCTTCCCTCTTATGCTAGACATTTAACTGATTTGATCTAGTGTAGTTAATCACAACTACTGAGTCCATGGGTGAAATAGCAATATCTTATCTAGAAAACCGCATTTCAAAGCACTCCTCACCACCATCCCAGCTCTTAAATTCTTTCCTCTTCCTCTTTTGCAATGTTCTCTGAGGCTTAGAGTGGGTTAATAAAGATGTCCCATCTATGGTTAAGCACTTGAGGTCACTTATTCTTAGTACTTACTACTTAAGTACATTGCATAAACTACACCCACTACAAAAAGAAGCTTTTCTGACCAAGGTTGAAAGAAGTACAGATTTAGAGGTATAAACATAAATTCCTAGAAGGTAATTTGACAATATAACTACTTAGCAAAATATCAACAGTATGTTCCTCTCAGAACCCATGGATGTTTGATCAGGTTTACATTACCAGGCAGAAATTCCCTCCTATAGAGCAGTCCTCAATCTAATTTGACAGTGGTTAATGATATTGCACCAGAGGGCTCATGTTGCCTAGCAGGGTGGTATTGTAGTATTCAGGGAAAGGAGAGGGCAGGAAAGGGGAGAGTGAAAGTGATGGGAGAATATGCCAGAAAAAGAACAGATCTTGTATGAAACATTACGTTTCTCTCTTTAAGAAGCTAGTTTGATCCTTACTACATTTTAATTAGTTCTTTTAATTCTTTCAGAATATTTACATATAACTTATTAGTAGGGACTTGAGTTTTGTGCAGGACAATAGATATAGATCTATTTGCATTCTTCTACATGCTGACATCCAGTTATGCCAGCACCATTTATTGAAGATGCTTTATTTTTTCCTATTGTATAATATTTTGCTTCTCTGTTGAAAATCAGGTGTCCATAGGTGTGTGTATTTACATCAGGGTCTTCAATTTGATTCCATTGATCCACTTGTATGTTTCTATGCCAATACCATCAATACCATGGTGTTTATTATTATAGCTCTGTAGTAGAGCTTGAAATCAGGGATGATAATATCCCCTGAAGTTCCTTTATTGTACAGGATTGTTGCAGCTACTCTGGGTTTTTTCCATATGAAGTTGAGTGTTGTTCTTTCATGGTCTGCAAAGAATTGTGTTGGAGTTTCAATGGGTATTGCATTGAATTTGTAGATTACTTTTGGTAAGGTAGTCATCTTTACTCTGTTAATCCTACTAATCTTCTGATATCTTCTCCATTTCAGTTCTAATTTGTTTCTTCAAAGATTATAATCTTCCTGGACACTTCTCTATTCCTACCCCTCACCCATATGTATTTTCTTCTCTTTGTGTGTGTTTTTTTAGAATAGAAATTTCATTTTTGGCTAATATAATTACACATTAGTGTTGAGTAGCCTTAATTTGTTATAGTACTCTTATAGTCCGTTTTGAATTATCTCCCACTTAAAACTTCTTGCTTTGGCTTTTCCATTTTTCTGCTTTTAACTATAATAATTTTGCAGCATTTTCTCTCTACCCATTGTCTTAGTTAGGGTCTCTATTGCTGTAGTGAAACACTATGACTAAAACAGCAAGTTGAGGAGACAAAGGTTTATTTGGTTTACACTTCCACATTGTTCATCATGGAAGGAAGTCAGGACAGGAACTCAAACAGAGCAGGAATCTTGAGGCAGAAGCTGATACAGAAGTCATGGAGGGATGCTGCTTACTGGTTTGTTCCCCATGGTCTGACCCCAGGACTACCAGCCTAGGAATGGAACACCCACAATGGGCAGGGCCCTCCCACATCAACCATTAATTAAGAAAATGCCTTACAGCCCAGTATTATGGGGCCACTTTCTTAATTGAGATTTCTTCCTCTCACATGACTTTAGCTTGTGTCAAGTTGATATAAAACTATCCAGCAATGTGTTGGTTTCATTTTTTTTTGCTTTAAAAGTTACATTTTAAAGAAAACCTGAAAGATAAAACATACACTTGGGTCTGGTATATGCACATTGCTAATCATGCTTGAGACCTTGAACTCAATCCCTGCACCAAAATTCCAAAAAAACAACAGCCAAACATGCACATGCTTATAAGTATCACTTATTTGTAACTTTTCATGCTCTTGAATGCCCAAAGAATAGCTTTTGTTGTTGTTGTTATTGTTCAGTACATGCCTTCTGGTAATACATTATTTTAGCCTAACCTAGAATTACACCCTCCCGTTCAGATAAGGATTTTACTAGACACTGATATTTTAGGCATGGAGGAATTCTATTGTCTGTGCTCTGAGATATTTGTGATGACGTATATTTGCTCCCCACACCTTATGGATGGAGATCTACTGCCTGTGGTCTGTGATGTTTATGATGAAAAATCAGCAATAACTTCATCGCTGTTCCCTTGATTGCAGTGTGTCTTTTTACTCTGGCTGCTTTCAAATTTTATCTTTATGTACGATTTTCAATAGTTTTATGATGCTCCAGGCATAGTTTGATCTTTTTTTTATCAAATTTAGGAAGGTTTGATCACTATTAATTCATTCTGTGTGCATTAGATTGAATTAAGCAATATCTAAATTATTTTCCATATATGAAATTTATTATAGTTACCCCAAACATCCTGCTGTGTGGAGTGTTAAGTGGCTCATAAATAAAACTGAAATGCCAAAATTAATAGCACAGCTGTGCACAGAAAAGAATTTGTGCTCTAATTCTGTTTTGATTTTTCCTTTTTGGTAGCTTGAGAACTGTCATGTATTTAAAGTTTGGTCAATTAATTTGCCTCATTCTTGCTTTGCTGTCTTTTTGAGATTATTTTTTTATGTTTATACTTGTTCTAGTTACTTTCCTGTTGCTGTGATAAAACACCATTACCCAAAACAACTTTGCTTACATTTTTAGCTCATCCTTCATCATTGAGGGATGTCAGGGCAGGAGCTCAATCAGAAGTTGAAAAAGAAACCAGAAGGGAATACTATTTACTTGCTCACTTATTGGCTTATCCTCAACTAGCTTTCTATTTTTATTATTTTTTTTTATTTTTTGAAATAAACAAAAATATAATTTTTTTCACATGTTACTCCCAGCTCTCTCTCCCTCCCCTCTTTCCCTGCTCTACCCGACTTCCTCCAAGCCCCCATCCCATTCCTCCTAGGCTCCCTAGGGATTGTAAAGCCTTCCATGGGGGATTTTCAAAGTCTATCATATCATCCTGGGCAGGGCCTAGACCCTCCCCCATGTGTCCAGGCTGAGAGAGTATCCCTCCATGTGGCATGGGCTCCCAAAGTCCATTTGTATGCCAGGGATAAATACTGATCTACTATCCCAGGTCCCAGAGATTGTCGAGGCTGCCTCACTGACACCCAGGTTCAGAAGGTCTGGATCAGTCCCATGCTGGCCTCTCAGTCACCAGTCTGGGGTCCATAAGTTCTCCCTTGTTCACGTCAGCTGCCTCTGTGGGTTTCACTAGCTGGGTCTTGACTACTTTGCTCATCATTCCTCTTTGCAACTGGGTTCCAGGAGTTCACTTCAGTGCTTAGCTGTGGGTGTCTGCCACTGCTTCCATCACCCACAGTGGACTGAACCCTCTTACATTAATTAACAGTAAAGACAGTCTGTCACAGACATGGCCTTGGGCCAATCTGTTAGAGGCTGTTCTTCAGTCTCTTCCCAAGTGACCAAGACAAACTTAGACTGTGAGATTATACCATAGGCTCTTGAGGTCCTACTCACATATTTTTCTATTAATAATAATAACAGTAGGAAAAATGATGATGAAGATGATAAACACAACTACCAGTTAGTGCATACCTACCATATTCAGACATCATGTAAAATGTTTCATTTAATAATTCCAACAAACTTTGAGAAATGTAAAATTTATTTTGGGAGTGTGTCATGCACAATGCCGATAGTCTGATGACCTCAGAGAGTTCAAGCTCTTCAGCAAAAACTTTTTTTTTCTTTTTGCCTTTCATGCCATGCACTTAGGTTTTTGTTTTCTAATTTCCATTTGTGGTGATTTGAATGAGGATGGATCCCATAGGCTCATAATTTGAATACTTAGTCTCCAGTTGGTAGAATTTTTTTAGGGGAAGGATTAAGAGGTATGGCTTTGTTGGAAAAGTTGTACCACTTGGGGTTGGGATTTTGAAAGTCCACTGCAGGCTCAGTCTTTATCTCTCTTCTCTCGTCCCCCCCCACCTGCTGCCTGTGGATCAGGATATAAACTCTCAGCTACTGTTCTAGCACCAGGCCTATTTGCCGCCATGCTCCCTGCCTTGATGGTCATGGACTAACTCTCTGAAACTGTAGACAAGCCCGTAATCAAATGTTTTCTTCTATAACTTGCCTTGATCGTGGTGTTCCATCACAGCAATAGAACAATAACCAAGATACCCTTATATTGGATGTGTTGATGTGTCTGAGTTTTGACTGGAATGTGGGTAGAAGTACTGTAGACTACCTGTGTGCTTGGCTAATAAAATTTTTCAAGGGATCTTCCATCCTCTCAAATAGGTGTCTGTGTTTACAGAGAACTTAGAAGCCCAGTATTCACAGTACTGGAGCTAATTATAGTATTCCATATTCTTAAATTACTACATGGAGAAGTTCTTCAATCCCTCTCTCATTTGCCTTGCTTCTGCTTATATGAATAATACAAGATTATGCTCACATCAATAATATGTTAACATTTTTCCTATACTAATGAAGTTTTAGGAATCATTGTTCTAGAGTCAGTATTTCCTTAACTGATGCAATGTTGGGGTTCAGAGAAGTTTTAATTTATAAGATAACATATGTATGGATTGGAGAGCTTAAAGGACATGCTCAAGGACATATAGTGAGCTGTAAATGGTGATGCTTGACTCTTAAATCATTTATTTTTGTGTGTATACATGTTCATGTACATGTGTATTCATGTGTGGAGGCCAGAGATAGACTGAGTGTCTTCCTCCTTTGCTGTCCACCTTGTGTTTTGAGTCAGGATTTCTCAATGAACCTGGAGCACTCTGATCTGGCAAGACTAGCAAGCTTCAGGACTAGGATTACAAGTACAAGCCACACCCCTTCTGCAATATTTTTCCCATGGGTGCCACAGACCTGAACTTCAGGTTTTTATGATTTGTATGCCAAACGTTACCAACTGAGTTGTCTCCCATTTCCCGTAAGAGTATGTATGCTTACTTAAAGTGTGCTTTCATCACATCCATCTTTTCTTCTTCTCAAAGCTTGAAAACTGTTTTAGTCCTGGATTTGGGGTAGAAATGTTATTGCATTCTCTTGAAGTATTGGTTAAAAAAAAGAAGGTCTAGAGCTTGGAGACTTTGACCTTAGTGCAGGGTATGTTGCTTTCTAGCTGTTTAATCAGGAGCAATTTATGAAGAACTTGTCTTGTAAGATTATGGTGAAGATTAACTCCATCAGCACATGATAGTGTTGAATGCTTAGACTCATGGTTGTTTAAGCTGATGAGAGTTACCAGAAGTTGTGGGCTCAGCTCTAAACAAGATATTTACAGCATTCCTTCTAAGGTTCAAGGAATATTGCATCAAAGGACATGGGGAGTATATAAGAGCTGAAAGGTAGGATGTAGGACTATGAAATGCCTTTCTGTGGACTAGATAAACTATCACAAACACTAGCAACAACTCTACAGGGGCCACACTAGACTGTTACCATTAACAATCAACTGTGGAATCAGAGAGTATCCTAGCACCCTGGCTCTGACTGTTGAACTATTGGCTATTGGTAGATTCTGAGAGAGTGGACATCACTGTGTTTAATTGTATAACCATTGCTGAGCACATCAGGCTCAACTGGTATCTCCAAACCCATGGTCAAACAGATGGTTGCACACAGTGAGTCACAAAACAACATATATATATGATTGTGTGAGAGAGATTTATGGGGAGGAGATGGCTAGAGGTATGTTAGAGAGATTGGAGGGGGTGGTGAATGAGTGTGGTCAGTATGCATTATATATGTGTGTGTGTAATTATGGAAGAACAAATTTAATTAATTAAAAACAATAACTCAAATAGTAATATGAATTCAAGAAAATGAAATTATATTTAAGCTAAGTTAATCTATGTGAATTGAATTGATATTTAAATTGTTTTCTTTATATGAATTTCATTATAATTATCCAAAACATCTCACTATGTGGGGTATTAAATAATTCATGAACAAAGCTGAAATGCCAACATTAGCAGCACGGCTGTGCACAGGGAAGAATTGGGGCTTAAATTCAGCTATGATTGTCCTTCTTGGAGATTGAATATTATCATAAGTATCTCAAATTTAGGCAGAGCATCTTAGAAGGATAGAATTTTAGGCATAAAGCAAGTGATAAATAACCTACTGAAAGTAAGATTTCAGAATGGGAGAAACTGGATGAGCTCATTAACAACCTTCCACATTAGCTAGGAACCATCTTTCCTTTCTGATTCACTCAGTTGACCCATTCTGATCATGTTCTATTTACCTTGTTATTTTTAAAGCTGTGTTAACCTTATGTTCCTTGTGGCAGTCATGGCTGGCTCTGCAGTCTCTATTCTAAGCTCTTTGAAATTCCTGAGACATCAGGATTTTTCTGTTTCAGCATGGTCACAGCCCAAGAACAGGCATTTGTTTGGCCACTATAAGCAGACTGCTGCAGCTGAATCCCTACAGATTCATGAGTGGGCCCCCAACCACTACAGAAATATGTGCACAGTTCAAGAAGATCAAAACATCTAGGTCCCTACCCCCTGTTGCTGCTGCATGCTATCATCATGATCATGATCATTTACCTACATGACCCTGTATATTTGCCAGGGACATGCATATGGTGGTGCAATCACTTCGATATTTTTAAATTAAAATTGTCTACTGAATCCATGTATCCAGATTAGCAGAGTGACAATGCTCCTATCAGCGATCTGATGAATTACTGAAGAACTCTGGGACTTCTCAGTGTAGTGATGCAGTCCCTGCTGCAAAGCATTTTTGTTGAAAGTCTTGCCAATGTGGTAAATCCATTTTCAGGCCCTATTTTCCTTTGTGTTGTATCTGGATAACCTTGATTTTGTAAACAGTAGGTTATGCCTACTTTTATCCCTACCCTAACAAGGAGCTTCTTTTTAATTACTGGAGATCCATTCATCTGATTACATGAATGGAGAAAAGAGAGTATTTCCCCCAAAGTGTTATCTTCTTACTTTAATTACTTAATTTTACATACCAACCACAACTGGAATATGAGGGTAGGAATGGACCCACTCTGAATGGCTCAGGCCTTGGAAGGCATTGGGCCAGTGCAGCTCTTGATTAATGCCTGTTATATGAACAGAGATGGATCTCTAGCACCCACATTCATCAGCATAATTGCCAATTCACCACTCCCTCAGAAGGCAGCAGGGTCACACCAGAAAGTCCTGAGATAGTTCAGAAAACAGAGAGTTGCTCTCTATCAGATTAGCCTCAACCATTTGACTTGTAGGGAACCAATTTGTAGGCTACCTATTGAGTCATCAGGAAACCTTGATTTTCAAATCAAGGGCAAATGAAGTGAGAAGGATCACTCTATTGGCTCCTTTTACAGCCTTGCTGGAAAAATGCATAGAATGTGACAGTTTGCAAGAAAGGAGAAACAAGAAGATGTGAATAGAAGGAGAGAGAAAGTGACAAGTATCTGCATTGATGGTGCTTCCAATGTGACATGAGGAACTGGCTGCTTTTGTGACTAAGCCCCTCTCACTGAGTGCGTATCCTGACAAGGTGTCTGCTGTTTGAGGCATCTTAATACAGCCTTTGTTCCTAGAAAAGCTAAAGGAATCCTCTCTGAGTTGGCTGAGGACATGGTCGGTCCTGCTTTAGGAACACTGACTTAACTCTGCCTGACAAACCCTCTTGACCTGACCATGCCTGGCCAGCATGTGTGTTTGGTTCTGTTCAAGCTGGAACTTAGCACTACTCTTGATCTTACCCACAGCAGGAAGATGGCTCTGTGGCCTTTTTGACATGGAGATCTGAGATCCTAACATGGGGCTACTGAGCTCAAGAGTGGGCACTGAAGCAGTGGACAGTGGAGGGCTTTGGTAAGCACCATCTCTGTTGTCTTAGGTTTTGGTTTTCATTTTCTTGCTGCCGGAAGTCTCTGCTTGCTCTATTTTTCCCTGGGCAGCAGCTAACTTTGTTGGTCTGGCTTGCTCTCATCTGTTCCTGTGCCTTTCTGGGTCTCTCATGGCTTCATGCTTCTTTTATCATAATCCAAGATCTCCCCAGGGAGGGCAACCACACCAACAACAACCTGAGTGAATTGGTGAGAGGCAGACTTCCATAGCTCTGTTTTGAAAGAGATTTTCAAATCAATTGCATATTAGTACTTTCTTTTTCAAAGAATTGTTTAGCTCTAAAGACTTAAAAACCTTACTGGTAGTGGATTAAGACTCATTTCTTGTTTCATTTCTACAGCAATAAAAGAATTCTGTATTCTAGGGCTGTGATGCTAGTTTTATGACAACTTGACACAAACTAGAGTTGTCTGAAAAGAGGGAACTGTATTTGAGAAAATGCTCCCATAACATCTGGATATAAGGCATTTTCTTAATTAGTGATTGATGTGGGAGGGCACAGCCCATTGTGGATGAGACTACCCTTGGGCTGGTGGTCCTGGATTCTATAAGGAAGTAGGAGGAACAAGCCATGAGAAGTAAGCCAGTAAGCAGCACTCCTCCATGGCCTGTGTATCTATCAGCTCCTGCCTCTCAGTTCCTGCCCTGTTTGAGTTCCTGTCCTGACTTCCTTATACTGAAGTGTAAGCCAAGTGAAACTCTCTCTTCTTCAAGTTGCTTTTGATCAGGGTGTTTCATCATAGCAATAGAAACCCCAACACAAGGGTTTCTTACCAGCTTATCCTGCATGGATGAGGAGAGTGAAGAAAAGAAGGGACAAATCTTTTGTCTAATCCCAGGTCCACTAAAGAATCCTAAAATCCCGATTCCTGCTTTATGTCTTTCTATTCCTGAGCCCATCATTTTATTAATATATAAACACTGTGCTAATTATGTTTAAACTCAAGAGTTCTTAAGTGTATCTTGTTGTTAATAAGAATGTAGTGATGGAAAACTCTAATGTGTATGTGTGTGTGTGTGTGTGTGTGTGTGTATGTATGTGCATAGGTGTGTGTATGTATACAATTTCATTTAACCTTCCATTACCTCATGAGTTAAAGCAGGCTAAAAGAGATTAAGCAATCATCTTGATAGCAGCCATCACTTATTATAAGCTACTTCTAAGTGATATGCATGTAGTAATTTGATCCTGCTCCCAACACCTCTACTAGGGAAAAGATATTAATAAGTGAATTGTCTGAGGACACACAACCTCTGTTTGGGTTGGCTTTCATCCCTATGACAACTGTTATGAAGAAAACGCAGATATCTTTATAGAAGATCAGACTTCTTTGTAAAAGTGCATGAAAAATTTCACAGACCCAGCACTAGACATACAAGCACATTTACTGTATTTGGATTCTAAACAGACTCTCTGCAAGATGATGGAAAAAGTTGATTCCACATTTGTCTCCCAAGTATGAACACACAGCAGCCTGGGGCTTAGCAAGTGTTATTAGACATCTAAGTGAATGAACATAAAATAATTTCATTGCTCTGTCATTGACTGATATTGTGATCTTGGTAGTATTTTGATCTCCCTGTTTTGCTTCCTCTATATAAGATGTTGAAAAGGGGATAGATACTGTCCTTATCTCTAGGATTACCCTCAATACTGACTGGTTTTTGTTAGTTTGTTAGGATGATGAATATCAAACCTCTGCCTTGGGGCTTCCAGAGAGCTAAGAGAACAATGCAAGACTTAGGCCTGCATATTCAGGATAATTTCCCCTAAACATCAAAAGTAGGAATTACCTATAGAGTTCAAGACAGTCTCAACTAAACAAGCATTTCAAGTTCCCAGGAATAATACAGTGTTTCTCATTGTGGACTTTAGTCAAGTCAAAACATTAAACATCAAGGTATCAAATAATCAGATTTAAAAATGGGCAAATGAGTGGAACTGATGTTTTTCAACTAAAGAAATACAAATTGTCAATAAGTAAATGAAAACATTCAGTATCTTTAGACATTAGGGAAATGCAAATCAAAACTATATTAAGGGAGAGGGGCTCACTAGGTCTTTTCCTTAGCTGTGGAACTATTGGCAGTTGATAGTTGAAAGAGAGGGAAAGTCAATTTGTATCATGGGTGTGGTGGCTGGTAGGTTTGCCATGATACATTAGATGGTCCTGCACTTATGTACATACAGGAAGCATTAATTGGAATCAGTGGGTTATAAAAAGTTTTAAAAAGAAATTGAGAGAGGGTTGTAGAGAGGCATCTGGAGGAGAGAGGAGGAAGCTGTGGGTGTATATGATCAGAATAGATTGCATACATTTATGAAATTACCAAAGAATAATTAAAAATCACCACAGTGAGATTCCATCGTACTAGTCAAAATGATTACCATCAAGAAAACAAGTAACAAATTCTGGTAAGGCTGGGGGTGAGGCAGGACTTAGATACTGTCAGGATGTAAATCAATACAGCACCATGGAAGTCAGTATAGAAGCTTCTCAAAAAAACTAAAAGTAGAACCACCATATGATCTAGCTATAATAGTTCTACGTGTGTATCCAAGTCAGCTTACTATTGTGACACTTGAATACTCATGTTCCTTGTGGTGCTATTCATAAGAACCAAACTATGGGCTCAGTCTAGGTGTCCATCAGTGGATGAATGGATAAAGAAATTTTAAATATATACACTGGATTTTATTCCACTGCAGAGAAGAAAGGCATTATTTTCTTAGCAGAAAATTGCATGAGCTAAGATCACCATCTTGAATGAAATGAGTTTCACAAAGACAATGTTTTATTTTCTTATATGTGCAACTGTGACATGGGGTATGAACAAGAAGAAAAGGGGTGGGAGATACTACAGAAGCAGAAGAGAATAGGTGAATACAAAATGTTCAGTCATGTGACCCTGCACCCATGAACATGCTTGCAGGTTCATGTATGGTCAGCAGTATCATGTAATATATAGAAATGTCACCATGAAACCCTCTACTTTGCGTAATGTAAAAATTAAAAAGTACGTAATAGAGGAAAAATAGTTAAAATCAATAGAAGAAATATAATAGCATCGAGTTTCTCTGTGTACTGACTTCAAAGACGAAGACAGGGACCATGGACCAAACCCTCAGGTAGTCCATAGAGCTGAACAAAGCCACTGAGTGACAGCCAGCAAGGGACCAGGAACTCTGTAACCCCATGGAAGGAATTTTTTCTAATACTATGGATGCCAATGAATAAAGATTATTCTCTTATTTCTAAAAAGGAATGCAAGCCAGGAGATGCTTTAACTTCAGCCTGGTGAGATTTGGAGCAGAGAAACCATCTAACCTTCAGACCTTATAATATAAAAAAGCTTGTTTAGGGGAACTCAGTCTAATTACAAAATCAGGAGCCACTCTGAGTACATCAACAGTGCATGCACTTGGCTACTGTGATGCAAATGAGCTGAAAAGTCTAAAAGGAGACACTAAGAGAACCCAGTGCTTGGCCAGAGCAGGAGATGGCCAGCATCCTTTGGTTCTAGCAACAAAGGGAACATTTTGGATTGTGGAACTGAGGTACATTAGACACGTGGCATCTGAAGAAGGCATGAGTCCTGCTTCTGGAGATGTTTTATTTGGTGGGAAAGAGAAAATGGCTTCCTCATAGCTAAACCTGGTAGAAAGACAGCAGTCATGGAAACCCAGAATACAGCCTGAGAGAAAGCACACCACAGTAAGGCTGAGGTTTGGGAAACAAGGTGTGGAGCAAGATGGAACTCAGATAAGTAAGTCTAAGAAAAAAAAAAATCACTTCTGTGGAGATTAAAGAGGAACAACCTTAATTCCACTTCATATATTTTTTCTTAGTAAAATTTGAGGCTATATTATTATGTCACACTAGACATGGTTGTATCTTTGATGTAAAGGAAAATGTTGCTATTATATAGTGAGTTTTAAAATTCTAATAATGCTTTTGATCTTCATCTTTTCCCTGATATAAAGCCAGATTTTTCTTTCATTTACTGTTTCTTGATATGTGTGTATATATATATGTGTGTGTGTGTGTATATGTATATATGTATATATATGTATTCTCTTATCTCATCTACAATATTTGGCTAGAGTTCTACAAATTCTTGGGTAACCCTTTCAATTGTTGAATATGTATATTTATAAGTTTCATGTTATTGATTGGTTTTAATTTTATGTTATACTTGCTTTGCATTGCTCTGCATTTTTATTTGTTCTGTTATTTTGTGTATTATTTCCAGGGTTTATTCTAATTTGAAAATTTCTCTTATCATTGTTTAAAGACAGAATCTCACTATATAGCTGAGGTCAGTCTTAAGCTTGTGACCCTTCTGCTTCAGCCTCCAGAGTGCTAGGATTCCAGGTGTGCACCACCATGCCAGGGTGAAGTTCTTTCTACTTAACAGCTTCCCTACAGTTTTAACATACTTTTCTAGATTAAGACTCCAAATTAATATTTCTACACTTACCCAGAATATTACACAGATATTAGAAACATTTTGTTTTCTAATATCTTAGTTCTGAAAATTTGCCTCTGTTCTGGTATTTATTTATATCTTGTGTTTTCCTTTGCTAATAGGTTCAAAATGTTTCCATATATTTAATGATATATACAAGCTATAAACCAGAATAATATAAGGAACACTGTATGTCTACCCTCAAATGCATGACGTAAGCATTACTTACAAACACTCACATATTTTACTCTATCCTACCTCCTTTCATTCATTTCCCAGAGTGTTACACTTGTCTGAATTTTGTGTTTATTATCTAACTAGTTATTAAAAATATGTTGAATCACAAAAAGAATATAAACAGTTTTAGAGGTTTAATTTTTTTGTTTTTTCATTTTACTTATTTTTAAAAAAATATTATTTTACATACCAATCCCAGTTCCCTCTTTCTCCCATTCTCTCACCCCTCCTGTCTTCTCCCCACTCCATCCCCCCATCCTCAGAGAGCTTGAGACCTCCCATGGGGAATCAACCAAGTTTGTCACTTGAGGCAGGACAAAGGCCCTAATACCTCCCCCCTAGCCCCTCCCCCATTTAGACTGGGCAAGGTATCTCTCAGTAGGGGATGGGCTCCAAAAAGTCAGTTCATGCATTAAAGATAAATACTGCCCCCCCAGCTAGTGGCCCCACAAACTGTCCAAGCCTCCCAACTGTCACCCACATTCAGAGGACCTACTTTGATCTTATGCAGGTTAGCTAACTGTCCATCCAGAGTCAGTGAGCTCCCACTAGCTTGGGTCAGCTGTTTCTGAGGTTTTCCCATCGTGGTCTTGACTCTGCTCATATTATCACTCCTCCCTCTCTACAACTAAACTCTAGGAGCCTGACCCAGTGCATCTGCTTCCATCAGTTAGGATGAAGGTTTTATGATGACAATTAAGGTAGCCATCAATTTGAATACCGGGAAGGGCAGGTATCCTCTCCACTATTGCTTAGATTCTTAGTTGGGGTCATCCTTGTGGATTTCTGGGAATTTCTCTAGTGACTGGTTTCTCCTATCCCCATAATGGCTCCCTCTATCAAGGCATCTCTTTCCTTGCTCTTCCTCTTTGTCATTCCCCATCTTGGCCATCAAGTTCCCTCTTCTTCTTCCCTCCCCTTTTCCCTCCCCCTACTTCCTTCCCACCCACCCTTTCCCTCCAGGCTTCCAA
Source organism: Mesocricetus auratus (assembly GCF_017639785.1). Taxonomy (NCBI): domain Eukaryota; kingdom Metazoa; phylum Chordata; class Mammalia; order Rodentia; family Cricetidae; genus Mesocricetus; species Mesocricetus auratus. The sequence goes on along the minus strand of NW_024429190.1, from coordinate 24,924,245 downwards.
TTTATTCAGGAGATCTTGTCTATTTCCCCTTCCCTGGGAGGGGGTCCATGTATGTCTCTCTTAGGGTTCTCCTTGTTTCCTGGCTTTCCTGGGGTTGTCAGCTGTAGTCTGGTTATCCTTTGAATTATGTCTAATATTCACTTATTAGTGAGTACATACCCACATACCTGAGTGGGTTACCTCACTCAGGAAATTTATTTTTATTTCTGTGTGTGTGTGTGTGTGTGAGAGAGAGAGAGAGAGAGAGAGAGAGAGAGCAACACATGTGTTCATGTCCCTGCAGAGGCCAGAGGGAGTGTCAGGTCTTCTTTTGGAGCCAGAGTTACATAGGTAATTTCAAGACACCTGACAAGAGTTCTAGAAACTGAACTTACGTCCTCTGGAAGAGCAGCAAGTGTTCTTAGTCACTGTGCTATAGCATATTTTTAAAAGTTAAGCTTGCTTAAAAACTTTTGTTCGGGGTTTTATAATGTTGTAATATCTCTTGGGACTTGCCTTGATTTTTAAACTCATTTTGTTTCCAAGAATAGATATTGTTCTATTTCTTCTTTGCTCACTACTATAGAATATTAATTATGTGAGTGAGAAAACCATGACTGTACCCATTGCTTTATTGATGGACACCCTACCTTCCCAGCCCTGACTCTTGTCCTTTGTCTTGCTGTTAGGTATATCACACTGCCCCATACCTGCCTTTTCAGTTAGGAACAAAGCTGCTACAAGCATTCCTGCCATCAGGGAAGCACACTGAGGAGTGAAGAGCTGGGTGGTTGTTGAAAAGTGCTTGGCATTGTGTCCCTCCTTCCCGCTTTAGATCTACCACTTGCTTACTATTCCATCTTGATTTTTAGACTTCCCATATGGATGCCTTTTCCTTGCCTTGAATCATCCCCTGAGAGTTATTTTAATGATGATCGTCACACTTTCCTATCTCAGCTCTGAAAATGTTGGCAGCCTTCACCTTCTCCTGATTAAAATGTGAAAATATCCTCTTTGAGGGAAATTGATAACTTTAAAAAAAACTAAAGCTCATAGATGATGATATGGAGTTCTCTCTTTCAAAGTACAGGTCTCTGCCCTAGCCTGAGTCCTTCAGGACCCACAGTGAGGAACAATCCACATTTTCTGTCTTAATCAAGAACAGTCAAGGATATATACACATTGATTTACAAAGAAAGGAGTAAGCCAAGTATCATGGGGCCATGTGATTCTGGGACACAGATAGTCACAACTGGAGGAGACTAAGACCATTTCCTTGGAAAATGAGAGAAAAGGTAGGACAACAGCACACAGCAGGAGAGTAGAATAATGGCTGGGCTGAATGAAACAGTAGAACTGAGCCCTAATGTCATTTGTCTCATCCAGTTCCCTTTCTTTTTTAAATTTAAATTAGGAACAAGCTTGCTTCACATGTCAATGCCAGCTTCCTCTCCCTCCCCTTCTCCCCCGCCACCCAAGACCCAAACCCCCTAGCCCCCGACCCAATCCCAACTCCACTCTCCAGGGAGGGTGAGGCCCTTCATGGGGATCTTCAAAGTCTGTTATATCGTCCCAGGGCAAGGCCTAGGTCCTCCCCTATGTGTTCAGGCTGAGAGAACATCCCTCCATGTGGTATGGGCTCCCAAAATCCATTTGGATGCCAGGGATAAACACTGATTTATTGCCCGAGGCCCCAAAGAATGCTGAGGCCTCCTCACTGACACCCAGGTTTAGGGGGTCTGGACCAGTCCCATGCTGGCCTCTCAGCCATCAATCTGGGGTCCATGAGCTCCCCCTTGTTCAGGTCAGCTGTTTCTGTGGGTTTTACCAGCCTGATCTTGACCCCTTTGCTCATCAGTCCTCCCTCTCTGCAACTGCTTTCCAGGAGTTCAGTTCAGTGTTTAGCTGTGGGTGTCTGCCTCTGCTTCCATCAGCCACTGGATGGAAGCTCTAGGATGGCATACAATGTAGTGTCAGTCACAGTATCAGGGAAGGGCATTTAAGGTAGCCTCTCCACTATTGCTTAGATTGCCAGTTATTGTCATCCTTGTAGATCTCTGGAAATCTCACTAGTGTCAGATCTCTCCTCAAGCCTAGAGTGACTCCCTCTATTATGGTATCTCTCACCCTGCTCTCCTCTTGTAGTCACACTTTTGGCATCCCCTCTTGGTAAGAAGAATTGACTTTGGGCTAGCCCATATGACTTGCCTGGACAATGGGGCATGTGAGTTAAACTGACACTTGCCACTTATAAATCAAGGTTTAAGAGGTCTGTATGTATCTGATTTCCTTCTTTAGCCTCCATTTGTCATCATGTAGAGACAATTCCTGCTAGCTGGATAGTTCTAGGAGGGGAATGCGATACAGAGAAGACTTAACCTGGTTATGTTTTTGACAATGGAATCATATTGGAGAAGTAACTACATGTAAAAATATAAAGGTATTTTTTATTCCTGGTGATTGAGAGAGGAATTACATGATGATTTAGTTGTACTATTTCTCACTTTTAGCACAATTTTCTAATCAAAATTGAGATGCAATAGTTACATTTAGAGGATAGGATGCAATGTATGTGGTATCCCTCCTTCCCTCTCCTCTCTCTCTCTCTCTCTCTCTGTCTCTCTTTCTCGTGTGTGTGTGTGTGTGTGTGTGTGTGTGTGTATGTGTGTGTGTGTAAGAAGCTAATGGTCACCATAAATGTACAATCTGTCCTTCTATAGTAGGAGAATTGTAGCTGATACGAAGGTTTCCAAGAACAAAGGTCAATATTCCCACTTTCCTTACAGCTAGGTGGGATCATGACACCAAGTTCTAGGCAACAAGATAGAAGCTGAATTGACACATACATATTCTGAAATTGACATAAACACTTTCTGGGCCATGAACTCTTCCCATTCCATTCTCCCCACCGTAAGATGAAACAAGGATAGGGCAGCAACTGATCTTCAAGTGACTAAAGGCAACTAACCTAATGGATGTTTAGCCATTCATAAAGAAAACTGACCTTCTATTTTAAGGTCATGCCATTTTATTCCCTGTCATAGGATCTGAGCCATGTTCCAACCTGGGAACTGAAAGTAATGTTTGCAGTTGAACTAATCAACAAGGAATGGTTAAGGATGTTATTTAGAAATACTGAGTTACATGCTAGATGCATAGCTAAAAGGCTTGAAAAATTTTGCCAATGGGAATGGAGGGAAAGGGACCACTATTTTTCCTTTTAAACTGTGGACAGGCATTATTTCTGTTAAAATTACATTAAAATAAGTCACAGGCATGCACACACAAATTTATAATTTGTGATTAGTGTCACCTAGAATGAAATGTTTCCCCACTGGAGGTTGTGATTTAAGGCATAGGAGAAAGCACTGAGATTATCAAAGGTTTTATTTCAAACTGTACAACTGCTGACAAAAGTTTGATCAATGACATCATTCTCATATTTGTTATCCCAAAGCATAAATATGTTATGAGACAAGAGGAAGACTGCAAAACAACCAAACTATTACATGACAGTCAAGACATTTGGAAAAAATAAAAAGGTTTGATGCAATCATGGGTCACCATTTGTACCGTTTTAGAGGTAAATGAATCACTTACTGCCAAGGACTCTGTGAAGCTGCAAACTTTCCTACCTGAAGTGTGATCATGATTTAAAAAATATACATGTGACCCATTTGTGGCATGGAATGAAAAATGCTGCATTAGCCTCAGCAGCATTGGAAGGGGTAAGAATGTTAACAAGACACTCTGCTGATGTTAGTCTTTGGAAGCACACGACTACCACCACGGCCTCGTCATGTCCCACTTTGTCTTAAAAACACCCCTAATGGATCGCTTGCTTTTTATGAGCTTGTGACTAAACAGAATGTGTAGGAGTTCAAATTTATCAAGGGACTGGGAAAAAGAAATGAACCATATTCACCAGGGAAAAAGAATCTGAGAACCTTGCAAGATCAGATTTGGAAGGGTCTAGGTGCCGTGTGCTGCAGTAGTCTCAATTTAGTGAAGAAAGTAAGGCCAAGTGATGGTTGTTAATAGTCTAAAGGCATTCAGTTATTTACAAGAACTCCCAGATGGAGGACCTGAAACAGTTCCAGAAGAAGAAGGGGGATGATGGAAAGGAAAAGCCCTGATTTGTCCCTTCCCCTTGGTGTGGGTCCCTGGACAGGGAACGAGCCTAATTTGTGGCAGTGCTTGGCACTGGGATATTAAAACAGTGAAACTAAATTTTAATTAAGACAAACTGGACTTCTAGCTACATTGAAGTCAGATACAGAGAGCACAGTCAAGCTGTTCTCATAACTGAAATGTGATCCAAAGTTTCTTGAAATGTGGCCCTAAGGCAATAACAGGGTCCAACTAGGAAGGAGTGTCTGATGACACTATTATACTTGAAATGTCAAACTACCAGGCAACTGTACCTCAGTCAGTTCCCCAGATCCTCAAATCAAAAAGTCTCAAGAGTCTTTACCTGTAAGACTCTGGGAGCATACTGTATGATGGATGAGGAAACCAAAAGAGGAGAATAGAGAGTGGGGTGAGTCTCTGCATGTCACCATGCAAAGGGTGATCAGCAAGCATGTACTCACTTAGGAGACAGATTTGGAATGGAGATAAGATTTGAGACACATTTGAGTACAGTTGCTGCAGGAAGAAAGTATGGCCACTGATAGGTTTCCCTTGCTTCACTGGATGGCCAAAACCCATACACATATATACAGTGCAAATTGGACACACACAATATATATTGAAAGGAGGGCATATGTCCAGATGTTGTGGGGACTGTTGGAAGAGCAAAGTAGGGATGGATATGATAATATTTTACTGAATACATGTATGAAACTCTCAAGAATTAAAATTGTTCTTGAAAAAAATAATGGAAGGGTTGTCATTTTCCAGAAAGACTATAGACGAAAGAGAGACTGTAAGTTCTGGCCCAGAGGACATTCCACTTGGAGAATGGATTGACATGAAGGATTCCACATACAGAATGGAAGGAGTGGCCAGAGGTAGAAGGAAAATTGAGATGGGCAATGGCGTGGAGGCTAGGTTACTATGAGGAAGAGTTGTAAGTGTCTGGTGGAGCAGTCAAACATGAAGGCTAGATGGTCCTCCGGATTGAGCAAAGCAAAAAATTTGATACCATGGGAAGACAATGAGAGAGATGCTGAGGGCACAAACATAACATGGAAGATGTTCACATGTGTACAGTCAGAATCATACATGTGTGATGAGAGGCACTTAAGAGCTATTTGGAAAGAGCAATAGAGAGGAAGGGGTTGCACAGAAACAAGAGGCCTGTAGGTGATGGTGTAAAATCCTTGGGGAGGTAGAAGGAGATGGGGTTAGGAGTCAAATGGGAAGGATTAATGTTTCAAGAAGAGAAGTTGCTTCTTAGAACAGGAAATGGGGGAAGAATGGTGGTGGGACATCAATAACATACTTAGTAGTTATTTGAAAAACTCATAAAGATAAATATCCAAGGAACTACACATTGAGTTGTGTTCTGAACAGAATCCCAGGGAATGGTACAGTTTGAGTGGGAGAGGGATCACCAGAGGGTCTTTAGAAGACAGCCAAATGGTAGCAGATGAAGATAGCTTTGCATCAGGGAAATTCCAGCATGGCAGAGAAGTAGTCACCATCCTTACATTTCTAGAGAACAGATCAGAGTTCTGCTCTTTTGTGACAGGGCAGACACATATGATCCAAGTGGTTTTCCTAGGATACAAATGTTAGTAGCCATGAGATAGGAGTTGAACTGAAGTGTGGCTGGACTTTTGTTCAGGGAATAGGTCAAAGAGCTAAGCCTAGCCAAGGTTCCACAGAGGGTTTAGGAGCATATAAATCTTTCATTCAAAAATATTGAAGTTTTTATCTTCTGCCAGCCACAATGCTAGGTTCTGGCCACACAATTTGAATCAGGCAATTATCCTGGAATCAAGTGTGGGAAACAGACATGAAAAAGATACTCGGAACACAACCAGCTGCACTTGGCAGTGCACACATATTCTAGAAGATAGCCATACCATTACTGAAATATTAATGTGTCCTATTTATTTATTCATATATTTCATCCCAAACACAATTAAGAATCTCATTCTTCTCAGAGAGCACAGCTTTTCAGCCTAGTGGTGGAGCTTTTTAGAGAAAAACCACACTGCTATCCTCAGCTAACACCAAGTTTTACAACTCAGAAGCCAGGTACTTTCAGAGTTTCTGCTTTTGATCTGGAGAGAGGATCAGAAAGAACACAGGTGCACTGTATTTGCAATAATTCACAGAGCTAAAAAGAGATGGGGTAATTGATGCCTAGAGCTGCAGGAAGGTTGTATAAACACTCCCTAACTACCTGTCACCCATTTGTGTCAATATTTATAAGCCAGCAGATGCAGTTTCACAGGATGCCTGTGTGCTTACTGGTTAAAGCAACTGGGAGAAGCAAGGCTCAGCTGCTTGTATTAGTATTTTTGTATCAGTTACCTTTCTGTTGCTGTATTAGAATACTCTGACAGTCTACTAAGAAGGGGAAGGCACAGCAGCAGAAGCATGAATCTGGCAAGATAGGATACAGAAAGCAAAAAGGAAGGAGGGTAAGGCTATTAACCCTCAAGACCCACACACCCCAGTGATGTACTTCCCCCAGCAAGGCTCTGCTTCCTAAAGGCACCACAACCTTTCCAAACAGTGCCACACACCGGGGACCAAGTGTTCAAACACACGAGCTTCTAAAGGACATTTCATAATCAAACCATAAGAGCCATTAGAGTGTTGTTTGATGTCTCTGTATAGTGAAGCAATAAAGACAGATAGTTGGTTGTGGATGTATATATCAGAGAAATAGAGAAATCTAACCTAGTTAGGGTAGTGGGGAAGAAAAGGAAGAGGAACAGGTGTAGGATAATGATGACGTGGAATGGAAACAACCAGGTGGATGGAAGATGAATTCAATTAGACCTCAAAAGTAAAAATAGATCCAAATGTGTGCATCAACATTGTGCATGTGCATGCATGTGTGCGTGCCTGTGTGCATGCATGCATGCGTGTGTGTGTGTGTGTGTGTGTGTGTGTGTGTGTGTGCGCGCGTACAGAACAGAGATGAGAATGAGTGTCAGAGGTGAGATGGGAAAAAGGCCTAAAGCATGGATGGTTGAGGTTGAAGTTTATGTCGTGAGACAAAGGTGAGCTAGATGGTGATCAAGGGATCAGCAGGAGTATCTGGGGACTATGAAGATATGAGAGATGGCCAGTTACCTGGATCACTTCACTGAGATGAGAGAGGAGGGAAATGATTTGAATAAATGCCCAAGACTCGGTTTTGAAAGTGAAGTGAGATGCGTTCTTCAGAAAAGAATCATGAACAGAGTTTTGGGAAGTAAATGCCTCTGTGACTTGCCCTCTGTGACTACGTAGACACCTTTGGTAGATCCCTTCACCTGGTGGCCCTCAGATGCCTCTGCAAAAGTAGTGTCCTAAGAACATTTCTTCACTACTGTCAGTAAGGGTGCTATTGGTTTCATTTCTGACTACACGACAGCCAACAAAAATGGTCAGCATTGTGCTTAATAAATACATCCTTCAATCACAGAGGTGCTTCTGGTCCTGGCACGTAGACTCTCTATCCTATTGGAGAGATTTTCACCTTCATTTTTATTCTCCTAGGAACCAAAACCCATTAAACATGATTAAAACAGGCCTTATCAGGAGTTGAGGCTGGTGTCTGAGATAAAAATCCTGGTTTCTGTGGACTGTATTTCTTGTAAGGATGAAAGAACCCCAGAAAGCTGCCTTGCCCGTGTGGCTGTTCTGTGCTCAAAGTGTGGTATTAAGAACCATCATTTGTCTCCATTGTGGTAATCTATCTCTTTCCAAAAGCATTTTGGTCTATGCACTCCTAGAAAGCTGGGAGTTTTTACAAATTCACAAATAGGTTTCTAATTCCACTCTGCTCCTATCACGTCCCAGTAATTCTCACATTATTTCTGGAAGATTAGCAGGCACACAGTTGTAGTGACATAATTAGTATTCACAGGAGATAATAATGTCAAGGGATTTTGTTGCTCTTAGAATCTAAATGAAAATATAAGAATAGCAAAAGTTGGATTTGTGATAATTTCTCATCATAAATTGGGTGCTTGTTGAGAAAAAAAGTGCCATAAATGAGATTGGGTAATACAAATATATTGGATAAATCATTTAAAAGAAAACAGGTTTAGTTTGTTTTCTCTTGTGCTTCCTACCTACAAAGAAAGAGCATCTCTTCAATAGCATCCTCTTTTGCCATGAAATAGTTAAGCCCAAGAAGCGTTTCAGGCAATAAAACACTGACTGGAATATTCCCGACAATGCTTTCCTTCTTAGTCTTTTTTTATGACTAATTGAAATGAAAGGTTGGGGAAGCTTAATGTTAAGGAAACACTATGTGCCCTGTACTGTGATTCTCTGAAGGGAAGTCTGGATAGTGGGGGCTTTCTGCCCTAGAATTTTAAGTTAGAGACCTAACCAAAGAATCAATATTTCAATTAGGTGCTGTGGTGGGCTTGGGAGTACTGTTATGGTATCTAGACAATTGCTGGGTTTTTTCTTGGGAGGGGTCATTCTTGTGAACCCTCCTTTATTTTCTTTTTAATCAGAGCTTTCAAAGCCCGGCTGCTTTGTCTGCATTTGAACTGCTGAATGTAAATTATGAGTTCTTCTCTAAAGCTAACAGCTTGCTTCATAGTGGCTGTCAGAGACAGGTAACTATAAGTGACTATTTTGTAGAGTCTAGGATCTCTGACCCTCCAGTTGGCAGAATCAGTCCTACAACTTTTCAAACAACGCTTAATGTTTACCTGGAGGCGTGGTCAGAAAGGAGACAGTGACACTGTGAGGTGGCTGGGGTCAGCTGTCCACAGAAAGTTCCTATGTTGGTAACTCAATCCTCAAATTTCTATATTGGCAGCATCTGATGTATTTCAGAAGTACATGGGATTTAACAATGTCATGAGAGTGGTGCCCTAAGATTGCATTGAGTGGGCTTATCAGGAGACACACACACACACACACACACACACACACACACACACACACACACACGCACGCGCATGCAGCATGCACGCATGCGTGGGGGGCACATGGAGGGAGGGAGGGAGAGAGGGAGGGAGGAGAAGGAAGAGGAGGAGAGGGAGTGAGAGGGAGAGAGGGAGAGAGAAAGGGAGAGAAAGGATGGGAGGTGGGCAGGGCCCTTTTAAAAGGGAACATAGTGAATATGCACAGGTGGCTTATTATATCTTATTACATCTTAGTGGCTGTAGCTGAGGGCATATCCTGTCAGAACCCCAAGGACAGATGCCTGAATACTAACAGTAACTCCTGTTTGATCTGTTTAATATACTTAGCTTTAAGTGTGATTTGACTTAAAGTATGATTTTGTTACTGATCAGCCACATACAAAAATGGCTGAAATTAAGTTGATTATCATGGGCTTCCTCTCAGTCATAGCTCCACTTCTAGATTAGGTGTTCTTACTCTCACTCTAGGTCAGAGTACCACGGACAAAGAGATACGTTACTTCTCAGCATTTTAAATACTTCAAATACTTGGTATTTGCCAACCTTTCATCAAAAGTGTGTTTTGCCACCATTTTTCCCCATGTAATGAATCATTCACTCTTGCTTCTGACTTTTCCCAGAGACTCAGCAAGTGTCTGGAATGAATACTACTCTGTCCTTTTCATCTGTGTTTCTTCTAATAATTGTGATAGTGAAAATATGTGTCACACAATTAGAATCATCTGAGAAAGACATCCAAAATTATTTATTCCCATCAATGTTTTCTTGATTCCTGATTGTCTGCTCTGCACTTGGCTGACACTACAGCATGTTATGAGCCAAATATTGACCAAATTGTATAAACCATGACTTTGTATCTGTGTTTCCTACCATCCATCCTCAGGTCTTAGACTACTGTCTGCCATATTGGAACTGCTAGTGTTTGTTAATCTGGAATTGGAAGTTCTGTATTTGAGCCTTTCACGCATAATTCCACTGGTCGTTTGACCTTTGACGAAGCACTCTACTCCTCATAGCATCTACCTCCTCAAATGCAATTAGGTAAGGGTAAAAATGCAACCTCATGCGAAATATTGTCAAAAGGCTAAATGAAGAAATAAACAGATCATTTGAATGATTCAGTTTAAGGGTTTATCAAGACATTTAGAATTACATCCAAGGATTAAGCTAAATCATGAGAAAGCCACACACTTACTACCTATTACACCACGTCTTGTGGATTCTTATTCATTGAGTTGTTGGTTTTATTATGCTTCTGTATGTTTGTATCACATGTAGAAGTCAGAGGAGAAGCACATCAGATGTCATCTTCAAGAATGCCATTGGTCTTCTTTGAAACATGGTCTCTCATTGACCTGGACCTCACCAGTTAGTCTAGGCTGGCTGGCCTGGGATTCTGTCTCTGTCTCCCCAGCATTGGGATCACAAGGGCACACCACCACCCTGTTTTTTTTATGGGAAATGGGGATCAAGTTACACATTCTTGAATGCAAGGTATGTATTTTACTGATCTATCCATCATTCTAGCCCTCATCAAATTATTTTAATTATACTCTTTCAATTATTTCCATGTATGTTGAGATATGATGCAAGAAAATGATAAATTTCACACAATTTTATTTTCAGTATACATACTGAGAAAAAAGACAGAACAATTCTTATAACTCCCTATAGTGCATCCATTAATCATTTCGTGCCATGGCATATTAAACATTTCTAAGTGGTATAGTTGGGCAGTTGAGAATAACGTAACTGTATTTCCATTTGGTCTTTGAATTCTGGGGATTTCAGAGCTGAACAGACTCAGTTAGAGAAAATGCAGTTCCTACCAACACTTTAATTGCCTACTCTAGTCATCACATTGGGTTTGCAGTATCTGAGTTTTATATTATATAGTCCTATTTATCCTTTAAAAATATACTTTGATCTCCTAAGGAGTTTTATATTCTTGGGAGATAGTTCTTAATATTTTATTGACTTATTTTGTGGAATATGACATAAGTAACTTAGTACACAAATGAGGTAGCTTGATATAAACTAACCTTGTGAAAACTTGAGGCATTTGTGGTTTAAGTGACTAGCCCCGGATCAGCATCTTATGAACCACAACAAAATTGCAATTGACCCTGAAAGATACCATACTGTTAGTACCTGGGATGAAACTGATAGACATAAGGTTTATTGTCGGTGATTTTTAGAAAAATGATTAAAGACATACCTGGGATCCACTACATGCAGCCAAGAGGACACTGCCTTACTAAGAGATCGCACTCACTACCACATTCTGAGAGATTAGTACAGATAGGTGCTGAGAGTGGAGGCAGTGGCCAGAAGAACAAGAATTCCACTGATTTTAGGTACCAGAGATCCAGACACACAACCCTCTGTAGTGGGCACAAGTTTGTGTGGGATTGAGTGGTGTTAAATTCACAGTATCTGCCACATAAGAGGTATTTCCCACTGGTGTGTGTATATGTATGTGTGCGTGTGACCACCAAGTAGGAGATGAAATCTAGACAGTCCCAGAATAGTCCTTCTAACTTAGGGCTTAGGACATACATACAAGGGATCCAATGTAAGAACAGTCTGGAGTTTTAGTTTGAGAAGCTTCAGGGAAAACAGCTTTTATGGAGAAGAAAGTGTATAGAACTCCTGCAGCTGTGAGGAAAACTCAATTCTGCACAACAAGTGGATGCTGAAGTACTGAGAGAAAGGCAGAAGGTGCACAACCCCTTCCACTATAGGTTTGAAAAGATCAGTCTTGATATTTTAAATTATTAAGTCACTTACTGTGATATTTGCAACCAAAGCCCTCAGCTTATAGAAACATCACCTCTCACTTCCAACAGATCTAGGAGCAATGTACAGGACAGCCGTGGAATAGGTTAGAGACTGAACCCTATCAGCTGTGCTCTGTAAATAAAACTCAGGACCACCACTTCTATAGAAGCCACTGCTGTGAGAATGGGGAGAACACACTGTGAAAACAACAGGGGATTATTGCAGACTTAGATCATCTCACAATTCAGAGGTTGTACCACTGGAAAATGAATACAGGACACACCGGAAACTTTCTGGAACTCTCAGTGATGCCAGGAGAATCTGTGGAGGGACAGCGACGGACAAGAAAGCTTTCTTGGTTGAGAAATAAAATGACAGTATGTGTTCAAAAGGAAAGTAGAGGTATGAAGGAAACATGACTGAATGAAGGAGATCAAGATGAGGAAAAAATGGTTTTCATGGAAGCTAATATTCCAATCAGAGTATTAAAATCTGTAATTGAGAAAGCAAGCATAGGCATCAGAACATCACATTAATTATGTAGAGATTAAATGTCAGATGCAGTCTGAGAAGCCACATATAAAGAGAGATAAATAATTGTTCCTATAGTTAGGTTATAGATTATTTTATTTGCCTTTATGTCAACTTAAAAATTCTTCTGTAATGGAGATGTATTAGTTTTGCAAGCAAGAATTGTCATTATTGTGTTTATAATGTGTGTTCTATTCGTGAGTATCTAATCAACCCCAAATTCCTTGGCATATGGGAAACCAGGAAAACCTCCACGTTCATAGAAAAGAATAATTTAAAACACTTACAAATTATAGTTTCCTAGATGCTGGTACGTCTGACAAGGACTTAAAGCAGCTATTGTTAAAGTTGCCAGCAGATACTGGTAAAATGACTGGAAGAATAGCAGATCTCAGAAGAAAACTAAGAAGAAACAAAGGGAAAATTTACAACTGCCAAGTCAATAACGAAAGGAAAAGAATTGACTGGATGGGCTATATGGCACGATGGACACAAAGGAGGGGAACTTTGGTGTGCTTGAAGCCAGATGGGTAGAAACTGTCCATTGTACAGTTTGTGGAGAGTGGGAGGATGCTAGGAGGTCTTTTGGAACCCAAGGAGAGTATGGAGCTAACTAAGATAGTTGGACTGAGAATTTTCTCATGTTGAAAAAGAAATCAATCCACAGAGTTAAGAAGCTTATTAAATGCCAAGCAGGACAAAACAAAAGACATCTATGCTAAAAAAATTCACAATAGCATTGATGAAAAAAAGAGTGAAAAAAATGAAAGAAGCCAGATAAAAATGGATGCTTAACTCAGAAAAGAAGAATTATCCAAGTGAAACAGAGTTCTCATTAGTAGCCATGGAGTCCAGAAGGCAGTGACACTGCACTTTTAACATGCTTTGTAGAAACATTTTTTAAAAAATAGGAAGAAATTCTAAATTGAGTACAAATATTCCTCAACCTGAAAGATGTCTTGAGCTCATGGTTATCTGAGAGAATTCATCTCCCACTCCTGTTAGGAACTGCTAACAAGACTTCTTTAGACAAAAGGAAAGCTATGCTACAGTGAGAGCTAGAACACCAGGAGCAAGGGGAGTATAAAGGCTGTGTGATAGGGTGGCCTTTCCTTTCAGCCTAGTGGATGTATCTGCTGAGTTACATACAGCAAGATAATAATAACTCTTATAAAACACTCAATGTCAGTAGATGTAATTTGTAATAAACCAACAGCATCATATTGTAGAATATTTGAACCATGTGTGAAAATGTATTGTTGTGAATGGTGTAATAAAAAGCTGAGTAGCCAATAGCTAGGCAGGAGGTATAGGCAGGACTTCTGGTTAGAGAGAGAACACTGGAAAGAAGATGGTGGAGTTGCCAACAAGAAGAGGAAGCAACATGGAGAGATGAGTTAATGAGCCACGTGACAAAGTATAGATTAAAATAAATGGGTTAATTAAAGTTATAAGAGCTCATAGGACAAGCCTAAGCTAAGGCCAAACTTTCATAATTAGTAATAAGTCTCCCTGTCATATTTGGGAACTGGTTGGTAGGACAGAGAAAGACTTGCTGCATCATATAAAGCAGAGCATAAGGGCTGTAGGATGCCCAGACGACATGCTGTTTTATGTGCTTCCATGGGGTGAGAGATAGATAGACTGCTTGAGTAAAGGAAATTGCAGAGTGGGCCTCATCTCATTGGTTGACAGCTTGAATAGAACACAGGTTTGATCATCTCCAGAGAGAGAATGCTGGTACCAGACAACATTTAGACCAGCATAGCTCGTCTTTTTCCCTGATGGCCTTTAGGATGGGGCATAGGATTACTGTGGTTCTGCTATAGGTTGCCAACCTTCAGACGGGAACTGAGATACTGGCTCTGTAGATTGCACTTGGGAGTCTTGATGACATTAACCAGTACCTATAAATTCTCTCTCTCTCTCTCTCTCTCTCTCTCTCTCTCTCTCTCTCTCTCTCTCTCTCTCTCTCTCTCTCTGTCTCTCTCTCTGTCTCTCTCTCTGTCTCTGTCTCTCTCTCTTCCTGTTTGAATATGACATGGTTTCCTACACAGGGTACACTATAAGAATAGAGAAGAATACTCTTAAAATAAATAAGTAAATTAAGATCACTTATAAATAAACCAACACAAAGTCAATGTCTTTTCTGTGTACTAACAAGACAAAAAAACAGTAAGAACAATGCCATTTAAAATCAATCCAAAGAGAGCAATATACTTAGAAGGCAAAGGAGAATTAGAAGTTGAAACCCTGCCTCAACTACATGGCAAATTTGAGGCTAGCCTGAACTAAAGGAGACTTTAATTCCAAATAAATAGATGATGAGTTTTAAGGTAAGCCTCCCATTCATATTTTAAAAAATTAAACTAAAGGAAATAAAGAGGGCCAAGAAATGACTACATATTTGATATCAGTTACTATTGTATTTATTTATATTTAAAGCATTATCCAAAACAAAGTAAATTTAAGATTCAAATGATTGTGAAATCACACTCAGGAATTTCTATCCACTCCTACTCTGAATGAAAGACAGAAAGGGGCATGAAAAATAACACTTCCAAAACAAGAAGAAAAAGTCAGGAATAGTGACTTCAGTAGCTTAGCAACACACACACACACACACACACACACACACACACACACACACACACACAAATGGGACCAAATCTGAGATGAACAATACCATGTGGCCTTAAAACTAAAGCTATTCCTAAACAAGCCTATATCTGACTACAGTAAGAGGCCACAGGAAACTGGTTAGGCAACTAATTTGGAGGATACCCAGTGTTTTCAGAGTGATGGACTGTAGCACTTGCCTGTGGCCTAACTTAACAACTCATCTCCTATGAGAGTATGATGTGCCTCTGTTTTCTTAGCTTGTGCTGTAAAGCTGCGGATCAGAGCAAGATTGTGTCCGAGGTAAGGTCTTGCTAATGCCAAGTAGTTAGAGCATATGAAACCCAAAGTACACCCTGCATTAAGGCCTCAACCTCTTTTATGTGATTCCTGTAATTATAGCACATGATTGCATGCTGGGAATACCTTTCATCCTCTCAAAGAACCACCTTCTCCATTAGGCAAAATTTTTAGTCTTTCAAGTCAGTTCATACTTTTCTACCCTTGAGCCTGTGATGGCAGAGGGCTCCCAATTCTTGAGCTTCTTTTGAACCTTATGTAGCTTTCTTTCTAGACACAAAGAATTTATTAGTTTTTGAATCTCGTGCTTGTAAAGTTAAAATATAATCATAATTTCCCCCTTTCTCCCATCCCTTTCACCCCTCTCTCATGTTACCCCTTTGCTTCCTCTCAAATTCATGGCCTCTATTTATTTATTATTATTACCTATCTGTGTATACACACATATGTACAAAAATATATATAAATATAAGCTGGTAATGTTGTTTGTATGTATGTGATTTCAGGGTTGACCAATGATATTCCATAACCAATCTGGGGTGAGGGGATATTCATTCTTGGGGAAGACTAATTCTCTCCTGTCTCTCAGTGGTATATAGTAGCCTGTAATTGTTTGTCTAAAGAAGGGACCCCATGGGGTTTCTCTCTTCTACATGCTGTGTCTGTGTTGCTATTGTTTAGGTCTTGTTTGGATAGCCATACTGTTGAGGTATCATGAGTGTAGTTCCCTGTCATTTCTAAGAGTCACAACCTCACAGCGGGCTTCCTGGCTCTTTAACAACCTTGATGCCTCCTCCTCTGAGATATCCCTGAGCCTTAGGTGTGGGGGTTGTGCTGTAGATGTATCAGTTAGGGCCTTGTTAGGCAGTTAGGCAGTTGTTCTCTGCATTTCTGTTTCTCTTTAATGACACTAATCTTTTTAGTAACCAGAACTCCCTTGTCTATAACTTTGAACATACCTCTCTTTTGGTTAAATAGCACTTTTCAAATACTTCTGCTTTTATCCTACTTAACTCTCTCTCACACAAACAGTAATAACAACAACCCACCCCCCCAAAAGAAACAAACAAACAAATAAAAGCTGGCAAAAAGCAGTCAGCAATACCCAGGCCGTAGTGTGGTTTACCTCAGAATCTCTTTGACTGGATTGATTAGACTATCATATAACTATCACAACGCCTCACCACGTATGTGAAATGTAGGAAAGTTGTTTACATAACGACACAGTTATGACTTTGAGCCTGATTTCAATGAGTCATTATTCCCTTCTGATTCCTTACTGGTGTCATATTTTCTCTCTGCATTTTTGTCAGTATTTTGCCCTTCTGAGCTCCCACCAGCACTACGCATTAAGCTTTACTCACAATGTTTTATGGGTTCTGTAGTCTGCATCTCCAACTTTTCTAAATTCCTCCCACAAACTAATTCTAGAATTCTGCACTACATGGTCAGGTAGTCACAGAAATAGCAAAATTCTCAGTACCAATTTTCTGTGTTGGCTCCACTGCTCTGGGTCTGTGTGTGGCAGTACATCATGGTGATGAGGCTTGGCACAAGAGGGCTCCTTACTGCAGGAAATAGAAGTATTCATATATAGAATTTTCCCTTTACCAACCCATTGGTTACCCTAAGATACAGTTTGCAGAAAAATAAGTAAATAAGCAAATAGATATAGAATGATATTGTGTTCTGTTCTACCTGTTATTTTTTAGATTAAATGACCTATGCCATACCAACTTCCAATGATTTAACCAAATTGTTTGGTTCACACAGTTTTGTTTTGTTTTAAAATACCACTGTGAACTGATAGCTTTGAATATATGAATGTGTTTCAATCCATTGCATCTAATTCTCTTACTCAAATTCACACTACCCTTGATTTGACTGGTAAGAACCTTTTAAAGTGTATCCCACCCTGGGGCTTATCTATTATATTTATGTTCCAGAGTAGGAATGAGCTAATACTATTGACATCCTTGATTCATATTAGTAGAAATAGTAATTAGATACCACACCTGTTTTACAAAGTTGTCTATGTAGTCAGTATATCCACCCCCTAGGTTTTGATATGAGTTAAAACCCTTCTTCCTACTTTGTCTTTTGGCTACGTTGCCTATAATGATTTTATTCCATACTCATGTTTTCAAGTTTACTTTTAAAGTAATTTTAAAACCTCCTTAAAATTCAATTTCTGGGACTAGAGAGATGGCTCAGCTACTACAAGTGTGTGCCATAGAGGACCAGGGTTTGGGTCTCATGTCCTATGACTCACATCCACCTACAATGCACACAAGATCTGGGGATATGTTGACCTCTTCTGGGCTCCATAGACATTGTATTAAACCCACATATATATGTTTTTTAATGTTTAAGTATGTATGTATATATAATTAAAAGTAATTAAAAAAACCTCACTTTCAAGATTTTGGGTATAGTGGATCAATGATAAAAAGACATCATAAGAAAATATTTGTTACCTAGGCTGACTCTTTGGGTGGTAACCCAAGGACTCATTCTGACTCTAGGGATGACATTTTTCTTTTCTTTTTTTTAATTTTTAAGTTTATTTTTAAATTTAAATTAGAAACAAGGTTGCTTCACATGTCAATCCCACACTGGGATTGTAGGCTGACACTCCCCTGATCCATATCTAAAATCCATATATGAGAGAGTACATACCATGTTTGTTTTTTTGTGACTGGGTTACCTCACTTAGGATGGTTTCTTCTAGTGCCATCCATTTGCCTGCAAATTTCAAGATTTCATTGTTTTCTTTTCCGCTGAGTAATACTCCATTGTGTAAATGTACCACATTTTCTCTATCCACTCTTCAGTTTCTCTAGATTGCTTCCAGGTTCTGGCTATTACAAATAATGCTGCTATGAATACTGTGGAACAGATGTCTTTGTTGTATGAATGTGCATCTTTTAGGTATATGCCTAAGAGTGGAATTGCTGGGCCTTGTGGTAGGCTGATTCCCATTTTCCTGAGGAATCTGAGAGATGGCATTTTTCTTAAGTAAAAAGTCACTGGAGAATTGAACTGGGTGCTTTTGGAAAAGGTATTCCTTGACCCCTATGGGAATAGGCATCTTTTCCTGTCCCAGGTGCTGTTTGCTTGCAAGTGACACTGAGAAATGCTGCTGCCTTGTTAAAACCATGATGGGACTCAGTGGCATGCTGAGCTCAGCAGAAGAGAAACCTAGAGAGTACCTGGTGCTTTGGTGAGGCTGTGAAGTGCCTAAATTCCATACCTTGGAAGGGACTACTATGAGATACAGTTATGAGATGAAAAACACCCCTATCATACAAACCACTGCTGTTTCTTGGTTGAAAATATCTCAATGACACATTAACTCCCCACAGGAGAGGTTGAAAATAATAAGCTGATGAGCAGAGGGACCAGCCGAACTCATAATTAGGCCTAAATAATTGCTATTAATGAGACTAAAATTAAATGGGAATGATTCCCAAAACATTAGAAACATATTGTCTAAGAAAAACAAACGGGAAAAAGAAATCTGGGAGAAGTGAAGTTCCAGGTGTTGTCAAGAAAGCCAGGGAGACTTGACAATTCAGAGAGAGGAAATTGTGCTGAGGTCTTTATCCATTGGGTGGGATGAATTGGCGAATACAGTCAGCAGTTCTCCGTCCTGGCTGAGTACTGACATATGAAGCGCATGCTTCATTAAAGTGTTGATATTTTGCCCACCCTATACTTAATCTCTGGCTGGTTCTGGTTATCATGCATTTTTTAAGTACACATTACAGTGCATTGTTTTAAATCATGATTAAGAAATTAGCTGGGCGGTGGTGGCGCACGCCTTTAATCCCAGCATTCAGGAGGCAGAGGCAGGCAGATCTCTGTGAGTTCGAGGCCAGGCTGGACCGACAGCCTCCAAAACAATACAGAGAAACCCTGTCTCGTAAAACCAAAAAAAAAAAAAAATTAGTCAGTGATCAAAAGACTGACAGTGTAATACTAATATCATTCACACTGGAATCACGATCAATGGTAGTGAGTGAGATTCAGGGAAATCCTTTATTTTGAGAATCAGATATGTATGGTTCTGCAATGTTTGCTATATTATTATATTAATCTAAATAACTTTGAACTTTCTTTAATGTAATCCATCTAGTCAACACGAAGACCAGTGGGTGCCTGTGAGGGAACTGCTTTTATACTTGAGAATATAGGGAGGTATAGCAGTCTACAGAGAATGCCCACTCCACTTCAACTCCGAAGAGTCCACTTCCTTTCCTGCCAAGTCTGCAATTACTCCAAGTCATTCTCTGCCCTGCTAGTGTGGCGCACCTTGAGGCAAACCGTCTTTCATGCCAGTGGCTGCTGTCTATCCATGGCCCAGTAAGAGCCATGTTGCCTTTTAGAGGAAAGCATCCCTACTTTCTCAGGGTACTTAAGCCTTTCTGATTTAGTGTCATGTCTTCTGCAGTTCAATGCCTCAAGTCCATTCATCTGCCTGACATGAAACTCAAATGTGTGGGCCCTTTCTATAGTTTTGTCACAAGATGTAGCAGACTTTGCTATATAAACAATGACCCCAAATCTTAGTGATTCCAAACAACCACCATCAGGGCTCGCTCATGAGCCGATGAACTTGTTAGGTTGTTGAACCAGGCTAGCTGGTGGTAGCTGGGGTCTGGTTAGTCTGGAATGGTTTCTGTTGGCTTGATTTCCTTGTCTGTAATTCCTCATCATCCAGCAGGCTGATTTGACCTTGGTCTTGTCATGATACAATGTTCCAAAAGCAAGAAGACAAATACACAGGGGCTCTTAAGGCTTAGGCTTGGAACTGATACAATGTCATCCTGAGCACAAGCCACAAGGTCAGCCTGGATTCAGACTTTGAGAACACAAATCCCTCATTTTTGTGGGAAAGTTTGCCAAGTGTCACTGGGAAAGTGCATGGCTGCGGTTAAAAATTCTTACATTAACTGGGCCGGAGTGAGGACTTAGCTTTAAGAGCTTGTTCTTCCAGAGGCCCTTAGTACAGTTCCCAGTACCCATCTTGGGTAACTCACTTGTAACTTCAGCTCTGGCAGATCTGATACCCACTCCTGGCCTTTCTGGGCACCTTGCACACACATGGCAGACAACATTCACTAGACATCCACACACATACAAATCAATAAACTTAATATTTTAAAAATTATTGATATATTATTGAGGGGGTACATACCTGCCACAGAATGAGTGTGGATGTCAGAGAACTTGTAGAAATCAATTCTCTCCTTTCTCTGTGTAGGTCCTGGTGATTGACCTCAGGTCATAGGCTTAGCAGCAAGGGCCTTTATCACCTCAACTATCTTAATAGCCCACAGATGCAGTTCTTTGGCATGAGCCTCATTTACTTCTGGTTCTTGGATCATGGTCACCATAATTACCCACAGTTCCGGGGGGCAGGATTCATATCCTAACTCTGTTTCACTAGGAACAAAGTTCATTCCTCTTTGCTAGGATGGTCTTCATATCCTTGCAGAGAACTGCTCCCCCGATCCAATCTCTCTCTCTCTCTCTCTCTCTCTCTCTCTCTCTCTCTCTCTCTCTCTCTCTCTCTCTCACACACTGTTCCCAAGGGCAGTTTAGTTTACTACAAAAATTGGTTTCTAGAACACAGAACTGAAGTCTGCTATACTTACATTCAGCTACAGAACTACAGATTTTGAAATAATGATTTTCTTTAGCTTCAGTTATTTTACATGGTAGTGATAAATTTCTTTCAGCAACGGAAAACTTAGCCTATTGACCCTTTAAAATAAATATTTATAAGTTCCATTTTCAGGAAAAGTTTTTCTCAATGTCTATTGGTTTGTATTATCTACAGCTCAATGTATTCTGCAGGTAGTTTAACATTAACATTTCCAGCAAATAATCCCTGGGCTTAACTATACATTTCTAGTGGGGCTGTGAGATCATTCATGTAAATGAAGAGCCTTGACTCTGTGGCAGCCCTTTCTTATTTCGATGAAAAAGGAGACTTTCATTAGGGTAGAGTTTTCATTTTGCAAAGCTTATTGCATTACGACTGTTGCGTTGCTAGAGAGTAGATGAGTATCTATTTCTGTACATTAAGATCTGCATTCCACGGATGCTTGCTGCCTCCTTGAAACTAACGATGCCATTAATAGGTTCCTGCAGTGTGTGGCTCACTGTGGCAATCATGAGTGAGGCAGCAATCTTTAATTTGCTGGGAAACCGAACACCTTTATGCAACTATTATTTCTGGGAGCAACCTTTACCTTCCTGTCTGATCTATTTACACAATAGGATGAATGCTACATGTTTACAAGACCAGAGGCTAGAAATCATACATTTCTGAAATATCTCTGGTGGCTGACTGCAAATGTAATTTTTTATTGGACTGAACTTGAAGACTAGTTAATAGATTTAAAAATATTGCATTTATGTCATTTAAGTATCATTAATATGCTTATAGCAAAAATTTGCTAATTTGATCACATTGTTTAGGACTCTGTAGTTATTTGATCAGTTCTTAGGTGGAAACTCACATTTAGTGATACCTGAATGGTAGATAAATAAGCATTAGAATGGTTTGAAGCCATTTTCAAGGAGAACATATATCTCCTAAGCAGCATCACCAGCTTTTAAATGCTTAAATACAAATTTTTAAGAACACAATCTTCTGGTGAAACTGGTGGTTTAGTATACAATGGTGAAGCATTCTTGCCTTCTTTTTTTTAATTTTTAATTTTTTTTGGTTTTACGAGTCAGGGTTTCTCTGTATTGTTTTGGAGGCTGTCGGTCCAGCCTGGCCTCAAAATCACAGAGATCCGCCTGCCTCTGCCTCCCGAGTGCTGGGATTAAAGGCGTGTGCCACCACTGCCCGGCTCATTCTTGCCTTCTTAAAGAGGAAAGTCTTGGTATATTTGAAAGATTTGAACCTCCAATAAAAATATATCATTTTGACCAATCTGAACAGTAATTTAGATGTGAGTGTTGATTCAGAGAAGAGAAAGGAGGAGGAAGAAGAAGAGGAGAAGGAGGAGGAAGAAATTTGTGGCTATATTTAAATGAACTCGTTTTGTTTAAAATAGGATATGGTCAATGAGAATACTGATGTTGCTTTTTGGTTGCTAAACCATTAATATAAGAGGATTAGAAGAAGTACCAATGGAGTATGATATTGTGTCCTTTAGACATGTAGAGTTTACTGAGCTATGGTCCCTATATGGTACTTTGCTTTATGAACAAATGATATTCTGCATGAGGATTGGCTCACTGAAGG
The DNA here is from genome assembly GCF_017639785.1 of Mesocricetus auratus. Classification (NCBI taxonomy): domain Eukaryota; kingdom Metazoa; phylum Chordata; class Mammalia; order Rodentia; family Cricetidae; genus Mesocricetus; species Mesocricetus auratus. The sequence continues at coordinate 24,901,712 of NW_024429190.1, read as the reverse complement.
TTGTTCTATAACTAGCATAGTCTGAAGTTGACCAGACACTGTACTAGAGTAGGAGATACTACAGATGCCTAAGATACAGTCCAAATGTCCCATTTCCATCTCTTGGGAAAGCCCATCTTTAGGTGGTGTCTGGGCCACACAAGCTTCCCCTGTGAGCTCTGAATGAAACTGAACATGTCTTTGAACCTCCCAAGCCTCAAGTTTCTCACACAGAAATGAGAGGTTAGACCTCATCATTATTTCCAAACTTTTATCCTTCTAGGAACCATCTGCACAATTTTTGTCATGGCCATCACCAATCAGTAGCTCTGTTTCATGTTTTCTATAATACCATGGACTGTGTTTAAAAAGCAAAATTACTATTTCTCTATGTAACAGAAAACCAGCATCAAACATTATAAAGAAACCATTAAAAACTCCATGAAATAACACAATGCTGATAAGCCTGGAATCTGTTGTGTAGTTTGTAACTCAGGTCTTTGTATCCATTCGAAGGGCAATGATAGATGGTCACGGGGTCAGAGATGTCAGTACATTGAGGAGACTTTCTCCTTGACACACCCAAGTATTAAAGAGAACTGAAATAAAAAGAAAATTATCCACCTTTTTACTATCCATAGTCATATAATTGTGTCTCTGAAGCATGCAAACCCTCTTCACCAGTAGTCAGAGTGTTAAACTTTGAGAAACATGAACAGGGGTGGGCCCCTGAACACTGAGAGCCCATCACTTATCTGATTTAAAGCTCTGAAAGATGGGGATTCCCAAGGCAGTCAACACCTCCCTTTCACAGCTGTTAGGGACCAGAGTTCCTTTTCTACCTCAACCCTGCCTGCTGTTCTGGAAGCCCAGGTTCTATTAGCTGAGCCTCGCTGGGAGCAGAGAGCAGCTGTTCACCATCTTCCCAGAAGTTCTACTCTCATGTGGAAGAGTGTTAGCGAGTCACTGTTTGGTTTTATTTTCCAAGCCAAATTATATCAGATCCTTTACTCACCCCTTTTCCATTTCATTTTCCAATGTTTGGGGGATCTCTATTTCCAATAGAGTCTAAGTGTACCTCTTAGTTCCTTGAACACTTTCTGTTTTGAAATTGGAATGTAAAAGGCTTCTTTTAGAGTTCTGTTGTCTTCTATCTTTTAATTTGAGGTGTGTTCCCTAAGAGACTCACCAAAGTAGATGTTAGGCAGTAAATGCTTTCCTGGGACCAGGGTTTGTTGTGCTGTCTCCTGTTTCCATTCCTCTTCTTTAGGTTTTGGGATCAGGGTACCAAGCAGGATTTCTGAGACTGGATTTGACTTGCAGTGTGGTGTTCTGAACAATGGCAGTATGACTTTCCCGGGAGCTCTCAGGAACTGCAGCTGGCTAGACTCTGCTAAGGTCCACTAATCAGACTCTTTTGGAGTGGGGCCCCATAACCCATGTTAGAACAATCTCTGTAGCATGAAGACTTAGCTGGCCCTATGCAATGTTGTAGGCCATTTAGATGATTTCACATAACAATAAAACTTTCCAGCTTCTCTTCACATTCTTCCCATCTGGAAATAATTTCCCCACTCCTCCCTACTCCTGGAATTGATCCTGTCAAGATCCCTGTGATAGCATCTGCATGAAAGTTCAAGGTCAACTGTCATTTCCCACCGTGTATGCATTATTGTTTTTCCTACTGTGGACATCAACAAATGCGCAATGCTTCTGGTACATAGATCACTATCAAAACTGAAATAGAAGTTAGACCCAGAAGGTTACATGACTCTGTGATACTGGGAAAGAAGATTTTTGATTGGAAACAATATGACTTGGTTTAATCTTCTACACTGTTTTGCTGCCTCTGTGACCATCTGCAACTGTGACTTTGCTTACTCTGGGTTCTGTGTACTTATCTTTACAACTCCAGAACCCCTGTTTGACTCTACCTAGCACCTTGTGACCTCTGATTGCAGCTCACACTCTCCTACCCAGTTAACTCCTTGACCCTAGCTTCCTTCAGCCTACCTTTACCCATTGCTATTCAACTGCTACATGACATTAATGCCAAAAGGGACTCTTCAGTTGGTCACCAAGCACGGCATGTTGCTTTTAGTTTAGCATGTTGGTTTATTCTGTTGCATGGATTTGGGAGATGGGACAAATCAGATAATCTTGGACCACAAATTTACTGGATTATTGCAGAATTAAGTAAAAAATATATAGAAAGTTTCCATGGCAACATCTGACACATAGTATACACAACACATCAGTGGTGTTTCTGAATCAGAGTTTCCTCTGTTTTTATTTGACAATACTGTTATTATGAATTTAGCACCTCCATTATCACACGTTGTCTTAATTAGATGTCATTGAACAAAGATAAGGGAAGAGACTCTGGAATCTGAATATTTACCATGACATCTTATGGGTGAAATGTTCTTAGCTCATGGTAGGAGGGGCTTCTGAAACACTGTGTAGCGTGCATGATGAAGGGTGTGGTTTAGCATCAGTACCAAGTCTTTGCAAAGCTGTACACTGAGCATAGAGGGGGGGGTGGAGTGCTGCCCTATGTAGAAATACTCCTCAGAGCTTATAAAAGGATATGGTGTACTCTATGCATGTTCCCCAAATCCCATGTTCCTGGAATAGAGGGAATGTGGAGTGACTAAGAAATATGAGGTTGGAAAGGCAGATAAGTGTGGAGTATGACCTTGCCCAAACTCATCAAGTTTAGACAGGATTTTAGGATTAGAATTGTAGTTTATAAAGGTCACTTTGACACCCAAGTCATGAGGAAGAAACTTTAGTTAATATACATCCTACAGATTGCATGAGGAAGTCATATGTAGGAGAGAAGAATGTTACAGAAATTCCTTACCAGGATAGTGGACAAGAGTTTTGCTGCATATAAGGGAACACATTCCTTTTGCATTCCAGTGACTTCAAGTGTTCCATGTCAGACTTTTAGCCAAGTCAATACGAAGTTTGTGATTGAAACTAAAAATTGCCAAGTGGCAGGAGTTGTTGTTGCCTTGGCAACCCAGACAAAGGTCCTGCAGAGGATTCTGGGAATCAGGAGAGTAAATTACTATTTGGTCTACTTTGGACTGTAAGTTAACACCACAGAAAAGCATTATTTGGCATTTTCTGACTTAGAAGTACTTTTATTTGTTCTGTTTGGCAAGTCATCCCCATGGACTTTGCTCTGGGTGAGTCAAGGGCTTTTACAGACCTTCTAGGCAGTAGTCATCATTATCCTCCTCCTCATCATCTTAACATTAATACTCCAACTGTGAGCAATAGTTTTTTTTCCTTTTAATTAATATGTTAATTTCCAGAATACTCTGTCAAGGTGTAGCTTCATGACCAGAGAAGTATGACATCTGAAATAAACAGCAGAGAAGAACACAAGTACCAAAAAAAGAGAAAGCACTAAAACCAAAAGATAGACAGTCTGTTTCCATCCAGAAGCTACCTGTAATGCAGCTTTTGGACAAGTAAAGTATTTGTAACAGTGTATTTGTTAGATAGGTTACTCTCATTATCTTTAGAATCTCAGTTTTATTATATAGATGATATAATAATATATGTCTTCCACTGGGCAGCTGTGAGGGTCAAATCAGGAGGGAAATTTTTCCAGACTATAAGATACAATACAAATTATATAAATCCTCTGAGGTCTAAGTATTAATGCAGCAATGGAAACAAGGCTGTGACATGTGTGCAAGGAGAGACAAGGGCTTTATGAGAACACAGCATGATGCTAGACTCTCATCTCCACTTTCTCTTTCTGCTGGTCTCTGTGAATGATGTGCCATTCATCTTACAGATGCTGCTGCTTCATTGTGTGCTTTACAAGACTTATTTCCTCTGCCTGAGTTTGGTTGGCTCTACCCAGCCCTGTGAATTACACTTTGTCTTCTTTCAAGATCCACCAGAGCCAGGTGAGATGTTTCTTTAGAGAGACAGCACTGCATTTATGGTGTTTGTTCTGTCACAGGGTTATCTGTTATTCCATTTGCCTTTTTATCTTAGATTGTGGTATGGCTGGTCTGTCTTCTTCCCATGTTCCCTCCATCAGACATTCTATTTCATTGGTATGATAGTTAGTTTTTGTCAGTTTGACACAAACTAGGATCATCTAGGAAGGGGGACCCTCAACTGAGAAAATGTTGCCATTAGGTTGGCTTGTAGGCATACCTGTGGTGCATTTTCTGTATTAATGATTGAAGGGGAAGAGCCCAACCTACTGAGGGCAGTGCCACCACTGGACAGGTGGTACTGAGCTGTCTAAGAAAGCAAGGTGAGCAAGCCATGAGGAGTGAGCTAGTAAGTGGTAATCCTCCATGGCTTCTGCTTCAGTTCCTGACTCCAGGCTCCTGTCTTGAGTTCCTGCCCTGACTTCCCTTCATGATTGACTATAAGTTGTAAGATGAAATAAATAACCCTCTCTCTCCAAGTTGCTTTGACAACAGTGCTTATTTATAATGATACGAAGACAACTATGACAATCAGGAATCCATTTTGAAGCTGTTTTGGTTATATTTAGATAAAGGGACTTTAAGGACATAATTAAGTTTCAATGAGATTGCAAGGCAGGACCTTAATCTAATGGGGATAACTGGTATCCTGGTAGCTGCAAGAGGAGAGCCAAAGAAGGCAAGCTTAAAGAAAGGGGCACATGATCCCTCATAAGGAGGTTGATCATCTACAACCTAGGGCATCACCAGACCCAGCCCTTAGGACACCTTGATTTTGGGCTTAACTCCAGAATGGCAAGAAAATAAATTTCTATTATTTAAGGTAACCCAGTCTATAACATTTTATTATGGCGACATAAATAGTCAAAATACAGATGGCTAACATCTTCAGGACAAACACTACATTTTACTAGTTTTTGAACCATTAGACACTGGAAAATAATACATGCTAAATAAACCATTTTTTTTTTGGTTTTTATGAGACAGAGTTTCTCTGTATTGTTTTGGAGGCTATCAGTCCAGCCCAGCCTCGAACTCACAGAGATCCGCCTACCTCTGCCTCCCGAGTGCTGGGATTAAAGGTGTGCGCCACCACCGCCCGGCTAAATAAACCAATCTTAAATGAATGAATGTGGCATACCTGGGCTCAGATGGTGACTTACACAGGGGCAGATGATAAAACTAGCTGTTTACTTGGTACTTACCCTTACCACAAAAACTTGGAGATAGAAAGAAGTTGAGTTTAGTTCATAAAGTCAGAGTAAGTAGACATAGACCCATATGAGTTTGACCAAAGGCCATAGGCACATGCTCAGGCTTGTTTGAGAGTAGATATCAAGGAAATACGTTCTGATAGGAGCCTGATTGATAACAGTTTCTGAATCCTCCAAAGCCCCATCAACTCTAAGCACAGAGCAAGCTTTAACCTTGGTAATCTACATGGCACAGTCAGAGAGTCTTCATTAGCATCTTTGGGGAACCACTGTTCATCTCACACAGATCCCAAGACAAAATCTACTCCTGGGGACTAGGGTAAAGGAGTCATTGATGGAACTTAAGTGTAAGAAGAAAGCTAAGGCTAATGACTGGGTCACAGTCATGGAGAGTAGAAGGAGTAAAACCAAGGTCCAGAGAACAGCTTGGGTTAATGTCAAGTCCTTAGTCACTAAATACCTCATACAGAGGAGGAGACCCAGGACATGAAATCCAGTAGAGAGTTGGAAAGACAGTAAAAAACACTCTTTAAAATCTTGCTGACAAGTACAGATAGTGGTTCTTCCCAGCTCTTAAGATAATGAAAAGAAGTGCACACTCTACTGTAAGTAATAGTAAAGTGAACTTGGGGACCCACATATTGAAATTTTTAGCAAGAAATATTCTTTAATTTATACATTCCTTGAGGAAGGTAAAGATCTGGCTACAACTATTTTCATAGCTCTTGGAAAAAATAGAAATAAACAAAATTTCCAACAAAAGCTGATTGTTTGAATAATGAGAGTTATCATATAGACAATGGATTTAAAGCCAGATTTGCATAAGAAACAAAAAAACAATGGTTCTATAGTGCAGAGTTTGAATTGAAGTGATAATAGGATATTATATGAAAATGCAGACTTAAAATGTATTTGATACTGTCCAATTTTAGCTAAGACATTTATATTTTGTAAAAATATGACACATATACAGGGCAATTATAAAAGCTGCTAATTCTTATCTTTGATCTTCGTGTCATGAGCACATATTATTTATAGGATAAAACATTTATAAATATGAAAAAGCAGTCTGGGAGTCAACTTTTCCTAGACTATATTAGCTGCTTCTTGTATATTTAGCTAAGCCTGTTGAGCTCTCATGTAATTTGCATGGTAATTACAAATAATAGCATTCACTTTTACACTAGTATGAAGTGAGAGCTTAAACAAATCCTTTAAACATTTGCAAAGGGCAGGTTGCAGGCTAGCTTGAGAGTTCTCAAACTCATTTTGTTCTCCTTGATTTTGTTGGCTGCTGAGTCTTTTGCAATGTCCACACTCAGGGTCATTAATATCTGGAAATCTAACTGCTTCTCACCTTTTGTCTCTTTAAAATGAACTCGAGTTACATTAGGTGGAAAGGGTATGTGAGCACTTTAAATGATGTGCAGCTGTGCAGGTAACAGGTTCACAATCAATGTGCCTGTGCACACGTGGTAAAAATGTAGCCCCAAGAAGGAAAGCTTGCTCTGAGTCCCAGATTGTCTTGGAGGCTGTTTAAGGAAGGATGGGCTCACTTACTCCAACCTGAGACTCCCCTTGAGTCCACGCTGTGGAGCAAGGAATATTCTGCTCAAGCAGAAATCTGGAAAACACAGATAGGCAACTTTTTACAAAAAAGGCGTGTGTGTGTGTGTGTGTGTGTGTGTGTGTGTGTGTGTGTGTGCTTGTATGTGTAAGCATGTGTTAAGTTACAAGCAGAACTCAGAAGGGACATTAAGTCCTTTGGGGTTATAGATACCAATGTGAATTCTGGGATATGGACTCTGGTTCACCGACAGAGCCTTAAGTGTTCTCAAGCACTGAACCATCTCTCTAATCTCAGTCACTAATGGAGTTCTGACCCTCATTTTAGAGAAGCCCAAATAGGCTCGGGGTCAGGATATGTGTGAGTCAAGGAAGAGAGAGAGGAGAGAGACACTCTCCCAAGGCCCCTTAAAGTTACAGCTGGAAGTAATTATGAGTCTTTGGATCATGTTGTCTCTAGATACCTTTATGTCCCCATTTACCCTCTCATAAAGTGATGGTTACCTCTGCTTTAGTCCAAACTACCCACAGAAAGCAGCCCATTTTGTTCTCAAGAGTAGTGAATGCAGGAGCTTGGAAAACAGCCTTTCCAGTTACAGTCTCCTTTGGAGACCTCAGTGAGCATGTGTTCTCACCAGAAACAGGGCAGATGACCGGTTTAGATCATGGACTCCCTCAGTGTCCTCACTTAGGGTTAGGAATAATTCCAGAGGGCCTACCTTATATTTTGTTAAATAAAGAAGATTTTTCCTGACAATATCTAAGCCTAGCACTTTGTGCTAATTAGCTTTTGTTGCTGTGAGAAAACACCTAACAAGGCAAGTCAAAGAGAGGACTTGTTTTTTTGACTCACAGATTCAGAAGTTTCAGTTCATAAGGGCCATGGGGAGATGTAATATCATGGCAGTAGGAAAATAGCTCCTCAAGCCAGAAAGGAAGCCAAGAGAGCAGAGGAAGGAGCAGGGAGCAAAATAAGCATCTCCAATGACTTACTTCATCCAAATATGCCTTACCTCCCACTTTCACTGTCTCCTACCAATGCCACTGTATCATTCATCCATCAAAGGAGCAATCCATGGATGCTTAGTTTGTCACTCTGCACTACTTTGTGATGACTTAACACAGCTAGAGTTATCTGGGTAGAGGGGAACTTAACCTAGGGACTGTCTACATCAGATGGCCTGTAGTCAAGTCTTGATCATTGATGGCAGAGGGTTGAGTGTGCCACTGCTGGGTAGGGTCTGGGTTGTAAAAGGAAGCAAACTGAATGAGCGAGGAGAACAAGCCATTAAGCAGCCTTCATCCATGGTCTCTGTTTTCATCCTGCCACCAGGTCCTGCTTGAGCTCTTGCCCTGACTTCCCTTGATGATGGGATGTATGTAATCTGTAAGGTAAACAAACACTTTCCTCCAGAAACTGCTTTTAGTCATGATGTTTTATCACAGAAACAAAACTTCCCTACACTCATCATCCTGTAGTTACCACCTCAACAGCTGAGATCAAACTACATTTTCCTGCCCACTCTGTTAACTTCTGAAATGTTCCATCTCAACCTATTTGCATTTCAAGGTTTACCCCTAGGCAAATACATTGATTAGATCAGAACTCTCAGGATCCAATGACTTCTCAAGCCCCAAACACATGAATCTATGGCAAGCATTTCATATTCAAACCGTAGCTCCCTTCCTCTTCCACCTTAAGAATCTAATGATTTGTTGGACATATAGAGGCAACCCATTTTAGTTACAGGCAGAATGTACTGAGAGAGTCAAACAAAACTCAGAGGAAACAAAGAAAAAATGGTGCATTATATTACTATTGAAGTGTGTGTGTGTGTGTGTGTGTGTGTGTGTGTGTGTAATACAGTGCATACAGGCCACTAACATAAGTGTTTTTTACAGGTGGTGTCCAACAATAAAACATTGTTTTTTGGCAATACCCCACAGCAATTACTCAAAGTATTAGGGTACTCATAATTAAAAATAAGTATAGATATAGATAGCTTCTTGTATTCAGATCCATAAGTTAATAATGTTTAAATCAAAACTCAATACTTACAAGGTTGTACATATTCATAAGGGCTGGGGAAAGTAGAAATTACAGAAGTAATTTGGTGTGTGACCCAGTTTCTCTGGGTATGTGGTGAATTTTCTATCAAGTAAAATATGAAGCCCCCTGGAACCATGGAAATTTAGAGTTCCAAAAACTTAGAAATCATGCAGGATATACATATATATATATACATATATATACATATATATGTGTATATATATATTTACCTTTCTTATAACATTATAATTTTGTTGTTTGGTTCTATTTTGAGTATTTATTGTGTTTATTGATTAACCTGGAAGATGTAAGGCTATTTTTCCTTAAAACTCATTTGTGATACTTGTAACTAATGAAAACAACTTACTTTTCTCCTATGCCATTTCACCCAACACTCTATCACAGCCATGCACACCAGGATCCAAGAGGAAACACAAGTGCTACTCTCAGAGAAGAATTCAGTGAAAAAATAATACTTCAATTACATTAACTGTGTGTGTGTGTGTCTTGTGTATTTTGTTTGGAGTACCAGTTATCACTTTTTACAAATATCTGGCATAGTGATTTGCCCTTGTATATACATACGGCTTTTGTGGGTAAGAGCATAGTCGTGGTAATTGACACATAATTCATATTCCATGCTGGGCACTGTTTTGAGTGTTCTCCTGTATATTTTCCAATTAGTCTTTACAAGAATCTATGATGAAAGAATTCTTTCAATGTCGTGTTAAAGATGAAGACACTGAGGCACATAGGGACAAAGCAAACTGCCCAAGATCCCAAGTCCTTTAGCCGTGCTGCTTCCTCTTTGTGTGGGTACAAGTCTCATGGACTTTGCTTCCTTGTATAACCTTCATTTTTAATATGATCTTTATATTAATAAATGAAAGAAATCCTATAATGCAGAAGTCATTACCTCTCCTTGTCTTACCAGATACTGGCATAGTCCCTAGAATTTCACTGGAATAAATCATGAGGAAATCACATGCTCTTTTTGTTTACTAAAATCACCTTTCCTTTAATTCACTGGCTAAACTGTTCTAGCCATGACCCTAAAATCATCCCACCCACTGAAACAACAAAACAACAACATCATCTTTGTTTTAGCTTGAGTGGTGGCAGGAAGACTCACTGTGTTCCTGGGAAGACATAAAGCTTCACTTGCTATGGTCCATAAAGTATCCAGAATAATTCTATGCATAGTCATTAAAGTACTCTATAAAAGGCACTGAATATTGAGACCACTCAAGCAATCTGATTGCTTAATTAAATCTCTAGAAATGCTCAATATGCACCAATTGAAACTGTGTCACCCATGGAAAGAGCGGCCTGCCTTCTTTTTTCTTTCTCCCTTTTCATTTTTAGTTTATAATACCAAAAACGACCTTAGCCCTGGCCTTTTCCTGGAGATTAATGACTAGCTGGGCTTTATAGCCCTCCACTGCCCTTCCAGTGGACTACCAACTCCTCCCAACTTGTCATTTATCCTCTGCAAAACACTCCTCATCTTACATTGGCTTGCTAAGGAATTCCAGTGTTTGTCAAAGCTGGTGGGGATTGGTTTGTGAATAGTGATTTGTGGATTCTTGGAAACCCTGTGGCAATATTGACATGGCTGAAGAGGATATCCTGACTAACCTCTGAGGTAGCCTTTGATACACTCGGTGTGTACACAAAGAGCTTGCTTCCCTTCTCCTCGAATTTCTGTGTGATTTTTAAAAATATCTTACAATAATATTTTCTGCTGTTAAAGCCTTGTACTCTTGTCTTTGGGAGCGTGATGTTTTTAAATGAGACAAAAATCTCACTCTGTTACCTCTACTGGTCTGGGATTCACAGTGTAGTTCAGGTGAACCTTGAACTCACAGCAATCCTCCTGCCTCATCTTTCCGAGTGCTAGGATGAGCCATGAGTCACTATACCCAGCTTTAGTATGTTACCAATGTGTGTACATAAAGTATTTTAGAATTACCACAAAACCTATTTTGAAGTCAGAGATTGTGATGTTACCCCTTAGAAAATAATTATGAATACTGTGCAGTGCAGGCAAGTTTAATTTTCTTTGACTATTGCTGAGCCTGCTAGTACTGTTGGAAACATCTGCAAATGGTTCCAATTCTATTTTTGCTTCCTTTGATTTATAATTGCCAAAAGAAAAAAACCTTTAGCCTATGGTCATTTTTCCCCTGATCTACAGCATGAACACATAAATCCTCAGTTTCTGCTTTCCATTTATGTACATCTGTGCCAGTTGTGCAAACTCCTGTCATTGGTGTGGATGACTTTGTCTACTGACACAAAAGAATGATATTTGCACCAAAATTTACATAGTGTAGAGCTAGGGTATTGCCACACAACCCCGAAGATCTGAATTTGGTCCCTAGGATCAGCATAAAAATGCCTGAGTGCAGATTCCAGAGCTGGAGAGTTGGGGACAGGCAGGGGGCATAGTTCTGGGCCTCTCTGACCAGCTAGTCTAGTCAAATTGGTGAGCTTAAGGTTTAGTGAGAGACCCTGACTAAATAAATAATGTGGAGAACAATAAAGGAAAACACCCAGTGTAGACTTCTTGCCTCCACATCACATGCATGCTGATGAATCTCTCTCATTCTCTCTCTCTCTCTCTCTCTCTCTCTCTCTCTCTCTCTCTCTGTCTCTTTCTCTCTCTTTATCTCTCTCTCTCTCTCTCTCTCTCACACACACACACACGAATGTGCAAATGTAAAGGGTACTTCTAGGATCTATGATTAATCTTATTCTACAGAAGAGGAAGTTTAAGTTTTGAAAGATAGAATGACTTGTCCCAGATCATACATTAGATAAAGAAAGTAAGTATTCTGGATTTTCAAACTCTAAATGTAATCTCTTTCTCAGATTTTTCAATTTCCCATCTTCCAAAGAGAACTTACTGTTGGTTGTTTTTTCCTCCTGTATCAGAGCAAGTGAAGGGTCTTAAACAAGAATGGCTGCCACACTTTACCATGAGCTGTGGGCACCTTCTTGTGTATCATTTCCTATTATCTTCACAATGCAATGAAGCAAAAACTGCTACCCCATCACAGAAGAGAATACTGCAGGCCCAGGAGGTCAAGTGCGGTACTGGAGTCCACTTCCCTCACAGCTCATGCCAGTATTTATTCTCTCTGACTATGGTGTCCCACCTGTCAATTCTCTCAGGAACTTTCATGATTTGGGATTTTATTTTTGCTATTATATAATATCAAGTATAGCAACTCAATGAGATGAGAATGAAATTTTTGACAACTCAGAATAAGTAAGATTGTTGAACCCCAGTTGGATGATAGCTTGACTAGAGCTATCTTTAGAGAGGGCATGGAATAAACTTGGACAGTCACTTCAAATATGACTTAACCTAGCAAGTATTTTGAAATTTTTAAGTTTCCCCAACTGTGACATTAAGTACTGCCACACAAAGAGAAGGTAGTTGGTTGGACCTCTGTAAAGTTTGAATACTAGGCTAAAATCATAGAAGGCATAGCTTAATGAATCCACTGGGCTATGTGTGACGAGAGAATTTGTTCATTTAATCCATTTCCTTTCTTTGGAGTAAGACAAATCTAAGAAGACTAGGCAACTTGCTCTAAATTTGAGCAGCAGTTGCTTTCTCTCTTCTTGTGCCAGTGAGTTGTTAATGGGTTTTGTGTCAGGCACTAAGAATCACACCACATCCACTGTGGAGCTGATACTGACCTAGAGCAGTCCTTGGAGAGCTCAGGGTCTAGCAGACAGACACTGGGTTCTTAGTTTAAGCATCAATGCATAACCTACTCTAGTCTTCACTTGGGAACTATGCTCCTGCCTGAGATCACCCTGAGTCCAGGCTGATTGTGATGTAACATCATGTACTTGGTATAATGAAGAGAATGTCATGTACATGCACACAATTCCTAGCCAGGGGATTCTCTTTTTGACCTGAAAAATCAGAATAGGAAAATAGATACAACTTCAAAGTACCCATAACATATTCCCAACGTAACCCTGGGCATGGAGAGATACACCTGCCAGGTCTCTAAAGTGTCATTTTCCTTTAGAGCTTGACACCACTGTAGACCTTTGGCAGAGGTGAAATATGCTCCAGAAGTCTTTACGTTTCCCACCTCTCCACTCTTCTTCTCTGAGCCCTTCTGTGTACAATTTGTTCCATGGCTGAGCCATTGGGGCATCTTATGTGAAGGATACCAGAATCCCCCCTTAGGGTCAAAGTCAGGAAAGTAGAGAAGTGATTCAAAGTGTGTGCCATGAAGAAAGAAGAAAATCTTGAGAAATAAGATTGTTTTTCATCTATATGATTTTATTACACAGCCTCAGGAGAACAAAAACACAAAACCAAAATAAAACCCCAGTACCTTGGAACACCAGGGTCCATGGTAATTTGTTTTCTGCTGAAAACTTCTTCCTATATCTCCATACTCTGGAGAACTTGGTTTGCCATCAATATTTAAAATGAAAATAAAGTAGTTCTTAAGAACGAAGATCACTTAAAACATAGTGCTACTTGAATGTCAAGAAGCCATTATGTTTAATAGCATTTTTTAAACTATTAAAGTTGAGTGGTTACTTTTTATTTTGCATTTACTCACTCATGGGAGACATTTATTTAGTCTTGTGTGCTACAAATAGTGATTCTGTTAGTACAGGAGATTATCGTCTTGAATAATGGTTTCATTTCTATAATATATCTTAGTGTAAGATATTCATATATTTCAGAGGAAAGAAAATGCACGCACTGTTTAGAGGATGCTGTGAAACTTATGCCCATAAAAGTACAGACTCGCAAAATCGAGAAATTCTATAATTATTTTGAGTTGGCAAGTATGTTATAGTTTAACCACCTTTAGGGGAATTGGCAACATTAAAAACAAAGAAAAAAATCATTAAGTTATCCTGTTGATAAGTCTCTGGTACCACCCCCCTTCTGAGACATAATTTAGAAATACAAGAGCTGAAAAGTCTGGAATATAAATTAAAATAAATGAGAATTCCATACATTGTGTTTACATGATTTCCATTTTTCTCTCTTCTCCCAAATCCTTCTTTCTCCTTACTCCCTTTCAGCATCATGACGTCTTCCTGTATAATTTTTGCTGCAAGAACATCTTTTCTTTTAATTGTTTTGAGTCTCTATCAGATGCGTGGAGTTAATTCAATGAGTTCTAAACCGGAGAACATTGTAAATTGCAGACTCAAACAACACCATTTTCTGAGTCTGTTTTGAGTACAAATCAGAAATATAGAATGCACTGAAAAGCATTGAGAGCCGCTGAGGGCACAGATGTGGGGCATGGGTAACACAGCACATGGCTCTTTTGTAGACAGTAATTGATGCTTGAGTATGTGCAGCCTCAAGGTTTCCTAGTCCTGGGTCTCTTGTAAATGGTGACCTTTAATGGAAAGATCTACTGGTTATGGAGTGCCTACTATATGGCAGGTGTTGTGTTCTGCACTTAGGAATTTCATCTGTGGGTAAGTGACAAAAAAAAATCAACTTGAGCATGCAGCTAGAGTTTGCCAATACTTCTGGTCCTCAGCTTTGTTTCTTTGGTGTTGTGAGGTTTGCCAGTGAAATAGAGGAGGGACACTGTGGAAGGAGACCTTCTTTATTGGGGAGACAATCCTCTGGATTTTAGGATGGTTAGTCATCCCTGGCCATATCCATTAGGTGAGAATAATAGTCCCTTTCCCAGAGTTGTGACAGTCAAAAACATTTCTAGGTATGGCTAAGGGTCCCTAGTGACACATTGAGACTCACTGGGATGAATGAAGATGGCTGCCAGATGTTCTTGAAGCCATCTTCTCAGGCTTAGACCCTGCTGAGAATAACATGTCTATGTAGAACTGCCTGGAAGAAAAAACATCCAAAGATTCATTGTCCTTGGATCTGTTCAGGGAGATGGCCTGCCTTTGAAGCTGTCTCCATGACGCCATCTCCTCTGACTGGCAGGTTCAGATCACATTGTAGGGCTGGAGGTAGATGAATAAGAACTGGGAGAGAGACAGTATTCTCCAGTACTATCCGCTCAAGTGAAACGGGGTTGTGGGTATCTCAAAGTGGTGGAGCGTCCACTAAGGGCAGAGAACAGTGTCTATGGCAGAAAAATTAATCATGCTTATTTCCACCAACAACTCTCAGAGGCACTCAGAGAATGACTAAACAGCCCAAGGTCATGTGGCTAACGAGTAATCTGTTATGCAGTTATTTTATTACCTGAATCAAAATAACGGATAATGAATAGCACAGCACCAGGCACCCTTTCCTGCACAGTTCTAAGGCTGTGAGAGTTTACAAGCACAAAGCATCCAAATGTGTTTGCTGGGCTTCCCTGCTGCTCAGTGACTTGTCTGTCACTGACTCTGGAGAGCAGGGTGAGAGACATGATTTCAGGAGTCTGCTGTAACATTTAAATTAAAATATTTCTCTTTCCAGTTATAGTAACGAAAATGGCTGAATGATGTATTCACATCTATCTCACAGCAGCATTAGCACTTTCTTCTGGCTCATTAGGAGTTAACTAGGCTTTTTTTTCTAACTTAGGAAAGCAGTGGTAATGTCTACAACTGTTTCTGTTGGGAAATGTGTTCTGAATATTAAACCACTGGCTCACCAACTGACTTTGGGAATTCAGTATGCTTCTAAGCAAGGGAGGTCTAAGTAGGAAACTTACTCTACTTTTAGGTGATTTATTTCGTCCAGGAGATTTGAAGTATTTGTTCAAAGTTTCAACCTGCTGGCTGAATTTCTAATAATAATGAAATTTAGACAGTTTCCTGTGCTTCAGGTCCAGGAAGACCCAAAGATAAAACTATATGGGGTGATGAGAATGTGTGCAATCAGCAACAGTCACAAGCTATCAATATACCCATTTTAATTGGAGGCTTTCTCGAATCATACCTCGACAGGATACGTGTCACTGTGTTTCCAGAGATTTTCACTTAATCTTGAGCTCAGAGTTGATTCACTTACATTAAATAGAAAAGAAACATGACTGTCTTGGTTTGTGAGGTACATTGGCTTTATTTTATTTAAATTTATGCAGTGTGTGTGTGTCTGTGTGTGTGTGTGTGTGTGTGTGTGTGTGTGTGTGTGTGTATATGTTGGGGGTGGAGTATATGACACCATATATGTGTGGAGGTCGGAGAACACCTTCTGGAAGTTGGCTCTCTCTTTCCCCCACTTGGTTCCCAGGGTTTAATGCTGGTGGTCAGGCTTGATAGCATTTACCTGTTCAGTCACCTTGCTGAACCATATTCTTTATTTTAAGGCTCTTCAAAGCCATGTAAGGAGACAGGGGGAAGATTTCCTAATCTATACTCTCTCTGGGGGCAGGATCTTAGATCTATCTGTCTTTGGAAATTGATATTGCAGAAAGGTTATTCCTACCTCCCCCAGTGTCATCAGTGATTTAACACATTTCCTTAACAATAGCTGCCATTTTGAACATTGCCATTTACTCCTCAACCTCCGGGTGACACCTGAAAAACATGATGGGAATGGGTGGGGGCTATCTCATTACTTAAATTTAGTGAAAGTTTGCTCACTCATGGGATGTCTTTGGTGAATTATTCTCATAAAGATATGTGAGAATACCTACATAACAAGGAGGATAAGAGCATCGCTCTGGTCACTTTTACCTCTAAAGAACTGGTACCTGGGATAAAATCCCGGGTATACAAATGGACTTTGGACTCACATCCAAAAATGAGAGATGCACTTTCACCATGAACTCTTGGGGGAGGGTCTAGGCCCTGCCCTGGATGAAATGACAGACTATAGACACCCCCATGGAGGGCCTCACCCTCCCTGGGGAAATGAGGGGATATTGGAAGGGTTGGTGGGAGGGCATGGGAGGAGAGGAGGGAAAGGGAGAGGGACCTGGAATTGACATGTGAAGCAACCTTGTCTCTAATTTAAATTTAAATTTAAAAATAAAAATTAAAAAAAAGAACTGGTACCTGTGGAAATGAAACCTGTTCAAGATTTCAGAATACAGCTGCACAGAATCTTGGGAGAAACAGGTTTAGCTTTCTATAATTTTTGCAGTGTTTAAGGACTGAACTAGAGGAATGTGAAATCAAGATGATTGACATTGCTAAGCTTTTTTTTTTAATGCTGCACACATGGTCTTTTAAAAAAGAGCACTCCACACGCAAAACATAATTGCTCCCTGCTTCTGCAAAGGTTTGCCTTCAATAGAGTTGCATTTTCCTGATAGAACTGATTAAAATAAATTAAATGAACCACTCACTTATTCTTCCAGTTTGCAAACTTTGAAATTTTTAACAGGGCTTTTATACAGGCATACACTGCACGGCTCTACAGACTATGGTAGAGTGTATTATAAGTACACAGTTGAAAACCTAGATCAAAATGTTTTCAGTAAAGGGAGGGAAATGATGCAATGTCTAGCTCATGAGCTATCGAACCTCTGCTGCTTGACCAGCAAACCAGCTATCTTTTGATGCCTTTTCAGGCTGTTGGTTCTTGCTAGTACTCTATAGTCACTCTCTACGATGTGAGCTGCTTTGGGTGAGACATTATTTTCCTTCCAAGGTTTTACATAACCCATTTTGTAAATGTTGCTGACAGAGGAACAAAATTCTTAGGCTAAGCTCCCATTCTCATGTTTTCTGTAACTATTATATTGACTCCTTAAAAACAACAGTATGTGTATAGATAGGAGTGTGTGTGTGTGTGTGTGTGTCTCTGTGTGTGTCTGTGTGTGTGTGTTTAGATGCATGAATGCATAGATTCTGCACCTTACATTACATCACAGTACTGATTATATAGAAATGCTTTAGTATTATAATTGTATTACTATTGTAAATTGCATTCACATTATATTATTAACCGTGTTATATCTGTATGCATTGCTTGTTCCAACACTTTTAATAAGGCAGTCTCAACAGATCAAGCTGTGGTTTATTCACTTATGAACACATATATTATGTTAGTGGTAATCTATGTCACACCACGTAAAATACATCTGAGTTTATAAAAATGTTGCAGAATAATACCTATTTGGCTTAATGTAACTTATCGAGTTTGTGGTGGTTAAATTTTCTTTTCTTTAAAGAAATATTCACGCATTGATCAATTGAATGACTGCAGAGTGACTATAGAACAAAGTGGGAAAAGAGACAAGAAAGAATAGAAATTACCAAGTAAGACAGAGTGGCAGGAAAATAAAAGAAATTATCCCCTCATTTTCAGTTTTTTTCCTAAATCAGACCACATCTCTCTGTATCATTGCCACTTGGTATGATCAGCCTTAAATATGTGATTGACTCAGTATTTTTCCCACTCTGAGAAATTTGGGTGAGTTCAAGGCAAAGGAGGCAGTGAAGTTCTTAACCATTCTGGTCAGGTTTCCTTCAGGGTCTTGCTGCTGGGAGAATGTCTTATGGGTAAATTTCCACTCTCTCAGCAGGGTGTGTTTTGCATGAACTGAGTCCCAGGAGAAAATGTTATTCCACACAACAAAGCCTCAGCGGTGACTCATATTAAACTGACCAGGAGGAGGGAGGGAGACACTGACCCGGGGGAGGGAGGACAGGACACAATTTACTTTCTAAAAACTGACTACAATTCTCTGGGAAATGAAAATCCTCCTAGCTCTGTGTTTCTCTGCCATGATTTTCATATAAAAAAGTATTTTCCATGTGCCATAAGGATTTTCAGGGATGAAATGAAGATTCTCAGGCAAGGGACGAAAACCAAGAGTCTTTTTCCAGAGAAACTAACAAAATGAGTCGTTGTCACCGACTGCTGTTAGTTATAACACACGTAATTGACAGGATGGCTAATTTCATAAAACCATGACTGTCTCACCACCAGCAACCAGACCCTAAAATGTACTGATCTGAAAGACATCCCTTACTTGGATTTGAATGTTTCAAACAGCACAGAACCTAAAAATGGATTATTCTCACATATACTAAAC
Organism: Mesocricetus auratus; assembly: GCF_017639785.1. Taxonomy (NCBI): domain Eukaryota; kingdom Metazoa; phylum Chordata; class Mammalia; order Rodentia; family Cricetidae; genus Mesocricetus; species Mesocricetus auratus. The sequence goes on along the minus strand of NW_024429190.1, from coordinate 24,882,976 downwards.
CAACTTGAACTGCAAATGCCTTTCCTTTCCCGAAGGTTAGCAATTAACAGACCATGGCTGCCTTGATGTTCCCTATTGTTTCAAATCTCCTTGATGAAACGATACAGGTCTGCAATGTGATCCCTTTAATTATCTTTTTTATTATTTTAACATGTACCAGGGTCCTAAACTTCCCCAGGATTTATTGATAAAGGCGTCTTCCACTTGTACTATCCCATTTCATTGCTGTTTTTATAATGGTTTCTAACTAATAAAGTGTTATCTTATTCATTTTGTTTATATGTAATAAATCAGATGCCTTCCCCTTTTTCACAAGGCAGATCTGGCTGGTAGAGACTGTCTCAATGCGTTAAACCCGTGATGTCTTTTGCATACAAATAGAAATTAGTACAAGAGCATTTCATTAAGGAAAGTATTGCTGCTTCTGCCTGACCTAGGAAAATTAATATTCTAAATACAAAATCACGTGACATGGGTTTGTGTCTTTGCATCAACTGAAGCTATAAAAAGATGCCTGGAGTAAAGGCTAGATTTCCTCTTTATTCCTACAGCAGTATTATTTACTTGATGAAGGAGATAGAATTGATGGGAAAATGGTGGGTGTGCTTTTGGTAGGCAGCTATGAACCCCAGATGTTTTATTTATTCACCAAATATTTATTATGCCCTTGGGACAGGTGTGGGGTAGGGGTGAGCAAGAGACATGGCCCCCACAGAGCATATTTTTTCCAAAGGGGAAATAGAAAACAAACATGATTATGTCAACAAATACCTGCTTTTGAATTGTGATGAGAATTGTCAGGACACTGAGAGCATTTAACATTCACTTCTTCCATTCCCCCCTCCAAAGACTGGCAGAGGGAAGGGGAAAATAGATTAATAGAATATATTTGACATGAAAGCAAAAGGGTGAATTATTCGAAGGCAGGGATCCAGCAAGACAGGAGGAGGGGAACAGAGGTGATTTGGGGGATAATAAAATGTAATGATATATGTGTGTGAAAATGTAACAGTGAAATCCATTAGCTTGTATGCTGCCTAAAAATAAATTCAGTTTTAAAAATAGGCAAAAAAAAACCCTTCAGATGCCCTGACTGGTCTTGGGGACAAGGGCAGCTTGGATACCACAGCAGTCCCTAGGGCCCCTGAAATGGAGATGCTGAGCAGTGCTGGGGAGCCATAGCTCCATTCACATTCAGTTGAGGGATGGAGATCAGGTAAGGCTGACAGAAGATGCTACCAGTCTCAGTGCTGCAAAGCTTTGGCGTCCAGGACAGCATGGCCAAACCCACAGGGCTGAGAAGAATCATGCTAAAAGGAGAGGGCACTTAATTCTAGGCTGCAAGGGCAGGGATGTTCAGCAGCTGGGAATGAGCCAGGGAAAGCACGTTGAAGGCAAATGGTGATGGGTACTGGGTGCTTTGCCAAGGCAGTTTTGAGAATCTGACTGAGCATTGGTGATGTTGTAGGAACTTCAAAACTGGGGTTACAGTGTGCATAGTCACTACCTGGAGAGTATCTACCTGCCAATTTTTCAATTTCAATTAGCCAAAGTTAACCTTGGCCCGCAAATGGCAAATAGAAACTTTTGGAACTAACTAATTCCTAGCTTTTTCATTGCACTCCCATCTGAGCAGCATGGTGAAATCCTGCACAGTCCTGCTTTGTAGTATGAAATGAAAATCATCCCTTGGCTAGCATATCCACACTGTAAATGTCACTGGCTTGTTGGTCTCTTACTAGCTGTCGTGGCTATTGGACCAATAGTTGCAGTGTTACAGGGTTTATACAAAACTACTCCTAGTATACTACTAGGATGACAACCATGCCTACACCACTCAGTTCATCTCATTATTCCCTATAGGCACTGCATCTTCACACCATCACCGGAAAGGAGAAACATGGCAGAGGAACAATTATGCAGAGAGATCTCATTCATGGAGCTCTTATTATAAACTATTACCATAGATTTTCTACTGGTTATTATTGTTAATCTTTTATGGTGACTAAATATGTAACATCAGTTTGATCATAGACATGTAAACAGTATATGTGGGGCTAGGGCAAGCTACAGTTTCAACATTATTGGACCTCAATTTATTGTTAGTTACGCCTCTCTAGATAGACTTGAGCTCCAGATAGACTAGAGTTGATCCTCCTACTACAGGGCTGGACCCCATTAAGCCTTATCTCCACCACTTCTTAAGATGTCCCTGGATCTGATTTGACTGATCACTTGAGTTAAAGCCAGTCATCTCATTATTTCGCCTTAGTTACAGACAGCAGATTAAAAGTGGGTATATGCTCAATCCTGCCAGCTAGTAGCAAAAGGGTGAGTTGAAGGACTAGGTGGAATTCTGGAGGAAAGTCTTTCCTTTCTTGGGAGAGCTATTGCAAAGCGATCTGTCTTCTGTGGAAGTCAAGAGGTGCAAATGTGAGGACCTGAACAAATATATCTAGCTGTTCCATGAGGCTGAAAGCCCTTCTACACATAGGGTACAATCTGCAGGATTTACATTCCAGCTGTGACTCTCATCTTCATGCAGTTCTTGGGGGGAAATTACAAAGTAGACAATAGTACTTACCTCATAGATGGCTTGGAAGTGTGCATATCTGCTAGATATTTTAATCCATCCACTACTAAGAACCTATGACAGGCAAATATCTACCCTAAGCACTGAGATTCTGGGCTTAGCAAGAAAGATTGAGCCATCACCTGAAGGAATTTACAGGATGTGTCTTCTGCCTGGCTCTGATGTATATTGTTTTGTAGTTAGGTATTAGCATGTGCTTCACTCGTGTGTATATCTGCCCCATGGTGCCAGTAGCATTGACTTGTATATAAAAAGTACTCTCTGAATGTCTGCTGTGAAGAAGCATCAGCACAAACATCCATCATAATACAGCAGGTGTAAACCCAGAGCCAAGGCAGGGCAACAGTGCCCACTGAGAAAAATTGCAACTCAGTGGTTAGGGTACTAGTGTGAGCTTCAAGATTTCCTTTGAATTTTGGTTCTTGGGTTTACATACTATATAACCCAGTTCTCTTCCTTGACCCTAACAAGATAATGCCTATCACCCTAGGGATGCTATGCAGAGTTCAAAGAAATAATAGAGTTTATTTTTATTCTATATTATACATAGTGCATTGCTTGAATGTATGTAACATATATGGCAGTGTGTTATATACATAGTGCATTAATTTGAAGAAATTGACTAATAAATTACAGATAGTTTTCATTGAGGCAGTTCACCAACATGAAATATTTATTTTATATTCATTTGCACGTTTTGTTTTAACAGGATTTCATCATCTGGTCTGCCCAGTTCTTAAACACTTTTCTATTGGAACAGAAGCCAAGGAGGAGGGCAGCTATTCCAGGTCTTCACTCACTGACAGCAAAATCTTAGATCAAACTTTAAGTGTGGTTACCTTGTTTGGATTATGAAGAATGATGCAAAGATATAGAGATGAGGAGACAAGATTCATGCTGCAGTGTCTGAGGCACCTGTGTCTAGCAGTACAGAACACTGGAAAGGAGAGCGAGGCCTCTGTGGGTGCTACAAGAGTTTGGCTGTACTCAGAAGTTTTTATCATTTCTTGAGCCTAGGTCTTAAGCCATCAGCTCAATTCCTTGACCACCTTATGCATTCAACTTCCTACTTGATACTTAAGTCAATCAGAGTTGATTTCTATTGTTTAGAACTAAAAACCCTGAGTAGAACATAGGCTAGGAATTCAAACCTAGAGATTTGAGCTTTATACTGTTATAACATTGATAGATTTCCTTAGGAGATATTGAAGGTTATTTGTATTATTAAAAAGTAAACTTAGAAACAAATCAGTATGAAACCTTCCCTCTTATTCTTCCTAAACCATCAAAAGCCAGACACCCAGCTGTGAAACTCACATTAGGGACAAAAAGCAGTACTTATTTTATAGTCCTAGAGCTTGGCCCAAATCCAAATGTGACGCTGCTTAGAACATGTTATTTTCAATGTGTCAACTTGTCTGATGGCCGTCTTCACTATATGCCGATCCAGGAAAATGCTGACTGTAAGTCAATGCACATGGCTATTTTTTTACATCTAAAATGTGTCCTTCTGCTTTAGCTTGCTCATGGAATTCAGTATTTGTGAGAGTTGTTGACTAAACCTCAGAAAAAGGCATCTTTTCCTGTCACAAATATTTGTACAAACTGTAGTTAATACAGTGTTTTCTAAACTGGAAGTTAGTTTTAATGGAGGAAACTCTTAGGAAACACCTAGAGTCTACATGAGTTTTATGCCATGATTTCAGGGGTAGAATGGAGATTTTAATGGTTCACTTCATATTGTAAAATAAATCATAAGAATAAGATAAAAAAGCAGTGAGGAACAAATTTGAGGGAGGGACATTAGAAATTAACTTAGCCAATACTAGAGAACTCACGCTGGTGGTGAAGACCGAAGAGACCTGACAGCTGACCAATCCTGCAACTACCTAGACCCAGAACCAGGTGATGAGTTGGCCCACCCCAACATCCAATCCATCTACGATCTGCTGGAGCATGTGAAGGGGCCAGTCCTGCAGACTCAAAGCTGCAGGATCTCCACAACACAAGGCAAACAAAGGATAACCAAGAAGAGTCCCAGTGAGGGCCCAGCATCGATAATGTAGCAGAAACCAGAGGCCTCAAACCAGACTAATGACTCATTATATATATATATAAAGATATATGTATAAAAATGTTTACTACATGACTCACTATATCATATACAGGTTCGATGACAGGATTTCCCTGTTTTCCTTTAAATTTTGTTTTATTTTATTTTGGGCCATGGGAAGGAATTGAAAGGGCAGAGGGTGGATATGAAGGGACAAAGAAATGAGTGGGATTAAGATGCATGATATGAAAGACACAAAGAATAAATGAAAAGAAAGTTTTAAAAAAAGAAATTAGCCTAGCAACAACAAAAATCCCACTTACTGAGCATGCTTTCTTCAGTCGGTGAGTAGGGGTGCATGGACAGTGCTGAGAATATTCCATGGGAAAGATTGCTACAAGAAGTATGGATGTCTGTTATGGGAATGGCAGTACTGAGTGACAGTATGTATGTCTATTATTTGACCTTGGACTAATCCTTGCATCTTAGTGCCTTGCCACTTTTTGCAGATAAATATTTCTATTGCTTACTGGGTCTTTGGAGAATGTGACTTGAAGCTCCAGATCACAGTGTCCTCACATGAGGACAAGGTGACTTAAAAGGTACCGGTTGTAGAATCTAGGCATACCTGGCTTCAAATCCCAGCAACTCTATTGTTAGCATTTCTCAAATTTTGCAGCCTCATTGCATTAGCCTGACCTTTTATTTGCTGGGATAAACGACTGCCAAAAAGATTTAAAAGGTTATCATGGCTCATAATTTAGGCCCATGGTTGGTTTGTCCTATTGTTCCAGGCCAGGGGTGCAAGGTAGAACATCATAGGTCAGGACATTTAGTAGAAAGAAGTCTCTTGAACCATGGCAGCCACAAAACAGAGAGAGTGACAAATGAAGGTGTAAGATAAGTATACATTTCCAGGGCATGCTATCATGGACACTTCTGTTTGCTAAGTTCCACATTCCACAGTCCCATTACCTCCCAATCATCATTTAAAAGTCTGAATGCATCAAGGGATTAATCCATTGCTGTAGGCAGTCTTCATGGTAATTCCCCAAATTTTCACCCCTGAATACTGCTGCATTAAAGAGCATATATATCCAATCTGTATATTTGAGAGGCACAGAATATCAAAACTGCAGCAACCATCATAATTATACCATCTATTGAGTTGTAAAGAGTCATTCATTCATTTTCAGACATTTCTTGAATACCTTTTATATGCCAAGTGAATATAACAGATAAAAACTTTTAAGATTTTTTTCTCTTCCTGGGATCATCTGGAGGAGATATGTAGATAAGTATCTAACAATAGATATCAAATCATCACTTGTTGCTTTCCACCTTGTTGGCTTCTACCTGTATGTATTGTTGTGAGATATTCTGATGAGTGCAGAGCAATTGGTATAGACAACAACATTCACTAAGGATACATATTGTATCTGTCTAAAAACATCCTATAGTCATAGGGGCTTTGGGTAAACAGCCCTAGGTTCCTTTCTGACTTGAGTAGGCGTGGGAGCAACCAAGAGTAGCCAATGGGGGTTATATCATCTCAAATGGCAAGTTCAGCCAGGGTCCTCTCATCAATTTCTTTATTTTCCATATCTAATATTTTCCCTCCCACAATTCCCTGACTCCCCCAACAGAAAAAAATGAAACATACGAAAGTTAAACAATTTCAGCTCTCAGAAGAATCTCTCTCTCTCTCCCCCCCCAAGGGAGAAAATAGTCTACAACCCAGACGTTCACATGTGTTCACATAAGGGGATTCTACTTGAAACAGAAATAAGAAATCAGGGCACTGCCTCCCACACTCGCCTGCCCTTTATACACTCATGACATATACATCTTCTTTCATTTCTTTTCTGTAGATTCTGTGAAACACAAACTAGCTGATCATCAAGAAAATTTAAGCTAGTTAATAAACAAATTCAGCTCATGTTACAAGAATAGAGACCAAAATGTAATGAGTTAAAAATTTCAGAGAATTACAGTGGACAATTCTCAGAATCCAGAGGCATATATATCAATGGACATGGTTCTTGTAATATCTAACAGACATGGATTGATCCCTTTCCCCACTGAATTTGATTTTCCCCAAGAGGGCTTCACACTCTTACAACAACCAAGAAGAGCTATGGGAATCTTTGACTCCTTATCTTTCCTGTTGAGTTTGTATGTGTAACAGTGTGTGTGTGTGTGGGGGGTGTTGCAGGATGCATGCATATGGTCATGTGAGACCGGTGGAGGATGTCAGACATCCTGCTCTGTTATTCTCCACCTTTCTCCTTTGAGACAGGATCTCTAACTGAACTCGGAAGTAGGCTGTCAGTATCAAACTTAGTGAATCCTCTTTTGTTGCTTCCCTCCACATTGTGGGGACCATAGTGAAGTTTGAGAGCAGCTTCCACATTCCATTTCATTCTTGAGTTGTTCGAGCAAAGAAATCTATGGTGATATTTCACTTGTATGGAAAACAATGATGATGGCCAACATTACAGCATTGCAATATGATGTTGTCATCCGTAAATGTATTGAGCCACATTCATAGCTCTCCTGGAGAAGACGTGGCCCATGGGCCACCAGTGGGTACACTTACAACTTTCAAAGTGTTCACCAACACCAGTGTAATTTGAATTTTGTAGTATATTTATAAAGAGGGCTGGGCAGTGTTTATTTTTCCCATTTCCTGTTGGAGAAAATTAAGACTTAGTAGAACAAATTACTAATCTCAGGCTCCCTATATAAGATCCAGGCAGGAGCACAACAAGAACTCACATCTCTGCCCTTAGACAAGATTTCCTTCCACTGCTTCCTGTGATAGCTGCCTGTACTAGGGTAGAACCAGACACCCTCATAGCAGTTGACCAAGCTGTCAGTTCTACTCTTGGGTAGATTGTAGTCCCAAGAAGGGGCTCCTAGTCTGCTACTGCTGCCAATGCCTTAACTTGAGCCAGACATATTTGTTGAGCCACCCAAGTGTCCTGAACATAAAAGTTCACTTGGCCTTAAACCAATGTTGTGATCACAGAGACCCAAGACCTGACTCTCCCATTCACTAATTTGGATCTGCATAGAGTTAGGATTTATCTTTCATAAAGTTGTGATGAATACTGTTTTCCTTGTGGGATTGCCTTGCTCTCTAAGGGAGAAAATTAATGTGAAAAGCTTTGTAAAGAATCAAGGGCTGCATCAATGTAATTTATTCATGTATTACATAGCAGTGACTGTGTGCCAAGATTGCTTCAAGAGCTTTACTGATCTTTGTTCAAGCAATCGCCACATCAACTCTGGGAGATGTTTCATAGTTATCATCATCATCTTCATTTTGCAGATGTGGAAGCTATGTGCCTATAATACATAATTGTTCAGGAAAGAGCTGTGTGGTGAAACTACACCACTGGTACCACACCAGAATCTACACACTTGGCCATTTGTGATTTGTGATTATTAGCACTGGGTTTCAAAACCTGACAACAGAAGGCACAAATGGATTGTGCTTTTTCTCATTTATAATCTTGTGAAAAGTAGAACACACCAAGGAATGCTGAAGATAAAAGCAGAAATTAATCAATGAGGAGAGCAAGGCAGTGATGATAGGAATGTTTATAAGCCAATTCTCTGGAAAGATCCAAAAAAAGGAAACTTCTTGGAAGTATCATGAAGAAAAGAACAGTAAACACACACACACATAAACACTAGAGATGGTAAAAGATGTGATCTCAGATAGAGAGGAAGGGAAAGAAGAAGAGCATATTGTCCACAGATGTCCCTGGACCAACATCTCATGAGTTAACTTTGGTCACCTACATTTCCTTAGGAAACTGATTTGCAGTCTCCTTCTTCTCCTCCAACTACCTACTCCCCATTTTGTTCTTCTCCCCTCTCCTCCCTCTACCTCTCTGCTGAGTACAGAATGTCCAGCATAATCTTTCCTAGTCTAATGTCAAAGAGTTCTCATGAAGGTGAAACAGGTCATAATTATAATCACCACTCTATTTCAAACATGACTTAGGAAAATGATAATGAAAAGAAACAAAGCAAGAATACCTCCTAAGAAATGAGCCAGGCGCAGTGGGAGGCCTTTCTTAACAATACAAAATGAGCAAGGATGAAGAGATGTGGCAAAGGTTCAAACACCTCTTCCCTCACTTTCCACTCCCTTTGTTTACTATCATTATTGTTAAGGGAATATGAACCTTGTTCCTTTTGGGTAGATGCCAGTCTTCAATCTGATCCTGAGGGTACAGCTGCATTTGTCTGCTTCCTCCATCCTCACTCTTCTCTAGCTTTGTTCCCTGGTTTATAGTAAATGATCAATTAACATTTGTTAAATGAACTGTTGAGTTTAAGGAAGTAAATAAGACTTGAATGATGTTCTTGAAATGGGTGAGAAATCTAAGATTCCTTTTAAAATCAATGTGCAATATAATAAAATTAAACATATAACACAAAGAAGAAAGAAAGAGATATTAACAAGATGGGATATTATTATCCAAGGATAAAAAGAGAAAAAAATTAAGCAACCTGATACTATTTTGGAAATGCACAAATTGGCTTGTACAGGAAACAAATCCAGCCTCTGACATTCCTGAGAACTTAACATAAAGTTAAACATAACATTTAAAATCTATATGAAAAGGAAGAATTATAATCAATGGATGATTAAGAATACTGCCCATTCTTTAGGAAAATCTGTTCTTTATTCCATTTGTAACTTATATCACACATTAAGGATTTAAATATAAAACAAAAAGTATTAGAAGAAAATACATGAGTATTTATGGAGTTAGTTCATTCAAGAGGCTACATATTATATGGTTGTGGGTTGTACATGAAATTCCCCCACAGCCTTGGGTGATTGCACACTTGGTTCCCTATTGGCAGTGCTGTTTTGAAAGATTGTGAGATCTTTTGGAGGTAGAGTTTTGCTGGAGGAAGTGAGTCACTTGGGGTGGGCTTTAAGGTTTTATAACCTACCTTCACTTTCTGTCTACTCTGCTTCCTGAGTACAATTCCCAATTCATGTTCCTGTCACCATACTTTCCTGACTAAGATGGAGTACAGTTCCCCTTATGCTGTAAGCCAAAATAAACTTTTTCCCCTCTACATTGTTAGGTATTTGGTCATAGCAATGAACAAAGTAATACAGAAAACTGATTTCAAGGTGTGGGACCATAGCTGCCATTAACCTAACCAGATGATTGTAAGACTTTGGAACTGTTTAATGGGAGGAACGTAAAAGAGTCTGAAACTTGGGGCTGAATATACCTAACCTACTTTTCAGCACAGCTTAGCAAATCATCCGTGTGGAATTCAGAAGACCAGGATGTGGCAGGTATTGTGACAATTAAGCCTGGCTCTTGAGGTTTCAGAAAAGAATTGTGACACTTTTAAGACTTGGGCTATTGTTTTTATGTTAAAGTCTAACAAACAGCCTGGCTATATCCTGTTCTCTGTGTGTTCAGAGAACTTGGTAAGGGTGACTAAAAAGCAATGGACTTAGGTGTTTAGTGAAAAACCCTCAAGAGGGGTTGATATTCAGGCTGTGTCATGGTACTGCTCTTAGCTCTCATCTAGTTCTCCAGTGAGAGAACAACAAATGGAGCAGGAAGGTATGAAAAATTAATTATTTTGTTTGGAAATGAGTGATTTGGACATTGTAGAGTATGTGTGTGATGAGAAAGCAGCTGCAATTGTTAAAGGGGTTACTACATAGGGACAATTCAAAAGGTGTCTTGAGAGAAAGACCCCATTCCCGGTGCTACAGTCTATATATATAAAAGAGAGTTCTCTTAAATAACAGAACTGATTGGGTGTGTGTGTTGTGTTGTCTGTGTGTGCTGTATATAGCAGATTAACTTACACAATAGAGAATTCTTCAATGTCCAACAATGACACAATTTGCATGCTGGACAACCAAGAAACTGACAAGTGCTCAGTCTACAAACTGGACATATCAGCAGTCCCAAAATGTTGCTAAAGGCCTGGAGGTTCCTTAGAGAGTCAGTGATCTTCAGTTCACTTTGGAAGGCCAAAGAAACTGGAATAAAATCCACTGAAGGTTATTAACAGCAGCAGGAATAGGAAGGACATACACATCTGTAAGAAGTGAATGCAGGCAGGTAAGAAATGTTGCTGTTTCTTCAGACTCCTTTGTATATTGATCACAAGCCAGAAGATGTGCCTAGTCTGGAGGAGGGATTCCTTCATAGAAATCCCTATAACCTGCCCAGAGGCATGTTTTTTGATTGGTTGATATTCTATCAACTTGCCAATCAGGATTAGATATCACAAATATGATGTCAGAACCAATAAAAGAAAAAATATTAATAGATTTAGTTACCTAAAATGACCTTGCATATCTATACATCAGAAATATTAATAACAGTGGACAGTTTATGACAAGATTATTAGTTGAAAATTTATGTGTAGTGCATGTCATAAAGCTTAGCTCTTAAAAACTTGTGTTATTGCTTCACATATATCAGTAATTATATATTTCATAAATTGAAGGATATTCAAAATTCAGTAGGAAAATGTAGCAAAGATCATTCACAAAGTATTTCATTTAAATAACATAAAATATGAAAAATATAACTTACAAAAGTATAATTAGAAATAATGACATATACTTTCATCTTCAGTTTGGTATCAAATAAACTGGTAGGTAGCTAAAGTATCTATCAACTGGAGAAGCCATCTGTTACTTATGTCATGGACAAAGCTGTCAGCATCCTTTTTTATAGGACAATCTAACATTGGCCTTAATCCAAATGTGTAATCATGTATAAATGTATCTAAATAGCACATATGCAATTACATACACAAATTAAATTCTGGGGAATCCAGCTTTAAGTTGTAACTTCTAAAAAGACCTCTTTTTCTAATAAACTACTGGGTGGTGCCTTATTCAGTGTTCTGTTGCTGTGAAGAGACACACTGACCACAGCAACTCTTACAAAGGAAAGCATTTAATTTGGGTTGACTTCAGTTTGGAGATTTAGTCCATTATCGTCATGGCCAGAAGCATGGTGGCATGCAGGCAGACACAGTGATGAACAGGTGACTGAGAGTTCTACATTTGAATCTTCAGGCAGGAGAAAGAGAGATGGAGAGAGAGACTGGGCCTAGCTTGAGCATCTAAAACCCTAAAACTCTATCAAGTAGCATCATTCTTTAATGACCAAATATTCAAACATTCCCCTTGAAGAACTGACCAGTATTCTTGCCCGGATTAATAGTTTAGAGACATGACCATTATCAACTGAACTGTGAGTTCCTTGATAACTAGGCTACATCTTAAAACATGAAAATTATAGAAACTCAAATACATTCTAGTTTCAGTGAGGGTGATGCCAACTGCTTTCCCCTGATAGTGACTTTGTAGAGAGGAGTATTTTCTCATTTTTAGCCTAGTGCAATGTTATGGTTTCCAAACTTTGATTTTTAGCAATGGAAGCCTTTGGCAATATAATATTACAGAGCCCATGTTGATATTACAGATCTGAGTGGCTCTGGGTGAGATGGGAATGGGAGTCCAGAAAGTCTTACATTCAGTCTCTTGCTCATGTATCCACAGAAGGACCAGAGTCCACAAGCTGAATAAGCTGGTATTCAGTTTCCCTGAGAGTCTCAGTAGATAAAAATCTTGGTCCTGTGGGTTTGGCCCTAGTCCATCAATAGAGTGGTTAGAAGATAGACTTCTCACAATCCGGTGGTGAGAGAATACAAAAAGCAGGTTGTTAGAACTGTTGCATTAGCTGTTAAAGCAAATAAGGGCTTGGCTGCTTTGTAGCTTTTGTTCTGAAAAATGAGAGACATCTATCAGCGGGCCCTTTGAGACAAATTTAACGTGTACAAGTCCAAAATTTATAATTTGCCTTTATATATATGAAAACAAGGAGAGAAATTAACTAGAGAAATCATATCCAAAGTTCTGGGTCTTAATCTTACTAAGACTCCAAACATAATAGACCCAAATGTGGCTCCCCAGAAATTTCAAGAACATTCACTCTCTGACCTTCTCTTCTCTCCTGATCACCCTCAGATGACAGGTGTTCTGTCCCCACCTGAAGGGAGACCTCAGAGAATCTGAATAAACAAGCTGCTGTTATACTTCTCCTGGACGTGAACATTTGTGCTTTCACCCCAGAGAGGGTACTGACAACAGAGCAAAGTAGCAATTCCATTGATGTTCAGTTTACTGAGCTAATAGATTTATTTACTTACAGGACACTGGGTGATTTAGAGAGAGCTGCATCACCAAAAGCTCCACCCATCACAGGTAGCAACTCATGACAGCTGCAGCCCTGCAGCCCTCTGCCCAGCTTGCAGCCTCACTGACATCGCCTCCTGTCCAGCAGCCATTTTCTGCCGGCATAAGCTCTGCCAGAGACCTCCTGAGTCTGCTAGCTTACTTAGTTTTCCAAGTCTTGCAAGTTTCACATGTTTCTTTGGCTTCCTTGGTGTCAAGGGCTTCACTCCTCCCTCTCTGAGTGACTGTGGGAGCAAACAGGTGCACAGTGCAAGCCAGCGGAACCTTGCTGAGTTCTCCCAAGTTTATTTCCATTAGCTTGTGTCTTTTGTTAACCAACCTGTCTTCTGTAACACTGTCTATATCAAATAGATTTCCCGGAGTCTTTGTGTCTTCATTTCTGAAAATCCCTCAGTTATGTAAACATCATATTAAATAAATTTACTATGTTTTCTCTTACTGATTGGTTTCAGTGTGTGGGTGTCAGGCAAGAATCTTGCTTAGTTGATGAAAGATGTTTTTTTCTCTCCTATGGACCTAGGTACCTTCCTTCTCTTCTCTTAAATTCTCTTTAACTCCTCTTCCCCATTTTCCTTCTCTCCTCGCTGTTCTTTCTTACCTATTCTAAGAATAAAACCAAGTACAAAGGCTACTAAGCCCAGGACTGATAGTCTACTCCATCAATATCAAATAAAAGGTAGCTAGTGCCACATTGGCAGGGCTTAAATATCAGATCACCAAATGAACAAGTACCTTCATTATGATCAGTTCTGTTAACACAGTACATAATCTCATGACTATTTCCTAAAGCACAGATGATCCCATTTCAGATGTCCTGATTCATACAGAAACACCGAAGTCAGGTATTATCTCACCAACATAGGCCTTTCCATGGTAGTGGGACTATTATATGCAACCAACAGGAAAGGGGAAGATTCTGGTAGAGTTCCACATGGGTTATGACACTCATCAAAGAATCTTTGGGTGTCTGGATTTTATTTTCTCTAAACATCCGCTTCACAAATGTACTCACATACAAAGTTAATTGACGTTGACTTCTACTACTTTGAGAGAGAAGGTCATTTACTCAACTAGTAGGAATAGACCAGCTCTTAGATGTGCAAAGAGAAAGAATTAACTATACTTACATTCAGATAAAAGATCACTAGGGATCTTTCTGTATTAAAAGGAAAAAGAAGTGGTCAAAAGCTTCATGTAGAGGAAATTTCTGTGATCAGCACACTGATCTCTTGTTTTCTGCAGCCCATGTATGAAATGGCTACACTGGGAGCCCCTGGGCTATTCAGGCAGGCAGGAGTTTTAATTACATTTCTGCAACCTTGTGCTTGGGATCTGGGTTCCTATACAGTTCAAGTCCATCTGAGAGCTGGGCCTCCTGTGTCTTCCCTGTGCAACGGCAGTTGTTCCTCCCTAGCAGCTCTTCTGCTCAGAAAACAGTTTGTCATTCAGAACAACCCTGCTACTGCAGGCAGACTCCATAATAGTATCTCTTATCTGGAGGTTCACATGCCACATGCTAGTCATCTTTCTATGCTTTTGTGGGTTTGTGAATCTAAATTCTGTCATCACCCTGCCACATGTCTCCTGGCCCTCATCCTCTTCTTTTCTCCATAGAGAAACAACTGAGGCAAGGTTAAATGGCTTACCCATGGTTATAGAGCCCTGAGTGCAAAACCAGCCAAGTTGATTTGCATGCCATACATGACTTCCTCTCTTCAACCTTTGCATCTTTCCATAAAGGCCTACCTTAACTCAGCGTTTCCCACATGCTATAGTGCCTTAATTTGCTTCCCTGTTGCTGTCATAAGGGCCCATCATCACAAGAAGCCAGGGCAGGAGCTCATGGCAGGAGCCTGGAGGACAGGAACTGAAGCAGAAACCATGGAGGAATGACTTGATTTCCATTTGCTTGCTCAGTCTATCTTTTATTTAAACTGAGAGCCCCTGCCCAGCTGTTACAGCATCCTACACTAAATATTAATCAAGAAAATAGCACATAGACATGTCCATAGGTGAATCTGATGGAGGCTATTTCTGTACTGATGATCCCTCTTCCCAGGTGACTCAATTTTGTGTCAAATTGACAAAAATTAACTATAATATATAAGATGCCTGTCTAGCAAGATGTTACTGGATATCACTACCAGGACGATGGTTCGATGATATAATATGTACAAACATAGAGGAGAGCAAGAAAAGAGATACCTAAATAGAGGGAGTCATTATAGGATTAAAGAGAAATCTGGCACTAGGGAAATGTCCAGAGATCTACAAGGATGACTCCAACTAACAATATAAACAATAGTGGAGAGGCTACCTTAAATTACCTTAAATGCCCTTCTCCTATAATGAGATTGATGTCTACCTTATATGCTATCATAGAGCCTTCATCTAGTAGCTGATAGAAACAGAAGTAGAGACCCACAGCTAAGCACTGAGCTGAATTCCTGGAATCCAGTTGCAGAGAGGGAGAAGTGATGAGCAAAGGGATCAAGACCAGCCTGGAGAAACCCACAGAAACAACTGACCTGAACAAGGGGAAGTTCATGGATTCCCTACTGGCAGCTTGGTAACCAGCATAGGACAGAACCAGGCCCCCTGAACGTTGGTGTCAGTTAGGAGGCCTGTGCAGTCTTTGGGGCCCCTGGTAATGGAACAACATTTATACCTAGTGTACAAATGGACAATGGGAGTCCATTTCCCCATAGAGGAATACTCTCTTGGCCAAAACACATGTAGGAGGGCCTAGGCCCTGTCCCAAATGATGTGACAGACCTTGAAGATCCCCCATAGAAGGCCTCACCCTTTCTATGGAGCAAAAGATGGATGGGGTGGGGTTTGGTAGGAGGCATGGGAGAATGAGAGGAGGAGGGAACTGGGATTGATATGTAAAATAAGATTGTTTATAATTTAAATTTAAAAAGGAGAGAATGAAATTTAGGATTTCAAATAGGAATTATGCTCCACACACAAAATTAAAAAACAAATTAGGGTAGAATGTGTCTACCATACAGCGTTTTCCTAATACTTTCATTTGTAGCATGATGCTCATTGAAAGGGCAATGGGGGCACAGTGTATCTCAAGCTTATGCAGTGATGAAAACTGTTACTTGGCTCTCATCTTTAACATTCGGTGGAACTAGTACCACACACAGCACACCGGGGAGGACCATCTGTCCTCAACAGTAGCTGGACCTGCAAGGATGCTTGCTTCCTCTTTCACTGAAGGCTGAGTCCCTCCCACGTTTCAAGTCTTAGGTGATCCCAAGCAGAGATGTTTATTATTATTTTTTGTCTGCTTGTAGATCATGACTCTTCTATAGTCATGGGCATAAAAGGTCCCTTCCTCTGAGGGTAATGATCCCCACCCATACCCCCCTTTACTACTCCTCATTGTCTTTATTTCTTAACTCCAGGCCTTTCCCCTGTATATGCAGAAGACACTGGCCATTGTACAAGTGTTTTCCTGTCTTCAAAGCCTTTAGTCATCATGGGTAACATACTTCCATGGTCGTGTCTCTTTGTGTGATCTCTCTATTTACTTCTTTCATTAATCTTCTATCAGGAAAACTGAAATTTAAATACTGTAAATACCATGCCCAACACTGACCTAAATATCTTCTCACAGCTAGCCCATTTAATTTTTATTTTTATAATTAGTACCTTTAACTATTATCTATGTTACAGCTGCTGTCTTCCCTGGCTCCCACTCGAACTCCTTGTTCTGGAGTTTCACCCCCTCCTCTGCTCAGCCTCTGTTGTGTGGCGTACAACTTTGTCAGTTCTACCATTGGTCCTCGGCTTTCTCACATTCTGTTTTTGCTACACCTAATTGGAATAAAGAGGACAAACAATATACACCACTGTGTACCCAAGCCTTGACGTTCATTCTAAACGATTGACAGGGTTCTATCTATTTTTTCTTTGAAGGATTATCAGGGATCAACCTCTGTTATTCAGGTAGCTTCTGGGGAATTAGTTCCAGGAGTAGATGTTATAACAAGTTATCTTTTGCTATCACACTATACAGATGAGCATCTTTAGGTTTTCTTGCATATTCCACACCCACACATTTTCCACATCACTTTTCACTACCCTTGTCAATGGATTTAGCCCATCACTTCCAAAAACACTCATGTTGCTGAGCAATTTCTGTTCTTCTTAACACCTTTTGTTGAAAACCAATTTAGGCCAAATTAGATTTCTCCTATTTAATTAAAAATTCCTGCTGTTCAGGAAACATTTGTGATGTGAAGCCAGCATGCCCAGCAGAAATGTGTGTGTGTGTTTGTGTGTTCACAAGGTGCTTTCAAGGTTTGTACCTTCTTGGTGTTAGATTCCTTACTTGGTAAGACTCACAGTGTCTGGTATCTAAACAGAGCAATACCTAGCTGTGTTGTTGACTTCAGGATTCTCTGGTCTAATGACACAAAAAGGATTAGTTGAGCAAGATCCATCCTTCCCTGTGGGAAGAGAACCAACACAGGTGATTAAGTAGAAATAGAATGGTCTAATATTGATATTGGAGAAGTGAGAGGGTGGCTCTTTACCTTCTCATCATAAGGGTCACAGGCAACATTGGATGGATGAAAAAGGGTAAATGACTTAATAAATATATGTGGCAGTCTTCAGAATTCAAGTTTAAACACACAGGGGAAAGCCTGTCTGTACTTATGTTCAATAAAGCATGGATAGCTATGTAGAGGTATAATTTGGGAGAAAGGACATGGTCTCAGAGGAAGAAACTGTGCCAATGAAGCAAGGTCTCCTTTGTTCAGAGACTTCTGATATCTAAGGTGCATCATTTGTTCCTCTCAGGTTCAGGGTGCAAATTCTCTGTAGCAAGGGTCTCATGACCTACTAACAGACAAGAGCAGAAGAAAAATTTTCTTCAGGAGCAGCTCTGAGACAGATGGGGGAAGGTCACCCTGGTGGTGATGGTTTCAATGGTTGGCTTTTTGTGGGAAAAGGGTTCTGAGTTTCCAGGTTCTTCCTTGGGGAAGGTTCTAGTTTTTACGATGGCTTTGCAAGAAGAATAAGGACCGGCCAGGAAGGCAGGAGATGGTCAGAGAGAAGCTGATGCTGAGGTTGCTTCTGAGGACTTTGAATGTCTTTTATTTCAAAGTACTGTGGATGCCAAATCACCATTTTTGTGTTGACCTTTTGTGATCCCAACTGACAACCATATCCCCCTGTGAAAAACTACAGATAGCCTTGAATCTGCTGGACAAGGAAGGGTCTCATGCAGTTGTGGCCCGCCCTTGCATACCTTCTCCTCTCCTTCCACCTGATCACATGCATGGGTCCACTACCATTCTGTCCCTCTGATTTTTTTCCCACCCATTTCCTTTGAGTTTAATCAGTGCTCACTTTAAGCTGAGTCTTTTTTTATTTTTTATTTTTTTTACAATTTTTTTTAATTTTTAAGTTTAAATTTAGATTAGAAACAAGGTTGCTTCATAAGTCAGTTCCAGGTCCCTCTCCCTTTCCCTCCCCTCCTCCCGTGCCTCCCCCCCAACCCCCCCATTATCCCCTCATTTCCCCAGGGAGGGTGAGGCCCTCCATGGGGGTATCCATAGTCTGTCATTTCATCCAGGGCAGGGCCTAGACCCTCCCCCAAGAGTTCAGGATGAGAGTGCACCTCACATTGTTGGATGGGAGTCCAAAGTCCATGTGTATACTCAGGATGAATACTGATCTACTACCCAAGGCTCAATAGATTACCTAGGCCTCCTCACTGACACCCCCATTCAGGTGGTCTTGATCAGTCCCATGCTGGATTCTCAGGCATCAGCCTGGGATTCAAGAGTTAACTATTGTCAGGTCAGTCAAGCTGAGCCTTTATCAATTTATTTTCCTTTCTGTTTTGCCAAATGCTCTTGATTGGGTTCTGTAAATCTCTAGATGCCTGTTTGTTTTTGTCATTGTCATTTTGTTTTAGTTTTGGCTAATTCTTGGGAAAGCTTTATTTTTGTCAAATGCTAGTGTCTTCTTCCTCACTGGATTGCCTGGTCCTGTCTAATTCATTGTCGTGTAGGGATGAAGCAGGTAGGCTTTTATTGTTAGTTTTGGAGTATGAAAGTTCACTGGTGCATGCTTACAGTGAATCTATGTGCTTCTCTCCACAATCTGAGAGTCTGAGCATGTGTCTATCTGAGCCACTGCAGCATGACATCCATAGCTCTTAGTCCCCAGGCCAGTATTTTCACCTCTGTGGAGAGAACTCTTTACATCCTTCTCCCATTTAGACCTGGCACAGTGAGAAGCAAACACGATATATTTGGAAGTGGAAACATCCAGCCAATGGCTTTTGGGTGTGGCAGTGTCCACAACATCTGACCACGTATTTTTTCAGCAGGATGTGTTTGTGTCTTGTCATTTCCCCAGATGAAGCTCTGGTTACCCACAGAGGGAGCTGATAGAACAGCACACACTTTAGGGAGTACCTTTTCTTCCAGGTGCAACCCAGTGGTTCTTAGCACATCTGAAGTAATTTTCTCACTGAAGTCTTTATTTCCCTTTGCTTCTAAAATGACTCAAATTGAAACAAAACAAAAAGAAAAACAAAAGTCACTGCCCTGTTTACTCAGCAGTAACACAGGGCACATTGCTTAATCATTTAACATACATTGTGAACTATACTTGGAAGGAACTGCAGTTTTCCTTTTGAACACATATAAAGACACATTTAAATTCTATAGAAATAATTCAAGAACAAATAGACACAAGGAGGGGTTATATTCTCTAGTGAATTAGGTTTGAATAACACTAATTAAAAGTTGCCTTTGTTCACTAGATTTTTTTTAGATCATAGAATGCAAAAATTACTCCTGGAGTCACAAATAGATGAATTTTCAGGAGAAAAAGTTGTTCTCAAAGACTACTGATGATGATGCTGAGAGCCTTAGATGGTGGCAGCAGTGTGAAATCCTAAAATGAAGTTCATTGTAGACTTAAAACAATTTATCACAGCCTGTTGTGGTGGCTCATGCCTATAATCCTAGCCCTAGGAATACTAAAATAGGGTGGGGGTACTTGTCATGAAGTGAGATTAGGATGGGCTACATTATGAGTTTCAGGCCAGAGGAGACTACATAGACCTGTCTCAAAGCCAAATATCTTCCTGAGATTGTTAGTTCATGCTGATTATCAACTTTACGGTCTGGAGGATCACCTAGGAGACACATCTCTGGATATGCCTTATGAGGGATCGTCTATATGAGGTTAATAGAGGTAGAGAAAGTCCACCTTAATTGGCAGTACCATTCCATGGGCAGTTTTGAAGTGAGCACTTACACTGTTCTAGTATTTGACTGTGGGTACCATGTGATCAGCTGTCTCAGGATGCAGCAGCCATGATGAATTGTGTTCCTGAACTGTGAACCAATGTAAGTCCTTTCTCTCTTAAGTTGCCTTTTAAGGTTATTTTGTCACAGCAATGAGAAAGGGTACTAATAGATTTGCAAACCACAACTTAGTGGGTTACCTCTTGTGTAGCTTAGTGGTCGGTTTGATCAGAGAAGCTGCTTCAGTGGTCCAGAAGAAGACATTCAAACATTTCTTTCTAATAAAGAAAGCATCCAGAGATAAGGTATCCACTCATTAATTTATATTACCAAAAATGGTTTGGGGTTCCTATTACAGGAAACATACCATGTTAACATTTGAAGATATAGGGGCTAGAGAGATGGCTCAGACGTTAAGAGTACTTGCTGCTCTTGCAGAGGACCCAGGTTCAGTTCCCAGCAATCACATCAGGTGCCTCTAAAGTACCTATAACTCCAGCTACAGGGAATCTGGAATTCATCTTCTGGTTTCTGTTGTCACCTACATTCTCACACACATCCCCACCAATACATACACATACTCAATGATTCTTATAAATCTCTGTTAAAAAAAGAATTAAAAGTATATAACTCAAGATTCTCTCCCTTCTGGGAACACAACATCAAACAGATAAGTAATAATTAAACAATTATAATTGAGAAATGAAAGCTGTAGGAAAGCAATGAAGGTGTAGCTGAGTATACTCCCTAAATTGGAAGCATAAGAGGGAGTTCTCAGAGCAATGATGGGAAATCTGTCAATCTAAGTCTTGAAGGATGCCTGCGAAAAACAGGAAGAAAAGAAGGCAAGGATACTCTAGGGAGAGAAGTCACTAGGTAGAAAAGCCTGTGGCTTTGTGAAGGACCTGTAAGGACTTAGTCATAGCTGAATGCAATGGCAGAAGGCTTGTGTAGCATTGAAGATGAGATTGGGAGAACTGCCAAAGTTGTCAGGCTGATTATATTTTGAGCTAGTGAATGGGGAGTCAATGAAAACTTTTAATGCCAGAATATAAAGAGTCTTATGGCCATTGTGTGATAGTTTCTATATTTTAAATTGTGTGTGAGGATGCAGGAAAGGATGAGCCAACAGGTTTTCCATGTCTCCTAACTTACAGAAAAACCCTTTGTTTTCCAGTGTGTTTTAATGCATGATACTTCAAAAATTAAAAATCGGAGTCTCAGCTTCAAACACACTCCATCTTGCTTCTTCTATGCTAGCCCCCTTCATCTTGGTTATTCTCAGTCAAGTTCAGGTCACCATATTGATGTTCTGTTTTGCTGGCATGATGGTCCCCTCTGTTCATTCGGCTCTTTCAGAAAGGCTGATGTTATCCATACCCTTCTTGTACTTCATGTTTTTTTTGTTTTGCTTTGTTTTGTTTTTTTACGAGACAGGGTTTCTCTGTATTGTTTTCGAGGCTGTTGGTCCAGCCTGGCCTCGAACTCACAGAGATCTGCCTGCCTCTGCCTCCCGAGTGCTGGGATTAAAGGCGTGTGCCGCCACTGCCCGGCGTACTTCGTGTTCTATGTTGCATTTACTATTGCTTGATTTTCAGATTTTCACCCCCAACTTTTTTGAAGTGTAACTGACAAATATTACATATACTTGACAGATGCAATGTGATGTTTTGATACCCATAATCACTATGAAGTAATTGACATTAATGGAAATCTGTTGCGGGATATTTGATCACACTAAGAACCTGAAGATTGCCTTAATTAAATAAAGAGCTGAGGTCAGAAGGCATAGCCAGTAGCTAGTCGATGGGAAGGGGCCATGGAGGGTAAAGAAGGAGTCAGGAAGAGAGACAAAGAACCACACAGGAAGAAGGGAGGATCAGAGAATCTGGTAGTTCCTTTTGGATTGGAATGGCAGAAAAAGATTTTTTCTGAGGAGGAAGGTCAACTAGTTGTTCCTCAACCTCTCTGAGCTAGCAGGTTTTCACTCCAGCCTCTGACTCCTGAGTCTCTATTAGTAAAATCATCAGACATAAGGTTGGATAAAATAACAACACAGCTCCCTCATATAGTTGCCATTTTTGAGAAGACTGTATTAATATTGAGTTGTTTTAATAGCTCCCATCACCAAACTATATATTAGATCTCCAGAACTTATTTATCTTATGTAATTGAAACTTTAAACTTTGACCACTATCTCCTTACTTTCCTCACCCACATCCTGATAAACAGCATCCTATGATCTGTTCCTGTCACTTAGACTTCCAAAGATTCCATGGATTATTGAGACCATGTATCCTTTATCTTTCTATAACTGGAATAGGGTCACATTGATGGTGTTCTGGGAGTTTCATAGACTCTCTTCACTTTTCCCATTCTTTCTATTTGTGGTCATTAATCTGACTGGGTGATTTCTAAATGAGCTGTCATTGAGTTTTCAGATACATTCTTTTGCTCCATTGAGTCATCTGTTAAAAGTCCCCCTAGATTTTTAAAATTTGTATATTGTTTGCAATTTCAAATTGTCTGTTTGGTTCTTTGTGTGTGTGTGTGGTTATATGCTGTTGAACTTTCGATTTTGTTCTTTTGTTGTTTTCCCTGTCTCATTTTTGCTGTGTGCTTATGTTTTCTATAGCTCACTGAGTTTTGTCAATTTTAATTCTCTGTCAAGTATTTTATAGAACTCACTTTAGGGTAATTTGATGATACTTCACTGAGTCTCTTCAGTGCTTCTTTGTTTCTGTGTTTATTTGCAATCCTTGCAGCTTGTGTTAGTGTAAACACCTTGATGGAGTAGCTACTCTTCCAGTCTTTGCAAACTCACTAGTCAGTACACCTAGTGACTCTTGATGAACTGACTGGCAGGGTCTTTGGATTTTCTGTTTTAGTTTTCAAATGAACTTGCCTGGTACCCATTTCATGAGGATGGGCTTGGTTCTTAGGTCCTTAGAGGTCAGCTGTGTATGAGGGCCCACTGGAGTAAGTCTGAATACTAAGTCTACAGGAATGGACTTAGTGAGTGGTTTCTCAGATTTATTACTGATGTCTGGAGGTGCCAGGGATATCCTGGGGCAAGTCTAGAGTTGGCTCTACAGGTGTTTCCTTGGAATCTGTACCTATGAGTGCCAGACTATTACCTGAGTCTCTGAGTTATATCATGGAGTCTGGATTGTTGGAGTGGGACTGGCACTGGGGTGGGTATAGAATTTGGTTATGTGGATTCGGATTCAGTCATTGTAAGGTGTGACTGAGGGCCCAGTCTTGTGGATCCACAGGAAGTTGAGGAGAGCCAGGAGAAATGTGTGCTGACCTGGCACTGTTTCAGTCCTGGAGTGTGACTTCATGAGAGACATCCCTGTGCTAAGGGCTATGATGTTGGCTTTGATCTTGAAGTCTACAATGAAATAGGAAACTCACTTCATTTTTTTCCTGAGATCAAGTATATCTCTTTCTACAGCATATGGGGAACATGGGGGAAAGGAAGGGGTGAAGAAGGCTGAGCAGAATTGTCCTTCCTACCTTCTCTCGATAGCTCTGTGCTATACTTAGTTAACTCAGTCTCTCACCTTCTGGAGTTTTTATCTCTTCATGAAAGGTGATTATTCAACTGTTTTTTTATTTTACTTTTTTATTTTAGAAGCAATCTTATTTTACACATCAACTTTTCCATTCCCCATTCTTCCCCCCAACTATCCCCGACCCACTCCCCAAGGACAGTGAGGCCTTCCACGGCGGGAGTGGGGGGTCAAAGTCTATCACATCATTCAGGGGAGGGCCTAGGCCCTCTTTCGTGTGGGCTGCAATAGTATCCCTCCACAGAGAATGGGCTCCCAAAGTCCATTTGTGCACTAAGGATAAACACTGGGTCCACTGTTAGAAGTCCCATAGACTGCCCGGGCCTCCAAGCTGACACCCACATGCAGAGGCCTTGGTTCGATCCGATGCTGGTTCCCCAGCTTTATGACTAGGGCCTCTGTGCCATCACTTGGTCAGGTCAATTGTTTCTGTGGGTTTCTCCAGCATGGTCTTGTCTCCTTTGCTCATTCCTCCTCCCTTTCCACAACTGGATTCCAGGAGTATGGCTCAGTGTTTAACTGTGGGTGCCTGCTTCTGCTTTGATCAGCTACTGGATGAAGGCTCTAGGAATGGCAACCAAGGTAGTCATCAATCTCATTATAGGGGCAGGGCATCAAAGGCAGCCTCTCCACCACTGCCTAAGTTCTTAGTTAGGGTCATCCTTGTGGATCTGCTGACATTTCTCCAGTGCCAGACATCTCTCCAAACCTATACTGGTTCCCTCTATCAAGGCATCTCCTTTCTTGCCCTCCTCTATTCCTCCCCTGTCTCAGTCCTCCTGATCCCTCCAGTTCTCCACCCCTCCCCTTTTCCTCTTCTCTCCTTCCCACCTCCCTCCCCCTCTCCCCCAGTGCTCCCAATTTGCTCAGGTGTTCTTTTCCCCTTCTCTCGGAGTCCTCTCAAGTGGACTTTTTAAAAAAAATGACAGACACAATGGAAACTTGTTCTCCAGACTCAGTCAACCTAATATTGTTCACCTATGTATTTTCTTGATTGCTTTGGCCTACAGCTTTAGGAAGCTGACACTATGTGGACCAGCAAAGGTATTTTTTTCTTTGACCTTTATCAAATTTACTAGTGCCCAGTGTAGCTAAATGTCTATTTATTGAATGAATAAACATATACAACTCCTGTTTCTCTCAAGTCAAAGGTGTATGGCTGATTGATTGATCCTCAAAAATCTTGGTAGAACTTTGTTCTTAATTTTATAAGCATTCTTTCTAGGACTTAGGTGTTTCTAGACTATTGTACTAATAAAAAGTCACTAACAATTTCTGTAACCATATCAGATATTAAAGACACATGCTTTTTTCTTTATTTTATGCACTGATTACATCAGCATAACTAAAATAATAAATAAAAATGGTGCTATCCACTGGGGACTTAGAATTCATTCCCAAAGGGATTCCATAAGTCCTGACCCCTGTTTCACTAAATAATCATTTCAGAGGGGGAAAGAGAGTGCTCATTTATAATTAATGAGAAGATATTTGTCCACTGGCTGTTGTCTTCTATAATTCAAGGTCATGCTCTCTGAGGTTTGGTTCTTTCTGCTCTATGAACTTGAAGATGAGGCTTAAACTGTTGTTTTCAGGGAGTGGAGCTGTTTCCAATTTGTCTCTTTTGTATGGCCCATTTACAGTCACATAACTGTTTCATTTCCTGAATGCTGGAGTGTATAGTGGGTACTGGAAGATGATTCTTCATGGGGTTTTCACATTTCTGGACATTGTGGAAGGAGAGGCCTTTGTAGCCCTTTCTGAATGACTTCTCAGCAAGTATAGCACAGGCTTGGAAGATGAAGATAATGCCTTCATTTAGCCAATCTTTGGTCCAGCTAGCTTGCAGAATAATACAGACTGGGAATCTTAAGTTGGTGACTCTTTGTCTAGTGATGCAACATTCTACAAGTGTGGATGTTGCTGGTCTTAATCATACATCATTTGTGAATTGGAAATTCAAAAATTGATGTAAGAATATGATAATACCTCAGCTGTTCATTTGATTGTATTTCCTTTCTTTCTGACATGGAAATCTTGTGTCTTTTACCTGTATCCTTTAAACAATGACAGGTTAACTCATTAACATGGAAAGAGGATAAAATCTTAGTCATTTGTGTTTGTGACAATTTCTTTTGTGAATCAGGAATGGTGTATATGATACATGATCTTGTGACCATTTCTCATGAGCAGCAGTTGAAAGGACTCAAAGAATTCAATGTAGAGAACAAAAGGCCAAGGGAGAGCATAAAAGGAGTCTTCTAGTCTTTGAAGAGTGGTGTTCAAGAAAGAACATTTTGCCTGGGCTACTAGAAAGGACAGAGTTCAAACTAATATGTTGGGAACAGAACAAAGCACATCTCAGCCAATTTTTAAAGGGATATATTTTTCCCTACAAAGGGCTGTAACCAATGCACACAAACATTGGATTTTATAATTAAGAAAGAAATGTTTGGGTTCCAGCTTTCCTTAGGCTCAATAATACAATGAATTCATGGGAGGCATTTAAACATGTCACTGGACTAATTTATAATGACATTCTTTGTAGACGTGAGATCACTTAAGATTCTGTCACAATTCTCTTGCTAATACATCCCTTCTAGACCACAGTTCAGAAGAGAAAAGTGAACCTCAGTGTCTACAGTCTCAAGTGAGTACTTGTACTTCTTTCTGTATACTACTTATACTTATACTTTGTAACAGTAAGGGAACAACTCATAAGAGCAGATCTCTAGTTCAGAGAGTAACTGGAAACATATGGGAAGCCTTGGGCTAAATCCAAGCAAATCATACTGACCACCTCATCATCTACTAATGTATCCCCTGTGCAGTTGTTTGGCTCTATTCTCAGTGCTCTTCTGTGTGTGAAGAACCTGGGGGAAAGTGAACATTCCCTATTCTTAAAGGATTTACATGCATGTTGGGCATAGATAAGTAAATCTATATTTACAGTTCATTTTTCTTAGTACTTGAGATAGGCCCGAACTGAGTACTGGAAGAGCAGAGATGAGAAAATTCAAAACAAAGCTAGGCACAGGAGGGTTAAGAAGAATTTTAGAAATGAAGGTATGCTTTAATTTACAGGGAATAAGAATATTCTAGGGTACAAAGGTGATATTTTGGCCTTGCTTTGTTATATTTTGTTGCTATAACAAAAATACCAAAGGCTAGATACTTAATAAAGAAGACATATTTATTTAGTTCACTATTTCGGGGGTCTGAATGTCTAGGTTGCAGGGAATTAGCTCTGGTGAAGACCCCTGTATTGTACCGCATTGTGGCATATAGCATCACGGTGAGTATGTGTGTGAGGGAACAAATACCAAAGCAGAAAGCCAAAAACATTGTCTCTTGTATACCTGAATTCCTATAACAATTGTGTATGTGTGTGTGTGTCTGTGTGTACATGCATACTCAATACATACTCATATGGGTTTGTACAAGTACTTATGTACATTTGCTCATGGAGAGGCAGAAGTCAACCAACATCTAGGGGTCTTCCTCAGTTACTCTCCATATTAATTTTTGAGATATGGTGGGTCTGAAGTTCACTCATTTAGCTGAGTTGGTTGGCCAATGACCTCTAATGATCCTTCTGTTCCCTCCTATCCCTCAGGACTCAGATTATAGGCTTATACTGCTTTGCCTGGCCTATCTTAACACTGTTGTTAGGATCCGAACTTTAGTCCTCATGTGAATGAGCACGTCATTGACAGAACCATCTCCCCAGTGACCCATGAGAATTTAATCACCTTTGAGTACAGTGGTACTAATGACCTACCTTTAACTGTTTATCACATTGATTTCTTTAAGATACAACCGCATTGCCACACATGAGGCCAAGATTCTAGTCCAATGGATCTTTGTGAAACAAACTACACCCAAGGAACAAACAGCAGCAGGTTTGAGATAGCATGGTGAGTTATTCAAAGGGCTAAAAATAATATGATTTATTCGAGGGAAAGGGTACATGCTGAGGACTGAAAGGGCTGGAGAGGTAAGCAAGAACAGAATACAAATGTCTTCTAGGGTAAGACTATGAATATCCTTTCACAGAGATCACTCTACATTTGCAGTCAGAATTGATTTCTAAAAGAAAGAGAAATAAAGAGAAAGAGAGTGAGGAAGAGAGAGAGAGAGAATTAGTTTAGGAGGCTGAAATCAGATCTGAATTGGTCACTTCTATCTAGGTGAAAGGTAAATGATTGAGCAAGTATGATTAATTAATCATCTGAAATTTGGGTATAATAGTATTTTGTATTTAGAAACCATTTATTTATCAGCATATATGCAAGGGCAGGGTACCAACCCTCCTACATTTATGAAAATGAACTTTCTTGTTTTGAATGGCATTGTGGGTATTGGTTGTGTCCTCCAAGTCCTATGCAGATCATTTAAAGACCCAGTACTAAAAGACTTCTCCTTGGGAAAGGGTTTGGTTGCTAGGAAACCAATGGCCACTGAGAACCACACCTACAGGGCAGCTCCAGATGAGGCCCTTTCTCTTTAGAAAGGAATTTCTAATTTCTCCCTTGAGCTGTCACTGCCTACATATTTAATTTCCTTTTGGGGGTTGGGTGCAGCAGCCATCTGGCCTACTAACAAAAGGTTCTAACTGATTATGCAAAGTGTTCAGAGTTAAAACTTGGCCAGATGTGAGTCTTTGTTTTTTTTTCACCCCTCCTTAATAATAATAAGAAAATTGAAGTGTGGTCAGGTTTCCTTTCCTTTCCTTTCTTTTCTTCCCCACCCACTTTTCTGTCAAAGAATAAATTTTATCATAATAGTGTGTTTTAGGGAACTAGTTCTGAATAATTTTTCTTCAACATGCAGAACTTTAAGCAAAGAACTTAGGTTGTCATGGAGGCAGATAAGGAGAAAGAATAAGAAGAAATTTTCTATTAACATTTATGATCAGTTTGGGAAGAGGACTAGAGACAGGCAATGTGGGCAGTAGGGGACAGTATATGCTAATTTTCTTTGTGCCTTGTACCAGCAACTAGCCCAAAAGCATACTGCCTGGTGCTTGGGGTATCCTCAAAACAGGCTGGTAGTAGAAAAGAGATATCAGTATTGAGTCAGAATTCACAATATGGACTCTTGCACATCCATCATGTGCATCCATCAAAGCAAACAGTCAAAGCAACTCAACCAAGTCCAGTAACAGGAATCCATGATGAAGGAAGAAGCCTGAAATGCACATCTGACTTTGGAATAGCTTCCTTTCCTGTGTGCATACCAACACTAGAAGAGGAGATTTAACAATTCCCTTAGAACTGATGTCATCAGAAATTCTAGTAATCCTTCACCTAGCAGAGAAGTTCGCATACCGATGACCCCCTGTAGAGAGAAGCCTTTTCCTTGCTAGCCTCTTTGGATTTTCCCCACCAGTCGCCTGGGCTCTGCCACATTGTAGTTCCCAAATAACACACAAGACGCCTTATTAATTATGAAGCTGTTGGCCTTGCTTGTTTCTTACTGGCTAGCTCTGACTTAAGTATTTATCCCATAATTGTTAATCTAAGTATTTCTCTTACTGGAGAAAAGTTCCTAACTTCTTACCCCTATGGCAGTAACATCTTGACTCCCTATGTTACTCCTAGTCCCACCTATCTTGCTTCCCTATTGGGCAACAGTGCTTTATTGACGTATACACAGGACTTCCCCATCAACCCTCCTACTCTGCTTATCCCCACACAAGACCTCAGGCTCCTGAAAATACTTGCCCAAAAGAATACATATACTAGTTGCCCTCAGAGGATGCCTCTGAGGGAAAGATAAGCATGCATGTCTGAGCTAAGTTAGTAAGAGCAAAAGGAAGAAAGAAAAAAGAAAGAAAAGAGAGAGACAGAGACAGAAAGAGACAGAGAAAGAGAGGAGGGAAGGAAAAATGGAGGAAGAGATGAGGCATGACAGTTCTACAAGTAAAACATTAAAAATACAGACAAGATCAGCTGTCTCTGCTGGTTTCGACAAGGGGGAGCTCTTGGACCCCAGACCGACAGCTGGGAGGCCAGCATAGGTCTGATTCAGACCCCCTGAGTGTGAGAGTCAGTAAGGAGGCCTGAGCAACCTGTGGGGCCCTGAGAAGTAGATCAGTATTTATCCCTGGCATACAAGTGGACTTCGTGTGTCCATAACACAAAGAGGGATGATCTCTCAGCCTGGACTCTTAGGGGAGTGCCTGGACCCTGCCCTGAGTGAAATGACAGACTCTGAATATCCCCTATGTGGGAGGAAGTGGGGATAGGGTGGGAGGCTGGAGGGGATTGCAGGGGGATGTGGGAGGAGGGGAGGGAGAAGGAACTGGGATTGACATGTGAAGCAAGCTATTTAAAATTAAATAAAAAAATAAAGACAAGAAATCCAGCTTAGAAGACAATACAATCATCAAACATGACTGAAAAGTCATTTACTGAGGAGACAGAGAGGCTTGGAATGATGCAATGAACACAGGTTGTAAAGAGCAAAGCGCATAAACAGATAGGGAAGGAAGCAGAGAAAGATTATCTCTCATTCAATTAATCTGATAAACAACTGGAAATGTATCTGTGAGCCAAATCCTCAGCAAGGTTACAAATAAGCAGGTAAGCAGCCCAAGAGGTGACGGGTTACGGGGCATAAGCACCACTAGAAGCATAAAGAAGGTCAAGGGCTAGGAGATGCAGTGGTAGAGATGCTGCTGTCTTTTTCTGTTTCCTCATGTATGACCACGAAAGATAACCATGTGAAAATGAAACTGGAAGAAAGCAAAGGAACCCACCCTAGGAATATTTAGGGGTTTGAAGTTCCAAAAGGAATCGCAAATATAGTGGCTCTGAGGAACAGTGCTCCTTATATATATGGGGACAAGAAGCCTGACCACAGCATTCAATTTGCGAAGGTAAGAGGCTATTGGCAGCATTTTCTGGACTGAGTTCTGAGTCAAGAATCACATTTGGGGCTGGAGAGATTGGTCAGTGGTTAAAAGCACTTGCTGTTCTTGCAGAGGACTCTGTTTCAGTTCCTAGTGTCCTTGTTAGACAGCTCACACTGCCTGTTACTCCAGATCTGAGGGATCCATCTTCATTCTCTGCTGGTCTCTGAGGAAATGAGGCTTGCCTGTGGGGCACACACATACTTGTTGGGGTTTAAAAATATTCAATAAATAAAAATAAATCTTAAAAAAGAATGGCAGATGGAACCAAGATGATGCTGTTCAGAAACGTGCTAACAAGACAGATATTCCCATATAACTCACTGAATTTGGAAAATAGTTACCAACTACTGGGCAGGGGAATGACACTACTTGACAATGAAATCAAGTCTCTTGCAATATGAATCAAAGCATACAACTCAGGAATGACTGATGAGGTGAATGGGAGGACTGGATCCCTTTGAGTACATATTTAATACAGACAACTGTGAGTTAGTCTTATGGAGCAGAATACAAATACTACAAGTCTTGTAATATAAAAATGACAGACACTGGAACAAAAGTCATGATGTGGTGGGAGATTTGGTGGGAGGACACATGAGAATACAAAAGGCTCCTTGTTCAAGGGAGTCAGCCAATACTATGCAAAACCTAAACTTGTAGATTAGAAACACCTAATGTCACTAGTGACAATTTTCTTTAGTCCTAACATTTAGTGGACTTAAAAGCATCAGCTACACTGAAGAAATAATGTATTTCATTTTAATTTCTTGGTTTGGATAAAAAATAAGACTAAATACTGTTTATGAAACAATACTTGTAAATTGTTCTATTTTTAGAAAATCTACCAATCTACACTCTGAATTTACACATAGAAAACAATGGGGAACTATTTTCATCCATAGCATTAGAAATTAGTACAGTGTGTGTAGAAGTTACTCTTCGGTGTTTGTGATAAAATACCATGACCCAAAGCAACTATTAAAAGGAAGAGTTTATTTGGCTTTAAGTTCCAGAAGGATAGAAGCCCATCATAACAGAGAGATGTGGTAGCAGATAGCCAAGGCAGGAAGCTGAGAGATCATGTCTTCAACACAGAAAAAAGTGGAGAGACAGAACTGGAATGAGGTGACTCCAGGAATTCTCAAAACTCCATCCATTGCCTCCACATTGGTATGCTTCCTCCAGTGATTGCACAGTACCCTATTACCTTCCCAAACAGCTCCACCAACAGGATCAAGCATTCAAATACAGGAACCTAGAAGGGACATTTCTCATTCCAACAACCCACAGGATAGGATCATCTGATATGATGTAACTCATTGTAGTTGCTTTTTGTGTGTGTAATTGTAGATTTCTACTTACTTGAGTTCACAAGAATATTTTGCTTTAGTTTAGTGTTTTGTTTTAATCTATGAGTAGCTCCCAGAAGGAGTAAGAAAGAGCACTGCTGTGGAATCATACCATGGGAAAAAGTCTTGGAAGAAAGCCCTAGATAGACAAGATACCAACGAGAAAAATGTGGATAGACTCAAAAGGAAGGGAAAATACAGGAACCATAAACAGGAAAGACCTGTAAATCCTTTTTGTACTCATCACTTGGTATATGCCAAACTACTCTGGCAAAGTTAAGACAGCAACAGGAGAATTCAGTAGAGTTGGTGCATTCAAAGAATGGACCAGGACCAGTTTCTGAGATGACTTGTATCTGTCTCATACATACAAGATCATTTGGATAACTCTTGCCTAGCACATTCTGTTAAGGTGAATGACTGTTTTTGTCCTCCTGGGACCTTGACTTGGTTTAGCTGCTGGAGATGCTGAGGACTGAGTAACTAACTTAGTCTTATTAGCACTTTGCCTATGTGGCTGACTCGCACTAAAAGCCCCAGTCACTATAGCTCCTGGGAGCTTCTCTGGTTGGTATGCTTTGCACCTGTCTCTCAGATGTTATTTCTGAAGTCATGTGAGGTCAGTATGATTCCAGTGAGAGGGGAATTCTGTTCTTGTGGTGTGTTATGTGGAGGCAAGAGAAACGTGGGCGTCTTTCTCCTTGATGACTTTATATGTTTCCTTTTGCTGTAACAGGCCATCACCAAAGTATAACAACTTTTCTGAGTTCTTTTAATGACTCATCAAAGTTGTGGTTGACCTCAGCAATCTTGAACATGACCCAGATTTTATAGACAAAACTATGGTTTGGAGAATTTATGTGATCATCCCATGATTATATAGTCAGTAAAATTTTCAGGACTTATATGAGATTTTTCTCACTTTGAAGCCTAACTTTCCCCTCTGAAACAGAGGTTTTCATCTATTTTTCTTTTTAGCTGCATACCATTTTGGGATGTGTGTACAAGAAAAATTAAGTATGTAAATTAACAACTGGAACAGTACTTTCTGTTTGTAGAGATTGTGGGTGGAAGGTTTTAGGTCATATCATTTGTGTCTACTCCTAACAACCATTGAAGTGCCATGCTTAGCTATCTCTTGGAACAACTGTGTCTTTGCACTGTTCTCCCTAATCAGCTTTTTTGAATCTACCCTACTCCTCCGTGGTTATCTAGGTCAGTGTGCAACTGGTGTAGGGTGTCTGGCTATTCTGAAATGCCTAGAAGTATCCAGCTTCTGTCTCTATGGGTCTACTATGCCAGGATACCTCCAGTCCCACACAAACCAGGATGGCTGTCTATTCTGCTTCAGTCTTCAGTAGTAGCAACCCTCCAACTTGAATTTACACCTGTGTCACATAGCACCTTATGAGAATGCAGAATACAATCCTTTGCTTAGTGGTGCTGGGGCTGAATTAAGAGGCTTCTGAGTAACAGACAAGCAGTGTTCCACTGAGTGTTCCATCTTTTACCCAAGAGATTTTGACTCTTCATTAAGCTTGGGGATGATTGTGCTTGACTCAGGACTACAGTTTGTGTGGTGAGAACTCTGAGCATCCTTTATTTCTCAGCATTCATTGCACTGGGCTTTAGTTCTCTTTGCTGTTCTCCTTCATGTATCTCAGATGAATAGAGGAGGTATTAAAATTCCTCAAGAGGGGTTCAGGGTTTGTGTCTTACTACTAAGCTAGGAAAAGGACAAATTCATATAATTAAACACCTTTGTGTGAGGGTTGAAGCAGGAAACTCAAAGTATGGAGTCTTGAATTTAGCCTGATGTCTATCGTAAGCCCTGAGGGACAACACTGGCAATTGTAATTGTGACCAGGGTCCAGAGAAAGGAAGACATGTGTATGTTGCATAGAATACTCTGGAGAAATGGTTACTGGGTGATGTCCTTGGACTGTGCTCTTAAGAGAGCAGGATTATGAACTGTTTCCTTGAGACAATGATCCTTGCACATTGAAATGCTGCCTTGTGGAAACCACCAGGTAATTATGAATCTATAATTCCAAACTGGACCACTAGTAATCCCAATATGGTCATGTTATTTTTGTCAGGTGGAATCCACAAAGCCCTAGGTAAAACTCCCTGTTCAACGGAGAATGAGAAAGAATGAGAAGTTGAGCCAGTCTTCCCATTAGCATGCACACAGTATGCTGGTAAACCAGGACACAGGTTGTCTTTTCCCCTCTTTCCTAATTTAGACCTCTTTCAAAGGTGATACCTCAAATCCTAGAATGGAAAACCATCCTCTGCCAGCCAGAGGGAGTGCAGTTTTGTCTCCATTGTGCTGCATTTAGGGTATCTGGGAGAGACCATTGTTTCACTTAGAGTCAAAGTTATAAACATTGACCACAGAATCCTAAGGAATGGCCACTTGCCAATGACCTCTGACTGAATCTGAGCTGGGCATTGCCCAGAGTTTTCTGGTCTGTGGCCTGACATAGTTCCCCATTTGATCAAGAAATAAAGGGGAAAAAGTTACTTCTGATCTTGCAATTGCCTATATATGGAGGATTTTGACTACAACTTGATGTTAATTAAATTGTTTTTAGAACCTAATGTATTATATGTATTGTTTGCTTTCTAATGACCAACAGATGGTTTCTCAATGCTAATGAAGGGTGTATAATGACTCCCAGTCTCCTAGTCCAAGTTGTACAAGTCAGCATGCTGTCAACTAAATGGATTCTTTGGGCAGAGTTAGTGCTCCCCAGGGTTGGTCACCAAGCCAGGACTCTGGCTGTAATAGGTCAGGGGACTCATCACCCTTGTGGAAGACATTCTCAGATAAGATTGGCTTTGAACTGTAACATACAGAATATACTGGGTGGGGCTTGCTTGATGGATTCATCAAAAGGTATCATGGTTGGAATGGTTCTCATTTCACCATCTTTGAGTAGCGTCAAAGTCTTCTTTTATTGTTTAAAAAATAGTTTTCTATTTTTCTGTTGTTTACTTCATTATAAAAGTCCTATCTAGATAGAAAAACAAGAAAAAAGTAAAAGGTGAAAGAAAAAAGTAAACAGAATGATAAAGAGTAGAAAACAGAATTTTTAAAGTTATCATTCATGTCATAATAGAACACAGAAGCTTAGTTTCGAATATGCATGTATCTAGTTAGCTAACTATACACATGTGTATATTCACATATGTGTTTTATTATATGTATCTTAGGGTTATAGTTTCTATCAGCTTCAATTAAATAAAAATGGCATTTAATTTAAATCTCTAATTTATGGAGAAAGTGTATGTCACTAGGAATTTTGTCGCATCACATAACACTTCAATAGTATTTGATTTTTATTTTTAGTTGTTGAAGCTTGTAGTTTCTGCCATTGCGATTATGAGCAGTGTGCCCTACAATATACTTTCCTTTTGCTTTTGGTGATTATTGCAAACATCTTTCATGACAGGATGTTCAGATAATTCCTTTGGACAGTTACATTGTGGTCTACAAAGTAGATAGGCCATAATCTTATTCCCTAAGGATAGACCTGCATAACCATAATTATTTTCTCAGGTTAAAGTCCTAGAGATGGTAAACATAAGGACTGATGCATATATTTCCCTCCAGGAGGCTTGAACCTATTTATATTTCCACCCAACTGGACATGGTAATGTCAGTGTCTCAATTCTTGACTTTTCTTTCAATACCCTTTTCTCCTTCCCTCTTTCCTTCCTCCCATCCCTTCTTCCTTCCTCCCCCCTCCTTTCTTCTCTCCTTCCTTCCTTCCCTCTTTCATTCTGTCCTTTCTTGCTTGCTTTCCCTGTCATTCCAAAGACCTATTACATAAATGGTTAACTCCAAAGATTCTGTTACATAAAAACAGAATCCATCCCAAACAATCATACAACCTTATAGACAGCATGAAGGATACGAGTCTTCTTTCCTTTGTGTGCCTTTCCCCCTGATCTTCCTAACTTCCCTATCAAGAAGGATGCTCTGCTTAAATTTCCTGAATATCTTAGAGAACATCTTCTTATGAATTTGCATCATATATACCTGATGTTAAGTTGAATCTGGCTACACACACAATGCTCTATTATTTGTTTTCCTTTTCTTACACACCAATTTATCTCAACCACATTCCTATGACAGAGTGAATAGATCATTCTTTTGAATAGTTATATAATATTTAGTGAATACATGCATGGATGTCTTTAGTGCTATTATGTACTAAGGGACATTTATTGATTGTACAAAATGTTAGCTATTTCTATCATTGTGTACATCGTCATGGTTTCTTGCTTTGTTGACTATTTCTCATATATTGTGAATTGTCATGTGCATCTGAGGTAGTGAGTACTTGCATTCCTAGCTCTTGGATTAGGTATGTCTCTAGTGTGCTTGGCTAAATGTTCTGGATCTTTTAGTTAAGTGTACCTGAATGGCTGTTTCTTGGCAGTTGAACATGAACTGAAGAGATGCTTATCACTTCTGCTCCGAGGGGATTATATACAAATAGGTCTCAGACTGTGAGAGAGATGAGTGTGGAAGGGTCCAGGGTCCCAGATGACTTTGAAGAGCAGAGACACCTTGTCCATTCACAATGGGCTATGATGGAGGCAAGAAATAGACTCCAGATCAGGCCACTATGATTTGGGGCTTGTTTTTTTTATAGGTACTAGCATTACTTCCCACTAAAATATATGTACAGGCCCCTTGCTATCTTAAAGCATTATCCTGGCCCTCAAATAATAGAAGTTTTATTTTTAGTATTTAGGAAAAATAAACTTGATTAAATTCAATAGCTTCAAGGCATTTTCTCATACTGAGAACGTTTTTTTTTTTTCCTACACAGTTGGCTGGCTATTTTTCATCTTTCAAGTCTTGGTTTAATTATCCTAACTCAAAGGCACCTCCGCTGACCATCAATCTAACTAAGTAGCCTCGACATACCTTACTGTCCCCCACACAGGTTAGTGTGTAGGGACAGAAGCACGGCTTTCTTCATAGCACTAGGATAACTTGGTTCTGCATTTACCCGTGTGTTCACACTGTCTCATGCTCTCCAAGTAAATCCTTGAAGGGAGGTGTGGTGATAGGGTTGCTCTCTCTGTACATTGACCTCTTATCAGAGAATTTGGTTTAGAGTGGTAATCAGTAAACATTTGTTGAGAAATTAATGGTTCCAATTATTCTCTATGTACATTTAAAAATAATCCTTAGGTTGTGCTTGCTGTATAATGGATTTGTTTATTTCTTTTAGTAAACCAGTAGCATCCAGAAATTTGGATAGTGAAGCCATTGGTATAGTCTGACAAGATCATATAGCAAGGAGGATTGTTGATACTCAGAGAAAAAGAATTTGTGCAAGAGTGATTTTGTGTTCTTATGGGTCTGGTTTGTATGTGTTTCTTGTGGTTTTTTTCTTTTTTAATTCTGCTTTTGTGTTGTTTTTGCTTGTTTATCTGGTTTTTTTTCTAAAGAGAGAAGGCAAGAAAGGGTATGGAGTTGGGTAAGTGAGGAGGTAGGACGGATCTGAGAGAAGTTGGCTAAAGGGAAACCTTGCAGAATATGTGGTATGAAAAAATGTTTTCAATTAAAAAAACGTATACAAAGAGGAAAAAACTATGATCTTGGTTGCATCATAAAAGTTTTATTTGTCTGTTAAAAATAAATGTATTTGCACTTTAAAATTTTTGTCTTTTAGAAATATACTTATCAATACTTTGAGAATTTCATAGAATATATTTTAACCATATTCACTCCCACTTTCCTCCCTAACTCTCCCTATCTGCCTCTCTGCAACTTTATGTTCTCTTTTTATAGAAAAAGCTCACACCCATTAGTATATGGGCAGCGCAAAGTGGACTTTGTGGGTTATTAAGACAGTTAATTAAGATTTAAAGGGAGTGACGATGGCTGGCATTGTTGACACACATCTTTAATCCCACCACTCAGGAGGATGAGGCAGGTGAATCTGTATGTGTTCAAGGCCAGCCTGGACTACATGGTGAGTTCCAGGATAGCCAGGGTTACATATCGAGATCCTGTCTCAAAAAGATTTATAGGTAGTGAAAGAACAAAAGAAGGAGCAAGAACCTGTTCCGTTGTCTGTCTTGGCAGACAGGATAAATAGCCATCAGTGGACAAATGACCTAATATATTGGCTGATGCCTTCTTGAAATCCACTGATATTTTTCCACTAGCTCAGCTCAGTGTTGAAAATTTGGGTTCCATCTCCTCCTCCTATTGTGGCAGTCTTGACTTCTGTTGGAACATTTCTGAGTAAAGTCTTCCTGGTTGTTAAAGTAACATAAGTAAAAAAAGCAACAATAATATTTTAGCATGGTTGCCAGATTTCAGTGGGTGATGGGTATATGCTTATCATCATTAAAGGCTTCTTCACTGAGAAGGTGATGCTGGTTAATAAATTCTGATGACTATGACCATTCTGTCAGGTGACTGTGCTCATCTCCGCTCACTTAAACCTCATTTATATTTATTGACCTTTTGTTTAACTGTCAGAGCCTTACTGGGTGCTGGTAGAGCAAAGGTTTTATCTCTGTCCTTGAGAGGCTCAAGGTCCAGTGGCCTGGAAAGGTCATGAGAGCAGGTGATTGCAATAAAGCAAGAAGCTGCTGCTTACAGTTGTGCAAAGGCAGTTAAAGGACCTGCCTGAGATGGGTTTGTAGGCAGAAGGGACACCTCTGGATTCTCTGTCTAGAAAACTAGTACTTGCAGATCCTCTAATGCAGTGTTTCTCAACCTTCCTAATGTTGCAACCCTTTAGTAAAGTTCCTTGTGTTGTGACTCCCAACCATAAATTATTTTGTTGCTGCATCATAACTGTAATTTTGCTACTTTTATGAATTGTAATGTAAATATCTAATATATAACCCCAGAGGGGTTGCAACCCACAGGTTGAGAATTGCTGGTCTAATGCATAAGGCAGCCTCAGTACAGCGGACAGAAAAGCATTCTTAGAGCCTCTGAACACCTCCTTATGTATCCACTCATGCTTCTCCCTTTTCCTTCATCAGTGTTGCATCTCAGATTCGAGCATGAGACAGAATAACCCGGAAGGGCTGCTGAAACACTAATTACTGGTCCTTGTCTCCAGAGTTCCTTACTCAGAGGTTTGCAATATGGCACTTCTGATACTACCCAGTCGGTATCAGTGGGTTTGTCAGGATGCTACCCTTCTACACATTTGGTATCTGTTGTTTTAGTGTCAAGCTCACAGGGAAGGGGTGTTTGTTTACATTTTAATAGTCTTTGTGTTTTAGGTTCCATTTCTATGTCAGTTTTTTAAATCAACAACCCACAGCAAATACAAAGGTTCCTCTCAAATATCTTGCACCCAAATTTTACCCCATTACTACAACCCCCTCTCTACCAGAGTTGTGCTTTTATTACCATCTGTTAACATACACAAATATATTTTCACCTAGTACTCATAGTTTATATCAGAGCCCAGTTTTGGGTGCATGTCTATGGGTTTGTGAAAATGTGTAATGGTCTATCCACCACTCCAGTGACAAAGACAACTTCACTGTAAAACAACTTTGTGCTCTATGGTTTCATCCTTTCTTTCCCCACATGACCCCTGGAAAGCACTGACCCTTTTACTGTCTTTATAGTTAGCACAATACCCTATTTATGGAATCACTCCCTATGTGGCCTTTCACATTCATTTCTTTAACTCAGT
The DNA here is from genome assembly GCF_017639785.1 of Mesocricetus auratus. NCBI lineage: Eukaryota > Metazoa > Chordata > Mammalia > Rodentia > Cricetidae > Mesocricetus > Mesocricetus auratus. The sequence goes on along the minus strand of NW_024429190.1, from coordinate 24,843,223 downwards.
AATACATGTTTATGGTGGTTTCACATATGTTTGTATCTTAACAGCCCATTTACTTTGAGTGCTGAGTAATATCTTGTTGTCTGTACGTGCTGTAGTCTATCTATACATGTAATTACTGAGAAATACTGTGGTAGTTTGAATGTAGCTGGTCCCTAAGTTCATAGGTAGTGCCATTATTAGCAGGCATGGCTTCATTGAAGTAGATATGCCTTTGTTGAAGGACGTGTGTCACTGTGAGAGTGGGCTATGAGGTCTCAAATATGTTCACAGCCACATCCAACGTCTCAGTTCATTTCCTGTTGCCTGTGAATCACAATGGAGAATTCTCAGCTCCTTCAGTGCTGTGGTCATGGTCTTTCTTCACAGCAATGGAAACCCTAATGAAGACATATACCCTGATTGCCTCCAAGTTTGGGAAATTATCAACAAAACCTCTGCCATCATTCGCTTGTAGGTTTTTGGGTGGGCATACGAATTGAACTCCTTGGAGTAAATAAATCCTGGGAGTACGTTTGTAGGATTATATGGTATGCTTAGTTTTGTAAACACGCTTCCAAAGTGCTTTGGCAAGTGACCATTTTTACTCCTACCAGCAATAAAGAAATGTGCCTATATTGCTCCAGACCCTCATCAACATTTACCTGCCATTGGTGTTCTGAATTTGGGTTATTCTTGTATGCCCATAGTAATGTATTATGCTTACTTATGTTTTCCTGATGGCGTGTGGTTTGGAGCATCTTTTTTCCATGCACATTCATTAATAATAGTATTTATGTATTGAGGAATATGTTAAGACCATTGACTCATTTTAAAGCAAATTATTTATAATTTGATATTGAGTTTTAAAAATTCTTTGTATATTTTGGATGCTAAGTCTTTGATTTTAGCTATGTTTTAAAAAATATCTTATCCCAGTTGGTGAATAGCCTTTCATTTTCTTGGCAATATATTTTACACAGTAGACACTAATATTAAAGAAATCCATTTTACCTGGTCCTTATCCCCTGTATTGTGCCTTGTTATTTTATGTAAAAAGACATTTCCAAACTAAAGACATTTAAATGTTTCCCTACATTGTTTTTTGTGAATTTTACAGATTGTGTTTGACATTGAAGTTTGTGGTCCATTGAGGACTTAGTATGCTGTAGTTTCTGTGTTGTTAAGAAGCACAGATCCCTCCATCATTATGCAATCTTACTCTGTATTACTGATAGCATTCCTTGTTCTGAAGCCTACCCTGCATAAAATCATCATTAATCTCACTTCCAATGGCTTAGTATTATCATGGTACATATTTATCCATGTGGGTATTGGTAAGTTGGGAGCCTACTGGAATGTAACTAGTGGCTTATAATGTTGATGTTGATCATCCAAGAAGATGGGGTTTAGGAAATGAAATGGGTTGATGGTTACTAGAATATAAATCTATTAATTATGAACTCAACTTTTAATGTCTATATTACTGAAGCTTCCATTCTCTTGCCTTCTTATATCTGTCACAGTCCAACAGTTCTCACCCCAACATGTTTTCCTGGCATCCCAATACCGCTGGTCCAGGATGCTACTTTGAAAATGATTTCAATTATCACCAACAGAGACATTAAAATAGCTAGTAATCATGTCAGGAATAGCATCTTTTACATCAGGGAATCAGTTAAAGCATGTCCACCCCAGAATACATTTTTATCACCAATTAGAGAAACATATGGCAAGAACAGTGAGTCTCAGATTTCATAGTGTAGCCATTATCTGGGGATCTTGTGAAGAAAACAAAGTCCTGGAGAATTTCAGACTTTCTGAATCCATGAGTTTCAGAAAAATGTATATCAACAAATTTTGGGAGTGTTTCTGAACCCCAAGGTGAAAGGATTGGTGAAAAATTAAGTACATAGCTCAACTGTTTCTTTTCAGTTCAATAGATTGACTTTACTCTTCACCAGATTTTCCAAGCTATAGACATCTTAGTGAAATGGGAAGAAATAATAATAATAATGGGTAATAATACAGGGAAGAGAAGAATAAAGTCTACCTTTGCTGATTTTCTATTATTTTAAAGAGAGTCTCTTGGGGTGGTATGTCACATGATCCTTTCACATTTTTAAGCAACTGTGAAACATAAAGAACCAAATAACCTGAGGCTGGAGAGCTGACTTGGTGGTAAGAGCATTTGTCCTCTTCTAAAGGACCCAGGTTTGGTTCCGAGCACCCACATGGTGGCTTACAATCATCTCTATCTCCAGTTCCAGTGAGTCCAAGCCCATTTTTGGCCTCCTTGGTACCAGAAATGCACTTGGTCTGCATACATACATTCAGGCAAAACACCTATCCACGTGCAATTAAAAATAATATTTAAAAAGGAAATCGAATGCTTTAAATCAGGGTAAATTCAGATAACTTCCTATCTTCCATCCCCATCTCACACCACAGTCTCCACTAGCACCACAGGTACACACACACACACACACACACGCTCATGTGCACACGCACATGGTTTACTCATACTAATTATTGCACTATTGTACAAATCTGTCTTTTATTCCCATCTCTGACACTGAAGCTAGGACTGTGCTTCTGCTGTCAGAAGCAACCTGGTAGGATCTACCAATTGGGTGGGAGAAGGGAGGAGCAGACCAGACTTGTCTATGGCTTTCTGTCTTCTCATTCTTATGAGCATCACTCAACCTCAGATTTTTATTCTGGAATGGCAGCTATTTCTAACATTTGTGAAACTTGTCTCATTACATTCCCCAAGATCCCATTATTCCTCAGGCCAACAGCAGCCACTTTGCAGACATCTTCATCCCAGCTCCAGGGACCTCTTCCAAATTTTGAATTGTACTGACATAGCCTCTTCTTGTGGCCCTGGCCTATGGGCGGCAGTTACTACCTCTGGGTTGCTCTTGTGTTCTCTTTTATCCTTTCAGTTACCTAGGTAACAGCATCATAATTCTTTATATTAAACTGCCTCTTTTCAAATAACTGGTATGATTTCTCTTTCCTGAATGTACGGTGATGCACACTTACATAAATACACACAGGATGGAGGGCACATAAAGAACTGCAGGCTTTCCCACCCCATTCCCCCAATTCAGGGTCAATGCCTACCCCAAATATGGGCAGGTTTATCCTTAATCCAAGAGAGCACCAAAAGGTACTAGAAATCTGTATACCCAGTTCTCTGCTGAAGAAAATAAATACTGATGGTTATGCCTTCCCACTGTGTAAGTTGCTTCTCAAACCTTGAATTCTTCTTGTAATAACATTTTCACCTCAGTTTTTCTCTTCTCCTTTAGAAATTACTATAGGAGTACAAAAATTCATCCTTCTCAGCAAAGTGTTGCCAAATTTAATTATGTCACTTGCCCAAAACATACGAGCAAATGACCAGTTCATCTCAAGTCTACCAGATGATGTAGGCAGGGTCCCTGTTTGTCCCATTGCATTGTGTGGCATTTCTCACTAGAAAAGGCCCCAATAATGAGGCCAAGGAATGTCTTCAGCTTGCAACTCCAGGGCATAAGACTACCTCTTGGGAAGAGGAGACTTTTCTGTGGCCCAGAACAACATATTTGTCTTATCTAACTCCTACCCCAAACATGGTGTATTATTTTCTTACTTTTTTCATTGTGTAGTAATGACCAAGTGTCATAAAGCATAGATATACTTCTTATTATTTAATGGTAGGCTAGAGGGGAAAAGGACATATTGGTTATTGAAGTTCTGATCTTTTTCTCTCTTCCTCATCCTCTACTCAGATGTGATTATTCTTTCTCATGCAACCACAGGACTTGCTATTTTCCTCCAGGGCTGACTTAGATTAATTCCACCCTTGTTGAAACCTTCACGATACTCTCTCAGCCTGCTCTGCTCTGGCTGATGTCTGGTAGCATCTCTTGCTGGTGCATCTTCTGCCACTCATTGGAATGCAATTTCTTTAGGAGCAGGAGTCACATTTTATTCATGTATGCATCTCTCCAGTTCGATTGTTTTTCCCACTGAAGTTGAAATACATGAGGCTGGGAGTTTCAACAGAGAAAGAATGCTTCTCCCTTTCCACCAGTCTCTAACAGTAAGTTAGCATGTCCTTCAGCCATGAAAACAGACAACAAACACACCATAGAATTAGAAAATTTTCCATGTTCTATTATCGCATTACAAGTCATTGTCATCATCTCAGAATATCTTAAGATCATCATTTCTCTGACACTGTGGTAGTTGCTAGACCTTTTGTTAAACTATATCGTGAGACTTAAAGGAAGCAACCTTTATATTATGGTGTCACAATCTTTTAAACGTATTTCAAAAGCTGTATTTCAAATAATCGACCTCCTTTGTGATTTTGCTTTTATTCATGATTGTCAATGTATGATCTTAGAAAAGAATTTATAGGATTTACCAATGTGACAAAGGGATTCTTTTCTTAGTACTTAACTTGGTACCCAGCTCAAAGTTTTGTCAATAAACTATTGACAAGAAAAGAGCAAGATTAAGGAATTTCTTGTCAAAGAAACAACATTTTATCTAAAATTATAAAGTTGATATAATGTGTATAATTTAGCAAATAAATCCATTTAAATCCATAGTTCTTAGAGTATGCCAAATAAATTGCAGATGAGTTAAAGAGTTAAATATACATCAAAAATAAAATTAACAATTCATTAATTTTCCAGGTATTTATTGAATATCTGCTATGTGCCAGACACAGTTTACTAAGCTATAGTAATAAACAGAAGCAAATTTCCAGATGTTAGGGTTTGTGTATGAAACGTTCCCCAAAAGGCTTGTGTATTGAATGGTTGGTCTCCAGTGCTAGCAGTGTTTACAGAAAGGGCTTTGTGGAAGTGATTGAACCAAGAAGGCATATGAATCAACTGATGGACTGGCATTATTGGGAAGTGATGGAGAATAGTAGGATATGGGGCAAATTTGAATGAAGTAGGTCATTGTAGGTGTGCTTTTGAAGGCTGTGACTTGTCTCCTGCTTTTTCCTCCCTGAATGCCATTCTCTGCTTCCTGTCTGCTTTGTTCTAACACAAGTTTCCTACATGATGTTTACCCTCACCTCAGGCTCACAACAGTGAGTCAACTGATCATTGGTAACCAAGAATCAATTCATTTTTCCCCTTTAAATACTCCCTTTCAGTCATGTAGCCACAGCAGCAAAAAAAGTCTAACAGTGAAACCAGACTTGTCAAAAAATGGTACTGGAATAATTTGGGCATTCATGCAAAGGACTCCAATCCATTATCATGCATCATAACACAAAAAATTATTCCAAATGGAGCACATGCATAAAGTTAAATCCTAAATCTATGAACATAGGTGGATGCAAATTGCCCAGACTAATATTTATTAAATGTAACACCAAAACAGAGTCCACAAGAATGAATTAATGCATTGAACTTCATCAAAATTACAAAGTGTCTTTTTTAATTAGCATCACCAAAACAATAAAAAGCAAACTATATACTGGCAAAATTCTTCAATTATTTCTGATAGGAGACCTATGTGTATCTCAGATTAAGCTACTTATGAAAAACTCTCAAAATTCACAGAAAATAAGGAATTAAGTACTCCATTTAAAAACTGACAAAGGATTCAACAAACATATGAGCAAAGAACATAAGAAAAGCAAATGAAAATTAACAGCTAACAATGATAGTCAGTGCTGATTAGGATGTGGAATAACTGTTACACACTGCTGGTGAGAATGCAAAGTAGTATAGCAGTTTTGGAAGATAGTTTGGCACTTTTTGTAAGACTAAACATATGCTTACACTATGAAATCGCAATCCCACTCCCAGGTATCTACCCCAGAGGAATGAAAGCTTATGTTTATAAAACAGTTGTATGCTAATATTTACAACAGCTTTGTTTGTGATAAACCAAGCTGTAAACAACTCAAATGCCCTCAAACTCACAAGTGACTATGGAACAATCTATGCAAATGACATATTTCTCAGCATTGAAAAAATGAGAAAAATATGTTGACAATATGAGACTTGGAAGTATCACAGATGCATTTGGGCATATGAAAAACACTAATAAGAGTTATATTGTACATGATTTCATTTTTATAGTATTCTTGGAGGGGGAAAGCTAGATGCCAGGAGAGATGAAGGAGGAAGGACTGACTACAAAGGGACATGGGAATTAGTGTCTGGGTGGGTTGGAGAGGTGCAGTGGTGAAATTGTCTTGTGTTTTGATTATACTGATGGTTATATAACTGTATATATTTGTCAAAATTTACAGAACTTAACAAAAATAGATTTTTAGTGTTCTATACATATTTCAATGAAAAAAGAAACCTGTGAAAATTTGGTTAAAAACTCTCACAAAGCAAATTCCATGATCTAATGGCAGCAAAGAAGCAACAACACACTTAAACACATGTGATAAATGCTGGCGGATGGCAAGGACTATGAAACATGAAGCAGTGTGAACAAAGATGGGGGAGGACACCAGAGCTCCTTGACACAGACTGGCTAAGCAAGTGCGGAACAATGATTTGAATACAGTCATTGCCGCAAGAGGAAAGTGAATATTCTCTGCAGATTACTTTCTGGATGTTATTTGGCAGAAACAATGAAAAGGACAGCTGGATTTTTCTTTCTAATCTGTAAGTGATTCTAGAAAGCCAACCTCTCCAATATCATAGAAGTCAGAATTTACTGCAATAAGAGCAAACATGCAGGGATTAAGTATGATTAAGAACCCAGTCCTGGAATGGGTTTCAGATCACAGCAATGGAAAGGGACTTAGGGAATGACAAGGTCCCTTTTGCCTTTAGCTCTGGGACCTGACTCCTACCATAGGCTCTCTACCATAGCCTCAGCACCCACTTCCCTCTGATTGGAGATTGGGGTTTAAGCAATTTCTCTTGCAGGTGCTGTGATCAGGTGTTCTAGTTCTATATATAAAACTCTGGTGCTCATGTGCAGATCTCCAGAAAGCTCAATTAATCCTAAACATCCCTTCCCACAGAGATATCCCAAAATAAATTCTTCAGCACATGTAAAGTGGCTTAACTGTTTCCTTAACTTAATGACTGCATTTAAATTTATGAACGGTTTTTTATGAAGCACATACTGAACATCATTTCCCAGGTTCACCAGCAGCTGAACAAGATACTCAGAAAAAAAAGAGAGTTGGGTGAACAAGCAGAGGAACTTTGCAACTCATGGGGGGATTAAATTTAGGACTGGCTCCCCAGAACAATTAAGAAGGTCTTATCTCTAGAACACTGAAGAAGATAAGAAACATACTAGTCATCTCATTGACATTTATTGCTGGAACAGAAAGTGTATCAAACCAATTGTGAAGCCTACTCCAGGACCTAATACATAATAGAAGGCCAATGGTGTGGCAGTTCTAGGTAGATTTTAGAATAAGAAGACTTGGTGATTCCCTAAAGCATTTACTTTGATGTTCTGGGACCACACTAACACCATGTAACAGACAATTACAAACCTTAATCACGGAAAGACAAACATTTAATTCTGCTCGTGGTGTCACCAGTTAGCTAAGTACCTTTTCTGGTTCTGCTTGGGCCTGTGCTTTGAAGCACTTACTAGACTAATTCAATTTTGATCCATGAGGTCTCTTTTTCATAAGTTACCAAGCACATGTTTATTTTCATGGCGAAGGTGGAAGCCTAAGAGAGCAGAAGTCAGCAAGAATAGAATCTTGTGCTGTTCTGCAGACCAAAATAAGTTCAGGGCCAGGACAGATTTAAGGTATGGGAAATTACTCTATCTATGGAGGAGAGGGGACTGCTAAATCATATTGCAAAGTTTGCAACTGGAGTTTTCTCAAAGAAACAGAATCAATAGGAATCACAGATAACTAGAGGGGAATTATCAGGGGAATTGGCACATGCAATCATGGAGGTAAGAGTATGTGAAAGTTGGAAGCCCAAGGAAGCTGGCGATATGATTCAGTCTAAGTTTAAAGACTTCAGAACCAAGGGAACTGAGAATATAATTCTCAGTCTGAAGCCAAAGACCTGAGACATAATGGTGGGGGATTGGGTAAGGCCCATATTATAAAAGTCAGAAAACTTTGGATGTTCAAGAACAGGGAGAGATTTAAGGAGAAGGAGGGAGGGAGGGAAGGAGGAAATAAGAGAGAGGGAAAGTGAGAGAGAATATGAATGAATGAGAATGAGAGAAAATAAATGAGAAAATATCCCCCTTTGTTCTATCCAAGTGTCATCATCCCATTGTATGGGTCTCACTGCCTCTGGTGAACATAAATCTTTCTTACTCAGTCCACTGATGTAAACACATATGTCTTCCAGTAGCATCCTTAGAGTTGTACTGAAAATTATACTTTATTGTATAATTTATTCCTTAATCAAGGTTAAGTTTACACTGATTTGCCAATATTTCAGGGAAGGGCAAAACCCTGGAGAGATTGTTGGTACCTACATTACCTCCACTGGAATTTGTTTTTACTAAATAAGGGCACGCAAAAATATGATGGTAATGAAAATTCTACCTATGCTGAGGCATATATAAGAATAAGGAAATACAAATGGACACCTTCATGCAGGAGATGGCATGAAGGATGTCTTAGAAGGTAAGGATGCTTTGCAAGGTGGAGACAAGTCAAGAATGTTCCAAATAGCAAATAAGGGCAAAAAAAGCAAAGGTAGGAGAAAAACACACTGTCCTGAGGTGGAGAGAAACACACTGTCCTGAGGTGAAGAAAAATGCTGTGGCATGGAGGGTGGAAGTGTGGCAGGAGGAGATGGAGTAGAACTAGGTTTTGAAAGTGACTGGTTTTGTTATTTTATCTCCTCAGGGTATAAACTCCGGGTGGCAAGAGCTTTGACTTCATTGCGGCATAAAGTCCTAGGTAGTACATCGCAGGGCTCCATAAATATCTATAGACTGAATGGATGAAGAATGGCCTTGTACATTGTGTGTAACAGTAGTTGGCCTTTAATCCTAAACTTGGGAGGAAACTTAATTTTTATGAGCAGGTGCAGGTTGTGATGTGAGGAAGGCAACTATGAGAACAGGGATAGCAGGAAGCCAATGAAGAATTTCAGCGGAGGGGAAGCTGCAGGTCTATGCTTTTTGGAATAGATGTTTACCATAGTCCTAAAGGAAGGGCACACTGGACCTACAGATTACTGAGACTTTTGAAGAATTTATGACCTATTTGAATTTCTTTTCTTTTTTTGAAAGTTTTTCCTTTCATATGATATATATTGATTACAGTTTCCCTCCCCACTCCACTCCTTCCAGTTCCTCCCCACCTCCCGTCCCATCCAGATCCATCTCCTTTCAGGCTTCCATTAGAAAACAAACAGGCTTTTAAGGGATAATAATGAAATAAAATCCAGCATGGGACTGATCAAGACCCCCTGAATGTGGGTGTCAGTGAGGAGGCCTAGGTAATCTATTGAGCCTTGGGCAGCAGATCAGTACTCATCCCGAGTATACACATGGACTTTGGACTCCCATCCAACAATGTGAGAGGCACTCTCACCCTGAACTCTTGGGGAAGGGTCTAGGCCCTGCCCTGTATGAAATTGCAGACTATGGACACCCCCATGGAGGGCCTCACCCTCCTTGGGGAAATGAGGGGATAATGGGGGGGGTTGGGGGGGCACGGGAGTAGGGGAGGGTAAGGGAGAGGGACCTGGAACTGACTTGTGAAACAACCTTGTTTCTTATCCAAATTTAAACTGAAAAATAAATTTAAAAAATTAATAATGAAATAAAAAAGATAAAACAAAAACTAACATATAGTTATAATAGGACCAAACAAACAGAAGAAGAAGAGCCCAAGAAAAGGCACAAGAAATAAATATAGATACAGAGACCCACTCACTTGCACACTCAGGAATTCTACAAAAACACTAAACTGGATGTCATAATATACTCTCAAAGGACCTATAGGAGAGAGAGACAGAGAGAGGGAGGGAGGGAGGGAGGGAGGGAGGGAGGGAGGGAGGGGATGGTTTTTAAAGTGCTGACATAACACTGAAACAAGGAACCTCCAAAACTGCCATTGAGTTCATTTTCTGTGGCAATCTACTGCTGGGTATGTACCCTATCCTTAAGAGTAGTTTGCTTGCCCAATGAGACTCCTTTGGAGAAAACTAAATTTTCATTTGCAAGTGGTTATCGATTGATATAGCTTCTACTTAGGGATGGGACCATGTGTTCATTTCTCCTTTCAACTCTGAGACCCCACCTAATTGAGTCCTGTGCAGATCCTGTATATGTTGCCTTAATGTTTGTGAGTTCATGTGTGTGTTGATTTTGTTAGTTTAGAAGGTCTTGTTTTCTTCCTCACTCTGCATACACACACACACACACACACACACACACACACACACACACACACATATATATATATATATATATATTTGTATGTGTGAGTATATAAGGTTTGCCTTATAACTCAAGTGTGTATTTTGAGACCCGTAGTCAGGAGTTTGGAATTCAAGTTCTAGCTTATTAACTCATGGTTCTGAGGAAGGGACTTCACTCCTGAAGTCTTCGCTGATGAAACAGAGTTAACTTGTCACATCTTTATTATTTCATTGGAATAATTTTATGAGACAATGTAGGTGAAAGATTTAGCAATTAGATGTCATGTGTGCTACTGAGTATTTGACATGCATATTCTAATTTAATCCCTTGAACACTTCAAGGCACCACAGTATTATTATAGTATTATTTTCAATTATAATATTTCCTGTTTACAGATTTCATAATGGAGACTAAGAGCTGACTAAATCCAGTATGATTTGGTAAACTGTAAAGTGATCTTTACAAAAACAAAATGTTAGTATGATTACTACCTTTGCTTTATGGGTAAGAAATATGAGGGACTTCAGTAAACGGATACCATCTTCTGATACACAAGTTGTGTCTTTTTTAGTTATTTGAACAAGAAAAATAAATACAATAATCACCACAAGCAAAAACATCAGACAAAGAAGCATTCTGTGCTGCAGGAAGCCAGCATCAATCTTGGGAAGAGAGCCATCAAAAAGTTGAAGTCAGAGGAAAAATCTGTAAGATGTTGCAGAGAGAAATTTGCTATCCCCAGATGATTTGCTTATCACCCACAAACTTGGGATGTTTAGGCCTGGCTAGGATTGGATTGATATCTCCAATATTCCTCTTCCAAGTTGGTTGCTAGGGGAACATGAAGGTCTTTGGAGCATGAAGAGAAGAGCCCTTTTATAGATGTTCTTCTTGTCATGAGAAGCACTCCCATCAGGCTCTCAGGGCTATTCCTATCCCCAGAAAGAACTGCAGAGTACTTGGATTGTCTTCCCTGGAACAATGGAACTAGAACTAGTGGAGGTGGGGAATGAGTTAGAAGGTACTAGAGAGACAGATTTGTCAATAAAGAACTTGGCATACAAGGATAAGGGACTGACTTCAAATCACAGAAAGACACTTTAAAAGGCAGGCAAACATAATGGTGCCCCTAGGATGGCAGAGATGTGAAAATCTCTGGGGCTTGCTGGTCAGCCAGATTAGCTCACTTGGTCAGCGCTCTGTTAATGAAAGATCATGTTTCTAAAACTTGGGTGGTGTGCAACAAAATACACTTGACATTGACCTGTAGCCTTGATAAGCATGCCTTCAAATGAATACATATACAATCATGTGTGCATACGCACACACACACACATATACACATACTCACATATGAGAGAGAGGCAGATAGACAGACAGAGAGACAGAGACATGGAGACACAGAAAGACACACAGAGATGGAGAACTCTTAGGGAATTCATTCCAATTTTGTGGGATGGACTCACAGGTTGGAGACCTGTGTGGAAGAACAGATGTTGAAGTTCTATCTGGTGGCAAAATTTGTTCTTTTCCCTCTTCCTTAGGAAAGATAAATTTTTATTTCATTCAGCCTTCCAAGTGAGGTTCCCCTACATTAAAAATGGTAATCTGTTTCATGTTCATTCATATAAATGTAACTTTCATCAGAAACACCCATAGAATAATGCTTGAGTATATGGGCACTGTGTCCTGGCTAAGTTGATACATACATTAACCAGTACACCTGTCTTTTGAGTGATAATATGAAATTTCAGGTAGACCTCCCAATACTGGGCTTAGATTAAACAAAGCAAGGCCATGAACAACCAACCCATTACCTGAGCAAGTCAACAAGACCCAAGAAACCCCATTTGGCTTCTTAATGGTTCTCACCCTCTGAGTACAAACAGTAAGGTAAGTCTACACACTAATTTCACTCTCTGATAGTCCCATCCAAGTCTCTTTATTTCTTCCTCTGCATTCAGCCTCAAGGCTGTGTTTGGATGTATGTAGATGAATGTTTTTCTGTCCTTCCCACCAGTTCCACAGCCATTTATAAAATAAATCACTCAGAGGCTTAATATTAATTACACAATATTTTGTCAATGGCTCAGGCTTATTATTAGCTAGCATTTACATCTTGAATTAACCCATTTATATTAATCTGTGTATCAACACGTGGCTGTGCCATTACCTCACACTTTGCTTCTCCAGTGGCTACTGGTATCTTCTCTGGACTCCTTCTTTCTCCCTGTATCTCTGTTTGGATTTCTCACCTAGCTATATTCTTCCCAGCTATTGTCCAAAACAGCTTTATTCATCAACCAATAAAGGCAACATATATTCACAGCATACAGAAGAACATCCCACATCAGATTTGAGTCTATCATGGTACACTTCATATAAAATTCTTTGAGAGACCTCCAGCACATTTTGCAAGCCTGCTGTAATCTGGCCTCCCTCCAGCCACCTTAAACAATATGAACTCATGAGATACATTCTGCAACTCAGACATTGCTCACCTTGTTTTCTCTCATGCACCATCTCTGATCAAAGGGCTAAAACCTACCCTTAATTCAAGATTCACTCAAATGTGCTCTTTTTCCATAACACTTCAGAGTTTTCTAGTTATCTTCCTGCACTGAATGGGCAGTATTGTGGCCTTCCAATATAGAATTTATGATACTCTCTTGTGCTTACTTGTTTTTTTCTTTGTCATCTACATTGAATGACAATTATTCTCCACAAAAAGTTCAATACTTGTTTATTTAATAGTGAAAGAAAGAAAGAATAAGTGTGTGCATGGACATGAACAGGAATGCAGAAATGAGTGTATGGCATGGATAGGAATAAGTGGTGTTCAAGGCTATACCACTTTAGTGACAGGGCTGGGATTTAACTCACATAGTTCTCTGACTATAGTCATTATTGTTTGCCTTTAAAACACAAGATACTGATAATTGCCAGTGGTGCAGGATAGCTAGATCTGAACATCCAGGGAAGATGCATGGCAAAATTCCTCGTTCTGCCTAGACCCAGTAAATAAAGTCTTAGATGAAGTTATAAAGAGAGGATGTTAGGATGGCTGGTTAAGAAGAGATTTCTACCTAGAGTTGGAACTATAAGAGCAATACATAGATGCAGGTAGACATGGCTCAAGAACGTTGCTGTCAACTCTTAAGACTACAAAATTATAAATGATTTATATTTTTATCCAAAAGGAGATTGAGGGCAAAATGAATTATGTTATCTTCCTACTCTGAAGGAGTAGAGACATTATAGAAAATTGAGAAATGTAAACTGACATTTAAAAAGCTGACATAATGTTTTTATAATTTATTTTCAGTATATACAAGTACATATGAACATATGGACATGTATTACTTAAGTTAAAAATTTCGGTTGTCACTATTACCCACACCTTTTTATTGTTCCACCAACATTGATTCGAAGAGCCAATCACTTGCTTTATCATTCAAAATTCTATTCTTTTTTTGTTGTTACAGAATTCCATCTTCACAGAAAAATAAACTTATAATCTTAGATAATGACATTTAATTACTTAAGAAAATAATTTTAAAACTCATTTAAATGTTTCTATATATGTGTGCATTTGATATATTTTCACTGTTGGGTAGGACACTATTATATAGACACATGTTTATATTTTTTATTTTATATATTTTTATATATTATATATATTCTATACACATTTGGGTTGTTTGAATCATGATTTTTTTGTTATGACACATTCATGACTGAAGTAAGGAATAGGCAACAGAAATGAGGGAAGACTGTGTATTATGTGATTCAATTCATTCAAAAATACAAATCTGTCATGTGGCAAGTTATTATTTATATGGTAAACAATATTTTCTGTATGTAGTGTGGTCTGAAGGTTTGTGACTCCATCTCCATTCATATTTTGAAATCGCAATCCACCAGGAAGTGAAATCTTTGCAGCATGATTAGGTCATGAGGATAACCTTATTTCTGACTGGGATTAGCACCCTCTTAAATGAGATGCAGGAGAGCTGCTTTACCTCTTCTGCTGCTCATGCAGGGAAAAGTATCATCTGTACAGAACAAGCTCTCAACAGCACCAGATCTTGACTTTGGGCTTCCTAGCATCCAGAATGATGAGAAAAAATTTGTTGCTTATAAACTGCAAACTTTACATAACAGTTTTAGCAGCTGGAGTGAACTAAGTTTGCAAATGTATAAATTCATTGGTAAATTTTTGGCAAAATATAGACTGTACAGTTACCAGTAGCTTATGTTTTCATTTGAAAATAAAATGGTTGAAAATCAAAAGGTTTCCTGGTAGGAGGAAGAATTTCCAGGGTGATAGCCATGCCACAGTTGGATTGTGGGAATGTTTTCAGTGCTGTATACATTTACTGAATATTGAGTCATAGACATAGAAGTCACGAAATTTCGTGGCATGTAAATAAAACCTTGGGAAAATTCTTTGTAAAGCAAGTATCCCAGATGATTTTTAATGTGCAACTAATTTGGGGAAAGACATCTGGGAAATGTCATTTTTCACTCCCTGCCTTTCCCCTAAATGTCACTGTCCTTTCATATGAGGGTGCTTGGACTTCCTTCATTAGACAAGGTGGTAATAAAATCAATAGCAAGCGATAAAAGTCAAAATGACACAAACATTTCCACAAAGTACCTGTCAGGGTTATTTAAGAATTAGTGTAATGAAAACACTTAAGCATTTAAGCATTAAAATCCCTTACAGAATTCTAATTTTTAGCAACCTTATATTCAAGACAATGCAAGGCTTTCAGCCTCAATTATTATTAGATCCAATGGCTAAAAATGGGCTTGAAAATAACTATGCATAGAAAGATGAACTTTGAAACAAGGAACCCTACTTACCTCACTGAGCTGTGTAAAAGTCAATGAATTAACTCCAAATCCTATATGGAAATCTATTGCACTCTGTATTCCAGTTCTACTCTACCCTGACTCAGCTGGCTCTGGAACCCTCCCTCACCAAGCCTCAGTCACTGAGCAGAGTAGGCACCTGGCACATTGGCAGATGATTTATAAGCTGGCAAATACCCGTGTGGTCACTTGGCCCAATGATAGCTTTCCAAACTATGTTAACTCATTGAGCCAGTGAGATCATTTTTCTTTCCTTTGTGTGTATACATGTATGTATATGGTATATGTACACATTTGCATCTGGGTGTGAATGTGTGTGTGTATGTGTGTGTGTGTGTGTGTGAGAGAGAGAGAGAGATAGAGAGAGAGAGAGAGAGAGAGAGCATACATGCCCTCCTAATGTTGACATCAGATGTTTTTCTTGGTCACTCTCCACCTTATTTTTTAAAACTGAGTCTCTCTAATGGAACCTGGAGCTTACTTATCAATAGAGATGGTGGACAGGGATCTCCCTGTCTCTACTTTCTTAACCCAATGCTTGCTGCTGTGCCCAGCTATCATGTGAATGCTGGGGAGCAGAAACTTGTGTGGACAGTCACTTTACCAACAGAGCCATCATCTTAGCCCTGGAGATATTCCTTTTTCCACCCCATTTTTTTGAGATAGGGTTTCTCTGTATAACAGCCCTAGCTGCCCTAGAACTAGCTCTATAGACCAGGCTGGCCTCAAACTCACAAGAGATCCACCTGCCTCTGCCTCCCGAGACAGGTGGGGTTAAAGGCATGCCCCACCACTGCCTGGCCCTGAGATTCTCTTTCTAATGGAATTGAAAGCACTACCTTCAGAGAAAGTCCCTTCATTGTCCTAACAGTGGAGTGAAGGACAAAGTTGCAATACAAGATGGACTCTCTAGATGGAAGTTTCTGTCCCAGTTGGTCAGTCCAAATAAACACACAGAGGCTTATATTAATTAATTAATTATATTAATTACAATTGCTCAAACTTCTTAATGACTAGCTCTCTTAATTATTAACCCATTTCTACTAATCTGTGTATATCGACATGGTATTGACTTACTGATGATGCCTCGGTCTCTTGCTTCCTTGGCAGCTACCTGGCATCTATCCTAGGCCTTTTCTTTCCCTACCTTTTTTGGAATTCCCACCTATTTAAATCCTGCCTGTCCATTGACCAAAAGAGCTTTACTCATCAACCAATAAAAGCAACTCATACTTGTAGCATACTGAAGGACCTCCCATATCAGGATTCGGTTATGGGTTGACACATGATAGCTCAGTTTCCAGTGGTCTAAACTATACCCATTCCCATGTGTTTCAGTTGCACCTGTTTCTTCATCTTCATTTCCAGTGCATCTTAGGAGATGTTCTGCTCTCATCCTTCAGCCTGAATGAGATGTTGCACTGTGGAAATAAAGTAGCCTAATTCATCCACTCAGGAAGTGGTCAAGAGACACACACACACAAAGGAGCTCACAAGGGATGGTTCTTCATTGATTGTGGTGCATTTACTATGTATGCAGGTGTTTGTTTGGAACAGGCTGCACATACTGCCTGAGGTAGGGGCTATGTCAACCAGTATTTTCCTTGTAGAAGTAAGCAAATTGGGGCAAGGCTAGGATGTAGGGCTGGGAGTTGAACAATGGCAGCCTTGGACCACAATGCAGGCTCTAACTACTGTGCAGTCTGTCCTTAGTCCATACTGTCTCTATTTCCTTTCCAATTTTTTCCCCTCTATTACACAATTCCTTAAGAATCTTGCATCTGCTGTGGGGGTCAAAGTAGGTCAAAGCTTAGTCTTTCTACTTACCTTAAAACTCAATAATTCAAAACCCTTCAGCAGAGATTCTGCCCCTCCTCCAGCTTGCTCTTTCCTCCTGTGATTTGCATAACAGAGCAGCTCACATTTCTCCTGCTTTAACTCAAGGGAGCAAAATGTGCTCTGCAAGAGAGAGACAGAGAGAGAGAGAGAGAGAGAGAGAGAGAGACCTAAGATAGAGGGGATGTAGCAGAGGCAGAAAACTTCAATGTCTGACCTATTTTTCCTTTCGATGTTAGAAGTAAAAGGAGGAACATGAAGAGGGAGACAGGCCTTCATCATTCTGCACAGACTTTCAGGCAGTTCCTCCAATCACAGATGTTGAAAAACTTTCCTTTTCCTATACAGATGCAAAGTCCATGACAAAGAAGCACATGCAGCCTTGATGATGTGAGAATTCAAATGAGGTTGTTTCTGATATGAAAGCTGAACAAAGTTAGAGGACCTTGGTCCTGGGTTCTCATTCTGACAGTGGCAGGCTGGGTTGCTGAGCTGGTATACTGGGATTTCCTGAGCTTCGGCATCTTTTGTTACAAGACTCCTTCCTTGTGAGACCAAAGGCATGAAACACCACAAATGTAAAGTATGGCATGTGTCGTTCAGTTGGACACACCTCAGTGTGATACTGCATGGTGTCTGTCACAGTCCTACAAGCAGGGACAGGAGTATGCCCCTGAGTTCTTGTACTTAGGTGTGACTCCACTTTCATAAGCCATGAAATCCATTCTTCTGGGGGCCAGGGGAAATATCACATTGTCTGAAGATTCTTAGCAGAATTAATGCAATGACATTGAAGATGCAAACTATCAGTAACATAAAGGAGTCCTGTATGCACACACTCTTCATCTTACAAATGGAGTCGTGTATTGATAATGAATATATTGTCAAAGTTGAAAATGTTAGTTGGAATACATTTAGAATACCCAACCTACTGCACAGCATATCTTAGCCTGGCTTTCCTGAAATATGCTAAGAATACTTAACTTTACCTTTAGTGGGGTGACGTCATGGAAAGAGAACCTATTTGTAATGAAATGTCAAACATGTCACATAATAAATGTGAAATCCAAAGTGAGGAATGCCGGGCATAGGCCCTCCCCTTACTGAATGTGTTTTGCTTTTCAAACCCCTTACCGAACGCATATAGTTTTCGATCATTGATCCCTCTGTAACTCAAGGGTTTTCTGGAAATCCACCATTCCATAGACATTTCTTAAAAACAAGCAGTGTGCTAAACACAGTGCCATTATTGTTACCCTTTTGTCACTTCTACACTAGGACAGATGTGATGACCCTGACATTGAAGAAGGATGTAAGGCTAGAACAGAGTTGAAGAGAGTGCCGTGAATGGCGATGGCTGAGGAGGATAATGGGCAGATAGGTGAGCTTGAATATGGATTAAGGCAGTGGAGACAAATATGCACAAAAGTAATCTAGGGTAGACAAGGATGAATAGTGATAGCTTAAGGGGAGATTAGTAAATCTGAAGACTGGTGGGGTTTGCTGAGGTTCCCTAGCGCAAGGGAATTTTTGCAGTGGGGCACAGCAGCATCTACCAGAGAATAGAATGGTTTGAGGAGCCAAAGGGAGACCATAGTGGTGGCTATCATTGGTGAAATGGGGATGGACTGGACTTCAATGTTGTTGAGGTACCAAGGTTAAAAGGGCTCAGGGTTTGACTGGATTTTGAAACCGAGGGTAAGAGCAATTATAAAGCTAGACCCAATTCGTAAGCAGTGTCACACTATGTTAGGCAATAAGCAACAAAAACAACATTAAAAAAAACCTTTAAAATTTTTCCCTCAATTTAAATGTTTCATGCTGCTATTGATTGACCTACCTCTTAGCTGGGCTGTGTGAGTGAGGATGGGATGGTTGCTCTCTGGATAGCTGTTTCTGCCTCTACTGTGATGGTTTTGGCAACTCACCCCTGAAGAGAAAGTGGAGGAGGCTGAAAACAGGTCTGAAGTGGAGACCTCTGCAAGGCCGTGGTGGTGCAATGATTAAAGACTAATGAAGGTTTGTCTCTGAAAGGTCCCTTGATAATGGTATAAATAAAAATGGTTGTTTCCTGAGTTCATGCTGATAGTATGTCAAAAGTGACTTCTCAGAAAGCATTGTGTCACATCATAGTGCTGCTTGCTTTTCAGCCTCCCCTGGCACCTCCCTGCCTGAAATGGAAGATCATTTTCAAACAAAGTGTTCCTTTACCTCACTATGCTAAAAGCAAGAAGAGCGTGACATACTGATGTTTTTCATGCTGAATTCTCACTGTGTTTACAGACCTTCTGGTTGCATTTAGGAGACAGGAGGGAGAAGAGGCCTCAGCACATGCAGAAATAACAAATGGCTTAAATGTCTTAGTACTGGAGAAAAGGACAGGCTAGATCTGCAAATGACCTGGTTTCTGCTGGATGAGTAGGAAGAGGGCAGACCCTCCTCCTGCTAGCTCTGCTGAGCTGGGGCACAGCTTCAGGAGTTCAAAATGCAGTCTGGATGCTTTTCTGTGAATTTCCAGGGGATGGCTGCACAACTCTTTACCCAGGCTCCATTCAGCTTGCCTTTCCTTGGTAGTACTTTGAGATCTCTGCCCAGTGCTTATTTTGTGAGACTGGCACACAGTAATATTGCAGTATGCTAGAATCTTTGTTCAGAGAGAGGTATATTGTGTTTCCATGCCAACAAACTCCAAGAAGCAGCCAATATCTCTTCCCTCCCTCCCTCCCTTCTTTCCTTCTCTCCCTTCTTTCTTTCTAAGCATTTCAGGCAACACTCAATTTAGACACCTCTGTAAGGGCAATTCCTAGTAGGCAAAGCACAGTGTGGTGAGGAGGACACGGGAAGAGGAAGGTCTACAGGGCACCTTTATACTTCATCATTCATTCTGCTTTCTGACCATTCAGTTTCAGGGCCTGCTTTTCCATATACACTTACAAAAATATTTTCCTGAGGTCCAATTGTACCCAGACATGGAATACATTGTGGCAAAGACATTGAGGGAGCCTCTGGCTGATGATTTCAAGCTCTTTGTTGGTGTTAGAGCAAGTATCAGGGGGAGAGAAGGAGAGTGGTAAGGGACTGGGTTGGGTAGAATGAAGTGACAACACCTTGTTCTGGCTTGATGTGTTGTGATCCTCTTAAAGATGTAGATACTTCCTTCCTCCCAATCTTCTCCTACTCCAACACCATCATTATCTCATCACCCCCTCCTCTTTTGCTGAGTATTGTACTCAAGGCTTCAAGTGTATTAGGCAAGCACTTGTTCAACTGACCTACCTCCCAAGATCCTGCTTTTCTAAACTCTCATATCTCTATTCCCTTGTGCACCATTGTTCAACTTCATTTCACACTACAAATCTGCAGTAAATGTTTACAGGATTGGATTAAAATAAGGGTACAATGTCCTTTATTGTTTCTTTCTACTGCGACATACTCATTCCATTCCAATTAGCTTTGGACTTTCCAGCTGGGCTTCACTGTCTGATGAATTATACAGGTAACAGAGACTCACTTAAAATTGCCTTCAGAGGAAACTGGGAGAGGGTATTTTGTCACAAAACTGGAAACTCAAATCAGAGAAACTAGATCCAAAGGGCCAATGGGCACCATCAGGATGTTGACTCTATTTTCCCTGGGCAGGGCTTGTTCTCATTCCATGTGGTGACTCCTGAAGCTTTTCAGACTTGCATCTAAACACCATACAAAGAGTTTCATGCTTGAGTAGTCCCAAGGAACATACTGGGACTTAGTCTCCTTGTCTGGCTTTACACCACTACCTACTTGAGAACCACTCACTGTGGCTGTGAGGGTGGAATGTGAATGAGCAACTGTAAGAATTGAATACACCTGGGAGGAAAAAGGCAAAACAATTCTTTTGAGAAAAGTTGAAAGCCCAAAGGAAACAAGATAAAGGTAGATGTCACTGGGAAGACTTGAATGGTGCTGTTCTTTTTTTCCCATAAGCCTCTACATTCCCTATGGACCATCTTTGCCAGAAGTATTGAATATTGGGTTATCCAGGTCATCAAAAAGAGTGACATTAAAAGACCATCAACCAACCTGGTATGAATTAGCCCCTGTTTGATATTTGATGACAGCCATCAACTTCAAAGTGTCATTTCTTTGCATGTGGCCACTTGTAAGTAGTTGGCAGTTAAGGCCAGATGCAGCAATGACAGACTCAGGAAGTGCATTTCCTACGCTGTGGTTCTCTCATTCCCAAAGATGTTTATGAGCACTTAGAAAGGCAGCTTCCGGGCACTGGGAGAAAACACCACCATCATACTGCAGCATTATGATTCTAATGTCAGTAATTGGACAAGGAAGCAGAAATGATAACAACCTGGGAAAAAGCCATCTCGCCTCATTTCCTGCCGGTTTGCATGCGTGGCTTTGACAGGAAGCAGCAGAAACACATTTGCATCTGTCCCCCAGTCTCTGTCGATAGTGGCACTGCTGCAGATCTGTGTTCCTAGTTTCTCCCTGGACTCTGTTTGGTCTCCCAGTCCACAGCTCCAGCCTTGTCCTCCTCCGGTTCAGGCTGTCCTCTCTGCTGTTTGAGTGACTTCTGCAAAGCAAAACACAGCCCATACATAGTGCAGGTCTAACCCTGCCTCTCCTGGCTCCCTCCACTCCACAGTGTCTCCCAGCTTCCACTATAAGCTTCCCAATGTTATGCCTTTTACTCTAGTGTGCTTTCTTCTATATCTCCTATAAATTTACGTACTCGTGTTTTTTTTCTCAATATATGTTTTATTTAAATTAGAAGCATGAATGCTTCACATGTCAATCCCAGCTTCCTCTCCCACCCCTCCTCCCTTGTCCCTCCACCAGCCTCCCTCCAGCTACCCACCCAATCCCCATATCATTTCCCAGAGAGGGTGAAGCCTTCCTTGCGGGGGGGGGTGGCGGATCTCCAGAGTCTCTCAATTCATCCAGGGCAGGCCCTAGGCCCTTCCCCATGTGTCCAGGCTGAGAGAGAATCTCTCTATGTGGAATGGGCTCCCAAAGTTCATTTGCATGTCATGGTAAATGCCAATCTACTACCCAAGGCCTCCTCACTGACACTACATCCATGGAGTCTGGATCGGGCCTGGCAGGAGGGCACCTTTACTGGTGTTTTTAACTTGTCCTTGTCCTAAGGATAGTCTTCATTAAACTTCAACTTGAAAATTCATGTTTTTTTTAAACAAGGATGAAAATTGAGAAAATAAATAATGATTTTTTAAAGTGCTTTAGAAATGATGATAATGGTATGTAGTTAGTAAAATGAATCAGGGAGTAGAAGCATATATTGCCAAGCCTGCTATCCTGGGTTCAATGCCTGGGACCTTCACTTGGTTGGAAGGAGAGAACTGACTTCTATAGAATGTCCTTTGACCTGCACACATGCACCATGGTATATGTATGCTCATACCCATTCACTCCCTGCCCCAGGAAATAAACAAGACATGATAAAATATTAAAATAATCTGTTATGCCAACAAGGATCCATCCATGTTCTTCTTTGGAAACAACAGGCCTTGGGATTCAATTCAAACACAATTCCTGTCTAGGGTCCCCCACCCTGTTTGATTTATTACACTTCCTGAATTCTTCATAATACACACATCTCAGCCTTCCAGGTTCTGTGTCTTATTTCCTTCTTTACCAGATAGACCTCCACACCCATCAGCAGCCTGCTGCTTGAACTCTACAAAGTCGTCTTTGTTCTTCTACCATTCACTCTGTGAGCTGGATGTTTTCTACTGTGTCTGTGGACCCCTACAACTGCGAGCTCCTGCCAAGAGACAGGGCTGACTCCTGTCTCTTTTGCCTATGCCTAGCACAAGACACCCCCTATGAAGGTATGCTCTGCTCCTGAGAATCAGGATCACACCTGTTTGGTCTCTCCTTTCTCAAAACCAATGACAATCATTTTCATTAGCACAACTACTACACAAATTTATTTTCAGCAAGCCCAGAGCACATTCTGTGGGTACCATGTCTGTGTACAGAACCACCTATTATGATGGATTCCTCAAAGGAGAACTCCTTGTTGTATTTTTCCTGGTCCAATATAATAAAGAGTCCTGACAAATAATGTTCAATCATGGGCCACTGGGCCATGGAATTATTATCTTCAATTTCATAAGGAGTGCCCATAGCTTCACCATCACTTCTTTTCTCCTTTAGATAGTGAATTGAAATAGACTGTGGGAGTGATATTACCAAAAAACAAAGTACCATCTACTCTAGGTATTTTTTTAATGTAATCACTTACTAATTTGAAAACTCAATTTGTAGCAAAAATTACTTGTGAAATACCTCATGGATGAGTCAGTTTTCCTCCTGGTAGAATCCTAGATGGACCAGCACAGACATTATGCTTATATGTTATACTCATAAGGATTTGCCCACGGTCTGTGCCTTATGCCTCAAATATAGTACAGAGAAAGTTGCAAGTGTACAGAACATAGCTTAGTTGGTAGAGTGTATACATAGCATGCACAAAGCCCTGAATTCAGTCCCCAGCACCATGTGAAACTAGGCATGTCTGCAATCACAGCACTTGGGACATGGATACAGAGGTAGCAGAAGTTTGAGGTTATTTTCAGCTACACAAGGAGTGTGAGGACAGTCTGGGATACATGAGACCTTATGTCAGAAACAAACAAATGACATGGGAGATAGATATTGTGTGTGTGTGTGTGTGTGTGTGTTGCATGTATATGTAATGTATGTGTATATTTTTGCACACGGGCACATGTGTGGGTGGGTGGGTATAAGATTATATACATGTGTGTGTATGACCACACAGAGGTTTGAGTTTGATGGTGGGCATCATTTATGACTACTATTCCATATTCTCACAGTCAAACCTAGAACATGCAGATATGGGTGGTCTTGCTAACCAGATTGCTCTGGGGACTCGTCTCTGCCTTCTGTCCAGGTGTGTGTGTGTGTGTGTGTGTGTGTGTGTGTGTGTGTGTGTGTGTGTGTAGGATTGAGGCTCTACAGGCAGGCATGCCACCATGTCCTCCTGTCTTTACCTAGTTTGGGGATACAAACTCTGGTTCTCATACTTGTGGGGCAAGACCTAAATGTTGAGTCATCTCCCCAGCTCATAACTTTAATCAAAATGTTGTCACCTGCATTTACTCAACAATTTCTGGCATAGTATTGTGCTGATAAAATAATCTACTTTGTGTGGAGTTGCTAAAGGGAAGGGGATTATTGAATGGTAAAGAAATATACATAAAATCTCATCTTTCAGTCTGGAAAAGTCACCTATGACCAGGCACTGTTATATTCCAAATACATATTCATGCCAAAGTCATAACAAGTGTTTCCCACGTTGAGTTTGATAGTCAATTAATACTAACAGAACAGCATCTCATTTGTGCTGGGGTACACTATGATAGTATCATCTGAGGCATTTTTCTTCCAGTTAGTATGCATCATTTTTAATAAGGAGTCTATAAAATTATTATCTTTGAATCATAGAGATTATTCACATTATGTTTTATGAGCTGAAAATTCTATTTTGTAATTAACATATTCAAGAAGCTTTTATTTTGAAATGTGTTATGCTCTGCACAATCCCTCTGCTCTGAGATGGTGTGCCTTTTACTGGGGATGCTTAAAATGACTGTGGGAAGAGACCCAATTTGGGCTCCTCAACTTCTCTTCTGTCTTGCATTTTCTTTCCCTTTCACAGTATTTGTTGATGTCACCAGCTGATGAGATCTCACCATTAGCAATATGCTAAGATGCTCATCATTTTTTAAGGATTTATTTTAAGTATATGTATATGTGGGGATCATGTGTGCATGATTTGCATGAGGGTCTTATAAACAAGCATGTGCCTTTCACCAGCACTATACCACAGCTGCTGATCACCTGGGACTGCCCAGAATCTCTAACATTCTTTCCTCATCCTTTGCCAGCATTGAGTTCTTAATGACCTCTGAGTCCAAGATTAAAATTTCTTTCCAAAGAAAAAACATCTTAAATTCAAACCTCATGCTAAACCTGGAAGAGTATTGAAACTCACTATACTACAAACCAAGTAAGGTAAAGGACTATGGAGGGCAAGTTCATGGCTTTATCGGGCTAAGCACACCTCTATCTAAGACAACTTGGTGAATGGACTAGTGGCCAGGAATTGGAGAAGGTCCTACTGGTCCTCTAAATTAAAAATATTATGTTGTTTTTATATGTTTCTCAGTGCTGTGACAAAATACTCAACACAAAGTAACTTAAAGGACAAAAAGCTTCCTCAGTCCACAGTTTGAGGGTATAGTTCATTATGTAGGGGGAGGCATGGTGGCAGGAGGTTGCGGCAGAAAGTCCTATTGCATCTGTAGTCAGGAAGCAGAGTGTGATAAAGTGTAGCACTTGGCTTATTTCCTTCCTATTCAATCTAGGACCCCAGACTCCCATTCAAGTAGGGTCTTGACATCTCCATTAAACCTTCTGGAAACACCTGCTTTCCTCTGCCCTTGAGGTATATCTCCTAGGAGATTCCAAATCCAGTTAAATTGAGCACAAAGGCTAACTATCACTGTGGACGTTAATACCTAACCAGAACCTCTGCCAGACAAACTTCTGTTCTAAGTTGCAACAAAAGTATTATTTTTACAGTTGTTAAAATCAGAAGCATACTCATAAAGAAAAGGTCAAATTTGAAGGGAAAATAAACTGAAGGAAAAAATAAAAAGTTAGAAACTTAATCATAATAAAGCTGACCGTGTTCCATCTTTACTGCTGATTTATATTTCCCACAAATAAAGACTGGTAAATTGAAAGTTTTTATTTGGCATTTATTATACATTTTTGAGGATTTGTAAATCTGGCACGTGATTTGTGTGTCTGCAGGCTGCCTTGTATGGCCTGTAAATCAGCACTGTGATGTGGCAAATCAACTCTCTTTGTAGACATGAAGCTCAGAGGCTAAGTGAGTGGGGGAAGTGGAGGGATGTATAAACATGATGGCCTTTAGACAGAGTGTCCTGAATAGGACTAGTGAATACCACACCTGTACATTGGGAGGATGAAGTTTCCTGTAATTTATTTTCTGGTGATTAAAAGATTATGGCTTAAAAATGGGGTTTCAACAGCTAAAAGACAGGCCCATAAACATATTTTTCATGTAAACTGCTGTCTTAAGAGATGAGAAGAAGTTGCCAATGTTCGGGGTCTCATTTTCGTTTTCAGTGAACTCTTCTGTTGAATCAGTCACAGCTTTGATGAACCACCCTTTCATGGGTGAGAACTAAGAAATCTGCCACTGTTTGTTCTGAATCATCAGTCTAGTATTTCCCTGACCTTGGGTCAGGTGACCATTCAGAGTCAGATTATTTTGAGGAGTAGTTGAAGAATATTGACCATGGCATCTGTTATAAAGTAAAGGAGAAGGGAGGAATCTTAAGGAGAAATGTGGCTGAGGCATGGCTGTCCATGGTGAGTGAAATGCTCAATGCAAAATTGTTCTGTAGGCCCTTGTACTTATAAATAATATGTTTTTAAATGTATTTGTGTTTAAAAAGAAAAAAGGACCAATAAAGGAATTGTTGTCAGTCAGGACACAGGAGGTCAAATAGAACAGTGATGGGAACCACTGTGGGGCCAATCTTGTGCAATCCTGAGAAGAAATACCCTGCCAACCAGAAGAAATGCTTTATGTATTCTCTTCAAGCAAGGTCTAGTTGTAGAAATGTAGGATAACCACAAAGAAGGGAGATCTGATGTTCCTTGGAGCATCTCGTTAGCCTTGTGTACACAGAGGGTCAGAACATGTCACACAAGAGAGATAGAAGCACAGGAACTCTAAGGAGGTCAGACTATTGCAAGCAGGGCTATGCCAATAATGAAACCCTGGCCTGGTTGCCCAGGCAATGCTCACTGTCAATCCCAGCTGGTCTTGGGTGCTGGAGGAAGATTTAGATTCTAATAGGGGAGTGTCCCATAAGAAATATCCTCTGAAGGTTAGGGTTTGGGGCAAGAAATCCTTCAAGAGAGTCAATAAAGGTCTTAGACCCTCTGACCTAGGTCAGAGATATAGTAATGGTGGCAGGTGAAAAAATAAAATAAAATATCTAGACCATTTTTAAAAAGCAGTATGCAAATTAAACAATTGCTGTTAATCATGACTATTGTGTTAGATACTAAAGAAACTATGTAGCACCATCTATGTGTGTGTGGCTATTACATTCATTGTCTACTACACCACCTCATCTTTCTCTCAGAAGCATGACCCTGTTCTTTGTATCTCAGATTGGACACCCCAAGCTTGCTTACTTCCTAGAACAACAGGCCTTGGAAGTTCAGGTAGTGAGTGGGAATCATTTAAGTGGGACAGAATGGCTTTTTGAGATTCTTCATGTGACTACTCAAAGAAAGGATGTAAGCTTCTCACAACCCAAATGAAAGAGTCTGGAAGTTCAAAGTCCAAACTGGCATGGTCCTGGTGAGGGCTCTATTTGTCTGTATCATCCCATGGCAGATACCAATGGCAAAGAGCTGTGGGAGCAGACTGATGACATCTTTTTTCAAGATTTATCTAATTCTATCTGTCTGTCTGTCTGTCTGTCTGTATCTATCTATCATGATCCACATTATTTAGCTCTCTTAGTTTTTATTTATTTATGTTATTACTTCCATTCCCTTTTCCCAACTCTGATTTTGTTCTGAGGTGTGGTTTAGCACTACAGTACCCAGAAAAACAAATAAATGTACTTCCCTCATTTTTGTTGCTATATAGAATTGTGTTTTGTGCTGAAGCACAGTATATCTGTTTACTTGGCAATGAAATTTTGGTTCATTCCCAACATTTTGCTATTTCAAATTGTATTTCTCAGAACATTGTTATATACATCTCTTGGTACATATATGAATGAGTTTCACTTGCATGTGGGAAAAAAAGAGAAATGGACGTTGATGGAAGATGCAAATGTTTGTCTGTGTCAGAGATTTCCAAATTAAGTGCCAGCTTTTTTTCCTTTATAAAAAATATTTTTAATTGAAATAGAATTACATCACTTTCGCCCCTCTCATTCCTCCCTCCACTATTCCCAGGAAATACCCCCATCCTATCCTTTCTCAAGTTGATAGTCTCTTTTGATTTTATTATCATTATAAACATATGTGTGCATGTATATGTATACATGTGCATACATAAGAACCTACTGGCCCATTTTTATTGGTGATGTGTATATAGTTTCAGGGCTGACTACTTTGCATTGGATAACCAGTAAGGGGGCTCATCCATGGGAGAGGCTTCTCCCAGCAGTCACTAGTTGCCTATACTTTTTTGCCTACAGGTACAACCACACCAAATTCTCCCTTCCACATTAGGGTGTCTGCTGATATTGCCATTGTTCCAGTCTTTTTTTATGCAGTCAATTTTAGGTGAGACTGTTTCACAGCAGACTTTCTGGTTTTCTGACTTTTACAGTCTTTCCATCCTCTCCTCCGTGATGTTCTCTGAGCCATGTATGCAGGGGTTGTGATGTAAATGTGTCCCTTGGGGCTGGACTCTCCCTGATCCATTGACTCTTCACTGTGTTCTGTTGTGGTTTTCTGTGATGGTCTCCGGTCTCCATTTTCTGTAAAGCCATGCTTTTTTTTTTATTACAGATGGTAGCTATGCTTATCTGTGGGTATAAGGATAAAACTTAGAATGTAGTAAGGAATTATGCTGGACTAGCAAAGTGGTAATAATAGATCATTTTCTAAGGTTCATGGCCTAACTAGCTCTAGAAAGCTGGCTGTGTTTCCAGCACCAGGCATGATTTCCCTCCGGAGGTTGGCCTCAAATCCAATTAGACAGCTGTTATTTTACCACCAACATGTGAATGCCACATATTGCACCATGCTGGCCATTGTTATCGTTTATAGGTATTGCAGCTCAGTAGGACTATATAAATGCTTTCCTTCCTTGGCAGCTTGCATCATATTTTCTAGTACCATGGAAGCTAGATAAAAGGAAAGAGGTGTTCAGGCTAGAACTAGCTGGAATCACCAGAGTTTTGTGTCTTAAGAGTTTGATGTTTTCTGCAATAGAGGTTCCTTATCAGCCCCTGAGAAACAAACAAGGGCTACGTTGATAGTTTTTGTGGTTAATCCATGTTGTACACACACATCTGAGGTTTCCTTCCACACAGCCTCACCAGCATTTGTGGTCAATCGTTTGGTTGATCTGAGGCATTCTGACTGAGGTAAGATGACATCTCAAAGTTGTTTTAATTTGTATTCTCCTGGTTGCTAAGGATGATGAACACTTTAAGGTATTTCTTAGCAGTTTTTATTTCTGCTATTTTATTTCTGCTTTTTAGTTTTATGAGATCCTGATTATCCTGTTGTTGACCTCAATTCCTGGGCAAATGGAATTCTGTTCAGAAAGTCCTTTTCTACACCTGTGTCTTGTAAAGTACTGCCTCTAGCAGTTTCTTCTAGCAATTTCTGTGTTTAGGTTCATTTAGGTGTATTTGATTTGTTTGCATATAATTTGTTCAGGGTGGTAGAGATGGGTCTCCTGTCATTCTTCTACATGTGGACATCCAGTTTTCCCAACTCCGTTTGTTGAAGATGCTATCTTTTCTTCAGTGCTTTTTTTCTTTTTCCTCTTTGTCAGTTATCAGGTGGATATACTTATGAGTACTCATTTTGGATCTTCTATTGTATTCCATTGGTCTACATACTTGATTTTCTAGTCATATCATACTGTTTTATTACTCTAGCTCTATCTCTTCTAGTCTAAACCAGCAATTCCCCCAGAATTCTTCTTTTTGCTCATGATTGCTTTGTTATCTGTGATCCTTTCTGGCCCATATTCATTTTAGAATTTTTTCTGCAAAAGATTGTGGATATTTTGATTGGGATTGCACTGATTCTGTACATTTCTTTTGGAAAGATGGTTACTTTCACAAGGTTAATTCTCCTGAGACATGAACATAGAATGTCTTTCCATTTCCTAATATCTTAATCTTTTTTCTTTGATCATTTGTAATTTTGATTGTAGGGGGTCTCTCGCTTCATGCATTAGGTTTATTCTAAAATATTTTGTTATCTTTGATGTTATTGTAAATAAATGAGCATCCATGATCTCTTCAGTGTTTGTTGTTGATATGTAGAAAGGAAACTGATTTTTATAAGTGTATTTTGTATCCTGTCATTTTGCCAAAATTGATGGTTGTAGAAGTGTTATTCAAGAACCTAAAAGGAAAAGGGAATTCCCATTGATTCTCATGTTTAAAATTTGGTTTTAATCAAACTATTAAAAATTGTCCATCACAAATTTTGTTCAAAGTTCTCATTGTCAATCAATTGCCTATGGAATTGTGTTTTTGTCTTGAGTTTCATTTTCCACTTGCTATGGATGTTAAACCTCTCTTTATATGTTTTTAGTTGGATTTTTGCATTTGATTTATCCATGCTATGACTTCTAAAATCCATTTTTCATTTGGGTGTTTGTCTTTTCATTGTGCATTCTGAATATTGTTGATTCTAGGCATTTGTCCATCAGTCATTTTATAGATGCATTCTTGCAGTTAGCAATTTGTTGTTCTGTGTCTTGTGTCTTCTAATGTGGAATTGATGCCTAAAAATATGTTTCTTGTCAAAATTTCTATTAGTAGAACACAGAAAATAGGAAATAGAATAAATTAAAAGTTTCACATAGAAGATTTATGTATATCTTATTTAGAAAATGCAAGTAAACGTGTGCCTTTGTGTTCATTTGGAACACTCCATCTAGAATTTTAATGCCACTATGCAAAAATTAAAAACATTATATTTCTTCATGTTTTTGGATAGTGAAAGTTATTCAGTTTATATCCATTCTTTAAAATCAGTAAAAAAAATTAATGGAAATTTCAGAAAATTTGAAAACTCTAACAAAAAAGGGGAAAGAATTCTTTCTATACTGAAGTAAGGCAATCCTAATATAAGCACTCAATGTATTTGATGTATGCAATGTCTTATGTACTGGGGACACATAACATTATTATAAATCTAAAACATGGTAATTTTGTTATTTTATTAAAATGCAAATATCCAGAAAGAATTTTAAAATAACAGTTATTATTATTCATTAGAGTTTACTATCCTTAAATTAAGAAAAAAAGAAGCCTGAAATTGAATACCAGGACCTTATGATGAAAACCAACCAAAGTAAACTTCATCCATTCCAGGATCCCACCGTCACCAGACTGAGTGGGGTATCTTTTCCAGGATTGGATACTCAGCTTGTTATAGTCTACAGCTGGGAAGAGTGTCCAAATTTACACATGGAGAAGCAAGTGAATAGTTGTAGGTTTAGATTTATATCTTACCATTTATTAAATATGATGCTGAAATCTGTAAGTCTAATCACAATCTCAACTCACACTGTTTGGTATTAGGAGATGACTTTTCAGAAAGTTTTCAGGAAAAAATATTTAGTTCAGGATATATTAGAAATTTAAATGATAGCCTTTGTTGATTCGGTGCTAGGAAATTAGTGATTATATTTGATATTTTCTGGATATATACTTATTGTTTAAAACATATCTTATTAGGTTTATGACTTAATTTGATACTTCTTAGATGATAAACTACTGTTAATATAATATGTTAAAATTTTCAACATTTCCCACCCTCATCATTTTTTCTGGGCCCCATGATAATCCAAGTAGGTATAAAAGAATTTTCCAGTGGTAAATCAAATCTCAGAGGCACACATTTCCTTCTAAATCACAGAAAGTGATAACTCCAGGATTCCCCTCACATTATTTTTCTTCAAATTCAATGATTTTGTCTGCTTGATGTTTTTTTCTGACTACAGATACAGAACAGGCTCTAAGTATTATGGCCATCAAGCAATTGACTGAACTTGCAGGCATATGTTTCAGCATCCTGTAGGTGTATTTGAGAAATTAATTAGTTTTTTAAGGAAAGATGCATTCTTTTTAGAAATAATTAAACCATGTTCCCTCTCCCAGGGAAGAAAGAAGGTGGCAGTTTAGTCCCTCAAAGAGACCAAAGGAGAAACAAATTAAAAATCAAGGAGCCAATTTGAGAAACCCTGAAAACTAACACAGATGTCAAAGCACTGACACATCAGGGGAAATGAATGCAGGACTCTGGCCAAGGCTCTGTGTTTATTAAGCATGAAGTTATACACATGGGTCTTTTGGTTTGCAAGGTAAGAGCAGACCCAGAAAAAGCAGTTCCACTAACCTAGACCTTGGTGTCTGGTTTCATTGAGCTAACTGAAGGTGGGGTGAAGGACAGACACAAACAGCATGAGCAAAGATTACGTTGATGAAGAATGAACTTTAATACAGAAAGTGTGAGACTTGAAAGGTAGGAAGAGGGTCTTGGTGAATAACTACCCAGGGAAACATAGAATGTTAAAATTGACCCCAGAAGAAATAGAAAAACCAAAAAGATACAAATCACATGAGATGTACACAAAATTGCTTAAGCACCTTCCTAAAACACACACAAGGTTTTCATTTGGAGAACTTTGCAAAGTGAATTTTTATTTAAAATTAAACGTATAAAAAGACAAATGGTGAACAAAATCCTAAAAACCAATGTGATATTATAAAGCCCAGATAAACAATACAAATTTTAATCTGGGTAAATATCTAATAGATTTGTACCAATAGTTCTCAGTTGCCTGGTTTCTTTAAATTTCTTTTTGTAATCATGCATTTTGAACAGCATTTTCTATAGGAAGATGAAAAAGACAATTAGGTTCATCCTCTGGCAATAGTCATCAAAATTATTTTTTATTATTGTCTCTTTATAGGCACTTTCAACTTCACAGCTCATTACTGATAATACAAAAACATTCTAGTATTGTTGATAAATTTTGGAAAACCACTATTGAATTTCTTTCATAGACGAGATATATTTTCAGGTATTTTACATTTTCTTGTGCAGTGTCTAATCTTAAATACTATTTGAATGAATGTTGCTCATTACCCAGAGCAATTTAAATGCATTTTTAAATTGCTGCTATGTTGTATTGAACGGCATAATTGTGTAATCAAATTACTCATAAGGTACTTGCATTGAGATATTGATAAATACACATGGTTTTCTCACTGGAATATTTGTTTATTCAGGCTCTTTCAATTTGGGGTGGTTATTTTACTTGCCCTTCATGTGGAATTTCCAAGTCTTGCAAAGGTACAATTCAATGCACAGATATTCATAAATAAATAAACAGGCAGTGTGTTGCTGCACATGCTAATTCATCAGCTACTTTTGGTATCACAGCAGATTCTTGCTCCATAGATGAGACTTTGACAGTCTCTTTTGTACAGTTTGGTTTTTAAGTGCTGCTTTTGCTAAGTGGATGCATTCTGTACTGAGAATTTTCCTTCCTTGCTAAATCTTCCTTTTTGACTGAATATTGATCAGAAGCTATTTATTTGCATGTATATTTACAGCTAGAAGAAGTTTTCTACAGGTTAGCTTTTGGCTCCAATGCACTTCAAACTTTGTCCTCTATTTCCAATATTTCCAAAGCTGGGTGCCCAAAGGCAACTTCATTTACTAGCCAAAATTCCAGCGTTGTACTTTCATGTGCAATTACAGATAACCAAAGGCTGTGTATGTGGGGGAGATTGGAATTGGAAGCCATTACTGGAATCTAAATCTGTAAGGTAACAAAACACCTGGAAAAAAGACAAAAACCCATAATAGGTATTTATGTTTGTAGTATCACATTTTTTTAAAAGACAAATATGCCCCATCAGATGGGGAACAGGGCGAGGTGGGGGGGTAGTGGGACCTGGGAAGAATAGAGGGGGTAAAGAGGAAGGGAGTTGGTCATGGGGGAACAGGAAGTTGAGGGGGTGGGGGTAGAATAGGGGGAAGAGGGAATCATAGGATTGAAGACAGATCAGGCACCAGAGTGACCTCGAGTGATCTAAAGGTATAACATCAATTGGCAAGCTAAGCAATAGTGGAAGGACCACCTCGAATGCCCATTCCTGATAATGAACTTGATGTCTATAACTATCCGGGAGCCTTCATCCTGGGACTGATGGAAGCAGAGGCAAACACACAACTAAGCACTGAACTGAACCCAAGGAACCCAGTGACAGAGAGAGAGGAATGATGAGCAAATTGGCAAAGAATGGGCTGGCAAAACCAGCAGAGACAGCTGATCTGAACAGGGGAGTGCTCTTGGACCCCAGACCGACAGTGGGGAGGCCAGCATGGGACTGATCTGGACCCCCCAAATGTGAGTGTCAGTGAGAAGGCCTGGACAACCTATGGGGCTCTGAGCTGTGGATCAGTGTCTATCCCTGGTATACAATCTGTCTTCATGTGCCTATAGCACAAAGAGAGATGCTCTCTCAGCCTGGACTCTTAGGGGAGTGCCTTTACCCTACCAAGAGTAAAATGATAGACTCTAGACATCCCCTATGTGGAAGGATTTGGCAATAGGGTGGGAGGGAGGGTGGAAGGGGAGTGCGGGAGGAGGGGAGGGAGAGGGAACTGGGATTGACATGTAAAACAAGCTATTTAAAATTTTAAAAAAAACCTTAAAAAAAAGACAAATATGCCAAAGTCATCTAACTTTCATACCTCAAGTTGTCTAGAAGCAGGTACAAGGAATCATTTTAGGGTGTAGGACAATCATTGGGCATCAACAGCCAGGATGGGACAGAGGACAAGCAGGGAAGGCTTAAAAAAAGCATTAGCTTCTAATACTAAGAAGCGTAGAGACAGTCTTACTAGTCAGGTTGGGGTGCATCTCTGAGATGACCAGAATTGCCCAAGCCTTTATATTCTCTTCACATTAGCCATCAAGAAAAGGGATTACCTTACAACAATGCTGCTTCAGCAAAGTGGCTCTGAAGGCCTACAGAAGGCCCCAATGTAGATGATAGATGGGTTCTGTGAGTATACTTAGGTTCATCATGGTATCTTTAACTAGTTACCCAAAATGCCTGTGGTTGTTCCAATGACTCCCGAGAAAATCAGAAGAGTGACACAGAAGCTATCATGGGAAGTGATAATGGCCTGAGCCAGTTAAGATGGGAAGCATCTTCCATTGCTGAGCTCATGAAAGCTAACAGTGTGTGTACAAATTGTGGGGCCCCGTAGAGACACATTAGGTACCAGGGAAACAGATTCTGAATCTGAAGTTTCACTGATGTCAAAGTGCAATATCCCATAAGCAAGCATCTCAGATGACCTTACAGAGCAACGTCAGCAAAGCTGTAAAGAAAATGATCCATTGTTGCTTAAATTTCTCCAGAACATAGTTGTATGAGGTAACTTTTAAAACTCCTTTTATGAAGTTGGTGTAGCATTTAAACTTGAACCAGATATACATGGAGAAATAAAACAAATTGCAGAACAAACCAATTCACCTGTATGTATAACTAACAGAATCTAGAATTGCATTAAGAGGTGAACACACTATAATCAAGTGGGAATTAACCCTAGGATGCTAAATGTTAGAAAAGCTACCCATATAATTTATCATACAAAAGTATCAGAAGAGAACAATTGTGTGATTACCTTGAGATGATGAACTATTCAACAAGATTAAAGACTCTATCATACTGGATATGTGAACAGAGAGATTAAAGACTCTATCATACTAAATATGTGAACAGAGAGATTAAAGACTCTATCATACTAAATATGTGAACAGAGAAATTAAAGACTCTATCATACTAGATATGTGAACAGAGAGATTAAAGACTCTATCATACTAAATATGTGAACAGAGAGATTAAAGACTCTATCATACTAGATATGTGAACAGAGAGATTGAAGACTCTATCATACTAAATATGTGAACAGAGAGATTAAAGACTCTATCATACTAGATATGTGAACA
This sequence comes from Mesocricetus auratus, assembly GCF_017639785.1. Taxonomy (NCBI): domain Eukaryota; kingdom Metazoa; phylum Chordata; class Mammalia; order Rodentia; family Cricetidae; genus Mesocricetus; species Mesocricetus auratus. The sequence continues at coordinate 24,807,339 of NW_024429190.1, read as the reverse complement.
GAGAGATTAAAGACTCTATCATACTAAATATGTGAACAGAGAGATTAAAGACTCTATCATACTAGATATGTGAACAGAGAGATTAAAGACTCTATCATACTAGATATGTGAACAGAGAGATTGAAGACTCTATCATACTAGATATGTGAACAGAGAGATTAAAGACTCTATCATACTAGATATGTGAACAGAGAGATTGAAGACTCTATCATACTAGATATGTGAACAGAGAGATTGAAGACTCTATCATACTAGATATGTGAACAGAGAGATTAAAGACTCTATCATACTAGATATGTGAACAGAGAGATTAAAGACTCTATCATACTAGATATGTGAACAGAGAGATTAAAGACTCTATCATACTAGATATGTGAACAGAGAGATTAAAGACTCTATCATACTAGATATGTGAACAGAGAGATTAAAGACTCTATCATACTAGATATGTGAACAGAGATTAAAGACTCTATCATACTAGATATGTGAACAGAGAGATTAAAGACTCTATCATACTAGATATGTGAACAGAGAGATTAAAGACTCTATCATACTAGATATGTGAACAGAGAGATTAAAGACTCTATCATACTAGATATGTGAACAGAGAGATTGAAGACTCTATCATACTAGATATGTGAACAGAGAGATTAAAGACTCTATCATACTAGATATGTGAACAGAGAGATTAAAGACTCTATCATACTAAATATGTGAACAGAGAGATTAAAGACTCTATCATACTAGATATGTGAACAGAGAGATTGAAGACTCTATCATACTAGATATGTGAACAGAGAGATTGAAGACTCTATCATACTAGATATGTGAACAGAGAGATTAAAGACTCTATCATACTAGATATGTGAACAGAGAGATTAAAGACTCTATCATACTAGATATGTGAACAGAGAGATTAAAGACTCTATCATACTAGATATGTGAACAGAGAGATTAAAGACTCTATCATACTAAATATGTGAACAGAGAGATTAAAGACTCTATCATACTAGATATGTGAACAGAGAGATTAAAGACTCTATCATACTAGATATGTGAACAGAGAGATTAAAGACTCTATCATACTAGATATGTGAACAGAGAGATTAAAGACTCTATCATACTAGATATGTGAACAGAGAGATTAAAGACTCTATCATACTAGATATGTGAACAGAGAGATTGAAGACTCTATCATACTAGATATGTGAACAGAGAGATTAAAGACTCTATCATACTAGATATGTGAACAGAGAGATTAAAGACTCTATCATACTAGATATGTGAACAGAGAGATTAAAGACTCTATCATACTAGATATGTGAACAGAGAGATTAAAGACTCTATCATACTAGATATGTGAACAGAGAGATTGAAGACTCTATCATACTAGATATGTGAACAGAGAGGATGAGTGAAGCACTTCATATGGCATACAGTTACACAGCTATGGATGCCAAATACACTTTACCTCAAAGCCAACATCATCGTCAGTGAATAAACAGCAGACTTATTAAGCTCAGTTCCAACAGAGTTTTGGTGAGCTCTAGATAAGAAGGTTATAAAAAGCAGAGAAATTAGAAAAATGGATGGAGTCAGAAAAGAGAAAAGCTGAATGCTATCAGCATTCTAGGTGTTAGAAATATTAGAACATATATATCTTCATTATTTAAAACACTATGATTTTGTTACAGGCAGGTATAGATATTTCCATAAAATAGACCAGAAATAACAGAATATAAACCCAGTTGTGCACAAAAATTAATATATAAATGAAAGAGGAAAAGCCATTCTAAAGGCTGGAAAAATAGGGTAGCCACATGAAAACCCTCTACACTTCGCAACACACACACACACATACACACACACACACACACACACACACTCATTCACACAATTTCCCACACAGAAGTTCTGGCTTTTCCACACACAGAAAATGCCTTCCATGTTATTTTTTACGGTTCTATACAAATTGAAATCATAAAATACTGCAAGAAAATATGGAAGAATTCTTAGAGGTAGGAAGCTATTTCCTATCACATAAAACCAACATTGTAAAACAAGCTATTTAAAATTAAAATAAAAAATGATAAAAGAAAAAAACCAACATGAAAACCATACAAATTTAGCCACACACATGTAAGAACAGAATTGTACACAGAAAAAAGTAATAGTGTCAAAGACAAATATAATACAGAGATCATTTTATTTTAGAGAGCATCTACAAATCAATACACAAAAAGAATACGAATGTAAAGAAAATCAGACCAATTATTTCAATAGAAAGTTAATATAATAGGGAATATAAATGGTTCTTATAAATGCAGGAAGAATACTGGCCTAATATAAAGGAAATGCAAATTAAAATTACAATGAAGCATCATTTTTCCACCTATCAAGTTTGTAAAATTAAGAACATTTTATAGCATTATGAGCCAGTGAAATATGGGAGGGGGATAGGAATTCTCACAAATAGGGGCATAATTGGCATAAACTCCTTGGAAGGAATTTGACAATACCACTCCATTTACACAAATATTCATCATCTTTTTTCTAAGGATACTACCTCTAGAAGTTTATTCTTTTTATGTAGATTGAATCAAATGAAAATGTTGGTTAAGTTGGTCAAATAATACTAGGATATCTAAAATTTTAGACAAATGAGCTGAGCTGTATCCCCCGCCCTCAACATGTACAATTTTATTATTAGACCCAGTTCTTAAAAATGACAAAAATAATGATTGTACAAATTAACACACACTATGAAAAATCTGGGTGTCCATCAATAGGGGACTAGTAAGATAAATTATTATAGAGATCATTTAATGTCAGTATTATTTCTTTTATATGAAATACTTTGACTTAGAATTAACTAAAACAACTCCATCTGATAACATGCATTTGCTAATTCAATGTGCATACTATGTGTCCATTTGAGTGAAAACAATTTATCAAAATAAAGCATGTTTTCTTTTGTATGGTAAATGTTTCTGTGACATGACATAGGTGAAAATTATTGCGTTGTTTACCTTTGAAAGGAAGAGAAATGGGAGCCTGAAAAATATAACAGAGACACTCATAATCTTTGCTAAAATACTGTGAATAAATAACCCAAGTTATAGGCCTTGGCATTTCATGAATTAACTTTCTCATTAAGATGTTTATTGAGACATTACATTTTGTGTTAGATATAGTAGTTAGTATTGACTGAAAATAAAAGATACATAATAGCAGGTAATATCTGAAAAAATTAAGTACTCATTTCCTGCTTTTCTAGTGAATATATTCAGGTACAGGTAAAACTGTACACAAAGCAGTCTATGGATGTGGAGGTGATAGTCGCTGTGAAGAAGGATAGAGGATATACAAGGTGAGCAGGGGTTGTCTGCTAAGGAAAACTTTCAGCAAAGGCTTCTGAGAAATAAAGGTACCATCTCCATCCAGAGAGGGTCTTCTCAGGAATAGAACAAACACAAAGCATGAAGCCTATGTGACAAGCATGTTTGAAGAATAGCAGAGACCACTGTGGCCAGAATCAGTGATGGTAGGAGCAAAGGAGGGGATGCTGATGGTGACAAAGGCATGCTGGTCTTTTCACCAAGGTAAAGAGTTGAAATAATAGTTGCTTTCTCTTCTGGTTATAGCCTTCTGTAAGGAACACACATACCTGCACGCTCGCGCACACACATACACACACACACACACACACACACACACACACACACACACACACGGAGCTTCTTGCCCTAGTTGGGTAGAGGAAACCCCTGGCCATTACGGTGAGTCAATATATGGTGTGGTATGGAAGAAAGAGAGAGGCAGAATGATTTGTGTACTGTGGAAAGAGGCAGATCTGAAGAGATGAAGGCGGTGAGGAAGAGACTGATGTGGTAGGCCTGCTTGCCACCTGGGACTATGATGACCTCGAGGCCTGGGGTGTAACATATCTGGGTCCATGTCCCTGCCTCAGTCGGGGTCTGTGTTGATGCCTATGGCCCATGTCATCACCAAAGGTCACTGTGGATGCAAGGGTTCTGGGCCACCACCTGTAGCCATGTTGGGAACCGAGGGACTTACCACAGCTATGCCAATCTGAGTGGCCTGCACTACCACCAGTAGCCATGGTGTCATCCTGGACCAAGCTGCAGCCTAGAGTCATGTGTGGGTCTGTGGTCCTACAGTAGCTGGGGTCTGCATCAATGCCTGACGTCCCGGTTTAACACCAAAGACAGTGCAGATGCTTGGAGTCTGGGCCGACACCTGAGGCAATGATGGTTACCTGAGGGTCATGCTACTGCCAGGACCGTACAGATTGGGGTGGCCTGCGCTGTCACCCTGGGCTAAGCTGTGGCCAGGTACCATGAATGGATCTGTGACCCTACTACAGCCAGGGTCTGTGTCGATGCCCATGGCTCCAGTTCCCACAGAAGGTAGTGCAGATGCGGAAGTGGGGGGGTGATGCTATGTAATCTGACCAATTCAGCTACCACCCAGGCACACAACCAGGGCTCTGAGCTGGCACTCCCCAACATCTACCCCATCTATGATCCGCTGGAGTGTGTGAGGGACACACTGTGATATCTGTATATAGTTTATTCTGAGTTAGAGAACATGCTTTATTTTAATGAATTGGCTAATGTAATTATAGATTGGCAAATCAAAAAAAAGTATGCTTGAAGCAGGCGTGATTTGATGTTAGTCTTGAGGGAGAATTTTTTTTTCTTGTAAACCTTAGTTTTGTGCTCTTAAAATATTTGAAGCAGGCTCATCTGTTACCAAGGATAACTTTTACTAAAGGTCAGCTGACCTTAGAGACTTACCGAATTCCAAGTAATTTTGAAACAAGAATTCAGGCTAGTGCTTAGGCAAATCACTGGATACATGGGCAACACTGAAACCTAACTGTTACTCGAATACTTGAGGAATTTTGTAGGTTTTAGCAATACCTGCTAGAAATTAGAGAGAGTGAATTTTTCTGCCAGTTTTTCTGACTGTTATTCATATACACATGTGGCCTGAGGATCCAAGCTTTCACTTTCTAGTAGTCCACGCTCCGATTAGGAATCTCATGGTAGTGCCTGGCTTTCAGGAAGATGTGTCATAAGCGATCTACATGGTTCCTTGTTTATGTTACAGTGTAAAGAACAAATCCATTAACAAGAGTCCTATGTATAGTTTTTTTTGATGCATAATCATCTCACAAGCTCAAGAAAGACCTTGTGCCTATCTGTAAATTGTCACTGGCTGAGAGGGAGGCAGCTACAGAGCAAATCTGCAAATCATGGGCATTTGTGAGTGATGCCATTTGTTTTCTGACTGCCTGCCAGGCAGGGCTATAATAACACACATGGGTCCTCCTTTTTCTACAAATGGGGGTTATGTTTGACAACAGAAAGTTAGTTCAGTCTTTAAAAGTTGACAGGTCTCAAATTTTTCCTAAGTAGTTCAACTGAAGAGCAGTTTCTCCCATTAGCAACAGGGGTTAGTTATTTGCAGTGACGATGAGGAAAATATCACGAGGGAGTTTTGGTATAGTGGGTGAGGTGGTTCATGCAAATTACACAGTGTAGTGGTTCTCCTCTGTCCCCTTGGTGGTGTAGTTCCATTGAGAGTCAAACTTCCAAGTGCCAGAAGTGTGCTCAATAAGCTATTATACATATAGATACTTGTGTATGCTTCTTAAGTTTAATTGAATGTGCAAGGGTTGCTGTTTCAGATTTTACAGGCAGCCAAATGAGTGTTAAGATGCCTTCCCTTGATGTTCTGACCTGAACTGTATGTAGGGCTCTCAAACAGAATTTGTTTTTCGTACCCTTGAGTGAGATAGTAGTTCCTAGAAGAACATTACTTATTCGGGGATGCAGTGATGCTGCATGGCAAATCACAAGTCCTTTCTGACAAACATAAATAAGGCACATTTGGCTCATGGGTTTCCAGGGTTCTTACAATCTTGGCTGGCTTGTTAGATGCCTCCGCAGATATTGGCTGAGATAGATCCAAATTCTGCAGTTGGATTGCTGTTGGCTGATTCTGGGTGGCCTCATTTAGGATGAGTAAGGCAACTTAGCTTTCCTTTATGTCCCGTCCTTTGATGAGTTAGCCCTGGCAGTTGTCCAAGTTCAAGAGCAGGTGGGTGGGAAAGCCAGGCCTCCCATGACTTGAGCTAGGAACTGAGGCAAGGTCATTTCTGCATCCATTAGGTCAATAGCTCATAAATGTTACAAAGCCCGGCCATAATTCAATGTGTGAACAGGACAGAGAGATGTAAAGTTACATGCCAAGTGGAATGATTACACTGAGAGGTGAGAACAGGAGCCATTACTACAGTCAGTCCAACAACACTACCAGTTATCAACATGAGATTTCCTGTTTCCATTCTACCTACATCACCTGGAAACCATCCTTAGTATTAAGCCAGAAACATTTTATCTCTATTTTAGACCTCTGGTCTTTCATTAGGTACCATACCAGCTGTCGATGTCTCTAAGACAGCTATATTTTGGGGATATTGGGCACAGTGGAAATGCCGTTAAACTCCCCTCCTTTTTTCTATATTCTTTGGTGTGATAATTTATTCTTTGTGTTTTACTAACATCAAATTTTGATTGGTAGGACCATTAAATTGGTAATCTTAGCAATTGCCTGGCACTTTGTAACTGCTCAATAAAAGTAGCTGTGATCATTAAAATGCAGGTATTCAGAATAAGGTATTGGAACAGAGCCAAAGTTTCTTGGTTAGAAAAGTGCAAGAAGGGTCTCATAAGTTCACCTAACCCATGAAGCATAGTCTCCCAGGGCAGGATTATAAAATGCCAGGAAAGATGAGCTGTCATGAAAGTAGCCTGTTGGAATCACCAGTGCCTCTGTATTCTTGGCTTGTGAACCTCGTACTCATGTATTCATATTTCATTTAACTTTTGCACCTACATAAATTAGTCCTCTGTTAATTTCTTATGAGAAAGAGAAGCAAAAAGCAGATAAAACAATCAAGAACCCCTAATTTTTCATGACCGTTGGGCGTTAATTTATCAGTGCCTATGTATATCATTAATAGTCTCATACAGCTTGTGACAGCTGGTTCGTTACAGCCAAAAACCAACCTTACTAAGTTAAATTTTGGAGGCTTGCCACAGAGGCTAGTTAAACCTGTCACTAACTCCTCATTTAATATTTTAATAGGAGCTCTTGGCATGGGAGCAGGTTTCCTGGACTTGCTCTCCCTTCCATATAGAGGGAGGGAGTTCAGCAGAGTCACTACACATTTCCTCATCTTGTTTCAAACACTGGAAAAACCCAGGTTTGAAAAGGTCAAATCAACACAGAAGAGAAGTTTATGCAAAACCTCAAATAAAAACATAATGAAAGTGCATAGACAATGTTTAGCACTGGCAGCTCATAAAACCATGCTGTTAACTTGTCGGCACATCAACGAATCCCCTTCCCAGAATCTTCTTAGGGATACAGGATGAGAAACAACAGTGGAGGTTGCCATTGTGATCATCCCACAGTTTGCCTGTGTGGCAAGACTGATGTGGCCCTTGAAAGGAGTAAAGAGAATGCTGATGTTCACCCAGCCTCTATTTGTAACCCTTATCAGTGATTTCTAGCTGTTCCATTGCACAAGGAAAAACTGAGGCTCAACAAAGGAAAATGATCAGACCCAGGTCATTTGGCTGGACATAGCAGACCAAGACGCTGAACTCAAGTATCTAATTCCAAAATGTCTTTTCTCTACTGGGCAGAACAAGAGACCGTTAACACTAATTTTGATAGCAGATGGTACCCATAGCACATGCCATATAAGACAGGTTAGGGTAAATGTTAAGAAAAGTCTCCCTGTTGTCACATATCCTGCTACTTGAGAGGAAATTTTGTTTAGAGGTGGAAATAAACAAGATGGATATGTATTTCCATTCTTCTTGAGTGCTTTATGAAGAATTCCTTGTGCTGGGTAAGGTGACAAATGCCTTTAATCACAGCACTCAGGATGTTGATGCAGGTGGATCTCTATGGATTCAAGATCAGCTTTGTGAGCACAAGTCTACTGAAGACTACATAGGGAGACCCTGTCTTCAGAAAGAAAGAAGAGGAGAGGGAAGAGGAGAAGGAAGAGGAGGAGGAGGAAGAAGACAACAAGGGAAGTAACAAGAAAGCATTATTAAGCACTTTATAGGTACTCATTAGAGGGGGTTCTATTTCCCTTTATAAGCTCTTTTAGGAGTAATTAAAGGCATCCTTATTACATAGTTTGAAATTCAGCTGTAGAGGTGTAAAGTAACTCATTCAAGAAAGAAAGCCAAGTAAGCAACTCTTCTGGCCTTGGACTTGATCCTATCTGACCTTCTAACTAACACTTGTTTGGGTTGTTTTTATTCCCTACTTCATTTGAGACTGGATGAGAACCTTGACTTGTCAATTTATCTAAGAAAAAACCTATCAAAGAGTCAGTCTCTGATTAGGGACAAATTTTCTGACCCTTCAGATTAGTCATAAAGGGTTCAGGTCACTTAGATGGGGCTTTACAAGTCCAGTATGGGATGAAGACAAGGAGGAAGCTTAAGAAGACCATCGTTGCATGAGAAATTATGACCTGGGTCATAGCCTTCTGAAAACAGAAGTTAGACAGGCCATGCTCTAAATTTCCAAACTCAGGGAAAGGTGGAAAAGGTAAGGCTCCATGACATTTCACGTCAACCTCCTAGTCCCCTCTTTTTGGCAAAAACATGTTGGAAGTTTCCAAGGTAACATAAATGCTTTAAGTATAGCAGAGACCGTGTGTTTGTAGGCAGCTTTGTGGGTTAAGCTAATCAGTCCATTTGGAACAGGTCAACTATCAATCAAAGTCACTAGAGCCTCATCTTAGAAATGCTGAGTCATTGTGGTGGTTTGAAAGAAAATAGTCCCCAAAGGGAGTGGCAATATTAGGAGGTGTGGCCTTGTTGAAGTAGGTGTGACCTTATTGGAGGAATTATGTCACTGTGGAGGTGGGCTTTGAGGTCTCATATATGCTCAAGCCATGCCCAATGAAAGAGAGTATTTCCTGTTTCTACCTCTCCAGCACCATGTCTGCCTGCATGCCACCATGTCAACCATGATGATAATAGACTTAATCTCTGAACTGTAAGCACCCAATTAAATATTTTCCTTTATAAGAGTGGCCATAGCCATGGTATCTCTTCACAGCCATAGAAACCCTATCTAGGATAGTCATCAAAAGGACAAATATGGACTATATTATGGACTATATTAGGTTATATGAGAATGTCATCTGGTAGGTCTTCAATAAACATGTTACATGGATGCTAGCTGTTAAACCTTACAATCCATATAACCATATAGGTAAATTATAGAGTAAGGGACTAGGGTGTGGATGGATCTCCTTACAAAGGGAAATAGAATATAGTTATGGATGAATGGAAGGTGGGGGGGACTAGAATGGGAGGATCAAATAGGGAGGGAGAGGGAGTTATTGGAGGAATAAGGAGAGAGACAGATAAAACTAAGGGCTATTTGTAGGGTCATATGAAAAACTAATGTAATAAAAACTTTTTAAAATATATTCATATATGAAGGAAATTTGGATGGAGTCACCAAATAATGGGGGAGACAAAGCCCCTACTAGACATCTCTTGCCACCAAATAAAACCTTCAGTTCTGGGAATAGGTTACACCTAATTGATTGTTGGTTAAAGTGGCCCCATAGAAGCTTCCAAATGATTGGGGCTTTTTGCCAAGGCTACTTTTTTATTCTCCACAAATTGATAATTAGGTCCTACTGCTGAAGACAATACCTATACAATTTATTGAACATGGAGAAGTAAAGATGGTGCCTACCTAGTGCCTTCATCCCTACTGACTAGTATTCCTAGTACTGGAAGGTACTCTGCACACTACCAAAGGGGAAAGGTAAAAACCAACCCAGCTGATCTATAATGGTGACCTACAGGCAAAAATTGTTGGTGCAGTAGTGGAACAAAGCTTGTGGGAGTGACCAACCCACATCTAATTGGATTTGAGGCCCACTCCATAGGAATGAACCCATTGCTAAAACTGCTCAGATAGCAAAGAATCTGTGACTAGAAAGGCCATGGAACTAGGAGTTAGTAACTTAGAGTTTCTATTGCTGTAAAGAGACACCATGACCACTGCAATTCTTATAAAAGGAGACATTTGATTGGAGCTGTGTACAGGTTCAGAGGTTTAGTCCATTGTCATCATAGTGGCACTCAAGCAGACATGGTGCTGGAGAGGTAGTTCTATATATGAATCAGAAGACAGCAGGAAGAGAGAAAGATACTGGGCCTGGCTTAAGCACTCAAAATCTCAAAGTCCAGCCCCAGTGACACACTTTCTCCAACAAAGCCACATCTCCTAATTGTGCCACTCCCTATGAGCCTATAGGGGCCATTTTTATTCAAAACGCCACATAGGATAAAGCTGAATACTACTATTCTGCTAAAGGAACATAACAATAAAATGACTCTTAACATTCGGCTATACCTGTAGATCAACATCTTGCTAGGTCATCATCAGAGAATCTTCCTCCTATAATAGATGGGGAGAAATACAGGAACCCACATCAGTGTAGAGACTGAGGTATTTGGAACACTTAGTCAAAAATGGGATGTCTCCATCAAACCACTCCCCTCAGTGTTCAGGGAACTTTGCAGAAGAGGAGACAGGAAAACTGTAAGAGTCACAGTGGATGGAGGACACCAAGGAAACAAGGCCTTCTGAACAAAGCAGTACTGATGTACATGTGAACTATAGAGACTGTGGCAGCACACAGAGTCTGCAAGGTCTAAGCCAGAAGGTGTCCCAACACTGAAAGGGTAAGTGGACACTGGGCTTCTTCCTTAACCTAGGAGCTATCTCCATTTGATAACTACTCACAAAGAAAACAAAATGTTTTCTTCAACAGTCTCAGTGGGTAAACAAACCACTCTTAAGGGCAGGCCTGTAGATGACCAACACCAAATGAACTCAATGGCATTTTGTTTTCTAAACTTACAAGTCTTTTGTGTATATTATGGTTTTGGGTTTCGGTGTTTTTGTGTGATTTCTGGATGTGTCTCTGGATTTGTATGTTTCTTGTGCTTTTTCTTCAGTTCTTTTTCTTCTTTATTTTATTTGTTTGCTTTGTTTTGTCTGGTTTGTTTGCTTTTATTTTATCTTATTAATTTTTTAGATACATTTGCTTTCTAATGAGAGAGAACATGTATAGACTTGTCTGGAAGGGAAGGTAGGGAGTACCTGTGAGGAATTGCTTGAGGGGAAGCCATAATCAGAATATATTGTAAAAAAAAAAGCCCCACCTCCCTTTTTGGAGATAGGGTTTCTTTGTATAATCCTGGATGCCTTGGAACTTAGAAATCTGCCTGGCTCTGTCTCTGAGTACTGGGGATTAAAGGTATGTGCCACCATAACCTGGTTGATAGAATATCTATTTTCAATAAAAGAAACAGGAAAAAAGACATAGTAGGTCAATTATCATATGGTCCCACCTAGCAAGAGAGACTTAGAAACATATTGTGGGGGATACTAATCAATATGAAGGCGTCTTAATCAGGGCTCTGGTCTCAGTGTGAACCTCCTTAACTCTGGACCACTTCAGGAGTTTTTGCATGAATTAGAAAAAAGGTAGCCTTCCTGGGTAGGCTTTCTTCTCTCCTCTGCAAGGACAATGGGCTTTAGGCTGTGTCAGCTTACCCTGAAAATGGTACTTCTTCCTGAACTACCTCCCTATAATGGGAAATGTGAATAGAGTCCTTTCATGTTATTGGCATCATAATAATAGTAGTAAAAGCTTCATAATGCTCAGAAGAGGAAATTTAAACTACTCATAATATACTAGTAATAATATAATATAATAAATATAATATACATTATAATATGTATCTTGGCACATAACAAGTACAAGATTAAGGCTTCCCAAACAGGTGAACCCCACAATGGGTTAGTGCCACAGCTTACCCCAACACTGAGACAGTGTTTTGTTGAATGTTCATAACTATATTAGGTTCAATCTGGAAGGAAGGAAGGAAGGAAGGAAGGAAGGAAGGAAGGAAGGAAGGAAGGAAGGAAGGAAGGAAGGGAGAGAGGAAGGGAGGGAGGGACCAAGGAACAAAGGAACGAAGGAATGAAGGAAGGAGGGATAGAAGGAATCAGGAAGGCAGGCAGGAGGGAAGGAAGGAGGGAAGGAAGGGTTATACTTCCTCAATTGTTCATTGCTGTCTCCATCACTTTCCCTTTTTTATTGGCTTTACAGTTTTGTGAACCTGGGGCCACTAATGCTTCTACTAATCATAATCAATATCATTTAATAAGGTGTTCCTTCAGGCTTTTTTCTCAGAGATAACTAAGTAAAGACCAGTGTGTGTGTGTGTGTGTGTGTGTGTGTGTGTGTGTGTGTGTGTGAAGAAGTATCAGTTAGTTAAAAAAACTTGCGTCTTAAGTCTGAACACATCAAATGTGATGTGGGAAGCAGGCTAGTTTCTCATGTGCTTGTTAGCTAAATGTTTAAGATCAATCTATTGTGTATGAGATTTCAGTCATGTCCCTTTTGTTGTGTCATGTGATACAGGCCATGTCTTTGGGCCCTTTGCATGTGAGTTATATGTTCTGCCTCTGCACCCAGAGAACTCTATCAGACTTGTAAGTCTTCCATAGTCTTCACTTACAACACTGTAACAGTTCACAAACTCATCTATTGCCACCGAACCATAGTTTTTCTAAGACATTTTCCAAACTGCTAGAAGAAGCTTTACCTGATTTATTTTTGTCTTTAGTTTGAGTCAGTGTGGCCAAGGCTAACCTGGAACTTACTATATAACCTATGTGGCCTGCTTCAGTCTCACTGTGGGCATTAACTCCCATATCCAACTCAAAGGAAGTATCTTAAACTAAAATAATATCATACTATTATTGAATATATTCCCAGTGTTGTAGGAGGTCCAATACACTCTTTGCTTAATATTGTACTTGGAGATCCTGACATGGATTGACCCCAGTCTGACCTCCTAGTCTCATCATCATCTGCTTTCCCTTTTAGTCTACATCAAGCCCAGTGAATGACTTGCAATCCTCTATACTCTTTCTGGATCCTATGAAATGCCCATTGAAACAAAATTGTCTTAGTGTGTCTATCTTCCTATTGTTCTGATATGATGTGTTCAAACTTAAAGATGCAAGTTTTTCTCCTAACTAATACTTCTTTATTTCCCATCCTGACACACACACACACACACACACACACACACACACACACTCATTCCCTTGTTGGAATTATGTGTCTCTTCATTTCCTTCCCTTACTATATTTAATTTTAGAGAACATAAGGGTGAAGATATATCCCATTTATTCTCTAGGTTACCCCTCCCCTTTCCCAATTGACTGTCTCCAGAGAGTTGTGCATCTTTATGTCCATGATCAATCACTCTTGTTTCAAATTTCTTAACAGTTTCCACAAATGGGGAGACTCTAGTTGAAGATAGGGGGTTAAGAGGAGTGATTTTTACCACAGCTCCCTCCCCCAGTAAACAATTTGTGCAATTTGTCTGGCCTTAATATTCTTATAACGGTCAGGTAAAAGCATTGAAAGGTGTTATTTTAACAGACAGATGCTGGAGAAATGGCTCAACGGTTAAAGGCTAGGTTCACAACCAAAATGTAAGTGTTTTCCAACAATGTCTAAAACATTGCAGCTTTTTTTCCATTTTACCATAACCCTACCATTTGATGTTTTTTACCAATACCCTTGAAGAAAATGCATGGCTTTCTTGTGTTATGTGACTACAGGTGTTTAGGTGACATTTCTATATTAGAACATATTATTCAAAGTGACCTGAAATCATATTATCAGGTCATAGTTAATCATACTTGGCTCAGAACAAATTATCTCACTTCCTTTTGAGTCAGAGCCATGTATTTCATTGATATCTTTGATACTTGAATGTGGAACCTTAAAGATGATCCACTTTTACTGAAAGAATTAAACAGATCAGCACCAAACCAGGTTTTAGCATGGGTACTTTAGGCTTACCCATCCATTCTGCCCTCTCAGGCCAGATGTTGTTTTGTTCCATCTGGCACTTGGATGTACTTCCCTTTGGGTTAGGTAAGGATCTCTAGTTTATGCTGATATTGTTGGGTGACCTCTTATTTATATTCAGAGAATTCCTTAATTTTTATTTATTTTCACACAACTGAGTAAGAGCACTTACTGTTTTTGTGGCCTCTTCTCTTTTCTCCTGCCCTCCCTCCAATATCTAATTCTGCCTGTTTTCCCCTTGTATGTCATTACTCAATTATTGCAACCGTGTCCCTTTTACTTAGGAAATCCTCTGAATGCCATATCATAAAGGCACCAAAGACAGGAAACACTTGTTTCCTTCAGTCCAACAGACTGGAAACATCAGGTGAACTTGCTAGGAAATGCAACAGCCTCACAAAGAAGCCTAAAAACAACCATCCCCCACTCCCGAATTCAAGGGTTAGGCCATTATGGGCTCAGTTGAGAAGACACATATGAAGAATGATTGGAAATGTCTTCAGCTCCCTAAAATCCCCATGGGTGTATAGGATAAACCTTAGGCACAATGGGAGGAACCAATCTTTGAGTGAAACACCAGGCTACTACCACAAGCAGCAGGTAAATCTGACCCAAAACCCAGATCCCTCCAGCTACCAGAGAAGATTGGTTTTTACACACATGAGAGATCAGAAGACAATATTTATGCACACGCGTGTACACACACACACACACACACACATGAACCTGATTCTGTTTTCAAAAATAAGATTCTCTTGAAATACTGATCTGTTCCTAGCAACAGAATTTATAGAATTACAGAAAAACTGGCATAAAAACAAGATCTTCCAGCTAATCTTTACCAAGTAGAATATTTTAAATCTAATAATTAAATTTTACCCAAATGCCTCCAACACCATCATATAATATGTCTTGATGATAAGTTTATATATTTCCTCATTACTGTAAATTTTTACTTTGTTGCAAAGCTAAAACATTAGCAATAAAAATTTAAATAGTAGAGTTATTCCTGCTTGGGTCATTTATGCTATGTTATACAGTAATAGTGAAACTTATTTTTGTGGACAAATATTTAAATATCTATAAAATTTGGTCCATTGTGCAGATTTTCCCTTTTGCTTATGTGTAGGGGGAAACTTAGGACTCCACCATTAGTCCCATGGTGCTCTAAAGACGCATATGGATGTGGTAACAAAAGGGCAGAACCGCACAGCTAACCACACCCACTTTGGGCATGACTAGAGACAGGGCTGCAGAATTACACCACTAGCCAGGCCCACTTTTGGGTGTGGCTAGGGGCGTGTACGGAGGAAGGAATAAAAGGCCGAACAGCAGAGTGCTTGCTCTATTTCAGCTTCCAGTTTGGTGGTGGAAAACGACTCATCTGGGTTGCTCGTTTTTCTCTTGTGGGTAATTTCTACAATAAACAGTTACCTATACCCTCAACAAGTGTGCTGTTTATCGTTGCAGCATCATTTAGTGTCAGGAGTTCTAGAACCCGGATCCAGGCGCCCTGAAAGTGGCTGCTCCTCGGTCCAACCACTGCCGGCCCCACCACTGCCTGCCCCAGGCACATGTGAATTCTCCTTTCGCTAAGTTCCCCACCACTTCGCTCACAGCCAGGAACCAGCACCTTCTACCTGCCGGTAAGGTTAAGTGGTCTTCCAAGATTTCTATTGTGGCCAAGTGCTCTTTTACTGGAGGCCTGCTGAATTCGGCCTGAATAAAACTCCACTGGTAATAAACTTAACTGATTTATACAATGGCAACTAACATTACAGTGCAAGATGTTAAGAATTTTCTTGTTTTTTTGTATGGATGGCATGTTAGAAACGGTTGAGGACCTACCTGGAAGGTACTTTCTACCCACGATGGTGATTATCAGTTTGATAATCCATATAATTTTACTAAAGAAATGGTTTGAGAATAGGTCAAATAATGACAAACTTATACAGATCATATGGTCATCGCAGGATGGGTATGAAATCCTAGTACAAAGATCAAATGACCTTCTCATGGAGGCTGCCTGAAATCATGGGAAAACACAGGTATTTATATTACAATTCATAGCAGTGACAAAATTACAGTTTTGAAGTAGCAATGAAAATAATTTTATGGTTGGGGTAGGTCACCACAACATAAGAAACTGTATTAAAGGGTCACAGTATTAGGAAAGTTGGGAATCACTGCTTTAGACCATTGTAAAAGACTTGAAAATAACTTGAAATTAAGAACTGGTTACACAGTCTTTCTATGTTGGGTGCAGGGTAATAGAGAATGAAAGGAAGGGAGTTAGAACCACTGGTTTTGTAACTTAGACAAGATACTGCACTAGAGATTCTCCAGTATAAAAGTCTACTGCATTACTTCCAAACAATACCCGTGACACAAAATTCAGGAGATAAAGTTAGGTTCCTGTTTCTCACCTCAAATGTGTGCTAACTACTGGGAACATAACCTCTTGAAATTCAGCAGTGCTAGGTGTTATTCTTCTTCAGGAACTGAGTCCTGTGGGTGACTGAAAACTCCAGCATATGATGACATTCCCACCTCTTATTAACCTGTTCTTTCCTGGACTTCTTACTTTCCTTAAACCAAGTCTTTATGTTTTAAAAGATCCAAGTTTTTACAAACTTTATGAAACAATTCCCTCATTATCTAATATAATTTGGGTACAAAAGTCCACTTATCAGATATCAGAGACATGTTTTAAATCTTTTGAGTGGAACTAAGCTTTGTAGAGTACCTCTGTATTGGATAAGATTTGTAACACTCAAAAGAGTAGAGATTTTTCATGATTAAAACAGAAGAGGAAGAAGAAGAAGAGGAGGAGGAGGAGGAGGAGGAGGAGGAGAGGGAAATTTGTAGGTATGATAGTATATACCTTTAATTCTAGCACTCAGGAGGCAGAGGCAGGTGGATCTCTGTGAGTTCAAGGCCAATCTAATCTACATAGTGGGTCTCAGGTTAGTTAGCTATGTAGAGAGACCCTGTATCCAAACAAAACAAAACAAAACAAAAAATAAAACAAAATCAGTAACTGGATCCAACCGAGTTACTATGTTTCTATGGATATTAAAATATTAGTATGCCGCAAATGAAAGGTTCTTGGAAATCATATGACATACTCAAACTTCTGCCTGGCTTAGAGTAATTTTGACTCTTATGAGGGATACCCAAAGTTTTGGAAAGATTTGGGTTGACTCTTTTACATAAGTTACACAAAAGTAATCAATATAAAATGGCAACAATATCCATAGCAAGAGGTTGTTTTATTGCTGAGTGAAAATTGTCCAAATGCTGGAGCCAAAAGATACCTCTCTGGGACGTAGATACTGGAGTAGAAATTTTAGGCCAGACTGTATCTACTAAAAGAAAAAATTAAAGCCATTCCTTAAAAAGAATTAATGTTCAAAATACAGCATAAGATGCTTTACAAAAAATAAAAAGAATTGTAACATAAGACTATATCTTAAGAGTTTTCCTGTTAGATGGAACAGGAAAAATACTAAATACTTTTCCTATTTTGCCACTAAGATGTTAATAGATACTGATCCAAAGTGACTCCTAAAGGGGCATCATTTCCCTTTTAGTCATAAAATAAGGAATGAGATTTGGTTCTTCCTACAAAACCCATGAAATCTTGATTTCTTATGAATCTGGCCTCTGTCAAATCATATTTGGTATGTAGGAAAGAGATAATTTGAGCAAAAAGTAGTAAAATCATAGAGTATTCTATGTTTTGTTCCGCAATGCTGTTGTCCATTTAACCTCTCCTAAGCTAAAATCTTATCTAACACATAAATTATAGGATGTATACAAATATTAGTCACAAATAGCAGGTACAATAATTTCAACATTAAAATCCAAGCATTCTAAAATTAGAACAAGCCATTTTATGTGATTTTGAGGCTACAAAATTGAGTTGGCTAAAAGAGAAAATAAATAAATTTTTCCAAATGCTTCAAATACTCAAAAGTATTAAAAGGGGGTAAAAATGACTGTGGACACTGTACAAACATATAGTTAATCTGATTAATGAGTATGATGACAAGTGTAGAGGTTTTCCTACAAGTGATATACCTGCCTCCCTAACCAGCTGCTTTTACTTCTTTAGGTTATACTTTATTCTACTTCAGGTAGTATTTCTAATATATGTCTCATGTAAATTTTCAGTCAGATATGGTGGGTAAGAAAAAAGCAACAACAAACTCAGATCATGATGGTTAATAAAACTGATTTGACCAAAGAGAATGTTTTCCTAATGGTTTTACCAAATATCCTCTCTTAAAGACAGTTCAGTACTGAGATTCAAGGAATGGATTTCTTAGCACTGTGAGACATAAAACAACACTTGACCTCTGTGTGCACAGAATGTGATACATGCTTGACAGGGGAAACTGTGAACTCGAGTTCTCAGGGGAAAAGGTACACCTATGTTAAAGATCATTTGAGTGAACCCTGTGATTGTGAAGTTGGAATATTATAGAATCAGAGCCAAATTATTCTTTGCTATCTTTTGACACCCCCCTCTTTAGCCTCTCATTGGCCACCTCTGCTTCTAATAGCTTTTCAAATATCAAGTTAAACCTTTGGGATATGTGAACTTAACATAACATTGGTTTCTTAAAACTCCAAAGCTAATCATGTTATCAGATAATATTTAAAACCCACTTTGCTTTGGTTCCGAATAAATGATTTCTTATTCCTTTTTAGGTGGTATTTGTGTTTGAGGTTTATATTGAGTTGACACAAGACTCCAGTGCTGTACCTTAGACAACTCTGGGTAGCTTGACATGCTATGACTTCTTCAAAAATTTTCCTACCAAATGCTGACTTAAGGGGTGAATGAAAGAATAAACATGCACAATCAGCATAACTACCTGTTTTGCACAGTCTGGGGAATATAGCTGCGTGTGGGGATTCCTTAGACATTAAAACTGCTTTTGACTTTTTTTCTTGAACTGGCAACAACATTTTGTTTTGAACTTGAATGTAGTTTTATTTCATTTGGGACGAAAAGGGACCACTTTTTATGGGTCTAGAAAGTTGGAGTACAATGAACATAATAACAAAAGCCAAAACTTCCAATTTTCTAGATTTCAGGGATTTTTACTTCTAGAATTTCCACTTGAAATATCATTTCCACAGGTCTCTTACATATCACACACACACAGAATGGTCCTCTGAGACAGAAAAACCATGGGGTCAGGAAGACTTTGTCAGACTCCTGTACTCCTCATTCTTTGGCAGTGGGAAATCCTACTTCAGTCACATGTTCTGTGTAGAAATCCCCATCCTGTGACACCAGTAATTTCTGTTTCCATTCAGGTGGAGTTCATAGGACATGCAGGTTTTAGGGTTTTTTGTTTGTGTATTTGTTTTGTTTTGTTTTTCTTTCTTTTTTAAATTTAAGTTAGAAACAAGCTTGTTTCACATATCAATCCCAGCTCCCTCTCCCTCTCCTTTTCCCCCACCTTCCCTACCAGACCCCCAGTCCCCCACCCAACCTCCACTCCAATGCCCAGGGAGGGTGAAGCCCTCCATGGCGGATCTCCAGAGTCCATCATTTCATCAAGGGCAGAACCTAGGCTCTCCCACAGAGTCCAGGCTGAGAGAGCATCCCTCATTGTGGGATGGGCACTCAAAGTCTATTTGCAATCCAGGGATAAATACTACCCAAGGCCCCATAGATTACCTAGGCCTCCTCACTGACATCCACATTCAGGGGGTCTAGGTCATTCCCATGCTTTCTACACAATCATCAATTTGGGGTCCAAGAGCTCTCCCTTGTTCAGATCAACTGTTTCTGTGGGTTAAACTAGCCCATTCTTAACTATTTGATCATCAGTTCTCTCTTTCTGTTACTGGATTCCAGGAGTTCAGTTCAGTGTTTAGCTGTGGGTGTCTGCTTCTGCCTCCATCAGTCGCTGGAAGAAGATTCTGTTCCCAGACTCTCAGGCAGTGGGATTGTATGCTGGCACTCCCCTGATTCATGTCTAAAATCCATATATGAGTACATACCATGTTTGTCTTTTTGTGACTGGATTACCTCACTCAGGATGGTTTCTTCTACTGCCATCCATTTGCCTGCAAATTTCAAGATTCCATTTTTTTCCCTCTGAGTAGTACTCCATTGTGTAAATGTACCACTTTTCCTCTAGCCACTATTCAGGTGAGGGAAATCTAGGTTGCTTCCAGGTTCTGGCTATTACAAATAATGCTGCTATGAACATAGTTGAGCAGATGTCCTTATTGTATGAGTGTATATCTTTCGGGTATATGCCTAAGAGTGGAATTGCTGGATCTTGGGTAGACTGATTTGCATTTTCCTGAGGAATATCCATACCGATCTCCAAAATGGCTGTAAATGTTAGCATTCCCACCAACAGTGGAGGAGTGTTCCCTTTTCTCTGCATCCTCTCCAGCATAAACTGTTATTAGTGTTTTTGATTTTAGCCATTCTGACAGGAGTGAAATGATATCTCAGAGTTGTTTTGATTTGCATTTCCCAGATGGCTAGGGATGCTCAGCACTTTCTCAAGTGGCTCTCAGCCATTTTAGACTCCTCTATTGATAATTCTCCATTTAGTTCAGTCCCCCAGCTTTTAACTGGATCCTTTGGTGTTTTGGACACTTGCTTCTTGAGTTCTTTGTAAATTTTGTAGATCAGCTCTCTGTCAGATGTGGGATTAGTAAATATCTCTTCCCATTCTGTGGGCTATCGTTTTGTCTTGTTGACTGTGTTCTTTGCCTTGCAGAAGCTTCTCAGTTTCATGAGGTCCCATTTATTAATTGTCGATCTCAGTGTGCTACTGGTGTTATGTTCAGGAAGCAGTCTTCCTGTACCAATTTGTTCAAGGGTATCTTCCACTTTCTCTTCTAAGAGGTTCAGTGTGGCTGGATTGATGTTGAGATCTTTGATCTATTTGGACTTAAGTTTTGTGCATGGTGATATATATGGATCTATCTGCTGCCTTTTACATGCCAGCATCCAGTTATGCCAGCATCATTTGTAGAAGATGCTTTCTTTTTTCCATTGTATAGTTTTAGTTTCTTTGTCAAAGATCAGGTGTTCAAAGGTGTATGGGTTAATATCAAGGTCCCAAGCCTCTCTGATGGATTGGTTTGAAAGCTGGTCCAACAAGGACACCAAAGGCTTACTAATTACAAATTTTCACCAATGGTGCTAAAATTTGATGTGGAGCCTTGGCAAACTACTGAGAACAAGACAATGACCAAATGTATCCAGAAAAAACAAAGAATATAAACCATATCATAATAATGGGCAAGGTCTATGGAGCGATAAGCAGAGCCCTCTGCTGTTGGGACACAATGTAGTCGAAGAATGATTTGAATTCTGAGACCTTTGGTTTCTCTTCCTGAGTCTGCAATGCCTGATAACTTTCCATGATACCATACTAAATGGCAGATTCCTTCTTTTCATTTTCATGTTTCCATTTTCATAATTCAATTCAGTTTTCAAGTTAAAGAAAATAAAATCTCTCCATCTTGTAAAACAAAAGGCTTGTTGGACCCTATACACTAGATACTTTTGGTGATCTGTGAGGTAGAAACATTAATCAAGACATGCTGGAGAATGTAAATTAAAAGTTAGCACTCATTTTTATGGTTTTATCCTATTTGTGGTGTTGTTTTCTGAGACAGGCTCTCATTATGTAACACGGACTGACCTGGAACTCACCATGCCCCTGCCTCAGCTTTCCAAGTACATGCTGGAGCCATATTTATATGCTACCTATCATACCCACAATGACACTGTGTTTTTTAAATTATTTTCTTTGGCTTCATCTAGTGTAGAACCAAGAAGAATGAATGGGGTTGCTTGTTTACTTCATGCTTCTTATGTGTTAGGTACTTTACATAGTTCATTGCACACACCTTTGGCTTCTGTGCATGTTTCAGCTCACACAATGAAGGACCTTCACAGAGGCCCAGTAACTTGACCTTGGTTCTCTATGAATGGGTTTTCAATTCCAATTAGCCTCATTGCAATGCCATTATACTCTAACAGCATGTAAAGATTACTTGAGTGACTCTTGGGACTGAGTGTAGTCTGTGACTATAGTTGATAATTCCTTTAAAAATGTAAATATGTTGGTGGACAGTGGATTCTGTGGTCAATCTACAGACCTCCAACAGCAAGTTTGTCTCCTGTCATCTCCATCTATTACTGACTTTGGTTCATTTGTGATGTGGCTATTTTCTTTGTGTTTTTTCAGAATATTTTCAAGATAGAATGGTAGCCAATCTCTTCACAATATCATAAGAAATGTGGGTTCTGACAATGAGAAAGAAATATCATCCAGTGTCACACAGTGAGCTTCTACAAGATTGGGGGCAAGAATACAATGAAGTGTATGGGCATAAAGAGGAGGGCATCCAAGGATGCATGGGCACACAGACTTGGGAAAGGGTGGGACATTTAAGCCCATGTGCCCATTATTTGGTCATGTGATCCATGGGCTAGATGCTGGCATTCTGCAGGCTCTGTTGCCCAGTTCATTCATATAGACTCTGTTTCAGTTAAGGAGCACACCACTGTGTTCTTCTCTGTGATACTTAGTATGGTGATACCTTTCTTGCACAAATAAAGCCTATCTGGGTGTCAGAGAATAGAGCTTGCAGCTAGCTAACCGTAGAGGTCTGGAGGTCTCTACAGACAGGTAGGATGCCACATAGCTAGGCAGAAACAGGATATAAGCAGGGACAAACAGAAAATTGCTCTCTTCTCTGCGAAGATAAATAGCCCAACTAGCTCAGTCAGTAGAGCATGAGACGCTTAATCTCAGGGTCCTGGGTTAGAACCCACATTGGGCACCAATATGTAAAAGGATTTCTTAATTGGTCTAGATAATAAAAATCTGGAGTCAGATACAGAGGGCAATGCTGCTAGATCAGAGAGAAGGCACAAGCCACAGCACACCTTACCTCCTAAGTGTTTCAGCTTATATCCTGGTTTTGCCCAGATGTCTGTACAGACCTCCAGACCTGTATGGTAGCTAGTGGCAAATTCCATTCTCTGACCCTCAGACAGGCTTTATTTGTGCAAGAAAGATATCACCACAGGTTGGCATTTTCTGAGGGCTAAGGCTACATGTGTCCCATTTTTTCTTTTCTTTCCAACATCATGGCCTATCTGTCTTGATCAGACTCATGATAGATAACTAGGGGAACTCCTTCTCCAGGAACCTTCTTTGATCCTCAAGTTGGAGTAAAGTTTCTAGGTGCCTCTCTAGCATCCTGCTCATCTCTTATCCCATTTATTACTTTTTCTTTTCACCTACCAGAAGGTAGGATTTTGTCCTGTGCACCATTTTGGCTCATGAGTACCAGGTATACAGTAGGCATTCAATAACTTAGGGTGGAGTAAGTTATTTCATATATGTTTAAAACCCACAGCCATAAACAGTAGTCATTCTCCCTAAACCCAGAGGCACACCAAATAGGTATAATCATAGTCTTGCTTATTGAGTGAGCTGTACCAGCAGACCTTCCTTGGCACGTCTTCCCTGTTTTTATGTAATTCTCACAGTGGTTCTGTGAGGATGGCATTCTCTCTTCCATTTGAGAGGCTGATAGAGAAGCTATGTCACTTTCTCCAGCCATGCAAACTCAGATCTAGGGTACAAAGTGTGCATCCTTATAAATTCCTGCTTCGAATGCAGCAAAAATCAGAGAAGGGGAAAACAAAAGGTTTCCATTCCATCCCTTCCACCATGAGGTCACACAGGCCTGGAGCAAGAGGCCAGCCTGGATTCAAAGTCTGGATGCAGGCCTGGCTCTTTGTGAGTCTCTCTCAGCATGCATGGAAATCAAGCCCTGGAACTTGGTTTTGTTTGTCAGCATTTCTTGTTCTGCCCACACAACCTTTCTCGGGAGTCTGGAGTGGAACCAGCGTTGTTTTTCACAATCCCGTTTCTCCCATTAGCCAGGAATGGTGCAGGCTCGTTTCATGTGCTGTTTTTCCAAGGGCTTTTGTGCTCCCCTTTGGCGGGCCTCTTTCCCTTCCCTCAGTAAGGTTGAATTCCCTGATGGTAATCCTAATTATAAGCATATGGTGCTGCTTTCAGCTACCACCCCATTTCCAAAGGCAAAAAAACAGAAAGCTCTTTTTTTTTTTTTTTTTGGAATACATTTTCTGTCAAGGGGCAGTTTCAGTGGACAGAAAAGTGATTGTCAAACACATTCTTGGAGCAGATTTGCATGCTAAGCACAAGTTTGAACCAGGTAGCCATGTCAGGCAATTACTGCATCAGCAGAACGGTGTTTTATGGCTTAATGTGATGGTCACAGGATTAGAATCTCTGAGACTTGTTGGCTTGTTAAATGCTAATAGGTAAGTGAAAACTACAAAAGGCATCCATGATCTTTGCAACTCTGGCCAAGATTTTTTTTAATCAATCATTTATGTAAACAATGTTGATTATTTAACTCACTGTAGCTCTCTGCTTCAGACTCGTCTGTGGGATTGCCTACTCCTCCCCTACTTCCCAAGAGCATAAAGTTGGAGATCAAACATGTGGGCCCATGGGGGACATTATGGATATAATGTAATGCACACACTGTTACATTGTGGGCTAAGGTCTTCAACTCTGGCTTCTCTGCCCTTTGCTGCCCATGTCTCCACAGTTACTGAAACTTGTTATTCTGGTCTTTGGAATTCATGGTGTAGCTCCTGGTTTGCTGGGTGAAGGCACAACGTTCACTGAGTATCTCTTCCAGAAAGACACCTTAGTAACAGTTTTCTTTTATTGTTTCTGACAAGATCATAGTTTGTTCAAGTTGAAAGAGACCTTTGAAACCATATAGACTGATGGGTTCCCTAAATTTGACATTTTTAAGCAAAATTTTTTTTCTAGAAACTTTAAAAAATTTTCATGTCAGTGGTTGCAAACATTTTTAAAAGAAAGGACATTTAAGGGCATCACTTGCACAGACTGAACTGTATCACATCAGTCTAAGAAACAATCTTCCAAAGGCAAAATATTCAGCTTCTTGAGGAATTTGTTACAGGTTAGTTTCCCTTTTTGTTACAGACAGATCTGCGCTGGAGTCTTCCTGGGATTAAGGTAAGGCATGTCACTGATCAGAAAAAACAAATATTGTGTTTTGTCTGCTCTTAACTCACACCAAACAACATGAGGACTTCTCTTACCTCTGGAGGCATGGGCAAGCAAATCCACAGCTCTGCAGAAGGGGGACTAAACTGAATGTCTAGTTTAGTCTGACCCTGTCTACCCAGAGATTCTATAAGATCCCATAGGCTGAGGGTCCCATTTACAAGACTGACCCTCTCCTCACTTCGGATACTAGCTACAAGCCTTAGTCTAATTTTATGTGTTTCTGACAACCATCTATAATTTGGGGCTCCCACAACCTCCTCCTTGGGTTTAGGTAATTTGTTACAGAGGCTCCTGGAATTCAGGAAAGTATGCTTACTGATTTGCTATAAAGGGTAATTGTAAAGATACAAACAAAAGACTAGAAGAAGAGATAAATGAAGAGACCCGGCAGGCTCTCCAAGCACAGAAGTTCCTTTTTATCTGAGTTGGGGAGAATCTGCCTCCCACCTTGGGTATGTTTTTGCTTCCCTTTCCTGGAAGCCTCCATGTGCTTATCTCTCCTAAGTCTCCAAAATAAATGATTGACTAAACCATTGGTCATGAATGATCAACTTAACCTAAGGTTGGTTGTTTTTTGTTTTTGTTTTCTGTTCTAAGAGGTTGCAGAGTCTCACTGGAGGCCCCAATTTTCTCATCTTCCCTTGGTGTTTACAATAGTCAGATCTCATCTTGAAGGGTACCTGATATTGGTCAGGCATTAGTCAACTCAATAGCATACAAGAAGACTTTAGTAGTTTACTTTGGAGAGTTCAAGGATTTTAGAATGAGGATGAAGCCAACCCCAACCCCACAAAACACACAAAAGCATGCAATATCACAGTGACTACCCCAGAGTCTGTTCAAGTCAGAGCGAAGTATAGAACCTGACTCTCATTGTCTTTGGCCCATGGGATTCTCCATGTTAAGAAACTGACATTTTGGACCACAGCAATTTTGCAGTGATGGGTCTGTCCTGGACATTTTCATCTATTTAGCAATATTCTTGATCTCACTAAATGCCTGGCGTTTCCCCAAGTTAGGGCATCCAAGAATGTCTGCAAGCAGCCAGATATTGCCCGGAGGAGCACTGATACTCTGCCCTAAAGAAGTTTCTTCTATCCTAAACTGCATGTGTTTCGTTCTCACTTTTGTCACTGTTAACCAAATAGTAAAAGAAGCCCTTTTAGTATCAATTATCTTTCAACTGAAGAAGACTTTTGGGGGTAGACAGTATTAAAAAAAAAGTCATGTGAAGTGAGTGTGTGGAAAGTCTGTCTGGGTGTGCCCATGAAAAGAATATTGGGAAATCAGTTCACAGAACCCTACCAGATGAGTTGATGGACACAACAATAACAACCCCTCCTTTTGTATTTTGTGAACAAGGCACTTTGTGCATACAATCTCATTTCTTTTTTTCTGCTAGACAGTTATCCAAGGTAGGTACAAGTTGGATATCCACAAAATTATTAAAACTAAGGAACTAAATTACCTTCAAGATATGTATATATGGCATGTATGTGACAGAAATGAATTTTATGTTTTGACTTGGAGGGTCCATATCCATGATATCTCATTAGGTATAGACAAATATCCCAAAGTATTGATAATGATAATAATAAAATACAAATCCCACACATCTCTGGTCCTAAGCATTTTAGCTTATTTTATTATCTTTAAAGGTATTTTTAAGGTTATCACACAAGGTAAAGGAATTCATTTTGACTTATTCACACATAAAACATTATTCTTATATATCTTTTCCCACACTCTTTGTTCTTATATATCCTCTTCCCACACTCTCTTCATTCACTCTCATCCTCCCTCTTATTTGTCCCCTTTCTGCCACAGTGCTGCCCCCTACCCCCACCCTCCCAACCCCACTGTATTTCATTACTCTCTCTTTTTTCACTTCCTTGAGATTTCTTCCTCTTCTCTTGTGGGCCCTTTTCTGCCTTCATGAACCTCCATCCCCATGCCTATACATATAGATTTAAGAACAGATTATGCATATGAGAAAAAATGTTATGTTTTCTTTCTGGATCTGGTTTATTTTACTTAACATAAAGATCTTTGGTTCCGTACATTTTTGCAAATGTTATGATTTTATTTTATTTTCTTTATACTGTAATACAAATCTATAGTGCATATGTTTCACTTCTTTCTTTATCCAATTCATCTGCTGATGGAACTTCTAAGCTGGACCATTTCTTAGCTATTTTAGTAATTTAACAACAAATATAGATATACAAGCACATCTATGGTATATTGGCTTAAAATACTCTGAAAATGGACACAGAAGTGATATTGCTGGGTCACATGCTTGTTATATTTTTAGTGTCTTGTGGAACAGACACACTGACTTTGATAGTGTCACCAATTTAAAGTTAACCTGCACTTTTACATTCAATTTAGTCAAAAAAAGGCATTGAGACCTAAAGATATCAAGATCTCCCACCTAGGAAGTGAACAGTTAACCAGATCTGCTCAGCAGTCCCTACACCATTGCTTCTCCGTGTCTGAGTTTCAGAGGACATCATTATCTTAGTTCAGGCTGGCCAGGTCTATGGACTGTGCTTATGAATGAGATTTCTCAGAAGATCTGTGAGGTTTAAGACCCATTGACACACAATTTTGAGATACCTAAGGAGGCTTCTAAAGTTCCAAATGGATTCCCCACTTCTGTTCAGGAGACACTTTTCTTTCTCTGAGTTATCTTTCTCCCATGTCCAGTAACTCACTATTACCCACGTTCCCATTCTGTTCATCACAATTTTTATTTTTCACTTAATCTCTCATATCTGTATCCAACTCAAAAGGCTTATAGGCTTATGGATCTTGTTCTTTGGGATCTAATCCATGTCCTGTCTTTTCTATGAAATCCCCCATGGCTAGGCCAGACTTTCTAGAAATGATTTACCACTAAGCTACTCATACAGCTCTAAGTCTCTATAGTTACCGGCCTTGTCAGTAAAATGCACATTTGTTGTGTTTTCACATACATACTCCTAAAGACAGGAACCTCAAGTCTGATCTTGGAGCTGCATTTCCAACTGTGCTTTCTCAACTATGCCTTTAAGCCTTCCTGAGATCTGGTTTCCTCACATGAAACAAAAAGGATAAAGACATTCTCCTTGTTGCTTGTTGTAAGGATCAAACATGAGGACAGAATGAAGACCTTTATAAGCTGGAAAACTCATCGCAGATGTTCCGATCATGATGACCATTATGACCATAAAAATCCACACACTGTATACATAACATTATAAGCAAATACATCCAGATTGATTGACTGGAGGTCACTGAAGCCAGGTAGTGCCTGTAGGTTCTTTGTCCTGGGTGAGGCTGGCTGCTAACGAGTCAGTATTCTTACAGGCTAACAGGAAGAACATGGGCGCTTGTAGCAGGCAGAATTCTATACTGACACTCAAAGAATCACACTTCTGTATAATCCTCTCTTCTTGAGTACAGTTGGAATCTGTCTTGCTCCAAGCTAATATAGCAAACAGTACAAATTTGATGGGATGGACACAATTCCTTGTGAGATATGAGGTCTCTGTTCTTCTTTGAATAAGGGAACTGACACATTGTAAAAGGTAAGACAGGAGGGAACTGCAGGGGCTTCACTGTATCATACTGAATATCACATCTTCCTTGGCCCATCTGAAAAGACCCTAAAGCAAGATGTCAACATGTGTCTCCCACTCAGACACCAGAGGTTTTTCATCCCCAGTTCCTAAACAATAGAACCCCAGGAGATCCAAGCCTGTGGAACTTGGTAAGTCACTGCATTTCTTTCCTCAATATAAGGGCCCCAAAGTCATTGTTTATTTCCTGTTGGTTCTTTGGCATTTTTTGGTGTTGCCCCTATAGCTGGTGAGGAAATGGCCCCCATGGAGGCACTTAATTAATAAAGAAACCTGAAATCAGAGTAGTAATGGTACTGGTTTAGAAGCAGGTTCTATAAACAGGAGATCAAGTGAGGTCTCAGACTCCCAATTGAGCCTGCCTTGTTAAGTTCCTATCATATGGATGGCCCAGTGTGAGAGCATGGTGACTAGTTGCCTTTGGTTGTACCCACTTTGTTGGATCAGTGTCTGTACCCATGTAATTGTACTATAAATACTCTTATCCTCAGTTCAATTAGAGTTGGTGATAGGTCTTGTTTCAGTGTTGAGAGGACTATGGGGGGAGGTTATGAAGTGATGCTCAAAGGCATTTTTGTTGGTGGAAGTACTTAAGAGCAGATCGTAGAAAGTAGTTCCAGAGCTGTTTAAAGTATGTGTCTGGTCAAAGTGCTTCCTAAAGTCCTAGTGCATAGCTGTTCAGAGAAGACGCAGGAAAAGGGAAGGTTAGACACCCCAGGCATGCCCGAGAGGTTGAGAGAGTCAGCAAGAGTTCCTTACTTTTGGTTTGTTTGGTCCAAATTGATAGCAACTGTGGACAAACTGAAAGGAAACAAATTTAAGGAGAGCAGAATGCTGACAGAAACAGCAGAAAAGGTCGATTACTTCTCAGAACTCTGGGAAAGAAAGAGAACATAGGAAGATCTCTCATTATGGATGCTGCTGACAGCCGCACATGGCCTCTAGTCACCACAGCAGTATCAATGTCAGATGCCTGAACAAGTTGGACTCCCTTCCTCATGTGTTTCCTATTCTCGCCTTGTAGCCTGACGAGAACATAGTTCCTCCAGACCACGGGTCTATACTTGGAGTTGAGTGAAGACATTGGAAGGCAGCAGATCCATGAAGATCTAAAGACTTTAGGACTTCATTTCAGATAATGTGGAGGCAGCAGAGCTGTGCAGCAAACTTTCTTATCAGACGATCTTTGGATCAGAGGCCCCCAAATAATGACATGGAGACTTCTTATTAATTATGAAAGCTTGGCCTTTAGTTTAGTATTGCCCCCAACTAGCTTTTATAAATCAAATTAACCTGCTTCTATTAATCCATGCTCTGCCACGTTGCTTTTACCTTTCCTCTGTATGTCACATCTGACTTGCTCTAAGTCTGCTAGCACAATCCGTAATGCCTTGATTCCTCCTCCTTTTCCTCTCTCCCTGGAAACCCTGCTTATCCTCTTCTGCCTAGCTATTGATCATTCAGATCTTTATTAAACCAATCATAGTGGCACATCTTCACAATATTAAAAAAGATTATTCCACAACTGAGCTGTAAGGGTCTTCAAGTCCCTTCAGGTCCCGCAATTCTTGAGCCCCAAATAAACACACAGATACTATATTAATTATAAAACTATTGTCTGATGACTAGAGTTTCTTATTTGGCTGCTCTGTCTTAATTACTAACCCATTTCTATTATCTATGTATTTCCACATGGTCTTATCTTACCACAGAAGTGTCCAGACCTCTTACTCCTTTGTGGTCTCACATGGCGTCTGACACTGCCTGTATTTCTCAGAATTCTCCTCATCTCCTAGGCCCACCTATCTTCTTGCCTCATTGGCCAAACAGTGCTTTATTCATCACCCAATAAGAGAAGCATACACAGAAGGACAACCCCCATCATTCAAGGGTCCAGAAGTTCAGGATTAGCTAACAGGTTGTGTCTTTAGTGGTATCACTGGTGATTTCTAAGAGCAGATAGTGCAAGGTAACTGTGGGAGGTTTAAACGATGTCTGTCAAGGAGCAGAATCCAGCTACATACCATTTGACTTCTTGTTTTAATTTGAGATAGAGTCTCATGTACCCATGGTGGCCTCGAAAACACTATGTAGTATAAAGAATGACCATGGACTCCTGGCCCTATTGATTCCACCTTCTAATATTTAGGATTACATGTATGAATCCCATGTCTAGTGTAAGCTTTGCTGAGTATCAAACCCAAGACTCCATGCATGCTAGGCAAGTGTTCTACACACTGAGCCATATCCCAGCCCTCACTGGCATCTTTACTGATTCATCCAACACATTTGCAGTGAGTGAACAGTGAGGATGGAAAATGAGAGCACACATGAAAGACGTTGGCATATTGGCTCTCATTCTGATCAGTTTCTTACTCTTACTGAGAGGTCATCCACTTGTTAACTCACTTAGCAAACACTGTGAGCATGCACTTAATTACAGATAGGTCTTCTATGTTTAGCTCTTAGCCTATAATATGAATGTGGATTTTAGTCCTTGTTTTTTGCAATGTCCTTGGTTAAGTCCTGAGACTTTTTTTTAATTTATTGTATTATACCATGAATGG
Organism: Mesocricetus auratus; assembly: GCF_017639785.1. Lineage (NCBI taxonomy): Eukaryota > Metazoa > Chordata > Mammalia > Rodentia > Cricetidae > Mesocricetus > Mesocricetus auratus. The sequence goes on along the minus strand of NW_024429190.1, from coordinate 24,775,952 downwards.
CTACCATGCATTAGCAATTGTCTTAGTTACTTTTTAAGTCTGAAATAATTGGTTTCACATAGTAAATAAGATTGTGGATTCTGGCATCTCAGGATCTACTCTTAACCTCCTTCAACTCACAGACATAGGATATTATTTACATTATCTGCACCTTTGTTTTATCATCTCTAAAATGGGGGTAGTAATAACATTTTTACATAATCTTGTTGAAAGAATTAGATGAAAAAATCTTTAAAGTGGTATCTTGGGCTTTGCTTGTAGCTTAGTGGTAGGGCACTTTCCTAACATATGTGAGTCTCTTGGTTTGACTCGCAGCAATACCAAAGAAACAAATAAAAAACAAACAGTAAAACAGAGTCTGATTATAATATGTGCTTCACAAATGTCATCTATTATTTTTGC